>NC_081190.1:99704557-100429557 GCF_902713425.1 Acipenser ruthenus | reverse complement strand
CCTAAACTGTCAGTTGCATCCTGTATTACATGATATGATGAATTTGTCACTGTCACTCCAACTCTCATTGAAGTTACCTAATGACTGTACAATGCCAAAGACACGAGAGGCGAGTTTTAAATCTTTTATTGCAGAAAATAAGTCAAACATGAGAGCTGGTTGGTGAATAAATTATAAAAAATAAATGATAGAAAAACGTGATACGTATAGGTGATCTTTTACTTTAATAGTCTGTGTTTGCTGATTGGACTTTACAAAGCAGATGGAACTGGTGGCATGCCAACTTTGGTATTGAAACCAGATGGAAATGTGGCATAGGTTTAGGTTTGGAATCCAAAGGGATCAAACACTATATCATTTAAAAACGATATTAGAATTCACTGCCTCCTCACAAATTGCACCCATGTACATACACTTACAGTCTGTATTTTAGTTTGTGTTATCACTAGGTTTCCATGGCCTTTTAGGATCACTTTGCAAACTTGTTTTACTGTATCTGTTTTTTTCCCCTCTCCCTCACAAACTAGGCAAGCAATCAGTTACTGAATAAATCTATTAAGATTCACAAATGCAGCTTCCTTATCTGCCCTCACAAGAGGCGTTTCATCCATTATCCACTTAAGCAACATTAAAAATATCTATGTGATTCTCAAAGGCAAGAACTCAAGCACCTGGGAAGGCATTCGACTTAAAATGGTTTGGTTCAGACATGCCTTTTGTGGCACTCAGTGCCCCAGTGGTGTACGAGTATTTAATTGACATCACCAATCAATTTTGGGCAATATTGGCTTAAAGGAGTCGAAACCAAGGTTTTATTCCACTTAGTTGAACTACGAATATTATCACAGACCCCTCAATTTGTGTCACAAGTGACGGTTTTTAGCTGCCTGTATTTTTGTTGTGTTTTATTAGTGAATCTGTTGTTTTTAAACTGCTGCTAATTCTCCTGTGCACTGTGACTGACGTTTGGGTTAAGCACTTTCCTCACAGTTGATAAGAGGTCCCGCCTTACCTGTCAGTCTAGCCAATGATAGTCATGGGCTGACTATAAAAAGGGAGGAATAGGGACCAGGAGGGGGACAAGTGTTTTGGGAAGAAGCACACAATGTGTCTGGAAGAATAGCAAGGAGACAGCAGTATTGGAAATGAACGGAAGCACGGAGAACACTCTTGGGAGCAGTTTACGGTTGACTGCAGGAACAAAGGAATGGGTTTGGAGTTTTTTTTTTTTTCTATTTGGGACTTTGTTGCAGCGGGACTTGGTTGGGATATTTTTGTATGGATTTTTGTTTGTTTGGATTTTGTGTTTTTTGGGGGGATTTTATCACCTGCATCTGTTGGACTGTGTTCAAGCTACTTTTTTTGTGGTAACAGGTTGGTGTAGAGAATCATTGACATTGAAGACATTTTTTGGTTTACAATTTTGGGTAACTGCCTTGCTGTGTCTGGTTGGCATTCCTTGGACAATCCATTCCCCAGTAGAGTCAAGGCCGTGGTCCCGAGAGACGGCCAAGGGTCTGAGGGCGAGAAGTGATAACATTATTTTATTGGTACTTTAATCATTTCCAGAACTGCTCTAACTTTTTAATATTTTTGTACTTTGTACTTACCTAGGCTGAGCAATCTCTTTTGTATTCCTGCCAGGACACGCTCAAAATCAGCCAGCATTCTACTTACTGTTGTCCCAAGGTTCGAGGTCCAGCATCCGGGTCCGGAGATACTTCCCAGTCAGCACGTGCAGTGTGCTACGTCGGGGTTCCAGGAATGGCGTCGAGAGAGAAAGGAGACACGTGGGGTTTGAAGATAGGCTAAGGGGAAGTAACCAGAACCCCTGGGTAGAGATGGTAATTCTACTTACCTGAGTGTACGTTTCCTGACAGTCATTTTCTTTGCCATGCTCCAATCCAGGTTCATCGAAGGTGTTGGCTGGTCGGCGGTTGGAGGTCCGGGCAGTGGGCGTGGTGCGGTCCGCAGCGGGTTCAAGCTGCGAGGGAAGCAGACGTCTGGGAGAGGGGTCTCTTGGGACCCCCCGGAGCTATCTGAGACTGATTCCTTCTTTTTTGGCTTATCTGCCATTTTGGACAGTAACCTTTCCTTTTTTTAGAGAACTACCAACAGTAGGGGACTGCCTGGTGTGGTGTGTTTTTTTTGTGGCTTTCCCTATCTTTTTTGTTTTTTTTAAACTTGTTGCTGTGTGGTTTTTGGTATTCTATTTTAACCCTGTTGAGAAACAATAAAAATTGTTTTACCTATCCAAGCTCCAGTGTGTGTATACTGGAACCCGGGGATAAAAAATAACTTGCATAGGGGAAATTACTATCTACTCGGTCATCAAGGTCCTTGTCCTTGCCAAACCCAAGGTGGCGTAGTCATTATAATTCTACAAGCAGGTTTACTATGGTTACCCCTGGTCACCCAACCCGTGACATTTGTGTTTCTTGTATTTTCTACTTCTGTTTTGGAATATGCAAATATTTCAAAGACAATGCTATTCCTGGTAGAAAATCACACAATCATCCTACTCCAGACATGATAGGAACACCATCTGACTGCAGATGGAAAGTTCCAAATTCAGGAGTTTCTTCCAAAGACAGTCATCTTAGCTGGACCAAACAGTCAGCTTGTAATGTACCTGGATAAGGTTACTGTATATAAAAATAGGCAAAAGTGTGCAATATTTTAATTAATTCTAGAACAAAAACTCAGGATATTATCCATTAGCCTCTATTCCACATGATAGAGAGGTTAATTAGAAAATCACAACAATTAATAAAATTAATCCCACATACTTTAATTTTAGATTGAGGTTATATTTTCAAGAATGTCTGCTGAGAGGTGGCATAAAACACAAATGGATATTAGCAATTAAGTGATACTTAATTTTTTAATGGTTTACTGTTCCACTAATACATTCTTGCTGGAAGCCAGAACAATTACGATTTAAATATAATGTTTTTGAAATCAATTAAATTGTGTCCCTTTGTGACAGAAAGACAATGATTCTTGGTGGTAAATCTCCCTCCCGACCTGTGAGGGCGCTAAGTAACGGGAACAGAGTACTCTGGACTACTTGGCCTGGCACTTTGTTCCGAGGGCTAAAAGGAAGTTGGTTATGTAGAAAAGAGACAGAGGTTCGGTACATTAACTCATTGACCCGGAAGGGGAATTATTTGGCAGCCGCGGATTTAGGGAGCGGCTGCAATCGTTTACCAAGGGGTCATGAGTGACAGTATAAATAGGGGTCGCAGCAATGTTATCTGTTCCTTCGTTTTGGTTATTTACTAAAGTGACTAGGAAGGACCTGTATTGTTGTGATTAATCGTGAGTGTTTGTTTTGTTCTGTCTATTTGTTTGTTTGTATTCACTAGACAGCTAACACGTTCTGGAGCTGTCGCCAGAGGCCAGCACAAACATGGAACAGCACTGCACTCGTATCACTATAAACTGTACCACAATCACTAATTCATGCACTAACTGGACTTGTGTATGTGTTTTGTGTTTAATGTGGGGATACAAGAACAGGACTATTATTTCAGGAACAGCTTGGGGATTATAAATGTAAGTAATACATGCCGCTGTATTACTTACCTGCATTATTATTTACTGTTTGTTTCTCCGTCAGACACTGGACAAAAACAAATAAAACAAACCTTTGCACCTGGATTACAATTGTCGGTCTGTTCTTCAATCACCTGCACCTGCACACTATTAACCACTTTGCCACACCCTTCCAAAAATATAATGTATTTTAATCCAATCAATAAATAAATACTGTATTTACTTGAATTTAAGTCGCACTTTTGTGGCCAAAATAAAAGTTCAAATTTGGGGGGAGCGACTTGGATTCAAGGTTTTTAGTTAGGGTACCAATTTACATTTGCGCATGTCAATTATTCTGGTGCGCTTGAACAAGACCAACTGTACACAGTACTGCCCAATTGGATATTATTCTCGATACAGTACCGGTATATTAAAATGGCTGCACAGCGAACTTCATGAACATTTTTTCACGCAGCTTTTAAAAGAAAAGTAATTTTGTTTGCTGAAGAAAAGAGAAACTGTGGCATCTGAGATGTGTCAGAAGATGGAGACGCAATCGAAAGGCTATTTAATACTGTAATATTACGAGAATAGTACGGCTTAACAGTATATAAAGTCTGGCTTCAAAATGAACAATAATTTATTTATATATCTTTCTTTCTCTATCTGGAGGAGCACAAGAAACAGGAACACTAAGGTATGTACTGCTTAATGGTGGACTCTCCATCTCTCTCTGATTCTCTAACTTACTCACTGTTATTATGGTCTTTGCCTGGTTTAACTACAGGAACCCCACTAGTGTAAACTCCAAAGTCCTGACTCAAACCTAAAATGAACGACACATTTCTGTATTGCACTAATTATGCTTGCGAACGTGACAGTCACGTTGGCCAAATTAAACAAACGAGGACAATAAAGCAGACTGAAATAAAGTTCAAGGTAATTTACCCTTTCCCAGCTACCATGAACTGCAATGACTGTCGTTCAATACTGAAAGTACTGTACTGTACATATTTTCTTTTCCCATTTGCATTTGTAATATAGTAGGTGACGTACTCTTATGCTTTAATGTACAACAATGCAGTGTTTCCTGCTGGCACCTAGAAATTAAAAAGTAATTTAACAGTTAATTATTGTGTTTTAGTTAAATGTGACTTGCATTCAGGGTCTTTTTTTTTTTTTTTGGTGGCCGTATTTGGGGGTGCGACTTGAATTCGAATAAACATGGTACATATTTTGTGTTCATGGCTTGGGTTCACGTTTTGAAAGATATACATTGTGCTGTTATTACCTGATTTAGAGTACAGTACAATCAAATGAGAAACCACCATGAAGACACACGTTCTGCTTTGTGCTTGTATGGTTTGAGAATACTTCAACCTGATATAAGATCGGCAATAAACCCAATTGGATTTGATTGAATTTACAAGCACTGCTACACTAGGCTGTGACTCATGATTATGTATTTCCCTGCTAGTTGGGTGTTGATGTAGAAAATGATGTTGGCCCTCCAAAAACTCCTTTTTTGGTACCTGCAGATCAAATACTAGTAATACACGACATATCCATAACTGGCCTATTTACACCTATATAGATTACTGTTTAATATGTGCAAAAAAAAATATTACTCTAATTTCTCTTAATGACCATTAACATTATCATTTGGGGGTGCAGACCACACTAAACCCAAGTATATACAGCAATAATGTGAACCAAAACTCATTTCAACATTATAGACATTGAGAATGACTTATAGTTGCAACATGTATCATTTAATGTCATGCTTGTTTCATTTAAGTGTTTTATAGTTATGGGTGCAAGATCATATAGTATGTGTAGCATATGTTTAAGGAAAACACATATAAAATCCAACAAGCTATAGGGAAAGAAACATTAGATTTGTCAGGTTATAAATTCCAAACAAATTTTACTCAGTCACCTAATAGACATGTAAAAATAGAAACTTGTTATTTTTTTCTCAAAAAATAAACTTGTTCAACCCCTACATCTGTTTTAAAACCATACCAGCAGATGTGTGAACTTTTATTAGACTTTTGGGTTCACACAAAGCTATCAATTATCAAAGCTTTTTACCAAAAAGCACACTAGAGCACTTTGGCAGGCAGTTTTTGTGTCATTTTTTCATATAAAATGTCAGCGTCTAACCTTGCAGAAAAACATCAAAGTAAAATATCTCAATATGAACTGCTACTGCCGGGTTGAAAACATATGGAAACATACAGTTACTATACTGTATAAGTATCGATTTTGAAAAATAATTGAATAAAAAAAATCAAGGGACAGTTTTGAAGTACTGTATGTGTTGTTATGTGTTAATAACAAGGACTCCAGTTCCCGGTAGGCAGTGCGGTAATGACGTACATGGATATGTTACTAACCTGGGAGCTGAGCTTGGTATGGTAATCTTGAGTTGTATCCGGTTAGCTAGTTTACGTTTGTTAATAAAGGTTATAAACCTACGCCCTGTTTGTCTATTAAAGGAACAAACATAACTTGGTGTCAGAAGTGGGATGTGTCATCAGGCTTCTGGCAAATGAAGCTAGACGAGGCAAGCTCGAAGCTATGCACCTTCAATACACCCGAAGGCAGGTACCGATTTCTTCGTCTACCATACGGGATTCTTTCAGCACCAGAGGTCTACCACAAGACAATTCATATGCTATTCGAACATATACCAGGGGTAGAGACCATGATGGATGACATCATCATATGGGCGTCCACGCGAGAAGAACATGATGCATGAGTGAGACAAGTACTAGACTTGACACGAAAAGTAAACTTAAAACTAAACAAAGACAAATGTGAGTTTGGGGTGAAAACACTTACCTTCGTGGGAGATGTCCTCTCCGAGGCAGGAGTAAAGTCAGACCCATGGAAAACATCAGCCATCGAGAACATGGAACGTCCCCAGAACAAAGATGACGTTAGACGGTTTCTAGGGATGGTGACATACCTGGCGAAGTTCATACCCCAACTGTCAACGCAGTCAGCATCACTCAGATGTCTTCTTGAGCAGAAAAATGAGTGGATGTGGTCCCATCAGCAGGAAGAATGCTTCAAAAACCTGAAAAAGACAATAATGGAGGAGCCGGTGCTTAAGTTCTATGACCCAGAGAGGAGCACCAGGATTTCCGCAGACGCATCACAGTACGGCCTAGGTGCAGTGCTACTCCAACAGCACGAAGAGACCTGGCAACCTGTTGCCTATGCGTCGAGAGCCTTAACGAGCGCAGAATCCAGATATGCTCAAATAGAGAAGGAACTCCTAGCCAGCACATATGCATGTGAAAGGTTCCACCAGTATGTCTATGGACAAGCCTTTGAAGTAGAAACTGACCATAAGCCGCTGGTGTCCATCATGGCCAAGTCATTGAACGATTGTCCTATGAGGATACAGCGCATGTTGATTAGACTGCAAAAATATGATGTGAAGATGATATACACACCAGGAAAATTCATGTTTGTGGCCGACACTATTTCTCGAGCTGTAGACAAGGAAGAAAGCGCAGATAACAAGATAAGTGCAGAAATACAAGCTTATGTCGACATGATCGTGACATCACTTCCTGTGTCTGCCGTGAGAACTGAGCAGATCAGACAAGAGACAGAATCAGATGAGACAATGAAAGAGCTCAAAGAGAGAATACTGAAAGGATGGCCTGCACAGAAGAATGACTGTACAAGGAGAATCCAGAACTATTGGACGTGCAGAGAAGAACTCTCCGTCGTGAATGACATTGTCTTCAAGGGAAACAAGTTTGTGATCCCGACAGCACTACGCAAGGAAATGCTACAAAAGATACATGAAGGACATTTAGGTCAGGAAAAATGCAAACGCAGAGCACGAGAAGTTATGTACTGGCCAGGAATGAACCAAGATATCAGCCAGACCACAGCTTCATGTGAAATATGTCTCACCTACAGACCCAAACAGCAAGCAGAGCCGCTTATGACTCATCCTGTGCCCGACAGACCCTACTTCAAAGTTGGAGTTGACCTATTTGACTGTAATGGAAAAAGTCACATTGTAGTCACTGATTACTACTCTAACTATCCGGAGGTGGCGACACTGCAATCAACATCTAGTAAAGCAGTCATCTCTTACCTGAAGACAGTCTTCGCGAGACATGGGGTCCCTGTTGAACTGTTTTCCGACAATGGTCCTCAGTTCTCGAGCAGTGAGTTCGCTTCCTTCGCCAAGGAATGGGAATTCCAACACACAACCTCGAGCCCGAACTACCCAAGGTCCAACGGTCTTGCGGAGAGCTCAGTCAAAATCGTCAAAGGTATGATGAAAAAGGCATATGATGGAAAGGAGGACTTCCAGAGAAGTCTCATGATATACAGGAGTGCGCCACTGCAAAACAACCTGTCACCAGCCCAGATGTTGATGGGACGACGCATACGCACCAACCTTCCAATGCACAAAGACCTGCTGACACCTAAGGGAGCACACAAAGTCAAACACGCTAAAGAGGAACAAAAGAAGAAACAAAAACAGCAACATGACAAGAGTGCAAAACAACTACCCAACCTGAGGCCTGGAGATCAAGTACGACTCAGAGACTACTCCACAGGAACCTGGACACAGCAAGGATGCGTGCAACAAGAAATCGCACCTCGTTCTTATGAGATCCAGACAGAGCATGGAACAGCTCTGAGGAGAAATCGTGTGGATCTTCGTTATCAAACATCAAACCAAGAGGCTGATACTCATCAAAAAAAGCACTCCAGAATGGTCAAAAGCCACCATCAGTGAACAGGTTGATCACAGTTCCCTGAATCAAACTGACTTTGGTCTGACAGCTGTACCCAGTATACCAGCGGAGATATATAGCAGACCATGAAGGACTGTAAAGCCACGTGAGAGATTTATTGAAACTTGCTAAATTGCAACAGCATAGGGACTGTGGTTAGACAACAACAAAAAAGAAAAAAAAAGTATGTTTGTGTAAATAGAGAGATACATTGAGGATGGGGTGGACGGAGTAGAAAGGAAAAAGTGAAACAAATGTGTTCTGTTTAAAACTTCCTTATTTATAAAATAAAGTAGTTTATTTTAAAGGGGGGAAGATGTGTTGTTATGTGTTAATAACAAGGACTCCAGTTCCCGGTAGGCAGTGCGGTAATGACGTACATGGATATGTTACTAACCTGGGAGCTGAGCTCGGTATGGTAATCCTGAGTTGTATCCGGTTAGCTAGTTTACGTTTGTTAATAAAGGTTATAAACCTACGCCCTGTTTGTCATTATTAAAGGAACAAACATAACACCATAGACCCTAATAGTGGTGTCAGCAGCCCCAATCTAGGTCAAAGTTTATTCAATTATATAAGGATTGCTACACATTATTATTTTTGCATGGACTTTTGTCTTGCACTTCATAGCCAAGGGAGACGGCTTGTAAATACAGTGAAGGGGAAAAGGGAGGTATGAAAAGAAAAGTAAACAAGCATTGTACAATTAAAAGCCTTCATTGGACCACAACTGAAAACTAGGAAGCAGTTTACAAAACTATACTGCAGTGACCTTTTACAATTTCATTCTGGTTGACTAGATTATGTCTGGCAAGTCAAGACCACCTCTTTAACATATTAACCCAAATATAATCCTGTGTTAATTGCTGTCATCCCCTTTATATCCATGTTCGAAAAATACAAGGATCTCTGTGGCAGTGTACACCCTTCCCCTGTGCGTATTTTGTTTTATTTTGTGTTTGTGTGGTGTTATTATTATTTAAATGGATGTATTTGGGCACAGGTGTTTAATGTCGGCAGGGAAGGGTTAATTACCTTCCTTGCCAAATCACTTCACATGCAGACTGTGCCTGAGCCGATTGAATAATTAACAAGCAACCGAGCTCAGGCACAGATTTATAAAAGGAGCGGATTAGCTGCTCCTCTGGGTTGGGTTTTTTTCAGAGGAGGAACGTAAGTGAAAGATACAAATAATTGTACTTGTGCTGGCTTTAAAACAGCACGTTACTTGTTTCTGTGTTTGTTCACTGTGTTTTGTAGTGTCTGTTTGTTTTGGCCAACGTGCCGTTTTCTTTTACAAAGTGTTTTGTTTTTGTTTAAATATTTACTGTATAATAAATACACGCATCAGCACTTCACCAGCAGTATCGCTGTCATTCTCTTCCTGGTCTGATGTCACCACCAAGCCATCCCTGTCACAATCTCAAAGGCACATTGTATTAATAATTTGTGCTTTTAAGAGCCAGTCCCTCTTTCCTGCAGTCTCTCCTTTGCACCAACTGAAGGAGCCAAAATGTCCTTAATTAGACATAATGCATATTCTTTTCAGACTTCACTGGTGGCCTTCTTTCATTTTACAGTTTATGTAGATTGACAAAAACAGCACAGCTTATATATATATATATATATATAGTTTATGTATTAAACTGGTGAACAGTTTTTATATACACAGTAAATACTACTTCTACTACTATTTCTAATGATAATACTTATACTAATAACACAAATAATGTTTACATTTCTAAATTTGAATTTGTAGAAGTTCTGTTAACAGTCAATAAAGGATATATGCAGTGAAAATACTACACATTTGATCAGTCAAATTTTAGACAGCATTACTTCTTTTCAGTATCTGCACGTAAGGCTATAATAAAAAGATGATTTTAGAGATAAGGAGAGTAATTGCTTTCCAGGGCAGGCTGAATGCTTTCAAGATCCTCCAGAGAATTAGTCCATTGGGTAGGCAATGAAATGCACTAAGAAAGATTTTTTGATAGGAGTGGGCATTTTCTGATTATTATTTTATAAAGTAACGACTTGAGTGAAACCTACAGTAAATGAATTGGTTGGCTTGCATCTCCAATAGCTCAAAGTGAAGTGAAAACAAAAGCTAAGTGGGTACCAATAAACTTAACCCTGAAACATTTTTATTGGGCTTGCAATAAGTTGGTTTTCAAGACACTCCACTCAGATTAAACTAACAGATTTGTTTCAAAGATACAGTAGGAACAATAACAGTCCTTGGCCAAAGCACTCACCTGAAATGCAATGTGGATTTTACAATACTGAAAGTACACAGGGAATTTGGAAAATTTTTTTGGACGGAGCACCAGACCTTAGCGAAATGTCACATTTTGCCTCAGGTGTTGCACTTTGCTTTAGAAGCAGGGCAGGAAGGTGCATTTGCCAAGTGACTTGAGGAGCCGCACCAATAGCATGAATGGCAGTTTTGCTTAGCAGGAGAACCAGAGCTTTTGGCTTTACTGAAGGCTGTAGGCGTTTGCTTATCTTGGTGATAAGCTCTCTTCTTTGATTGTTTAGCATGAATCATTTGTAATGGAATTGTATCCCTGTTGGTGATCACACTGGCATTCTGAATAGCTGATTCAATTTGGCAGGCCATATCCATAGCTTTCTCCAAAGTAAGAGCAGGTTCCAGCAGTAATCTTTCCCTTATCCTGGAGTTTGAACCGTGTAACACAACTGATCTCGTAACATTTTGTCCTCTTTATCCCCAGTCGCATGGAACAATTAACTCACGCAGGGCAGCTAGGTACTGAGTAATGGTTTCGTCTGGCCTTTGTGCGTGCTGACAAAATGTGTAACGTTCAGCAACCACATTCATTTTAGGGGTAAAGTATCTCTCCAAAGTCACAATCTAAAGTCGTACCTTTATTTGGCAGTGTAGAAAATCTGTTGTCCTTCAGTTCCTAGGCAGTGAAGTAAAACAGCATGCATTCAGGCTTCAGGCCATGCATCCCCAGTAGCATCTATAACAAGTAAGTAGTTTTTGAACATTTTCATCCATGTTTTGAAAGGAATTGTGGGGTCTCCCAAGCAAGGCAGAATGGAAGTAGGTAGGGGAACAGAAGCAGTGGCCATCCTTGTCACCAACAATAAAACGGAATCTGGCAACAGTACAATTAACAACTTTTACTTAAGCTCCATCTTGGTCTCATCTCCTCATGTACACACACAGCACGTAATCTTATGCAGCAGTGCCTTCTAGTGTTCAAAGTATACATCGCGTTTTAAACTAACTTGCGAGTAATCAATGTTTAGACTAGACACACCATACTGTAACACTCTAGTGAAGTCACTCTTTTTATATGACAGGTATTCAACATAAAATGATAACCTGTCATTAATATAATTATTTTAAGTATTAAAAAATATCTATAAATAAAATCATAATCTATGTTTTTTTGTAGTGGACAGTTTGTTATATATTCCAAAAGGTCACAGTTTCCAAAGGGGTTTAACTGAAGTGTTACAAGATACTCAGTTTGGCATGCTGCCCACGAAGACTTGCCAAAAAAAGTAAGAATTCTAATGAAGCTTTGTTTTAACCTTTGGAATAGTGTGCTGGTTCAGTGAAGGACGACTAAAGGGCAAGTCAGTGCTCGAGGTTTTGTGTGAAATGAGTGTTAATATCCGGAATGGTAATTGTTTGTCTGTTTGCTTTTGGTATGGGTCCCAGCTGGGATGTTAGATGTTTATAGTATCCTTTTTGTTAGATACACATTTTGTTAACACTTTAGTCCACCCACCAGCCCCACAAACCAATGCAGGTTTTTATTTATTTATTTATTTATTTATTTATTTATTTATTTATGCATTTATGCAATTATTTATTTTTGGTCAGGTTGTTGACCAGCATGGTCACGCAAAGCAACACAAGTCTCCTTGTTGCCGTCAACAAATGCTGCTTGTGTTTCCTGGACTTTAAAGAATCACAGTGATTCAGCATCAACAACATAGCTCAACATAGGAGAACAGACCAGTTACCATATCTACATGTTAGAGAATTATTTATACTATTAAAGCTTTATAAAAGTGGAAGGAAATGCAATAAAAAAAACCATATGAAAAAAATCAATCAAAAATTGCATGCAGTACTATATAATTCATAGACATAGGGAAATTAAAATACCAAAACACAATTATTTTTTTAATAACTTTAAAAACACCTGCACATCACTCCTATTAATTCTTATTCATGTACTTACATTATGCATAATGGTTTTAATCATGCATTATTAATGTATGGTAGAACAGGAATATTAGCTTATAGTGGAGCATGTTATTATTATTATTATTATTATTATTATTATTATTATTATCATTATCATTATTATTATTATTATTATTATTATTATTATTATTATTATTATTATTATTGTTAGTAGTCGTAGTCGTAGTAGTATTTCTTAGCAGATGCCCTTATCCAGGGCGACTTACAATTGTTACAAGATATCACATTATGTTGGCCCAGTATTTTGTGTATGATTTCATTTGAGGAAATTGTGACATAATGTATTATAGCTGGTAATTATGAACACATCGTGCAAACAGTCTAAAGCCTAATCCAAGGAAAATATGACAGAAAGCCAATGAGTAGAATATTTCCATTTGAAGAGTCAAAGAAATAGGAGGGTCTCTTGACATTTAACTACTGTAAAAAGTTTGTATAACTCTATTTTCTAGGTATATTAGGGGGTCCTAAAAGGGGGGAACGATGTATACACCGGTGTGACCTACAGGCTTTTTTCTGAAATTGCTGTCTCAAAAAGGTGGGGGAGGGGGGTGGGGTGGGGCTTATACAACGGTTCGACTTATACATCGGTTTTTACGGTAATTACTTATTCCTAAAAAATATAACTCATACTACATTTAAAATACAGATGGCACAAAACGGAAATACATTGATATTGCAGGGAACAACAATGTGGCCTCGAGCTTGCATACACAGCTTTGTCCATGTACACAGGTTTGACAACTCCTAGCCTCAGAAAATCTGTCCCTGCCTTTTTATCTATTTAACATATTTTACAGCTGAACGAACAACCCATAAACCTCCATAGTCCCCCGGATTACGAGAATAATTTATTCTTAATAATGTCCTTAACAAATTCCCTCACAATTTAATAATTGGTGTATGACATATGTACATTTGGACATACAGTCAGGTCTGGTGTAATATGTGCCACCTGCTCTTTATTTTGTACAGGAGACTGAGACCTGCATTATAACACTTTAGCCCTGTGCTAAGCCTGTTTAGAATGTTTCAAAAGAGACAATTTAGAGGCATGAGAGTTCCATTGGCAGAGGGTTCAGGACCTTAAGCATTTCCCACCCAAACACCTGAAGTTCATTCAGGCCCACTTTTGCAGGTAGTTACAGATGCTGATTTATTACCTTAGCCTAATACCTTTTATTCTGCAGGGGCCCATCTCAAACAGGATGAGGCTCACAACCTACACTATGTATTCCTTTATTTATACACTTGCACTTGATTAAAATAAAGTATGTGTTTTTGCCTGTAGATAAAAAAAAGGCTGCTTAACCACACTTATCATATTGAGCTTTTGATTCATAAACCTTTACTGAGTTGCTAATTGCATTGGTAGTTTAGTCTGATTTATCACCCTCTTAAGAGCTTGGTAAAAAATCTGGAAACATGAAAAAGCCAATATTTATGTCCTATAGTTATCAACACTATTTATCTTAGGGTCATTATTTTTTCTTGGTCAATTTAGAGTTTCATGTATTATGCAATTTAAAAGCTTGTTAAAAATGTGGTTATTAAAACATACTATTAAAAAAAAAAGGTTTATTCATTAGACAAGCTAAAATCAAAAGGTCAGATTTTTTTGTTTGTTTGTTTTGGGATTATCTTCATACAAGACTCCAAATCCAAACTGACTACTAGTAACTAATTTTAGTTTAATTTCAACGGGATAACTTTGTTCCCACTGTTAAGCCTATACACCCGCTGAACGCAGGCAACATATATTACCAAGCAACTCTGTAGGCAAAGGTCAAGACTGGGAACTTTCCACCTGGACTTGTTGAGCCACGAGTGGTCACCCAGCATTCGTTTGGGATTCCATACCACTTGCATGTTTTTGTCATTCAATCACTTACTTTTCGGAAAACATTTTAAATCTGACATCTGTACATAATGTCGCATGTGTGGATAAATATCAAGCAAATTGTCACATTGAATTAACATTTTTTTAAAAGGGCTAAATCACATATTAAGAAGTTTAAGTGTTACCAGCTCTTACTATAATCACGTGATTACTCATGGGAATTCTGTGATTTTTGTATGAAATTATTTTTTTCTGTAAACTGTATCATAATGTTTTGCTACAATGAAGGTATTTTGCAAAATAAAATACAAAATAAACTTTTTATAATGTGTGATATATGCTGTACTTGCTCTTCTTCATCCTTTTCATGTATAACATTTTACAGTGCATTGGCCTGTGACCAAAGCAAAGAAACTAATTCCAAACAGTTTATGACAAAACTGGGAGTCTATTACTCATGTATTTGTCTTAATTATTGCTTCATATGCTACAGTTGTTATCCCTGTATTCCATAATGTTATGAATTTAAACTAGTTATCAAGTTACATTTTAAATGAACCAAATTGTGTCTTAATTGTGATTAGTGAAAAGAGAATTGTCTAAACATAGATTTAAAAAAAAAAACAACAACAAATTAAAAAAAATGATTGCTTCATATTTTTCATTCTTTTCTTCACTAATATGTACAATACATTGTTTTAACAATTAGCAATTAACAAGAAAAATATTTTAAAACCATTTTCTACTGCAGCCAGAGAATAGAACCATTTTCTTCTCAAAAGAAACAGCATGCAGAAATGTCTGTCTGAACTCATTGTTAACATCTCCCCAGACTTACAATTAGCATTTTCACTTTCTTGTTTTTTTTACATTTGGAAGTCAGTCGTTTGTGGTGGCTTATTTGTAAAGGAACACATTGGGTGCTATTAGGCCTGTAACTATTACACTATTAAAATTCCTTGGTAACCTGTAGTTTTTGATCACCAAAAATGTTTGACTCAAGTGGTTGATACCTCTTGGTCAGTTCATTAGTTAAGCCCTTACAGTCTCTTTCTGAGTACTGATTAAGCACTTGACTATAAATGTACTGTGCTTCAGCTTTCTTTCAAAACCCTTCAGGTTTTCAACACTACCACACGAAGGTGACCTGTAATCCAATGATACAGTTTAAATTATTATATACCTAAGCTATATGGTACAAATATATATATATATATATATATATATATATATATATATATATATATATATATATATATATATATATATATATTGTGATGAAGCTAGACTTTGTCGTTTTTTAAAATGGCTGTCCGAGAGTAAAAAAAAAAAAAAAAAAGAAAAAACCTACATTTCCCAGGAGCCTCCGTGGCAGAGACAGGATGGGCGGGGAGTCCTGGGTATATAAGGAGGCAAGCTGAGGGAGTCAGGGCAGTTCGTGGGAGGTTGCCGCAAGGAACAGACTCCAGACTCCAGTTTGCTTGGAATAAAACTGGAATACCACAGCCTGTTGCAAGCTTGAAAGGGGTATGTGATTCAGGACTGCTGCAGTTTATGCAGTTTGTTTTTTTAGTTAAATTGGCGGGTGAATGAAATCGCCAATGTTAATTTGCTACAGTGTGGGAAAGTTAAACTAATATAGCCAGCCAAATAGGGATCCTGGGAGTGAGAGGTAAACCTGAAGGCCTGTGACTTTGTGATTGAATATAAAAATAACCACACGGACACGTGAGAGACTTTAAAAAATAAACTTTATTTTGTTGAATAATATTTCTGGTGGGGAAACCAGAAAGCCCGCCTTCTTCACATCTGGGAGGTCTGGAACGGTCATCTCGGCAACGCAGGAAGTGTTGGACCTTGTGGAGCGGTGTTTGTTGATTTCACTGTGTAGAGAGGGACAAAGAAGAATGTCAGTTAGGCCCGAACAGGGCTAGGCATATTATTTTTTGTTTGTTTGTTTATTTTTGTGTAAATAATAAACTTACCTGGACCATACAGTCCATTCTTTGAGAAACTCCTGTCTGGATCTCCAGTTTTTGGGTCTCCCCCACTTACTTGTCTGTCACAATATATATATATATATATATATATATATATATATATATATATATATATATACCGCCATTGGCATGTCAAAAAAATTGGATTGGACTTCAACATCAGCGGTCAATAGCGGTTTTTCTCTACTTAAGTGGTCAGCGTGGCCATGAATCCCAGATCAGGCTCCCAAAGCCAATTAATGGCTTAGGACTCTGTCTAAAAAGACGCTTCAGGTGTCTGTGACACTGCCAGTGTTGTAACCAATTCAGTACCCCCTCAGAAATCTGTATCCCCTGGCGCATTGCGCATGCATAAAATGAGATCGTCCCACAGGCACGTCTAATTTTTCTTTTGGTCATGTCTGAGGTAAAATACGAGTCATGTGTACGCGTAGCAGTTGTCGGCTGCATTTTGCAGTCATTTACTAACTTTTTCGATTGGGTGGCATGATTTCTTTGTGATGTGTATAATCAGTTATAGTTTGTTTTCATTAAAAACGTCTTTGACATGCGCAGCTAAAACAATCTTTAAATAATTAATGCTTGATGTATTAACTATGCAACCTACCTGTTTATAAACGATTGTGCCGATTTCAAAGTAGCCTATTTTTTATATATTTTTTGGATTTCAAAACTTCAAAGTTGAAAGTAAATGATCACGAAAGTTTTCACAAGTGTTGTTGCTCTGTGGTTTGTGCTGTTATGTCTGGAATAAACACAAGTTATGTAAATGGTATTAAAAAACAAAATGTATTACATATAACGTTATTGTTTACAGATATTTGTTTATATATTTATTTTATATACAGTACACACACTAGGTATTAATATTATTATTTATTTCTTAGCAGACGCCCTTATCCAGGGCGACTTACAATTGTTACATATCACATTATTTTTACATACAATTACCCATTTATACAGTTGGGTTTTTACTGGTAAAGTAAAGGTAAAGTACCTTGCTCAAGGGTACAGCAGCAGTATCCCCACCTGGAATTGAACCCACGACCCTCTGGTCAAGAGGCCAGAGCCCTAACCACTACTCCACACTACTATTGACAGTGAGAAACACAGGGGATACCAAATTAGACAGCTGACAATATCTTAGTCTATGGCTTTCTGTTTACTGATGTTTTAATGTTCTGCTATTTTAAATGTTATTCTATCCTGTTCATTTTCTTGATAGAGAACAACTTAAAATATTGTATCATTTAAAAAGATAATTGCTTGAAGGTAAACACTGTCCTATGTCGCATGGGAAAGAGAATTTAAAAGATCACATGACATGTTCACAGGCTCTGGTTTATTTCATGACAATATATACAATCCACGTTTGTTGTGTTGTAGACGGTCATAACTTCTCATTAAAACCTCTGTGGGATTTGGCTCTGTATGTGTTGTGTGTTTGTTTTTTTTGTTTTTTTTTACTGTAGAGCTTTTTAAAAAGTTTATGCTTTAAGTCTTAGGAGTATGCAGTGTTTCCTTCATTGCACTAGTTCCAATCTTTTTGAAACAGAGAGAAAAAAAAGCTTGCTGGCCCAGTGTTTGTGTGATGAACCGGCCACATAAGGGTCCACTTTCTGTACCAGACTTCCTTAAGGTGTACCGGACCAGTACGGGACTTCCATAGATTTGGATCGGACCACTCACGGAACCTGGTCCGGTCCGCATCCCTAATATATATATTGCATGCACATCGAGCCAGTGATTCTATCATTTTCTGTATTGCAGTTTCTGGCAGGTAATGTGTCCAACCTTGTTTCACATTTCTCCTGGGATTTGCTTTGGAAATCCATGGTTTGAGGGCTGTAATAGAGTGGTACTTCTAATCTTCAGCATGCCAAATAAAAAGAGCTTATTTAGGATTTGCATGCAATTTTGATCAAATAGGAGGAATAGAGTAATTCCCTTTGTACTAAAGCCAAGGCACACATTTTGCCCAAATGCACTGTGGAAAGCAAGCTGGTAACATAAAAGTTCTTAAATATTACAGAATACACTAGTGCGTGTCTGCTATGATCTGCAATGGATAATAATTTGTGACTAAGACAATTAAACACAAGAACTTTTAAAAATGTCCAAAAGGACTTAATATACAATCAATCAAGTGGATGCTGTTGAGCCATGCGGGTAGGTTCAGAAGGAGTCCTGGTGGCCCAGTGCTTAAAGAAAAGGGCTTGATACTAGGAGGTTCCTGGTTCAAATCTTGGCTTAGCTCACAGACTCAATATGTGTGACCCTGAACAAGTCACTTAACCTCCTTGTCCTCTGTCATTCGGATGAGACGTAAAACCGAGGTCCTTTTGTAAGTGACTCTGCAGCAGCAGTTGATAATGCAGAGCTCACCCCCTAGTCTATGTAAGTCACTTTGGATAAAAGCCTCTGCTAAATGACTAATTAATAATAATAATAATAATAATAATAATAATAATAATAATAATAATAATAATAATAAAGTAATAGCTTAAGCTGGGTCTATACTGAAACGATTTTGTTGGCCAACCCTGCAGAGCATCCAAATCATCTGACAAAATCATATAGCATGGACATGTTAAGCAAAGATGTTTGCCAGCAGTTATGGGTATATTGGCAGACATTTTTTCACTTTTTAACAGTTTCTACAATGGGTGCATTTTTACTCAGGTTGTATTATTATTATTTGCTCTCCATTAATGTTGGATTATGTATTGAAATAGTGTTTACAGTGTATTTATTTTTATATTACAGAAGAATGATGTGGGAGGAGAAAAAAAGAACATGGTGACATGTTGGGAAATGTGTTAATTTGTTGTTCACAGATTTTTGCTCCCTCAAATTCAATGAACAATGTTGCCAGCAAAGTTCTTTAGATTTGGCAAAATTAAGGCAGGACCAATCATATTTGTTGATGGATGTGTCCACCTTCAAGGCTATACATAAGAAATAGTCTTGAACCCCAGGTGTTAAATCTGGACAAAGAAAACAACACCGAATCAATATGGATCCCAATAGTACTCAAAGAAATGAAAGAAGCTATTTACAAACCGCTAACCAAGATCATGCAACAGTCTCTTGACACAGGGGTTGTACCGACAGACTGGGAAATTGCAAAAATAATACTGATCCACAAAAAGGGAGACAAAACCGAACCAGGTAACTGCAGACCAATAAGCCTGACTTCTATTATATGTAAACTTATGGAAACTATAATAAGATCCAAAATGAAAAATTACCTATATGGTAACAATACCCTGGGAGACAGTAAGCATGGTTTTAGGAAAGGGAGATCGTGTCTAACTAACCTGCTTGATTTTTTTGAGGATGCAACATCGACAATTGATAATTGCAAAGCATACGACATGATTTATTTAGATTTCCTGAAAGTTTTTGACAAAGTCCTGCATAAAAGATTAATTCTCAAACTGAACGCAGTAGGGATTCAAGGAAATGCATGCACATGGATTAGGGAGTGGTTAACATGTAGAAAACAGAAACTACTGATTAGAGGAGAAAACTCAAAATGGAGCGAGGTAACCAGTGGAGTACCACAGGATCAGTATTAGGTCCTCTGCTATTCCTAATCTACATTAATGATTTAGATTCTGATACAGTAAGCAAACTTGTTAAATTTACAGACGACACAAAAATAGGACTAGTGGCAAACACTGTTGCAGCAGCAAAGGTCATTCAAAATGATCTAGACAGCATTCAGAACTGGGCAGACACATAGCAAATGACATTTAATAGAGAAAAGTGTAAAGTACTGCACGCAGGCAATAAAAATGTGCATTATAAATACCATATGGGAGATACTGAAATTGAAGAAGGGAACTATGAAGACCTAGGAGTTTATGTTGACTCAGAAATGTCTTCATCTAGACAATGTGTAAACTTTCTTATGTTCTTATGTTCTAAGGCTGAAAGAGCATTAGAAGGCAATTGAATTATAATTTTTAAGAAACAATTAACATCTTAAGCTTAAAGCCACTGCCAAAAGTAAAAAAGGACAGGGAACAGTCACTTAAGCATGTTTAGGAAGAACACAATGATTGTATAATCGTTTTATTAATTTCTGAAAAAAGAGGGCAAGTGAATTCGCCACAATAATTCTGTCCTTGAAAAACTTGATATGCCACGATTTCAGATAAACTACATTTTGTTTAATAAAATAAGAGACATGCTTGAAAACCTGATTAACCCACATATATTTTGCTCAGGGAAGTTCAGAGGTTTTGTTAAGAAGACTTCAATCACACTCCCTTATATGTGTTCTTTCCTCTTGGGTGAAACATAGTTATTCTTTAATTAAAACAATGTCGCTGTGAAAGAATCATAAATGTAGGAATGAACATATAACATACAGTATACAGCACAACATACATATTGAATGTAGCTTATGAGTTTTCCTTACAAAGAATATAATGCCGGTGGATTTGCTCAACTTTCTCCACCAGCGTTCATTTATGCCTTCAGCTGTTTTCTTGTCTCATACTGTTAGTAAGATAGAGCAAGGATTATAGCCTAGATTATTTTTGAAGTTTAAAACTGCATCCCTTACGTTTCCTGAATCTTTGAAATCCTTTCTGATAATTTGTATTTTGCAAGTATTATGGGGATGACATAAGAATTTGTACGGAGCATATCTTTCTGCAGATAAGAGGTCATACCAGATTCAAACTACTTTACCCAAAGTTAAACCAGTCCCTTTGATCTGCAGTGGCTTATTCATTTTCTGTCTCTTGAGAGCCCCTAAGGTGCTTTCCAGTAGACTTCCTAATTCAGATTAAGAAATGTAATCAAACTGAGCCATGTAATACCCTAAAATCAAAACCATGAAAGCAAGGTTTAATCTGCAGGAATGCAATAATGGTCAGGAACACATTCCTCATTGAATTCAGCATTTTAGATTTTTTTTTTTTTGAAAAGCAAATAATTAGGGATGTATTTATTTATTTTGTCAATAGAAGTGAATATTTCAGGTAAACTCAGGTTCCACTGGCTATACCTGACCTCATGGTAAATTGTATGCAGTATATGGTTTGAGATGATTTTATAGAGCACATTAATTACCATACTTGTATTTCTGAGAAGATCACAATACAAATGTTGCCTGTTATATTTTTTTTCTAACAATTTCTAATAAAGAAAAACATTTTTTAATAGTTAAAAAAGGGCAATTTTTCATTACATTTATAAGTATTAATTGTGATTTTCATGCTTATGTAGGTGCACCACTGCACCTATTAATACACACCATAAAAATGACAAGTGAAAAAAAATTAATAATGGTGTATCTTTATAGTTGCTTTAGTGCTTTTAATAATTTATAATAATACATCATTTCCAATGACAATAAGTAAATTAAACAATTGGGAATTGGAGTTTTTAATGTTAAAGGAATGTTAAGCAAGATGTCTTACCTCTTATTAGAACAATCTTATCTGTGGCCACCTTCTCTTAAGGTCTTTTGGTTATTTGCTTGTTTTTTATACTAATGTTGAAGAGGTAGATATTTCAAAGACTATCTGAAGAGTTGTTGTTATTGTAATGGGGTCATGTTAATTGTATTTATTAATTATAATTATTTCACTGATATATGTGTATATTCACTTTAATACACCCCCATCCCTAGCACTTACACCACCTAATCATGTCATTTGTTGTAGTGTAAACTGTCTTCATTAATCGAGCTGCAATCACATCATGTGACTTACATACACTAAATATACCAGGATGCAGCACATTACTGTATCTAAAACATTGTATTTGAAAGTTTATATTAAAAAAAAATTGAAGAACCAATTGATTCTCAGCACAAAACCTGGAATGCAGTTATAATGTTAATAGATAGGAAAGCATGTGACTGTGACAGGTCAGCCAACGGTGAACAGGAAATACTGGAAATTCCGGAACCAAGAGGTCAATTTTAGCACATTTGTGTACTTTTATTTAGAAACAAACATGGTCAAACAGAATACAAACTTAAACCAAAGGTTGTTGAACAACAGAGAGCAGTATGCTGTAGCTCAGACACCCAGCAACACATTTCATGTGTGTCACCAATACATCCCCACAGGGCCTGACTGCAGCCTTTTATAATTACCTGCCTTACAGGTGAGTCAATTAGTTAATTTCTTAATTGATCAAGCGTTTATTGGCCAACCAATCAGGGTGCTGGTTTCCTTCATTCTTGCCACATTCTCAGAAGGCTGGAATGGAGGGGACAAGAAAGACCATTTACTGCAGCGATAGGTAGCTTCAACCCTATCTTTTCCAAATGCAACATTAACGCTGATAACATCACAAAGGACACCCCACCCTGCCACACTGAGTCAATTACCTCATTAAAGATTCCTGTCTTTAAAAGGCAGCCAGTTGCTGAAAGTAGTCAGTTTCGACTGGTGCTACACCACTAGAATCCCTTTCACACTGGCATGCTCTACCTGGGTCAGAATCTACCCGGGTCAGGACCCGGTGTCATGCGGGTCGGCTACACGATTTCACACTGCTTTTGATAAAGCAGGGTTGACCTGGGTGACAGACGCAAGTAAACAATGCACATATCAATGCCCCGGAAGCAGCTTGTTACAGACACTTCCATCCAAGCTTCTCTGGAATGAACCGTCGGCCCAAATGTTGATTAGAGCAAAAGTTTCTACATCCCTGCAGCAATCTGGCTCATGCTGTGTCTCAATCAACAAAAATATGGCTAAACAGAATAAACAGAAACAGAAATGTTCCTTTGCTGGAGTAAAACTTTGACGCAGACGTGGCTGTATGTTATTGCGTTGGCTCATGAACGGCCGTCATTCATTTTGTCTTGCTCAACCCGGGTCAAAGTGTGTCGACACCAGATAATGAAATACTTTAGGATTGAATTTAGCTCTATGACTTTGTCAATTGCAAGCATTAATGGAGATAATAATTCATTTTCACTGAAAATCACTGCTTTAATATAGTATATAAGTCATCTTATAATCATAACAGTTCTTGAAGGTTACAGGGGTAATACACCCGTCAATAACCTTTTAATAATTCTGAATAATAACATAACAGCTTTCTAGCAAGTTCCTTATTATTATTTCTGTATTTTAACTTTGACTTTTGTCACATCAGTTTATGATGCCACTTCTACACAATAGCGTCATTTCAAGAGCAGCACATTGGGACTCAGCCAAATGAAAATTTAAGTACAGAAAAGTGAGTGTAAAGCTAAGTTCCTCAGCCACATATCAGAGTCAAAGTAAAAAAGAATAAAGACAGACAATGCTAATTACTTTATTTTTATTATTATTAATGTCCTGGTTAAGTAATTGTTATTGTATAATAATGTTAGTGTAAAAGTTTGCATATCTGAACTTCATTTTAAACTTATACTTTTTTGTTAAAATATAATTTTAATATGAAAATATGATATTTGTTTTTCAATTAGAATCAATTTCTCAAATTCATCTCTTCAACAGCCTGAATCGGTCATGTTGGAAATTGATAGAAATTAAAAATAACATTCATTGCACAAGAGTGGTATAAATGAAGATCTTTCTTACTGAAACAAAATAGAAAAATTGATTAATTTAAACTTGAATAAAACACATTAACAATTAAAGTTGAGAGTTGGAAGAACAATATGTAGCCCATGTTTATGTGTAAAGGGGCTCGAGCGTTAAAAATTTAGAGTACTCGAGTACTCGAACCTAATGCCAGACAATATTGTTCTACATATGCACCACAAAAAATTACCACATTAACACTAGAACCATCGCAGTTGGAATGTGCTTTGTAATACAAAAGCACAAAAGTAATACAAAAGCAACACCTATCTGTTGCAAGATAGACATGGTGTGCAAGAAAGCAGGTCTGATATCATTTTTTTTATTTTTATTGTTTAGTTGTATTGTATTGTTAAATCACCTCTTGGGGAAAACACCAGAAGGATTAATACATCATTAAAAGGAGGCAGTCGTTAGTTCCACTGCTGTTTAGATTATCAATATCGTCAATGTTATCAATGTTGTAATACTACATGTTGGAATTGGATCAGCATTTTGCTATTAAATTAAAATCAACATAATATTAATATATTGAATACAACCAAAATTAATGTACAAGTGAGTTCGAAATAACGTTCGTAATGTTCTCGCATTGTTAATTAGAAATTTTAGCGGAAAAAAGAACACAATTAAAAATATATTGTTTTATTCATATTATAAGACAGTATCACTGTATTTGTTTTTGCAAGGCTTGCTGCTGTGGCATTTAGAATTGCACTGAACGCCCTTACGCACACAGAAGCACGTCTTTGTTTGTCAAAAATGAAGCCTTGCATAGTCCCAGAATCAGCTTCTGCTGCTGTACGAAGAGAAGGTTTGATTTATTTGGGTCCTTCGTCCAAATTAGGAATTAACTATCGGACAATTGAAATTCAATTAGACTGTAAAGGTGCTCCAGAGATCTTCCAGCAGACCAAAGACCGAAGAAGCTGTCTTTTCTTGTGTTTTGTTATTTGCTGGTTTGGTATTTTACATTTCGTAATTTGACTATATTGCTTTACTCAAAGACCAAATAAGCTGTCTCTTCTTTTGTGTTTCGTTCTTTGCTTGTTTGATATTTTCCATTTTGCAATTTCATCAAAATAATTTGCTCAAAGGTCGAAATAACTTTTCATTTTGTTCTTTGGTAATTTTTAAATGCTCAAATTGCAAAATGGTTATTTTTTTCCTGGTTATGAGTGTAACATACATTGATTTTCAGTCTTTGACTCTTTTGTACAGCGGTATCGGCGCTATGCTTAAATGCAAGAGGTCCCGGGTTCGCGCCTGCCCTCCGCCTGTGTGTGGATTGTCTCGCCCTGTGTGATGTGCTTGCCTGCGTTAAACCAATACATGTTACTTTTTTTTTTAATAACAGTAATAAAAATCTTAAGTTTTTTAATTTGACAAATAAATGAAAACATACTATTATTATTTTTAATTAAGTGCTTGTCACCAGGCTGGCTGTAGTGGTGACGTCAGAAGACAAACACAAATACTGCAGATGACTGGTGAATGAATGCGCTGCTGCGCTTTTATTAAATAAACAGAATAAAAAGGTTTGACAAAAACAATGCTCACGGAGCAAAATAAAAAGCTGAACCCAAAACAAATCATCAATACAAAACTGACACCAACTAAACAAGTACGGTGCTGGTGCTTCCAGCACTCCTAACAATTTTAATGTGAAATAATGTATAATGTGATATCTTGTAACAATTGTAAGTCGCCCTGGATAAGGGCGTCTGCTAAGAAATAAATAATAATAATAATAATAATAATTGTTTTTTATTATTATTATTATTATTGTGCCATCCTTGTGTCTAAATACAAATATACATTTTATAGCACGTGCTACATAACCCACTTATAGATACCCCAACACTAACACACTACACACAACATATAAACATAAAATACACATGGGGGTGGGGCACACTGCCACAGCGCTCCATTGGAGTACTGAGGTCCTTTAAAATATACGCCATTAAGAAATGTTGTTAATAGTGGCGTCTCATAGTTAGTTTTGGCTACACGTGGAAGTTTGAATCTAGCTATCGGCAATCAGGAATCGCAAATCAGAAGCGAGGAACAGAGATTTTTACAAACCAGATAAAACACTTTTCATTATCAGGCAATGATGATTTTACTGTATTTGTCTGAATTATAAATTTATATGAAATAAAATAAGCATTCTTTACCCATTTGTATTCTGGTTTCTTTTTCTTTTTTCCCCATAACATTTGTTCCTATACTACTTTATGTTTTGCTTGTATAATAGTTTCTGACAAACAGTTAGTTTCTGACAATCAGTGTAAAAGCAATTTGTGATGGTAAAAATTAATACATTTACTAAGAATTCATTAAAATTCATGTCAACATTAAACCACCAATAAAACTAAAACAGAAGGACTGATGTTACAATTATAGGATTTTGTAATCATAACTCTGCTGGATTTATTTTTAATTGAAAAGGTCAAGTCATGTAAATCATTCATTATTTAAGATCAACTATGCATAACCAATATCAAGTTTAGATTGATATGCGCAGTATACTGTTTGTGTTAATTTGTATAATATGCACATTACATCTCTATGCCTTTAACCCAATGACTGAGCTTAAAAAATGAAAATAAAAAGCCTAAACTATAGGTATTAACGAGAAGACGCCATTTATTTTCATTGTGAAAAAGGGGATTGAATAAAAACATAATTCAAGTACCTGGATAATCACACAATTTAACCTAAATTAATGTGATGGAGGTTTTAGTTATATGTTAATTTCATTTTAAGGGCCATGTTCCTTATGACAGTTATTTTAGAGTATCATGAGCTCCAAATCATCTTAGGCATAAGTAAAAAGGGCTAAAACGTTAAGTGAATGAGAGTAGAAAAATATGAACTGTAGTTTGACCTGGCAAAATTTATCATTTAAAAATATCATGCAAAGAAAATCATTATTTAAAAAAAAAAATTGAATTCTTGTTTTAAATGGCATTCATAACTAGAACTGCCAGGCAGTTTTACAGCTGCCAAGCCCCAGTGCTAGTACCAAACACTTAAGCAATTACTGGAAGAAGTGGGTTTAGTTCTTGATATTTGACAAGTTTGAAACCAGTAACTTGACCAGTTCTCCAGAAGAAGAACGTTTTTTTCAAAAAATGCATCAGGCGGCCATCTTTATTTACGCACAATGACCATTTTTGAAAAAGTCAATTGTACTGATACAGGCATGATGGTTTTCAGGTTTGGAGTTAAGCAAGTAAACCATTTTTAAACTGAGGAGAGGTCAAAGGTCATGGGCAATTACATTTTTTGATAGAGCATACATGGGTTACTATACGTGTTCCATAGTAACTATGAACCTATCTGCACTCTCTCAGGAGTTATAAGGCAGTTTTACATTTGACCTTTAAGAGAGGTCAAAGGTCATGGGCAATGACATTTTTGATAGAGCATATATGGGTTACTATGTGTTCCATAGTAACCATGGCCCTATCTGCACTCTGTAAAGAGTTATAAGCTAGTTTTGCATTTGACCTTAAGGAGAGGTCAAAAGTCATGAACAAGGCAATTTTTGAATAGAGCATATATGGCTTCCTATATGTGTTCCACATAGGAACAGCCATGTTTTTTTATGTAGCGACTTTCTCTGAACAAACTAGATAGATAACCTTGCCAACGCTATGTATGCAAAGTTTTGGTTAAATCGGCATAACGGTTTCAGATAAAAAGACATTTCAATATTTTTGACAAATCCAATATGGCCACTGAACCATGTGACCAATCAACTTCTGTTGAACAAATGTAAATATAGCACCTAAGGGTAGTATGTGCCCCAACCATAAGCGGTTTCGGACAAGAAGATTTTTTTAAATTGGCCAAAATTCTTGAAAAATACAATATGGCTGCCAAACCATTTGACCTTTAGGAGAGGTCAGAGGTCACGATCAAGGTCATTTTTGAATAGAGCATATGTGGGTTCCTACATGTGTTGTATAGTAACCATAACCCTATGTGCACTGTAAGCAGTTATAAGCTAGTTTTACATTTGACCGAAGATTTTGAAAGGTTTTTAAAGAAATGCATTAAGTGGCCATATTTGTTTTACGCACAAACACCATTTTTGAAAAAGTCAATTATATTGACACAGGGATGATGTTTGTCAACTTTGGAGCTAATCAAATAAACAATTTTTCAACTGAAGCAGTTTTAAATTTAAGAAGAAAATGTAGGTCTGGTGGCCATCTTGTTTTACAAAAGAACACAATTTCTCCCTATTTGAATTCCATTGTCCCGAGGATGATGCCTACCAAGTTCAGAGTTTTAGTTGGTTAAATGGTTTGCAAACAGGAGCAGTTTGATGTTTGGGGTGCATTTTGGTGAATTTGGTGGCAGTCATTTTGATAGTAAAATTTATCACAGCAACTTGTGCTTTTGCAAACTTGAAGCAGGTTTGGTTGCTGATGACATATGCGAAGTTTCATATCAATCAGTTCAGCCATTCCCAAGAAGAAGATATTGAAAGGTTTTTGAAAAAAATATGTCAAGCCGCCATCTTGGTTGACACAGGAGCGCAATTTTTTAATCATTTGAACTGTAATCTACACGGGATAATACCTACCAAGTTTCATGTTGATTAGTTGCACCGCATGCAAACAGAAGCCTATTAAAGTTTTGGGAATAATAATAATAATAATATACCTTACAATAGCAATAGGCTTCCCAAGCCAGCTTGGAAGCCTAAATAATAATGATCTTGATCTAACTATATTGTATGTCACTATTATTATGGTGTGACAGGTGCGAGTGATGTGGTGAATAAATGAACAGTTTAAACTGTAATTTCCCAATAAACATCCATGTTTATTAAATATAAACAAAAAGAACAACCCCTCTACCAGCAATGGTATCAAGGGGAACACGGCTGGCTTGCAGACCAAAACAAAAGAAACAAACAATATTCAATAATCTCCAATCCACAGTTCCGTGCACAAAAGTGTGCTCTTCAATCCGCAGGGGGGTGCTGGTGTTGTGAGCCGAGGGTAGTGCTCTGGTTAGTTGGGCTGGCTTCGTGGCTGCAGCCCCTGGCTCCTTACTCCTCCTCTATAAAACACAAACACAGGAAAACAGCACGTAACAAAAATAAACAAACCGCTCCGGCTGGTGGTTACGTTGTCAGCGCAAGGGGTCGTACTGACGTAGCTGTTTCCCCTTTGTACCTACAAAACTCCTCCCTGCAATCAACCAGTCGCCATGGTTTCTCCAATAGAGGGCCGTCCCACAACTGATTGCAATGTTATAATGTTATAGTATGGTCACCTTCCGGTTTCCACCTGCCGTCAAGGTGGCCCATCTAGGAGGCAGCCTACCACCATCCTTACACAACGCCCTTTCTGGTTGGGAGAGAGATTTACAACATTGATCCTTTCTCTCTTATCACAAATGGTTATTGATTTTATTTTTTAAGTTGAAAATAGTTTTAATCCTTGCGACAGCCTGAATCTTGGGTTTGTTTGTTACCTGCATGGGAACATTTAGGGTAATTAATTCTGCCACATTCCACGTCTGTTAAAGCCTTCCTATTACTACAAACTTTGTCACCGCATGGTAGACAACCCATGCATGCAAGAGCACAGATAGCTGGACCACTGAGTGATGCTGAAATGACTTGGTTTACATGCACAGCTTCAATTACATAGGAAGTGCTCGGCCAACAAATTGGTACATTGGTAGTTTAGTTGTTTTATAAGCAGGGTTATAAAAAAAAATGCAGCCCTTTACAATAATAAATGTCCCCCCCTCACCGCAGCAATTCCCCACACAGCTCAGGGGAACTGAAGGTTGAGTGGCCATCCTCCGATCACATGACAAAGCCAGCTTCCTCTTCTACACTCAAGAGCGGATGTCAGTGAGCTACTGGCATCCGGAGGACAAAGGCCAGCCTTGCAGGTATAACTTGAGCTCACTAAGCACCTGGCTAGCAGTGTCCGCTCTAGCGCACTGAGGAGAAACCCAGGTGAGTGCATTATTGCTGCAGGCTATTGTATTTTAATATTAATTAGGTCATTTGACTTTTGAAGGATCATTTCTTTCCCTAAAAGAAAACTACACACAGACACAAATTACCTGAAAGGTATTACCAATACAGAGTGACAAAAAAGTGAGACTCATTTTTAGTTTTGCATGTTAACCTAGCCTATGTGAGCAGCAATGGAGCTGTCTAAAGTGCTGACTCAAGATGAAGAGAAGCTACATCATATAGCCTCCTGTGAGGTTCTGTGCTTTATTCTGTGTAATTAAAGTCTGGCTGGGGCACATTACAGTAATAATAACAAACATTATGTTGTCTGAAAACTGCATTTGTCTATATAGAGTTAATAAAAAGTTTGTTTATTTTATTGAATGAAGACTGATCCTAGTACTGCTGTTCTGTATCTAATGGTGCATGGTCTGATTTCATAGGGGTTTTGTTGACTAACCCTCCTTTATATCCATTCTGAGCTAGCCCTCCTGTTTCTCCATCTTTTCCTTTAGTTGGCTGTCAACCCAGTCTCGTCTACAGTCATATTTTTTGCATTTAACACACCATGCTAATTTAAACGATTATTTGTCTACTAATTAACTAGTGACAGCAATGTTCCTACTTTACATAATATGCATCGATAATTATCTGAAATTATATTCGATAGCATAGAAACGTAGAAGGTGAACATGGAAATTAATTTGTGAAATTAATTTATTAATTCATACCTTAGACACAAAATAATAAAACATTCAGTAAAACAAAGTACTTGTTTGTACATTTTTTATAAACATTAGACACAGGTTTATAATAAATACAAGTTTATTTTTAGGTTCATATAATTTGTTTTAGTTTGTTGCAGACTGACAAGTTTTAATAGTCCAGGAAACATCTAACATTAGTCATTTGTCTGTGTCGAACGTTGATTTCATTATAAAATGTGCACTACATATGCTCTCCACCGTCAGCTGATCTGCAACAGCAAAATGAAACAGAGTTTCAGATCTACTTGCTGTATAAAGGGTACCAAGCCAGATGACTACATTAGGCTTGGGTGATGAATTGCAGATACTGCTGTTATAAACGTCTGATGTTGAATATGAATTTTTATGAGTAACCAATAAAAAAGATGCACCCACATGGTCCTAAACAAAATGAATGTACTGAAATAAAAGTCAAGTAAATACACTGCTGAGTGTGGTCAGTGCTTTATGCTGTCTTTTTATTCCTTGATATATTGCTAATTTGGGAACATTTTCAAGTATTATTAAGTGTCGTCTTTTATTGCTTTTATTGTAGGAATGAACAAAATATATTTACTAACCAAGAAGGTCAAACTAAATTCAAAGACAGATTTGCAGTTTACTAAGCCACTAAACTATTGCTACACATGATACTGCACAAGATATTAAGACAATTATTCTCAAAATAAGTCTAGCTGGGACACCACTAGGGACTTGTGATCCTGTGTGTATTTGTGGGTGATAAAGTAACTGTGTTATTATTTAGGACTGCAACCCATGCTTTAGAACAGCACACTACACATTGCTGTATATTGCCTAGGATTATTATTTGTGATCACCAGACCAGGATTAAAATAAACACCATTGTATCTGGATTATCGTTGTCTGTCTTTGCATTGCTCACTGCATCACTCCTTCACCTGCACACTGCAAACCACTTTGCCACACTTGCCCTCTAATTTTAACAATGGGAGAGTACAATGTATTTTCAGGGGGTAAAATGCAACAGTACCTCGAAGTCATGAGTAATCTTGATAAATACAGTTTTAATGGTAATGGGGTAGACATTAAAAAAGAGCCTTCCATTTTAACTGCAATGTTAATTTTAACTACTGTACAAAAACTTAGCATTAAAATAAAACCAGACAACAGCTATTCATATTCACTTTGTTCACCACAGCCAATACGTCTTTAAAGATAAGCACAGAAACAGAACATATACTGTATATGAAGATAAGCACAGAAACAGAACTTCTATTTTAACATTAAATTCTTAAACTCAGTGAACATGTTAAAACTTCAATATGAAGCCATACAGATAAATAAAATAAGGAAATGCATTAATACGTTATAACAGTTTGTTATAAAGTACTTTTCGCTTTTTTTCAACACAATATATATATATATATATATATATATATATATATATATATATATATACTGTGTTGAAAAGCAAAATAACTTAAACCAGTATGCATGAAATAAAGTCACATGTTGTTTCTGAAGCAAAATAACTTAAACCAGTATGCATGAAATAAAGTCACATGTTGTTTCTGAAGCAAAATAACTTAAACCAGTATGCATGAAATAAAGTCACATGTTGTTTCTGAAGCAAAATAACTTAAACCAGTATGCTTGAAATAAAGTCACCCGTTAGCCATAGATTCCAATTTACTGTATTCATGTATGTGTGTGTTTCTGGATGTAGTACTGTGTTTTTTTCTTTAATGTCTATATAGTTAATCTTGGTAATTCTTAGTTTTTTGCTTTGTATTTCAACTCTGTATTTTGATATACAGTACATCTGTACAGTTACAGTTTCTATTAGTAAATTCTTCTGTTGGTTAATTCATTTGGGGAAATACAAATGTAATAACATAACTATAAAAATCGACGTAAATGCATTTAATGTACTGTAAAGATTTTTGAGCGTGAGAGTGTTTTGAAAGTATGTACGGGAGTGTTTTGAATGTAGAAGTAGTGTTATGAATGTGACCTGAGTGTTTTGAAAGTGACTAGTCGAGTGTTTTGAACGTACACTAAAATTTAAAACTCAGGCGTCCTGTGTCTTTTTACTCCAGTGCAAATCGACCATGTCAGTGTGTGGCAAAGTGGTTTGCAGTGTGCAGTGCACAACGATGTGTATGGCACAGTTAAAACCCACGGGGTTCAGTCCCGAAATATTAATAACACTAATAAAGACACACACTTTATACACAGACACGATCACAAGTTCAATAGTGAGTGCTCCTACTGCAAGTGGTGAATTATACAGCAGTTTGTAAAACAGTAGTGCAGTGGTTTAGTCCGGGGTTGGTGCTGGCTTTTAGCAGCTCGCGGATAGTTTAGCCATCTAACAATGACAAATACAATTAATAGACAGACAAAAAAAACACGAAAAATACTCACTCGCCTACAGATGCCTTGACCAGACTGCACCAAGCTACCTCCAGACCCTCATCTCTCCCTACACCCCCACTCGACCTCTCCGCTCCTCCTGCACTAGAAGACTGGCTCTACCTCCTCTACGCTCCCCTGCCTCCAGAGCCCACTCCTTCTCCACCCTCGCCCCGCAGTGGTGGAATGACCTTCCTACAGATGTCAGGACAGCCCAGTCCCTGACCATCTTCCGGCGCCTCCTTCAGACAGCACCTGTAGAACTCCTTTTCCCTCTGGACACTTATCACTCTTCCTTAAATGCGCTTTACTTGCTCTTATCTGCTTCCTATTTTACTGCATTTAATCCTGTACTTTAGAGTACTGTAATCTGTCAAGTGTCATTCAATCTGTAGTATTTTGTATTTAATTATATCCTGATGTAACTATCACTGACACTGTTATCTGCTCCGTTATTGAATCGTATTTTGTCATATACTTGTACTTGCTAGAACCAAATTGTATTTTATCTTGTCTTAATTGTATTATTACTTGTACTGTGATTCTTGAAATGTATTTTTGTTTATGACTGTAAGTTGCCCTGGATAAGGGCGTCTGCTAAGAAATAAATAATAATAATAATAACAGATTGCTTGGCCACATCCCTTGATATACCTTCAGTCACACCCCCTTTGGTAGTGAGTGCAATCATGTATCCTCCAATCCATGACTTACACATCGCCTACCGCATTACGGCGATGACTTCTGGTATTATGAATCCGCCCCCTTTCTGGATGGCCGACTTCCGACTGACCCTGGAATGAACTGCCAAACCATCCAGTCCATGGCATATTGTTCCTGTTATACAGCGCCCTCACAGGTCAGGAGGGAGATTGTTGACTAGTTTTCATTTGCTCTCTGTCACACAGTGTTATGTTAGAACTGATACAGTATTTCTGGCATATTTGCCTCAAAGCAACACCAGACTTTACAATAAATCATAATATAATATTAAAATTGATACAATCTGTCCCGAGATTCTACAGTTAAGTAAAAATGCAACAATTGGGCATAACCAAATTGGGGATCAGAGGAAAATACAAAACATAATTGTCCACTATTAAAAAATTGATGCTTTGAACAGTACATTTGAAGATATGTATGGAAATACACATCACTCAAGGGATGAAATGGTTATTCTAATAAAGTTTGTTATTTACACCCGGTTCACTTTACAAATCATGCACATAAGCGCCTTCTCTGGTCACAACATCGCATTTCATTTTTCATTTACCGACTGTTCTTGATGAAAACTAATCCACGTCTGGAAGGTTACTAGACGTCCTCCGCTTTTGACCAACTTTGAGGACACCTGGTTTTTAGTCCCATGTGAATCATGCTATAGACTTTAAACCAAAATGAAATTAGCATGATTGTTTGTGTTAGTAAAATGAAACTGTTATAATTACAAACAGGTAATGATTAATCTGTATGGTTAAATATTGGCACTCAACATTGTGCCTATTTTGTTTGTAGCTTGGTAACATGAACAGTTTTGTTTTGATGCAAATTAGTTTTTGGTGTCAAGACCTTCAGCAGTCTGGCACAAGAAGCCTACCTGTGCTAAATACTACCACTTCCTTATAATATCTAACAGTGGAGGAAGAAAATTAACAGAAAACGAATTTGACTAATTAAACTGTTGAAAGAAAATTTTAAATAAAAGGCACTGAGCATTATTGGTTTGACTCAGAATGGCATGTAATGTCTTTACCTATCTTAACTGGTCTAGGAATACGCCGTATTGGGTGCAGGTCACCTACAAAATGAGCTCCCTGTCTTTCTGTTTGTGAATGGGAGTGTTAAGGTTGAACACTTAAGAGCTGGTCAGCCTGAACCAGGTCTGTGAGGTTAGAATTGCAAATGGCATTGAAAGAGAGTTACAGGAAGGAGAATAGCTGTTTTTACCAGTGGGAGACGGCCAGGGGCAATGCTGGTACCAAGTATGAGCTAAGGTTTGTATCAAATTTGACTTTTCTTGATTCTAGAGTGATGTCAAAACTTCAGTCCAAATCCAAAAGGCTCCTTTGCACGCTCCTAGCTAGTGATCTTAGGATCTTCAGCCAGATAACTATAACTTAAGGCAATGCATTATAAGTAGTGCTTCTAAGTCTAGGGTTGGTATTAAAAAAAACACTTGTCTGGTCTCCCGCATGGGCTACTTATCATTCATTTTTCAAACAATATGATTACAAAACTGTCTTAGGATATAGTAAATATCTTGTTAGTTGAAATGTAGAGTAGATTGAGTTTCATTAAGTTGTGACTGACATGGACATGTAAGAAAAGCTATAAATATCGTGGTTGATTGTCAATCGCACCTGTCGGTTCTTGCCAGCTGCTTAAAAAAAAAAAAAAAAGTGTCAATTTTTCATTTGAGAAAATATAATTGTGTTGCAAAAACAGTCTCGGAGCTCTGAAGTAAACTAGATACTGAAGTATTGAACTAGGTGAATTATTAATGTCATTCGTGTAACTCAATCTATTCTATAAAGCTGTACATGGTCTGGCCCCTGCATATCTAAATGATCTGATCAACCCCGACACAAACATTTGCTCACTTCACACCTGTGTCTATGGCTTACTCTCAATCCCCAGGACTAAACGTTGCACCCAAGGTGACAGAACTTCCAGCCTTAATATAGCCAGACTGTGGAATTCCCTTCTCCTCTCTTTTCAGAGATTCTGGTTCACTGGACATTTAAAATCTAGACTAAAAGCATTTTCTTAAGTTGACCGTTCATTCACTTTTTAGTATTTAGTTTTATTTAATTGTCTTCTAAAAGGCTCTCGGTAACATAAAATAAATAAAGCTGCTGCATTCTCTATACTGTACAATGCGGAAATACTAAAATATTACTTTAAATTGAAACTTGATTTTAATGTATTTTCTTTTTTACCGTAGCCTACTTAGTACACAATTAACACAACACAGATCATGGTGTCGCATTGACAAGCTATGATACTGTACAGTACCTTACACATACTGTACACACTTTACAGAAATAAATATTTAACTGTACATAGAACATTTTACAGTGTACTTGTGGTTGCAAGTAAAACACATAGCCTACCTGCTTCTTTTCTTTTCTTTCGGTATTAGTCAGACTTTCTTTTCTTTGCAAAAAGCAATTAAATAACTTTAATTGCTTAAAAGAATTTAAATAACTTTAGCATAACAGAGGCAGAAGTGTTAAAGGGACTAGGAGCTCTTAAAATAAACAAATCCTCTGGGCCAGATGAGATCCTCCCAATAGTACTCAAAGAAATGAAAGAAGTTATTTACAAACCACTAACCAAGATCATGCAACAGTCTCTTGACACAGGGGTTGTACGGACAGAATGGAAAATAGCAAACGTAATACCGATCCACAAAAAGGGAGACAAAACCGAACCAGGTAACTACAGACCAATAAGCCTGACTTCTATTATATGTAAACTTAAGGAAACTATAATAAGATCCAAAATGGAAAATTACCTATATGGTAACAATATCCTGGGAGACAGCCAGCATGGTTTTAGGAAAGGGAGATCGTGTCTAACTAACCTACTTGACTTTTTTGAGGATGCAACATTGAAAATGGATAACTGCAAAGCATACGACATGGTTTATTTAGATTTCCAGAAAGCTTTTGACAAAGTCCCGCATAAAAGATTAAATCTCAAACTGAACGGAGTAGGGATTCAAGGAAATGCATGCACATGGATTAGCGAAAGGTTAACAGGTAGAAAACAGAAAGTACTGATTAGAGGAGAAACCTCAAAATGGAGTGAGGTAACCAGTGGTGTACCACAGGGATCAGTATTAGGTCCTCTGCTATTCCTAATCTACATTAATGATTTAGATTCTGGTATAGTAAGCAAACTCGTTAAATTTGCAGACGACACAAAAATAGGAGGAGTGGCAAACACTGTTGAAGCAGCAAAGGTCATTAAAAATGATCTAGACAGCATTCAGAATTGGGCAGACACATGGCAAATGAAATTTAATAGAGAAAGTGTAAAGTATTGCATGCGGGCAATAAAAATGTGCATTATAAATATCATATGGGAGATACTGAAATTGAAGAAGGGAACTATGAAAAAGACCTAGGAGTTTATGTTGACTCAGAAATGTCTTCATTTAGACAATGTGAGGAAGCTATAAAAAAGGCTAACAAGATGCTCGGCTATATTGTGAAAAGTGTTGAATTTAAATCAAGGGAAGTAATGTTAAAACTCTACAATGTATTAGTAAGACCTCACCTAGAATATTGTGTTCAGTTCTGGTCACCTTGTTACAAAAAGGATACTGCTGCTCTAGAAAGAGTGCAAAGAAGAGCAACCAGAATTAATCCGGGTTTAAAAGGCATGTCGTATGCAGACAGGCTAAAAGAATTGAATCTATTCAGTCTTGAACAAAGAAGACTACGCGGTGATCTGATTCAAACATTCAAAATCCTAAAAGGTATAGACAATGTCAACCCAGGGGACTTCTTTGACCTGAAAAAAGAAACAAGGACCAGCGGTCACAAATGGAGATTAGATAAAGGGGCATTCAGAACAGAAAATAGGAGGCACTTTTTTACACAGAGAATTGTGAGGGTCTGGAACCAACTCCCCAGTAATGTTGTTGAAGCTGACACCCTGTGATCCTTCAAGAAGCTGCTTGATGAGATTCTGGGATCAATAAGCTACTAACAACCAAACGAGCAAGATGGGCTGAATGGCCTCCTCTCGTTTGTAAACTTTCTTATGTTCTTATGTTCTTAAAGACTTCAAAATTCAAACCAATTTTAATACTGTAGTCCACATCTTGCTTCTCATCCTTTTCCAATCGTTCGCTCACAATGTTCATTCGATTGCAAGTAGTTTAACCCTTTGCGGTCCATTGTCGGACTGGGTCCGACATTGCAATTATTCCTCACAGGTCCTTTGTCGGACTGGGTCCGACATCATTATAGCAACGCAATAAACGGGTGTTTAGTCGTTTTTTCTCCGGAAAAAGCCGAGAAAACCATTCAATTGCCGAGTGGTAGCGACAGGAGCCGAGACAAGTCGGGAAAAAAAAAAAAAAAAAAAAAAAAAAGGCGTATTTCATGAATAGTCATACATGGTATCAGGTATCAGATAATGGGCGTCCATAATAAACAAGCTGGCTAAGTGCGTCAGCGCACTGAGACTATCATGGACATTTGCAGAGCTTTTTTCAGATGTTATAGTAATAAAATAATGACTTGGATCGCATTATTGAGGAGTTTGGTGATAAAACGAGTGATCTGGAGAAGATCGATCGGTATGTACGACTATTATTATTATTATTATTTATTTCTTACACAGCTGAACGCTATAGCAAACAAAAGGCTGGGGAGGGGCTGGAGATGCCTAGTGTGCTTTGTTGATATGCAGGGCCATTTAAACCCGTTTGACTGTGGAAAAAAAATACTTTTAAACAGCGCGTATAAAATTAACTGCGCGTGTGAAAATTAATTAGACCTGGCGTGCCTGACGCGCGATTAATAAATGGACCGCATTAAACTCTGTACCGTGTCAGCAAATATGCCCTTTTAATTATGTTCTTAATTTTAGCCATTTAGTAGGCTACTTGTATCTGTTATTTTCATCCTGTCTTTGGTCAGTATAACAGCGTTATTATTTTTTTTTTTTTGGTCTCTCTTTGGATCATGCAATTCACAGTGCCCGAGCATCACATTAATTGGTTATTATTTGGGGACATACAGTGTGTCTGGCATGTCTGAATTGATGGCATAATGATGTCTGTATTAGCGAGGGACTACTATATACAGTAAATCCTAGATTGTTGTAGTTGTTGTTGAAAGACAACCTCTTTTCATGTTCTACTTAATTTTGGAAAGTTTGTAATCATTTGTGCTTTCTTAAATTGAACTTCATTTATTTTGATTTGCCACCGCTTCACAAGGCAACTTTACTGTTTGTTCGCAAAGGAATTCTGTGACATCCTCTTTGGGGCCCACCTGTTTAATTTCTTTACAGCCTGTTCTGTCTGTGAGTATGAAAACTCTGGGCCAATTAAAAACTCTGACTTGGCACTCTTTTTTTATCCTCCTGTGTCCCTTCTGAGGCTTCAGACTCTTTAGCTGCTTCAAAATAAGACAGCCTTCACTCTGGTTTCCCTGGGCAATCATTTGACAATTTCTCCTTTACTATCAGGTGACTTCTCTATTGCTTCAGCTTCCATCATTATTTACTATTCTAACTAAGTTTACTAGCAAAAAATGCTTCTGTAAAGGCTGTTTGTGGGGAACCTGAAGCTCCAAAGGTATGTTTCCCCACCTTACTTCTTTATAATAAACATTGCAGAAATGTTTTCAGAACCAATTTTGGCAGGAATAGTTAGTAAGCATGGCATCCTTTATGTGTGTTCTCAATATATGTATAAAAAACATAAAGCAAAGACCTAGTCATATAGTTTTCTTAAATCAATGCAATAATGTTGTGTTGACACTGCAATCGTGATAGTTGTTAATATTTTAACATTACGAAGAAAAAAAAGTTGTTAATATTTAATTAAGTTGCTGATTGAAATAGGTAGGATTTAAAAAAATAATAAATAAATTGTATAAACCTGTTCTGCTTCTGTTACTACCCTCTGGCAACCATCAAATTAGCATTGCTGATTTTAATGCTTCAGGTTTAAAGCAGTGAGTTTTAATTGAAATATTAAACAGACAAACAGATTGCACAACCCCAGGACACACATTCAGTGGTACTAAACATGATGTCCTGAGGGCATCCCATCTCTATTTTTTCTCAAGTATAATTTAAATAAAAACAACTTTTTGTCTTAATGACCAAATTAAGGTGATGTTTTAGATAAAGGCTATGCATAGATGTTAAAGACCAGGTGTCATAATTGTACTAGCTGCTGCTGAACTCTGAAGTCCTGCATTCCAATTTGCTGTAGGCCACAATCTAGATCAGTCTTTACTTGGTCCTTGTGTAAAGCATGTCCTTATGGGGTCTTTCTGGATAAAAAAAGCTTTTCATATTTTTATGAAGTGAAACATTTACATAAAAATATAACCCAAAGTATTTATTCCGAGTTTCATTTATATACCTTAGAACTTACTTTCTATTATAACAGACAATCTCAAAGTTCTGCCTTAAGGCCGCTAGACAGTGCCACAGGGTATGTGTGTGATATGTATCGCTCCCTCCCCCAACTCACCTCAGCAGAAACAGAAACTAGACTCCATGCTGCCTTGATGGACCTCTCACTTAGGTTATTTTTGTTTTATTTATAATGTTTTAGTTTTTTTCGGGACATGCAAAAATTAAACTGTTTAGTGGAATGCTGGAGAAGATTTGTTGCCCCTTTCCACCCAGGAGTGAGCAGCTTAATGCTCATTTTTATGTTTTTGCTACTAATTGATTGCATTTTAAATATTTACTGTTTTAATATTTTGGCTTAGTATAACGCCTTCAGACATTTCATTACATAGAAGGTGCTATATAAGTGAATTGCATTATGTTGTATCGTAAAAATAACAGTCATTCACAGGCGGCACGATGGACATACCGCTGGGGCAACACTGTAAAATAATCACAGTTACTTCTGCAATAATTAGCTATCACAGCTGTCAATTCAATCAGGTGGTGTGATAGGGGAGAGATCTGTGCTGACTCTGCTGGCGTGTTCACGGTGCTGCAGGAGGGGGGCGGCAGTCATCCAACAACCGCCTGTCAGTCATGGCCGTAACACGGGGAGGTGGGAGAGAGTGTGTGGGGACTCTCCCTCTCTCTGAATGGCTGGGAGGCGGGTCTTGGGGAGATTGTTGGCCCTATAAGATAATGCTCTGCTGTTTCCTCAGGTCTGCCGTTTTAAACGCGCTGGAGGTGCGGAAAGTGCTGACCGGGAGCGAGGATCAGCGGAGAGAAAGGAGCCTCTGGATAGAGAGAATTAGGGAGAGCGGGGTACCTTTGGGCAGAACCCCAAGTAGTGAATAGGCAAGCATAGCGAGCCGGGAGAGTAGGACGGAGATCCGGGTCGTGCGGGTAGTGGCGACCGGGATATCGTTGCCAAGGGCAGCACCTTTTTCTTTGGAGGTTTATTACTGTGTTTTATTTTCTCTTTTTCTTTGGTCTTTTGTTTTCATTGTTTTGTTTGAGGCACCTGCGAGTGCTACTGCCCGATCACTGGTTTACCAGACTCCTGGTATTCTCCATGGCTCTGTTTACCATCGGTGGTAAGCAGACCACAGACCCACAGCGCCATCTGTGGGCTAAAGAAACCAAATCCCTGCTCAAAACGAAAATAAAACTGGGCACCTGTGTGGTGACTCCAAATACACCTGTCTGTCTCTGCGTCAGTGAATTACCCACCACCCTTCCACAGGTGGTTAACAAGAAAACACTGGAGAATAGCAAATTGTTTCTGCTCAACAGATAATCATTCTCCTGGATACTTGGAGCAGGTAAGGATTTCTTTATTTTACCATCGGAATGTATTGTCATTTTCATAAGTGAAGCACAATAGCCAATTATTAAGCATGGTGACCCTTTATTTTTATTTGATTATTTCCAATAAGCCCCAAAGGGTCTTTCCTTTAAAAGTTAGGTAAAATTCTTAATGTAAGAACTATTATTACCGATCACGTAGCAATGGACTTTGAGTGATTTATACCAGTACTGCAGCACATCACTAGCTTTACAACTGTAAGACTGGAATTCATTAATCACTTTGGAGATTAATCATTTTATAAATGCATTATCGTTTTGGAATAAACAAGAATGTAAACACTGCAATCAATAAAAAATAATTTAAATCGTAGTATGTTACAGTTATTTGTTCGCATCAATTTATAGCTGTTTAGAGCTATTGCTGTACTGCCACATTGTTTCAGTACAGCAAATGTGCTGATGAAAAAATAACACAAACAAAAAGAAGGCACAAAAGTACCAATAATTTTATGGCAAACAGAACAATTTCTTACAATTTTGTTTAGCAACATTCCTTCTCAACAGTCTCAACATTCCATCTTTACAAAAAGAATTAAGCACTTATCTCCCAGTCATACTGCTGAAGAAAAAGTTGCCCTTAAAGGCTGAATTGTGGTTGATTGAGTTTATTGACTGGTTTCACACTTGGATTAGCACTAATCTTGAACTATCCAATGCTACTCTAGGCAAGGTAGTCTGATATTAGTGCAAATTAGGATCTGTGAAACCAGCTGATAAACACCTGACACATCAACTTCAAGCATCTAACAACTAGTTTCACAGACCCTGACTAGTTGTAATCTACCTTACTTAAAATCTACCTTACTTAAATTAACACTGAGTAGTCTAAGATTAGTGCTAATTAGGGTGTGTGAAACCAGATGTAAATCTAATAACTCTAATCCATACCTAGTTATGTCTAGAACTATCCATAATTTTTATTATCTAATTGTAGAGTTAACTGGATAATCCTAGAATCAGACGCCTTCTAACTTAACCGTGACATGAAAGTCTGGTTTCACATACCCTGATAAACTAGCACTAGTCTTGGAGTACCAAACATTAGACTGTTTTTTTCTTAAATTATGGTATGTATGTTTATGTAATTGTAATATTTCTGTTTAGAAAATAGATCACACTTTTTGGACCCTATGTTGTCACCAATAAATACAAAACAATAATAAAATACATTATAGAATTTTTTTAGGATACCCCGCTTAGATTGTTACAGTAAACCCCTGTTAATATGGTTGTGTTTGTTGATAGTTCTTTGAGATTTGTTTTTCTTCTATAAAAAAAATTCTGAACACATATTATTTGGACTCTGGACTATGACACTTTAGCCAGTTCTAATTTATTCGCAATAGCATTGTAATTTATGTGAATAGACTATTTCAGAGCTGTGTGAATGAAAACCTCATCTGTAAAATTCCCTCAATTATATATGCTAGGCAAAAGTTTGATTGAAGGTCTACTATTTGGTTTTATTGTATAACTTATTTTATAACTTTCATTACAACTCCAAATAAACTGCTATAAGAAGTAACAGTTTCTTGTAAAAATAATTAATATCTGTGAATAGTGCTGCTCAGCAACACAGACCCAACAACCAACTCAAAACAAGAAGAGTTTCTAAAGCAATATTAGGGTAACTAGTTAACTTAATATTGGTCCTTACAGGGTTAACAAAATGTATTTTCTGAAAAAGGAAATAAGTAACAGTATTATTATCAATTTTGGAGACAGAGCTTAGTAAGGGGGAATGTGGTATTTCCACTATGACATTAAAGTGGCTTCATCCTTAACCCTTAGCGGTCCTAGGCATTGCAATTATTCCTATCCGGTCCAATGTCGGACTCTGTCCGACATCATCAAAAAGACGCAAAAAATGGGTTTCTAGTGGTTTTTTCTCCGGAATAAAGCCGAGAAAACCATTCAATGGCCGAGTGGGAGCGACAGGAGCTGAGACAAGCCGAAAAAAAAGAAAAAAAAGGGCGTATCTCATGAATAGTCATACTTGCCCTTGGCATCAGATAACGGCGGCCATAAGGAAACAAGCTGGCTGCTACTGCATCAGCGCTCAGAGAATATCACAGACATTTGCAGAGCTTTTTTCAGATGTTATAGTAATAAAATAATGAATTGGATCGCATTATTGAGGCGTTTGGTGATAAAAACGAGTGATCAGGATTTGATTGATCGGTATGTACGACTATTATTATTATTATTATTATTTATTTCTTAGCATATGTGAAAGCTATAGCGAAACGAAAGGGTGGGGCAGGGCTGGAGATGCCTAGTGAGTGCTTTGTTGATATGCAGGGCCTTTTAAACCCGTTTGACTGTGGAAAAAAAATACTTTTAAACAGCGCGTCTAAAATTAACTGCGCGTGTGAAAATAAATTGGACCTGATGCGCCTGACACGCACTTAATAAATGGACTGCAAAGGGTTAAACATGTATTTTATTATTAAGTCATTCACACCAGCAAGTGCAGCACATTTGAATTTGTGTGACTGGTTGAATACATTAGAACTTACCTGTGCTCTAAAAACTGGTCTTTTCATTTAGTTTTGAAAGAAAGAAAAACAACAAAAACATCGATTGTGCAGAGAACTAGTTGCTCATACTCACAATCGCACTTGGAAACCAGTACTCGTATGCAGACTCAGGTTTTACTTGATAGACATCACCGTGACTAAAACTGGAAATACCATTGCAATGCATCCCTGGCCCTGATTTTCACTCAGAAAATGATCACAGTGCTTTACAGTTTATTTAACAATGCTTTTATTGTTTTTAAGTCCTAATGTGTCAGTATTTGATCCATTCTAATCTTTAGAGCCCTATATCTACCCTTATTATTTGTTTATTTATGTTAAGGACTGTATTTTTTCACAGTAAAAATGGCTTGCTTCATGGCATTTCACAGTCTAAAAATCGGAATTTCAAAATATTTTAACATATACTTATTAAAACAGAAAAGGCTAAAGATTATTAAATGGCCATACTCATAATGAAGATTTGTTTGTACTCGTTGCTCGGCACGACCCTAACATCACTAACGCTAACAAGAAAATACTTACTAGAGAGTAGTTTAAAATTCTTAATCTTTATATCATATAATGGTAACATTCATATCTCAAATAAAACACATTTACATGGGTTTGATCCTTTGGCTCTTCATGTTAATATAATTTATTAATATATTATTTTTATTATTTATTTCTTAGCAGACGCCCTTATCCAGGGCGACTTACAATTTTTACAAGATATCACATTATACATTATTTCACATTATACAGATATCACATTATTTTTACATATAATTACCCATTTATACAGTTGGGTTTTTACTGGAGCAATTTAGGTAAAGTACCTTGCTCAAGGGTACAACAGCAGTGTCCCCCACTGGGGATTGAACCCACAACCTTCCGGTCAAGAGTCCAGAGCCCTAACCACTACTCCACACTGCTGCTTTACAATACATCAGTTGTAAGGGTTGTCTTAGTACCACTGGCCTTTTTTAAACATGCTAAGGAATATCACAGCAAATGAAACAATGTCAATCCTACCTGAACAGAATCATAAACTGCTGAAAGTAGTGAAACTGTTTTGTATAAAAAAGTGTTCCAATGAAAAAAAAAAAATTCTAATATGTTCTTTTAAAGGTGAGTGTTTCATTGCGGTATTTTGTTCGCCCCTGAAAAACAAGCATCGAGACTTACAGCCAGCTTTAGTATACCAAAGGTCTGTTTCAGTCTGAAGCAGCAGATAACTATTTGCTGGAGGGCGGTTGCTTAAAGTAATGTTAATGTTGAAACTGCTTTCTGTATATATTATGGAAGATACAAAAGCTTTTATGAAACTTACAAAATTAGTCAAACGTTGTCAATAGCGTAATGCATTTTAACAAAGTGCCTGCAAATTATAATTGGATACATTTCAAGCACTGCAGCAGGGCAATCCATTTTATTGAGGTTAGATAAGAAAACATCTCTTGCATTAGTTCAGATTCCTTCCTAGCCATTTGAGTTTATGAGAACAGAAAGCTGATCATATCCTCCAACAATAGATTTTTAGTTTGACATGTAACCAGTACAAGTATCTTGGATTTTCTATCCATCAGCTGCATAATGGACTTAAAGCTGTAATCACTATGAACGTCTGCCAACCTACTAGACAGCGCTATCACTAAATGATCCCAAGACTAAATAATGCATTAGACGTAAGGGAATGCATACTGTAATCGCATCTGCTTGGATTCTCAATTACTCAATTGAAACAAATATTTTGGAATGGTCATCTAATCCGGTTCATACATTTTAATCAAGTTTATAATTTTCTCTTGGATTTTTATTTGGATACAATGAGAAATTAGAGGAAAAACAACCAGAAGGTTAACAATATTTAAGGCATTCTAAGTGGTAGTGACCAAACAAAGCAAAAATAAGTTCGTCAAAAGAGTTTCACTGTTAATCAAAACGAGAACTGACTGAATGTTTGCTAGAAATACAGGCTTTAATGATCTTGTTAAATATCTATGCATAAAACTTACCACAGTATTTAATCGAGTGATTCATAAAAGTAATTTACTGTCAAAAAAACATCACTCATTGTGTCGTTAGAATAACGTGCCCTTGGAGACCAATTTTATCATTAACAAATGATATGTCTGATTCATAAAGCTGTATGGTGCTGTTAATTGACTCTTACCGGCATCATAATTACCATGTACCTCAGACCAAGCAGAGAAGATGTGTTTTATCAGTCTAATTTCCTAGCATAATTTATGTGTTTAGGAGCATGTATTTAAGCCAATAGTAATAATAATAAAAAAAATGTATGTTTAATTTTCTGGTAATTAAGTCATTTAAGTATGTTGTTATTTGTAACACATAGATTAAATTGCATTGTTAACTCGTCTGAACAGGATAGGCCACTTACTGATTCGAAAACATAAATCACGTTTGTAGCCTATGTGTAGAAAATGGCAGAGTTTGTGTACTTGTAAGCTGTAGGAGGAGGGAGATATCTTGTTGAAAGATAATCCTCCCAGAAGAGTGAGAAGACCCCCGCAGATTTCTTTTATTTTTTTTTAAATCTGACGTTCATCTTGCCAGCACTTCAGACAGTCAATGATCTCCCTTTTTACAGAAGGCTACCAACTGCATTAACCCGATCAGCTATCTTCTGCCATATCTTTGTATTTCCAAACAGCTGATTACTTCTTATTTTAATACTGTAAGTTCCTGGGGAGTAAATTTAGGTTTTCGTAACCTCTCACTCGTGTCCAGCACTTTTTTAGTGCAGTAGCCCTCGCTAATGCAGACACCGTTATACCATACATTCTGATATGCCTGACACAAGGTATGTCCACCAATAATAACCAATTTAGTGTCATGCTAGACATACCAACACCAAAACAGGACGAAAATAAACCGAACATATACAAGTAACCTACTAAATCACTAACATTAAGAACATGATTAAAAGAGGGCATATTAACTCATACTAAACATACCATTTTGTACTAAGCAGGCTACAGTAAAAAGAAAGAAAGAAAGAAAATGCTCTAACATTATTTTGTTTCAATTTAACATCATATTTGATTATTTCTGCATTGTACAGTAATGTGTCCAATGCAGCAGCATGATTTATTTTGTGTTAGCAGTAGCCTATAGGCTAAAGAAAGAAAGTGCGCTAGGTATTCATTTGATTTCACTACTGTTCTGTATATGCCTACTGCAGAGATTTATATTTTTACATAGTGTAATATGCACAGAGAATACATTAATGTTATTTCAGGAAAATGATTTATATTTAAAAATAAACTAAGCACTATAAATGTGTGTGTGCAATGTATTTATTTATTTATTTATTTTTAAACCTGACATCGATATTTCGAACAACCTGTCTGTCTCCTGACATGTCCGGTGTAAGCAGGCGGTGTAAGCAGGCGGTGTAAGCAGGCGGTGTATTACGCCAATGTCTTAAGCATGGGATGCAGCTCATTTGCATACAATCTCTCGGTAACAATCCGTGACGGTAAAATCATATCTAAAGCTATTACTGGCCAGTAAAATAAACAGGCAGTAGTTGTATTAATGGCTGAAAATTACCGCCATCTTTTATGCATATGGGCCCTTATCTTATAATGTTGGAGTAAATTGTTACAGAAAGCAAACCTTAATAAAATCCAAATGATTACTGCAGTCATTGAATGTACAGAGTTTGCGTCTGGGTCTACTGACCTCACCAAGTACTTTGATACTGTTAATCATCATCAGCTGCAGATATTGTGTGTTTGTGAGACGTCTATCTCTAGGATCAATCGCCGAAACAACTAGGAGAGGTGCTCTTGTCATCAGTCTATCTGGCTCTGTCAAATTCCCACGGGTTGGACATTTTACTGCTCATCCTCTTTGTCATTTATATTGTTATCTCTAGTGTATTAAGGCACTTAACTGACATCTGCAATACCCTACAGACAGATTTGACTGAAATGAGGCTCTGATGGAGAGATTTTTCTAAACACTTTTAGCAGTGTTATTTGGTACATACAGTGCATTAAAATCCATGAACCTAACAACATGTCAGACCTTCTCCATCTGAAAGGTTTGAGCTGTTTAAATATTTATCATTTTAACTGCTGAACCCTTCATTAACTTTTAGATAGTTATATTAAAATATGTGGGCTGGGACCAGTCCTTGGCCTCAAAACCAGCTCAAAGAATCTGGCCTTGGGTGTCTTTGGTCCAAGGACAAGATGTTATACAGATCACAGGTATGCATTACTATAGCTAAAAAACAAAACTAAAAATGTAATACCACATTTAATTATTTTTGTACTCTGATGGAATAAAGTTTTTACATGTATCCTTTTCCTGGAGACAGTTGATAGTTCAACCTACTCAGATCAATAGAAAAGCATGTGTAACAGGGCCAAAAGCGCTGTGCATGGAAAGCCCTGCCATAAATGTATTATTTATTTTAGAACGGGGTACCCCTCTGCCCCTGTGCAATTTATTATTTTGTATTTGTTTTGTTGTATTATTATTATGATTATTATTGTTATTGTTATTATTTATTTATTTATAAATGACGGCATAGCCTTGTTTTGTTGTTGTTTTATAAGTGTGACGGCGGAGCTGTATGTTTTGTTGTTGTTTTATAAGTGTGACGGCGGAGCTGTATGTTTTGTTTTATTAGTGTGACGGTGGAGCTGTATGTTTTGTTTTATAAATGTGACGGCGGAGCTGTATGTTTTGTTGTTGTTTTATAAGTGTGACGGCGGAGCTGTATGTTTTGTTGTTGTTTTATAAGTGTGACGGCGGAGCTGTATGTTTTGTTGTTGTTTTATAAATGTGACGGCGGAGCTGTATGTTTTGTTGTTGTTTTATAAGTGTGACGGAGGTGCTGTATGTTTTGTTGTTGTTTTATAAGTGTGACGGCGGAGCTGTATGTTTTGTTGTTGTTTTATAAGTGTGATGGCAGAGCTGTATGTTTTGTTGTTGTTTTATAAGTGTGACGGTGGTGCTGTATGTTTTGTTGTTGTTTTATAAATGTGACGGCGGAGCTGTATGTTTTGTTGTTGTTTTATAAGTGTGACGGCGGAGCTGTATGTTTTGTTGTTGTTTTATAAGTGTGACGGTGGAGCTGTATGTTTTGTTGTTGTTTTATAAATGTGACGGCGGAGCTGTATGTTTTGTTGTTGTTTTATAAATGTGACGGCGGAGCTGTATGTTTTGTTGTTGTTTTATAAGTGTGACGGTGGTGCTGTATGTTTTGTTGTTGTTTTATAAGTGTGACGGTGGTGCTGTATGTTTTGTTGTTGTTTTATAAGTGTGACGGCGGAGCTGTATGTTTTGTTGTTGTTTTATAAATGTGACGGCGGAGCTGTATGTTTTGTTGTTGTTTTATAAATGTGACGGCGGAGCTGTATGTTTTGTTGTTGTTTTATAAATGTGACGGCGGAGCTGTATGTTTTGTTGTTGTTTTATAAGTGTGACGGTGGTGCTGTATGTTTTGTTGTTGTTTTATAAGTGTGACGGTGGTGCTGTATGTTTTGTTGTTGTTTTATAAATGTGACGGCGGAGCTGTATGTTTTGTTGTTGTTTTATAAGTGTGACGGTGGTGCTGTATGTTTTGTTGTTGTTTTATAAGTGTGACGGTGGTGCTGTATGTTTTGTTGTTGTTTTATAAGTGTGACGGCGGAGCTGTATGTTTTGTTGTTGTTTTATAAATGTGACGGCGGAGCTGTATGTTTTGTTGTTGTTTTATAAGTGTGACGGCGGAGCTGTATGTTTTGTTGTTGTTTTATAAATGTGACGGCGGTGCTGTATGTTTTGTTGTTGTTTTATAAATGTGACGGCGGTGCTGTATGTTTTGTTGTTGTTTTATAAGTGTGACGGTGGTGCTGTATGTTTTGTTGTTGTTTTATAAGTGTGACGGCGGAGCTGTATGTTTTGTTGTTGTTTTATAAATGTGACGGCGGTGCTGTATGTTTTGTTGTTGTTTTATAAATGTGACGGTGGTGCTGTATGTTTTGTTGTTGTTTTATAAGTGTGACGGTGGTGCTGTATGTTTTGTTGTTGTTTTATAAGTGTGACGGCGGAGCTGTATGTTTTGTTGTTGTTTTATAAGTGTGACGGCGGAGCTGTATGTTTTGTTGTTGTTTTATAAGTGTGACGGCGGAGCTGTATGTTTTGTTTTATAAGTGTGACGGTGGAGCTGTATGTTTTGTTTTATAAATGTGACGGCGGTGCTGTATGTTTTGTTTTATAAATGTGACGGCGGAGCTGTATGTTTTGTTGTTGTTTTATAAGTGTGACGGCGGAGCTGTATGTTTTGTTGTTGTTTTATAAGTGTGACGGCGGAGCTGTATGTTTTGTTGTTGTTTTATAAGTGTGACGGCGGTGCTGTATGTTTTGTTGTTGTTTTATAAGTGTGACGGTGGTGCTGTATGTTTTGTTGTTGTTTTATAAATGTGACGGTGGTGCTGTATGTTTTGTTGTTGTTTTATAAGTGTGACGGCGGAGCTGTATGTTTTGTTGTTGTTTTATAAATGTGACGGCGGTGCTGTATGTTTTGTTGTTGTTTTATAAGTGTGACGGCGGACGGCGGAGCCCCCAGCTGACCGAAGTTTTAATTTTATTGCACTTGCCAACCTGGCAAATAGACATGGATTCTTAGATCATTATGTATTCCACCAAAAGAAACTGATACTAACGGACAGAGTCCCGTCATGTTTTCTGCAGCTTTAGAAAATATTGAATCGGTGGGAAAAACAGGGGTGCTGCATCAGATCTCCTTTGAAAATAACCCCCATAGTGTTACACAGATACCACAAAAAAATACCAACATTCTAAAAAAAAAAGTGCTTTTTACTATCCATGTATTATTTGCTAAACATTTTTGGACTTTGATGTATTTATATACATATTATACACATACATATGCAATGTTTCCTAGAGAAGGGTAGCATCAGCAATTCTGATGGTAGTCTACAAATAGGGTAGGGGAACAGAGCGTGATCATGTTCATTATTATTATTTATTATTTATTTCTTAGCAGACGCCCTTATCCAGGGCGACTTACAATTGTTACAAGATATCACATTATTTTTACATACAATTACATTATTTTTTACACATTATTTTTACATACAATTACCCATTTATACAGTTGGGTTTTTACTGGAGCAATCTAGGTAAAGTACCTTGCTCAAGGGTACAGCAGCAGTGTCCCCCACCTGGGATTGAACCCACGACCCTCTGGTCAAGAGTCCAGAGCCCTAACCACTACTCCATACTGCTGCCCCTATGGGAAGGATTGTGTGTGCTGCAGCAGACAAAAAACTTACTACTTACTTACTACCCTACTACAAACAGAGCTAAAATCCAGCCATTTAGGTTAATGCTATAAAAATATCCAGTCAAAATATTTAGTAGAGAACATTTTGAAAATACTATTAGTAAATCTACAAAAAGGTTACTTTACTTTCTTGCATTTCCCAGTACATTATGTTATAATAATAATAATAATAATAATAATAATAATAATAATAATAAGCTGATTCTAAGCCCCATATTTGTCTTTTTGAACAAATCAGCTTTTTTTTCTTGATTTCATTCTTATGAAATAAATCTTGCACTATGAACTGGGTTTAAGAGACTTTCCTTCAACTCTATGCATGTTCGCTCAAGCCTGGTGCTGAGGTTGGTAACCTGCAGCAATAATATAGGACAGGGTTTCCCAGTCCTCATCCTGGGGGAACCCTGAGTCTGCTGGTTTTCATTCCAGCTGAGTTCTCAATTACTTAATTGAACCCTTAATTTAACTATTCATTAGCTTAATTAGACAATTTTAATTGTGTTGAACGTTTAAACAGTTGGAGATTTCAACTTAACTATACAATTTCTTTAAGTAACTTGAAATCGGCAACTTTTTAGGAGCTGAGAACAATTAAAAGTCTAATTAAGCACCTGATTAGTTCAATTAAGGGGTTGATTAAGTAATTGAGAACTCAGTTGGAATGAAAACCAGCTGACACAGGGGTCCCCCAGGATCAGGATTGGGAAACCCTGTTATAGGAGACCACTGGCACGAATCCCCAGCTATGCTAATTTAATACATTTTGGGATATAAACTTTTTGACTCATGCTAGATGCTACTAAACCCAGACCCATTTGATTTGGTGCGCAGGCACTCCGAACTTTAAGTGGATATTACTCAGGCAACGCAAAACCCACCTACATGGTTCAGGGCTTGTTTAAAGTACACACCCGACGCTTTCCAATGACATATTTACTGGCTACGATCGCCTAAAGGTAAGCCACTCATCATGTGACAGGGGGAAGGGGGTTGTATCGTTGGAAAGCTTAAGGCCGAGACAGACAGCGTGGTGTGGCACTGCTGGGCACTTCCACGGTGCGGTACCGCTAGTCTGCACCCGGACACCCAGGAGCGGTATGCACTACACGATACAGTAGTTGTTAGTACCACACCGTACGCTATGTACTTGAATGTAATTTACATATATGGCCAAAAGTTTCACCTAGTACAATATTAGAATGTACACATAATTTTAAAAAAAACAACCTATATGAACATAATTTCGATATTTTATTTAACATCATGCAATCTAGAAACTACAAAATGGTATCTCAAAAGTCTACCGGAAACTACAACAGTAGTACAGTATTTCATGTTAGATTTCGAAATGTCACATTTTTCAATTTGTGGAAAACTACAAAGCGATATGTAATTTCAATATGGCAACATAACATTAATAATTGTATAGGGCGTAATGCAAAGCTTTTGGTCATAGCTGTAATGCCCCCCATATAATCTACAAAATAAAAACACTGGTTTGTTTTTCAATGTTGTTTTTCTGTCATCTATATGCAGGTGTATGAAATGAGTGATATGAGCGTAGCAAAGAAACATACTATACGTTGCTGACCGCAAGTAGCCTACTACTAAAGTGTTAGAAAATATACCATTTTACATCCAGTTATTTAGTAAAAATAGTAGTGAACTACAGAAATAATAAAAAAGGCAGGAAGGATGCTTATTAGGGGCCATGTATAAAATACTGACTTGCCTGTCCTTGTATGAAATATGGGAGGGATCAAACACTTCAGGGTGCTTGGACACCTCCGTAGATAACAGTTTCATTCATGATTTTTCCTGGCAAGCACGTGTTGTCAGCACTTGGCTGTGATTGGTTAATCCACCGACGGTACCGCGCGGCAGCCAGAAAAAATCGCTCTGGATTCGATTTGAGCGGCAGCGCTCCACGTCACCGCGGGGCTAGCGGTATCGTCCCGCACTGATCTGTCCAACACCATATGAAAGCAATGGCAGCAATACATGGCGGCAAAATGCCTCGCATGCCGCAATTGTCTGTTCCAGGCTTTAGAATCTCAGCTTTCGAGCAATACCTGTATACGTAGCTCAGATAGAAAACTACAGCCTCCAGAATGCAATAGTACAGTCCTGTGAGACGCGTCAGATCGGTGGGTGTATTTCAGTGCTGTAACTCAAAAAATACAAAGCCCAGCCAATTGGATTATATATCTTCTGAAAGGGCAGGCTTTGGCATTTCCAATGACATTTGTCATGGTCACCTAGCTAGGTTGTTGAGAAGCTACAGACTAGAGAGAGAGAGAGACCCCGCCAGCCACCCCCGAAACAGGAGCACACCGGACCACCACCAAGGACAGCGCAGCCCTGCGCTTACGAGGAGACCCCTCAAGAAAACCAGCATCCGTCAGCCCGCAGACACCGGCAGCACACACTACACCAGCCCAGCAGAGCCCAGCCCAGAGGGACCCAGCCCAGCAGAGCCCAGCCCAGAGGGATCCAGCAACAGCAGCAGCTCCAGCACAGCACTCAGGCAGAGAAGCAGTAGCACAGCTATGCAGCAGCTGCTTCCAAACCAGGGACCCTAGTCAGCTCTGAGATGAGGGAGATACGGCAGCTCCTGAACTTAATTTTCAAAATCATGAGCTAAGTACACCCCACTCTAAATGTATTAGAAAAGAAATGTACAACGTTCTAATTAGAATAAGAAAATAATACGAATAATAAGAAAACACTTAATAGTGTATAACACGTTACTGATTTGTGTTCAATGTTTCTGACATTATATTTTATTCTAGATAATATTTATAATTTAAGCTATTTATAATTATGAGATCGCTTAAAATTAGCTCCTGGAATATTCAGGGTTTGTGTTCTTCAGTGTTTGGGCTGAAGAGCACAGACCCTGAATTCATCAGAAATATAAATAATATAGATATAATTATTCTCCACGAGACTTGGTGCTGTGCTGATGTGTCCACTCACTGTCCCTCAGGCTACAGGGAGATTATAGTGCCCTCCCTAAAACACTCACACGTAAAACGTGGCAGACACTCAGGGGGGATCATTGTGTGGTAGAGAGAGGAGCTCACTGACTCTATTAGGCCAATAAGAACAGGAGAGACCCACCTGTGGCTAAAAATGAGTAATAGCATTGTCACCTGCCAAACAGATATCTACCTGTGTGCAGCCTACATCCCCCCATCAGACTCCCCTTATTACAAGGAAGACACCTTCCACAATCTCCAGACAGAGATCTGCCACTTCCAGGCCCAGGGAAGTGTGCTGCTCTGCGGTGACTTTAATGACAGAACAGGCACTCTGCCTGACTTCATTAACACACAGGGGAACAGCCACATATTCGGACAATCCCCTCTATACCACACGCACATGACTACAAACAGGAATAGCCATGACAGTGTGGTAAATAAAAATGGGAGACAATTATTGAATCTCTGTCAAGGCCTAGGCCTATATATCATGAATGGCAGGATCAGAGGGGACTTTAGGTAGATTTACATACAGCTCAGCTCTTGGTAACAGTGTGGTGGACTATGCCATCACTGACCTGGACCCCTCCTTTATTAATGCATTCACTGTCAGACCACAAACCCCCCTGTCAGATCACAGCCAAATCACTGTGTTCATAAAAAGAACTGAGCAGATCAACAACACACAGACACAGCCCTGTAAGCTGTACAGTCTAAACCATTCCTACAGATGGGCTCCAAACAGCACAGAAATATACAAAGAAACAATTGGCACCAATGAAATATAAACCCTAATACACACATTTCAAAACACACAGTATCAACACACAAAAACAGGAGTAACTCTGGCTGTAAAAGATTTGAATAACATATTTAGAAAAGCAGCAGGACAATCTAAATTAAAAATAGTAAATCGGAAAAACAACCAAAAGAATAAATTAAAAGAAAAGTGGTTTGATGAAAAATGTAAAACTAGAAGGGAAAAACTAAGACAGCTATCCAATCAAAAACATAAAGATCCAGACAGCCCAGATTTATGCCTCAGATACTGTGAGGCACTGAAACAATACAAACACACTCTAAGAAATAAAAAAACAAGACCATATTAATAAACAACTCAGCGAAATTGAGGAGTCAATAAACCAAAATCATTTTTGGGAAGCCTGGAACAACCTAAATTCAACAAAAAATGAAGAATCGGCCATCCAAAATGGAAACATTTGGAAAAAACATTTTGAAAACCTTTACAAAGAAATACAAAACAAAGAACAAAAAACTCAAAATGCCATTTAGAATCCTGTATTAAAGACAATCAGAAACTCAAAATCAATTATTGTAAGATGACATTGGTTTTATGTTGGGAAATATTTTTAAGAAAAATAAAAAACTGAAATATCTTGCTTGCATAAGTATTCAACCCCTGTGCTGTGGAAGCTCCCAGTTTACACAGATGAAAGAAATTGCCCTAACGAGGACACATTTACCTTGTATTCGTAAAAGTGCTAAAAAAAGTTGCTTTTCACACAATTTGCTTCATTTTTTCCCCTTGTTCATTTCATATTGAAGTTCAATGGTGCAGTGTTTTTTGAGCCATCTATTATTACAAAATATATAGTAGTGTCCAAACATGATTTTTTTTTTTTTACATATATTCTCATCTCTACCACATATAGTATGCCTAATCCTGTTGAAACTTATATTATATGAAATTAAATTGTGTGGCCTTTCATTTGATATAAGTTACATGCATGCAATATAAACTACCCAGTAGTTACACATACATACATGAAAACAGTGAAAAACAGGAGGAAATAGGGCTGAGTTTAAAGTTAAGGCTAGTGTAACATGAATTGCATCTTATCTTACTGCTAAGGGACAGAAACATCTAAGCTTAAAGAAACAGAAGTGTAAAGGATAGAAAAACATCTTTCTAGCTTGCAAAAGGTTTTGTTATTTATGAATTAATTATTTGTAAAGGGCTTTTTTTTTTGTACTTTGTAGCACTATATGCTTTTTTCTTATTTGGTCATAGAAACTTGCCAGGTCTACTTTCAGCAGATCTCAGTTGTTTTAAAAAAATGGCTTGGTACGGACTTTAGTTATAGTAGAAAGTTAGACAAGATTACGTCACAAATTGGATCTTCACTGCTGAAGTCTTGTGAACATATGGTGCGGCTTTCAAACTTGTTGTCAATCAAGAAAAAAAAAAATACATTGCCTGGCTATTTAGCATGATTAACCCGTTCTTTTTAGCCGTATCATGTTGTAGCCACTCACTTGCTACAGCATGAGGAATATCCATGATATGCACAATCAGCCTTGAGGTGTTTTTACTGAAGCAATTATTTTTCTGGAATGGTTGGTATGCATGGCACACAATGCAGACACAACAATAGAGAATCCTACTGAACACACATAACAGGATATTACAAGAAATGTGACTGTATCCCTTGAACTTCAAATTCTTTGACTTGAATCAACAGATACTGTATGTTTTAATGTCAATCCAAAAATAATTTTTTTTAAAAAAACTGACTGTCCATAATACTGCAGACACAGAACTGTTGTTAGTGTTGAGTTCTGCACTAAAGCACATATTGTAGGTTAAACCCTGCCCAACACTAATATGCTTCCTCGTTCCCCCCCATTTCAGAACATCAGCCTTGAGGTGTCTTTACAGAAGCAATTATTTTTCTGGAATGGTTGGTACGCATGGCACAAAATGCAGAAACGACAACAGAGAATCCTACTGAACCACATAACAGGATATTACAAGAAATGTGATTGTAGCCTTAAACTTCAAATTCTTTGACCTGAATCAACAGCTATTGTAGGTTTTAATGTGACAATAATAAGCTTTGTGTTGCCAACTATGGGGTTATTCTCAAATACTTACAATTGTATGTCATATAGGTCAGAGATGAACACTATTCAATTAGGCACAATGCCACTAACAGCTGCATCCATGTCTTCTGGCATTGCCCCAGACATGCTACTCTCAGTTCAATCCCACAGTACCTTCAACACCTCTAGAATCTCATCTTGGTGAAGATGCGTTTAGTCAGAGAAATTCACACATCCCTGAAGCCTCTTGGCCCTTACATCGGATGATGGTTGGAGAATAATAAGTCCTTTATGAAGAAAGACATTATGTGCACACAAAAAATGTGTAACCATCTTTAGAAGTGAGCCCTGGTTTGAATATAAAATGACATAACTAGGCCTTGGGCAGAATAATGGATTATTTTAAGAATTTAATACACCAGCCTGTAACCTCTGGCATCCACTTTCTTTCCATGCTCATGCCAAAATTACACATTATTACTATCTTATGGTTCTGTAATATATAGCCCTGTACACTGCAATGAATAATATTGATATGTTTCGGGTACCCTTAGGTGGGTTTTCAGCCAAGCAGAAAATGGTGTGGCTACAGCCAAATCTGGTTAATACCTGTGCAACTAGTCACAGCGATGGTACATGGAATAATGGAATAAGATATTTCTTATTAGCCTCCATGATGCACAAAAATATCTGCTCCCTCCCCTTTTATCATAAAGTTTAAAAACAAGAAGACAAGAACCAACACATCGGTTTCCATTTCTCTAAACTTTAATCATTTTTCCCCAGTTTTCTTTTGAAATAATACTTGAGATGAAGCTGCATATGTAATAGGTAACAAGTTTCAGTTAGATTAAAAAAAGAGATTTTTACATCAGATGTTAGAAAAGTGCAAAGCAATTCATCAAAATATATAAAATACATCTGTCAATATTGCTTTTCATGTGGTAAATGTCTTTTTAGGAAAATTGCTCACAAAAGCTGTGTTTATGATTGCATAAGTTTTAGTGACTTCAAAATTAGATGGTTGTAAACATGCTGCAGTTGTTACTTGTAAGGTGATGGGATTGTATATTGGTTAATTTATTGAATGGATCTTTTAATAGTATTGGGATGACAAAGCCTATCGTGAGGCTGAATATTTCAATTTGTTTATTTCTTGATGTTATTTAAATAAGATTTAAACAACAGAAAGCTGTTATTTTCAATACCGTAGTACATTATTGAGCCAGAAGAATAGCATACACTAATCTGTAAGTCTTTTAAAGTGCATTAAGTTTGTAACCCCTTGCACAGTGTTTCTGTGTTTTGAGATGTGTATTTAACATTATAATTACGTGCTTCTACTTTTAGTCTCAACTCAGACCTCACTATAAAGGCAACAAAAAAAGCCTGTGGCATGTATAATAATCCACAGGTTTTTTCCAACCATTACCATACAATTACTACCCCCTACTGTCATGTTCTAGAAGGGTCCATTAAGAAATGAGTGTTGTTCTGCTTTATCCAGCTGACATTTTGAAAAGAATGACATCTTAGGAAATAATAATGAGTGCTAAAAATTGGCAATGGCAAAAGGCCAATTTCTGAAGTTTCCATAATGGGACTCAGACATCAGTGACAGTAAAATCTCTTTTTTTTTTTTTTTTTTTTACAGAAAATGCTTGCTTTCAAAGATACTAGAACATTAAGGGACAATAAAATACAGTGTTTTAAAACTTTTAGGAAGTAAATATACTAACTTGGTACTGTTAACTAGTATTACTGGTTTGTGGGAGTGACAAACAAATAGATTGAATTGTCTTGTATCTTCTTGACTATATTATTATCATTAAAAATTAGCCCTATACCTATGTCATTTGGGTGCTCAAATGAGTCCTGAAATCTTATATCTTTTCAGCATATCCAATCAATAGTAAATCTTTAACTCAGAAAATACAGTGAATATATTACAATATCAATGTAAAAAAAACCATAAAATACATTATTATACATTATTATCCTGAGGTTATTATTATTATTATTATTATTATTATTATTATTATTATTTATTTCTTAGCAGACGCCCTTATCCATGGCGACTTACAGTCGTAAACAAAAATACATTTCAAGAATCACAGTACAAGTATTAATACAATTAAGAGCAAGATAAAATACAGTGACTTTGGTCAAGTATACGACAAAATACGATTCAATAACGGAGCAGATAAAGGTGTCAATGATAGTTACATCAGGATATAATTAAATACAAAATACTACAGATTAAATGACACTTGACAGATTACAGTACTCTAAAGTACAGGATTAAATGCAGTAAAATAGGAAGCAGATAAGAGCAAGTAAAGCGCATTTAAGGAAGAGTGATAAGTGTCCAGAGGGAAAAGGAGTTCTACAGGTGCTGTCTGAAGGAGGCGCCGGAAGATGGTCAGGGACTGGGCAGTCCTGACATCTGTAGGAAGGTCATTCCACCACTGCGGGGTGAGGGTGGAGAAGGAGTGGGCTCTGGAGGCAGGGGAGCGTAGAGGAGGTAGAGCCAGTCTTCTAGTGCAGGAGGAGCGGAGAGGTCGAGTGGGGGTGTAGGGAGAGATGAGGGTCTGGAGGTAGCTTGGTGCAGTCTGGTCAAGGCATCTGTAGGCGAGTACAAGAGTCTTGAACTGGATGCGAGTGGTGATCGGGAGCCAGTGGAGTGAGCGGAGCAGTGGAGTTGCGTGGGAGAAGCGAGGCAGAGAGAACACCAGGCGAGCAGCGGAGTTCTGGATGAGCTGGAGCGGATGGGTGGCGGACGCAGGGAGGCCAGCCAAGAGGGAGTTGCAGTAGTCTAGGCGGGAGAGTACCAGGGCCTGGACCAAGTGCTGGGTGGCGTAGTTGGTGAGAAAGGGTCAGATTCTTCATATGTTGCTCAGGAAGAATCGGCAAGTGCGTGCCAGAGTGGAGATGTGCTGGGAATAAGAGAGGCAGGGGTCCAGGGTGACTCTGAGGTTCTTAGCTGAGGAGGAGGGAGTGTGGTAGATTCCAGAGGAACGGAGACAGAGAGATCAGAGGGGGAGGGAAAGAAAAGGAGGTCAGATTTAGAGAGGTTGAGTTTGAGGTGATGCGAGTGCATCCAGGAGGAGATAGCAGACAGACAGGTAGAGATACGGGAGGGGATGGTGGAGTCAGAGGTGGGGAAGGAAAGAAAAATCTCCTTCAGAAGGCCTCAAATTTCTGTAGATGGTTCTCCACTGGGACAGTGGGGACCCCTGGGCCAAATGCCAGAATTGAATTGCTAACCTAAACGTAGATGCTGCTTCTGCCTCGTGAAATACCAGAATTCTGATTCTGTTAAAAAGTTAGCAACAAATCCATTTGTTTAAATGCTGTTCTATGGACCAGCAAGGTTCATCCTGTAGCACAAATCCATTAAATCATTTGAAATGTCCCTATTTAATCAGTTGTGAGGTATATTTATAACTTAATATTAATTATCTAGGGTAAATCAAGTTAAACACAGAGATTAGTGTATAAATTAATGATTGTATCTTGAAAAGAAAACGTATATAAGTTTAACAAGTTATGTAAATAAATTAAAATACCAAGATTAACTTTGTTGATACTTGGAACAAAGGATCAAGGAAGCAAGATTGCACCTCCTTGTGGTGAAAATGGTGTTCTGGGACCTGAAGATCCAAAATGCCACCCAGCCTCGTGGCTCTCCTCACACTGTGTTTCAAGCAAGTCTTAATTTCAAAGGAGATGTACACACAGTTTTGAAGACAATGTTTAACTTGTAGAAATGTTTAAAGAACGTTGTCTTTAAATAGCTGCCGCATTAGTTTCACAGCAGCCGTTTCAGATTAGCCGTTTTAAATTTTTGTAAAAACGATAACTTTTAAATTGTAAATAAATTGTACTTTTAATATAGTAAATTTAAGAGTTCCCAGGAATATTCTCGATTTTAATAAGTTTAAAATAGCTGTGCATGCACTGCAGTATTTTCCAAGCCGTCTCCCCCCCCCCACCTTTCGTAACAAATCTTGTCTTGAAAAATCCCAGTTAGATTTACTTAAATCCTTATATAAAATAGGTACAATATATTTAAACATGTTATAAATTGTATACTTTTTCTCTTTAAACGGTCATCATGCACAATGAGCAAAGGTTGCTGTTAAACTAGTTACTCCTGCTTCCTGCTTCCATTAGCAAATGCCATTCGTTTTTATAAAAAAACACAAAAAAACACAGAAAACAGCCAATTGTTATTCTAACCAAACAGTAATATCCTATCTCCGTTTTCACTCCTACATGCTAAAGCATTTATAATAATAGTACATTGTCAACTGGCTAACAATGTATGCATTACATCAGGTAAGCTTTCAAATCATTCCACAGCAAGTTTTGTATTGAACATTGAATGTGAGTGGCCTTGTGACAATCACAGCTATGATTAAAATATTCATGGCCTAGATGTATATGACCATACAAAAAACATGACATACAAAACATATTTTCTCTTGCTGTAGATGTTTGTTGGAGTGTGATGCGGTCCAAGCTGATTTTCCTTCCTATCTAATGGAATTGCAAAGGCCTGTCTAGCACTCCCTGTGGCACTCTATTGTAAGATTGTCAACTCAGTGTAATGGGATTCAAACCATGCTCACATGAATCACCCCGTACTTCAAGTAATTTTAAAAGTATAATATCCAATTATCAAGACATGTGTTTTGCAATACCAGTAAAACTATAGCTTATGATTTTTAGATATGTCTTCTGAGAGACAAATTAGGTGGCAATAATTAAAATCTAAATGTAATTGTACTCCTAAATAGGTAAGAATAATGTTTGCAATTAATTGCTTTTCTTGTTTTAAGTTAAAACAAAACAACCTATTAGAGTAAGAAAAATATAACAATTTTCATTGTTCTTATTTAATTTGAGATCAGGTCTCTGATTTATTAGTACTGTACTAGTAGTAGGCCACTGATTCCACTTAATAAGATAACATAACTAATAATTAATCTTTTAATTAACTTTGCACACATGTTATTGTATATTTTGTTGAAAACCAGCAGCCTTTAAGAGCCTTTTGTGTGTGTGTGTCTACCTATCTAAGTGGGGACAGGTGTGGTTACACATCCACCAAGTGAGGACTCAGTAGCCAGGTGGGGACCAAATCCAAGTCCCTACTTGGCAAAGCCTTTAAATCAACTTAAAATGATGCCTAGACCCCCCTAGTGAAGTTTTTTTGAAATGATCAAGTGGGGACCTGGGGGGTCCCCAAGTGTGTAAAATTTGTTTCTCAGTGCTGCCCCTGTAGGCTGGTGGTGGTAGTGCAGTGACTTACGCACACATGTGGTTTATTATTATTATTATTATTATTATTATTTCTTAGCTGACGCCCTTATCCAGGACGACTTACAATTGTTACAAGATACCACATTATTTGTACATACAATTACCCATTTATACAGTTGGGTTTTTTTACTGGAGCAATCTAGGTAAAGTACCTTGCTCAAGGGTACAGCAGCAGTGTACCCACCGGGGATTGAACCCACGACCCTCCGGTCAAGAGTCGAGAGCTCTAACCACTACTCCACACTGCGCCTTTGACGTTGATGGCTGAGAGCCTGAAGCAGCTGGGAAACCAGCTCACTGAGGTATTTAAATTGTTTGATTGAGGAATCACCTGCTTCACCTAATTAGTCTTAAAAAATAGGTGGTTATTTTTAGACTAATTAATGTTACATCTTTCACTTAGTCATATTCATTTAAAGTGGACTGCTTTTTACATTCATGCTGCATTATTTAATCTATTATTATAATAAATTATGATTATTATTGTTATCAATTAATAAAAATAGCAAAACAAGAACATCAATAAAACATGCAATTGGTCTAAGTGTCCATTACTAATTAACTATAGTATCTTCTTTTCTTACTACAGTAGCACTATTGTGCTTCTGTTATATATTTGTGTTGCACAAACACACAGAGCAGTGTGTGAGCATCATTCTGTACTACACAAGTGGGGACTTGTGTCGCTCAATACTATCTAAGTGGGGACTGTAATGTGGGGGGTATTTATATAAAGAATTATGAACCTGGTGATGTTTTATATTGATTGAAAATTGAAAGCACAGTTAGCAGCCTAATTGCTATAACTATTTATACCAGTTACCTACAACACACTGGCATAATGTACTTGTATTGCACAAACACACACAGCAGTGTGTGAGCGTCGTTTTGCACTATCCAAGTGGGGACTTGTGGCAGGGCAGAAGCCCTACACATGGGAAATATGTAGTTTTATTGTATATTTTTGCATTATTTGTTGTAAATTGATTTCATTAATTGTTTAATTGATGTTGCGCTCCGCCTGTCTGTGTGGAGCAGCAGCTGAAAGCAGTGAGCTGTTCCAGCAGGCAGGTGGGCGTGTCTCGGCAGAGCGTCAGTATAAAAACATAGAGATCACTGTGATCGGGGCTGCTGCAAGGCCTGCTGTTTTCTCGGCACCTTTGATTTACAGTTTGTTGTATTGTGTTTTATTTTGAGTGTTTGTACTGTCATGTATCGTCCTCTGTGTCGGCGTATCAACGTCACTCTCTCTACCTCAGTCTCTTCTGTGTTCTCCTCGGCCGCCTGAGGCAAGTATACCAGGACTCTACCACAGGACTCCAAACTATCTCACTATTAATAATTATCAATCTACTCATCAATTTTCATTCATATCCATTATTGACAACTCTGAATTATAATTATTTGCTCTAGATTACAGTACGCTTGTAAATGATTATGAGATTTAAATATTTGTAAAAGGTAATTTGTGAATTTAAAAAAAACAGTTATGTGGAAAAAACTGTTTCAGTACTGTTTCAGTTAAACTAATTATCACCATAAGATTATTTTGACATACGATTAACTAACTGAAAATTTTTATCATACTAAATATCATATTTAATATCTAAATTATAATATTTACATAACACAGAATTTTAAAATACATTAATTTAATTATATGTCTCGATATACAAAAATATTATCAAAATGGAGAAAGAAATTCATATTTTGAAACCTGAAAGATATACATTTCTGTACTATGCATGTGGGGACTTGTGTCGCTCAATACTATCTAAGTGGGGACTCCATTCCACTCCACAGAGATTTATGAACCAAATAAAGTATAGCACTAATACTTATTAAAAAAAACATATATATACAGTGCTCGAAGTAACCTTTTTATTTTAGTCTCCTATTTTTTTCTTAATGGTCACCAGAAAAAGAAAATGGTTGCCCATAACTGCACTGAAGTTTATTAAATATAAATAAAAACTATTGTTCAAAATAATATATATATATATATATATATATATATATATATATATATATATATATATATATATATATATATATATATATATATATATATGAGAACATAAGAAAGTTTACAAACGAGAGGAGGCCATTCGGCCCATCTTGCTCGTTTGGTTGTTAGTAGCTTATTGATCCCAGAATCTCATCAAGCAGCTTCTTGAAGGATCCCAGGGTGTCAGCTTCAACAACATTACTGGGGAGTTGGTTCCAGAGCCTCACAATTCTCTGTGTAAAAAAGTGCCTCCTATTTTCTGTTCTGAATGCCCCTTTATCTAATCTCCATTTGTTACCCCTGGTCCTTGTTTCTTTTTTCAGGTCAAAAAAGTCCCCTGGGTCAACATTGTCATTACCTTTTAGGATTTTGAATGCTTGAATCAGATCACCACGTAGTCTTTGTTCAAGACTGAATTTGTTCTGTGTCCTCCTTTGTAAAAACCTGTGAAAAGTAATCATTTAATATATTTGTCGTAAATCAGCAAAAAATGGGTAAGCGCTAAAGTTCTATATTATAATGAGATTGAAACAAACAGTCGTAATGAAACTACCACAGCAGGGATGAAACTAAGGTGCTGGAGTGAAAATTACTCTAATACATCGCGGGTAGCACTACGAAGTCACAAAAAACTACGAAAAGTCAAGATACAAAAGAAAAATCAATGATACATAGAGCCCGTTGTGTAGAAATTATATTAAAAAGACAATAAGATCATTTATTCATAAAAAAAAAAGTTTTTGAAAGTAAAAGATTCCACCCTGAATATCACCATGAGTCTCTGCATTCACTTTCAATATGATATTAGATCAAACATAATAAAAACCTGGGATCTTCCCCATAGTTTAGACGTCGGAAGTTATTCACAATATGTCCATACTGTCCCAGTTTAAGGACTTAAAAATCTGGTCACCTTAACATTAATCACCACCCCATCACAATAAACAACTGATACCCCCAAATAATTTGTAAATAAATAATCTGACATCATCCGAGTATGATTATCCAACGAACATGTTGATTTAGTGTAGTCGTGTAGGCATTGGTCTGCTTGAGAGTGTAATGGGATTTGATTTTATGCACTAATCTTGGCATTGTACTTTCCCACTTAATACCTTGTTTGCCTTGCCAAAAGAGTAGGGACCATTCAGTTATGTTAAACCGTTAAAAATAAAAAATATTCACTCATCATTGTGTCGTATCTCCATTTGATTATAACCGTATTTGTTATTCTTCAGTATAAAAAATATAATTACTGGCTAACTGTTTAGCATTCATGTTTTCATGTGTAAACAGCAAAGTCCATTCTCTTTGAATTATAATATAACATTTATAAGTAGACCAATGTTTCAGCTAATACCTACATTAGTGTAATATTTTACAATTAGAGAATAATCTGTCAAAACAAAGTTACTGAAAATAAATAACATTTTGCAAATCTGGCTTCTATGGACTATATTAACTGAACTTCAACAACCTCGGGTCTTTGCAAATATCTGCTCATGTTAATTGGTGTTGTTAAAACTGTAAATGTAGTGGCTTGACTATGTGGTGATGTTTCTATGTTTACGGGGAGATGTACTAAGATGTTCCAGTCGCAGCTCATACTGCAATTTGTGTTTCTGTTGCCACAATTTGCAATGTATACATTTTGTCGTATGTACTAAGAGAAAATATGTTAATAAAGAGAGCGGCAGTATACTAATTTAAATATGTGTTGTGTCACCTTAGTGAGATCCCTAGCATTGCGAGAGTCATGCAACATTTTTTTCGAATAAATAATGAAAGGCAGTTAAATCCCATCAGATTCTATAGAGGGGCCCCCACCTTCACCCCCAAATAAAAAATGTGTTTCTATCAAAAAGCTTTTCATAATCCTACAGTAGCCCCTTGCTAAACCGGGTATGTTTTTCCGACATAAGGAGGTGTTAAAAAAATACAATACAATCACACACACATACATTTATAGTGCTCAGTGTATTTTAAATATATAAATCATTGCGCTGAAATAACACTAATGTGTTTTGGGTAGGCTACACATTACATTATGAAAAAAATAAAAATCTGTACAGTACGCCTATATAATATACAGTACAGTAGTAAAATTAAATTAATACCTAACACACTTTCTTTTTACTTTAGCCTGTAGGCTACCGGTAACACAACATAAATCATGCTACTGCATTGTACACATTGATGTAGAATGCGAATAAAAGATCATTTAGATTGAAAGACTGTGGAATTCATCAAGGAAGTAGAACACATCTGCCAAAACATGTTGCTTGAAAAATGAAGATTGACTAAGTGTGTTTTCAAACAACACAAAAGCAGTTGACCAAGACATTAGATAGGATTATCCAGGTGAAACTAAACTGAAATCAGTTTTGACGACGTGAAAGGAACATGGAGATAAAAGTAAATGTAAATTTGTAGTGCTAATCAGAAGGTAATTCACAGCACAATTTATGTTGAGATGATCTTAAGGGAAGAGTAAAATATATGCATTTGGGAGAAATAAAACCAAAAATGTCAGGGATATATAGAGATATATAGAGTATAAGTATTTGAGCAGTTAAACAAAAGAGAAAAAACAACAAAGAAAGTGATTTCTATAATTTCTAATTGTTCTATTACAAGATATATATTAGAGATTCAACATAATAAAACAACACATTATTACATAACATGCATAAAATGAAAAATAACATGCAAAAACTAATTTCATACTCTGACAAAGGTATTTGGGCACCCTTACATTAGTATTTTGTGTGCCCATCCTTTGTCTTTTTTGTATTTTGAAACCAGTTCCTGGCATCTTTCCGGATATATTTTTGCCTATTCTTCAACACATATAGCTTTGAGTTGTGTAATCGACTTTGGTTTCCTTTTTGCAACAGCAGCCTTCAAGTTAATCCACAACATATGTTAACCAACATATGTTAACCTTTAAAATCTTCTCCTCTCTTCCTCCACACATATTGTTGCTTTCTTGGTTTCTTTATGGTCAGACGTATATTTTGGATACGTCTGACCATAAAATTTGATTGAAGAAATCATCAGGCTTTTTTAAGTATTCAATGGAAAACTCACTTTCTTTTGTGTATTGTTTTTAACAAAGGTTTGCATCTTGGTTTTTCGCCCATGGATATTCATCTTGTCAAGGTATTGTTGAATTGTTCGCTCGTGAATTTCTTGACCATCTTCTCTCAATTCTTGTGTCAAATCTTTTGCAGTAATCTGAGGATTTTGCCAGGCTGTTCTTCTTCCAGATTTTGCAGAAATCTTTCTTGGTCTTCCACACCTGGAGCTAGTTAGTCGTTCCTGTTCTCCTGTGTTTATAAATAATAGACTACACAGTGGTTTTCTGCTATTTTTTCTGGTAGTTTCTCCTTTTTCGTTTAGTTGTATCACTGCCATATCTCAAAAAAGTATTTACTTCCATTGGGTATGTCTGTCTTTACAACTTAATAGCGACCAGCAGAAAATTAGCATAAGAGGTCTACATAAGTTGAAAATGCTCCAACACTTAATTGAAAGAGCTCTGTTTAACACACAGTCAGTATTAGGTTAAGTACCTTTTTAAAAATAATTGGTACATGTAAATTAGCTGTAATTACTGCAACTGTGGTTGTACACCCATTTTAACCTTACTTAATTAAATGAACACTGAACAAGCATTGGGAAATGCGCCCTTGTGGGTATGATAAGTAAAGACATTTGTAAATGTACCGATTACCATACCATACCATTTGTTAAGAACGCTATGGTGTTCCTAGTACTCATAATGTGATTTTCAAGAAAACACATTTGAAGGAAAAAAAATTATCCTGTTCAAATACTAAACTAGTAACAAACATGGTTGGACAGGAGTGTGGAGTGTTTTTTAGAAGGTTAAAAATGTTTTCCATTACCAGGAGTGTCACAGTTACAGTTTATTATGATCACAATTATTATAAATATTATATTTTGGGAGCCTCTCTCATGAATGATAAAAAAACAACAACAAAAAAACAACACAAAGTTAATAGACAAATAGGTCCTAATTCCAAAAATGTTTTTCTTCAAGGGATACTTTGTATCATCTACATTTTTATAATATCATAATAGCCTATTGTTTGTATTATATTTGTTCTCTATCATTCTCCATTTTTGTTTCTGCTTACATCATCATGTACTGTTCTGCAATTTAATACTGCAAGCTAGCAAGCAAATATTGTACAAAATTACTTTATTATTATTATTTATTTCTTAGCAGACGCCCTTATCCAGGGCGACTTACAATTGTTGCAAGATATCACATTATTTTTACTACAATTACATTATTTTTTACACATTTTTTTTTTTACATACAATTACCCATTTAACAGTTGGGTTTTTACTGAAGCAATCTAGGTAAAGTACCTTGCTCAAGGGTACAGCAGCGGTGTCCCCCACCTGGGATTGAACCCACGACCCTCCCACACTGTTGCCCCACATGTTTGCACATGTTTGTAAAGTACAGTATTCTAAAATGCTTGCTTGGGGATTTGGTTTGGGGATGTAGAAGGAATGCTAAATAAACCAGACAAATTCTTGACTGACAAGATACACTAATTTTATTAATGTACAGTATTATATTTTACATTACTAGGTTAGAACCCAGGGATATTGAACTAATACATACTATTTACAGGTTTTACTAAACTATGTGTTTATTTATTACATTTAATTTTCGTTATGTGTTAACCTTACCTTTGTTTCATCTAGAATTGCAGCTTGTTCAGAATACCGCCGCTAGAATTCTGACTAAAACCAGGGAAAGTGAACCCATTTTGGCCTCTTTACACTGGCTCCCTGTGCAGTATAGAATTGATTTTAAGATTTTGCTGTTAACTTACAAGGCCCTGAATGGATTAGCACCTAGTTATTTACAGGAGTTACTGACCCCGTATCTTCCAAACCGCACTCTAAGATCACAGGATGCGGGGCTGCTGGTTATTCCTAGGGTCAACAAAAGCAACACGGGAGGTAGGGCTTTTTCATGTAGAGCTCCTAAATTATGGAATGCTCTGCCTTTGTGTCAGGGAAGCTGGGACCGTTGCAGTTTTCAAGTCAAGACTAAAAACACACTTTTATAAAATGGCTTTCTTATCTTAGTGGGTTTTAATGTAACTTTAAAATTGCTGTTTTTGCATTATGTGTATACTGTTATTTAAATATGTTATTTAAATGGTCTGATTATAGCAGTTGTATCTGTGACATGCTATACAAATGTATTGTGGGTTTTTTTTCTGCTACGTACTGAACAGTGCTTTGCAATACCTTTGTAGAAAAAACACTATATAAATGCAATAAATAAATAAATAAATAAACCTTCTTTGTATATTTATGACATTTGCATTGATTATGTTTGTTTATGGGTTCAATATTGAGGCATTTTTGTATATCTGTTTCTACCTGGCTTTAATCGTGTCTGGAGAATTAAAACTGCCCAGCACTGACACTTCCCTATTCCATTGAAACCAACTGACAATGTAAACTTCTAACTCTGCTGCTCCAAACTACTCTACATATAGGCCTGCAGTATAGAGAGAGAGAGAAAGTAGGTGGGATCAGAATTTGAAAGGCCATTTTGTCACATGATTTGAATGGAATGAGGACATCTGTTCAGTCCGAAGCAGTTAGAAATGTCAAGATAAGCTTACAGACAGAAGGACAGATATAGAGAAAATTATTAACAGAATATTGCATAAAAAAAACCCAGAACTCTCAACGTAATCTCAAACATCAAAGGCAAGGTAAGTACCTGCTTTCTAGTATCTTTTTTTTACACTTCACATGTTGTGTATCACATATTACTGTAAGTAGGTCATGACAGTTCGTCACACAGGTTACTGAGGCTTTTCACTTCGAGGTAGGTCCACCATCTTTTGAAAGGCAAGTTGGAAAAGTGCTTGATTAAAGTCAGATGCCACTGTAAGTGCATGGTGGTGAAATGTACGTAGCAGCAGAATAATAATGTAAGCAGTCCAATACTTATATTGCACTGCATCTGAGATGAGTCGTTGCTACAAGATTAAATGTTTCTGTAATGGTAAGTGCTATAAGAAAGAATTGTAGCACTCACATCGATTCTGATTCAACCCTTGTAGCTTTTATAAATAAATGTAGGGTCATAAAAGCAAGATTGTTATTATGTGGCATTCCCCACATCTTCAGTCTCTGTTGTTTGAATCCATGCAGGTTGAAGTAATCTTATGTATCAACATTTATTTTCCATAACCTCTTCAGAACAAGTTTCCAGTATTTCTAACTTGGAACCTAATTTAATTAGATCTCTGAAGCTACAGGCCACGTTAAAAATATAAGCCTTTGAATAAAGACTAAGGCCCATATGCATAAAAGACTGTGGTCATTTCCAGCTATTAAAAAAAATGACTGGGCAGTATTTAACACGTGCCTCGACTTGAGTCGGAATTTCGATGAATCGACTCGACTCAAGTCATTGTCATCAAATGCTCAAAAGTCTCGACTTTACTCGAGTCCCTGCTCAAAAGACAACTCAACTCGAGTCCCTGCTCAAAAGGCTCGTCTCGAGTCCTGGCCCAAAAGTCTCTAATTGACTCGAGTCATAGTCTTTATGATAACATAAATTACACAATCAGAGAGAAAAGTGTCAGCAGCATGGAAGGTAAATCAAGAGTACCTGCGGTCGTCGAGTTCGCAAGAACTATGGAGTAGACAGAGAGAGAAATAAGCAGTTTGCATTCAGCCAGCACTGAGAAATGCCAAACTAAAATTTACAAGTGGTGCATCTAGTAAAGGCACTCCGCGTGGAGCGCAGGATGCGCCCTATAGCCTGGAGGTCACCAGTTAGAGTCCAGACTATTCCACTGCCGACTGTGGACAGGAGTTCCCAGGGGGCAGCACACAATTGGTCGAGCGCTGTCCGGAGTGGGGAGGGCTTAGGTCGGCCAGAGTGCACCAGCGACCCCTGTAGACTGGCAGGGCGCCTGCAGGTTTGCCTGCAAGAGGCCCAGAGCTGCATGGTCCTCCAACGCTGTAGCTCTGAGTTAGTTGCATGGCGGGGCTGCAGAGTGAAAATTAGCGGACAGCTGACGGCACACATTTCAGAGGACGCGTGTGTTCGTCTTCGTCTCTCCCGAGTCAGTGTGGGGGTTGCAGTGGTGAGCCAGGCTTATGAATTGGCCATTTCAAATTGGGGAGAAAATGGGGTAAAATACAATTGCCGACTCCAAATTAAAAAATAATAATAACTGAAATCATTTTTGGTCTTTTTTATTATTTCTTAAGTAACAATAAGTATCAATAAGAAATTACTTATTTGTTGGGTCAATCAATAGATTTTTATTTAAGTAAGTGTGGCAAAGATGGCTTTGAGGGGCATGGGTGGTGACGTCAGCATCAAGGAAGCAGTACACAAACAAAACATATGGGGCAAAACTGAGCTGATGCGCTTGTAGTTTTATTAAATAATAAAACAAACACGGTTACAAAACACAAAGAAAAGGGCACATTGGCCAAAGCAAAACAAACACAAACAATACTAAATGTTAGTAAAATGAGTACTTTCAACCTTGTAGTTGTGATAGTATTCGCTCTCTCTCTTTCTCTATATTTACATCTTTCTCCTAAGCTCTCCATTTAATAAGCCTGTAGTGGGTCATTTTATATTCTGTGGCTGGAGCCTTAATTACGTACTAATCAAAAAATTACCTTATTAAGGCTCCTGCCACATTCCCACAATATTTATAGAGATGGGGATTTAACCCCATCCACTCAACTACACATTATACGGGCGGCTTTTTCGTGGTCTCAAATAAGAACATAAGAACATAAGAACATAAGAAAGTTTACAAACGAGAGGAGGCCATTCAGCCCATCTTGCTTGTTTGGTTGTTAGCAACATTACTGGGGAGTTGGTTCCAGACCCTCACAATTCTCTGTGTAAAAAAGTGCCTCCTATTTTATGTTCTGAAGGCCCCTTTATCTAATCTCCATTTGTGACCCATGGTCCTTGTTTATTTTTTCAAGTCAAAAAAGTCCCCTGGGTCGACATTGTCTATACCTTTTAGGATTTTGAATGTTTGAATCAGATCGCCGCGTAGTCTTCTTTGTTCAAGACTGAATAGATTCAATTCTTTTAGCCTGAGCTGACGACCCCAGGCGAAGCAGAGCTGACGACCCCAGGCGAAGCGGAGCTGACGACCCCAGGCGAAGCGGAGCTGGCGACCCCAGGCGACGGCAGTCCCGGACCCTCCGACAGCAAAAGCTCCGGACCTATTAACCCTTAGTGGTCCATTTATTCAGCGTGTCAGGTCCAGTTTATTTTCACACGCGCAGTTTATTTTAGACGTGCTGTTTAACCCTTTCCGGTCCATTGTCGGACTGGGTCCGACATTGCAATTATTCCTCACAGGTCCTTTGTCGGACTGGGTCCAACATCATTATAGCAACGCAAAAAACGGGTTTCTAGTCGTTTTTTCTCTGGAAAAAGATGAGAAAACCATTCAATTGCCGAGTGGGAGCGACAAGAGCTGAGACAAGTCGGAAAAAAAAAAAAAAAAGAAAGGCGTATCTCATGATTAGTCATACATGGTATCTGGTATCAGATAACGGGGCGGGTCGTAAATAAACAAGTTGGGTGACTGAATCAGCGCACAGAAAACACGGACATTTGCAGAGCTTTTTTGAACTGTTATAGTAATAAAATAATGACTTGGATCGCATTATTGAGGAGTTTGGTGATAAAACGAGTGATCCGGAGATGATCGATCGGTATGTACGACTATTATTATTATTATTATTATTTATTTATTACATAGGTGAACGCTATAGCAAACGAAAGGGTGGGGCGGGGCTGGAGATGCCTAGTGAGTGCTTTGTTGATATGCAGGGCCATTTAAACCCGTTTGACTGTGGAAAAAAATACTTTTAAACAGCGCGTCTAAAATTAACTGCGCGTGTGAAAATTAATTAGACCTGACGTGCGATTAATAAATGGACCGCAAAGGGTTAACAGTATTTTTTTCACAGTAAAACAGGTTTAAAAGGCACTGCATATCAACAGGACCCTCAGTACTGCATCTCCAGCCCCGCCCCACCCCTTGTTCTCTGTATTTTTCACATACCTCTTCATAGTCATGCATACTGACAAATCATCTCCTGATCACTCGTTTTATCACCAAACTCCTCAATAATGTGAATCAATGTCATTATTTTATTACTGTAACATCTCAAAAAGCTTTGCAAATGTCTGTGATATTCTTTGAGCGCTGGATGCGGAAGCAGCTATCTTGTTTGTTTATGGTCGTGTTATCTCTGTGGGCTATGTGTATTGCTCCGATCCGCCCTTTTTTTCGGCTTCTCTCGGCTCCTATCGGTCTCTCTCATCCACTGAATGGTTTTCTCTGCTTTTTCCAGAGAAAAAAACGACCAGAGACCAGTGCTTTACGTCTTTTTGATGATGTCGGACAGGGTCTGACATCGGACCGGAAAGGGAAAATTGTAATGTCGGACCTGGTCTGACATAGGACCGCAAAGGGTTAAACATATTGAATTACACACTGCTTTGTTGTTTTCCATATACTTAACAAAAACCTGACAAAAATTAAACAATGTGACATTTCGAAATCTAACATGAAATCCTGTACTACTAGTATGGCTTCCAGTAGACTTTTACAATATCATTTTGCTTACATGATGTTAAATAAAAGATCAAAATGAAGTTCCTATAATTTTTTTTTTAATTATGTCTCAATCTTAAAATTCTAGGTGATGCAAAACCTTTGGCTGTAGCTGTACAGCTATGATTGCCAACTGTCTGGTTTTCGCCCGGACATCTGGTTTAAGGGAATTAGTACAGCATCCGGTCAGAACCACTGCCATCTGGGTATTTCCATTCTCACTGAGCCAGTCCTTTCAATACTCCACTGTGCAAACGTTGTATTTTTTTTTTTTTTTACTATTCGTCCGTTAAGTTTGCGAACTACACTGAAATGTATTCTGTGTTATTTTTGCCATTTACTGCTTCGCGGCACCCTAGCACATTTTCTTTTACTGTAGCCTTTGTACACAAAACAGATTATGGTGTCGCTGTCATGCGAAAAAGTATTATTTCAAATTTCATCCTATGAAAATGTGCCCCCCCCTGACTCATTTTCATACATTTGTTGTTTTTTTCGAACTGAGTAAGCAACAACACATGAGAAATCCCTATTTATTTGTTTGTTTGTACAGATGTTGGTATACCACCGCAAAATATAATAGGCTACTTGATGCATTTGTAATACAGAATTATCCCAAAATGCAACAAAACGAGCCGTGTTGTGACGAAATATAGTCTAAAATATCGCTAATACAGTAGTTGGAAACACATCAGAATGTGATATGCAGTTTTTCACAACCCCATTCCATCTCGTTTTATCTGCCTTTTAGTCATAGGTGCCGGAGACGGATGGGCCAATGAGCCACTGCCCACCTACTTAACAGCGAGGGCGAGAATGTATTATTATTATTATTATTATTATTATTATTATTTATTTATTTTCTTTAAATACTTTGAATCTCATCATTCTTCCAACACAGTGACACAGATAAGCCAAATAAATCCACAAATTAAGACAACCAGAACTGTGTTGATAGACAATAATCCTAACGATTCGCTAGCTAGGCAGCCAGCTTGGTAAATTGAAGCTTTTAACTGATCATATGGCAAAGAATGAGCACAGCGAAGCTGACTTGTTAGTTGAAGCTGAATATTTCATGTAACACTATAGAAGACTGTTGAAGTATGTTGAAACATTTGTTACCATTTCATGTAATTTGTGTCCGAAGCAGTAAATAACTGTAGAACTTAAACAAATAGCTAGCTTTTAGGTAGGCTATAAAGCTAAACAAATACTTCATAGACAGTTGTTTAATATTCTTTATCAATACATTCTTTATCAATGTAAATGCTGTACATGGTCATTTTCTTTTTTGTTTGTTTTACAGAATAAACATTTAATTTATTTTGAAGTAAATTAAATGATATTTGTGCGATACTATTCACTACAAAACATTCAGACAACAAGCTCATCTTCTTCTTCTTCTTCTTCTTCTTATTAGGCGGAGTCGTAGTCGTATTGTTGCAAACTTTAAATAACAAGTAGACTATAAATATATAACTTGCTTCAATATTTAACATAATTGTTAAATTGCATTCATTTATTCATAGAAATACTGCATACATTGTTTTTCACACACACACACACACCCCCGACCTTGCCCCCCCACACTTTTAGAAAGGCTCCCCTGGAGTTGCTTTTAGTTTAACCAGTTGTGTTAAAAAAGTCAAATCAACTACCATTGGTTGAAAGAACACCACCGCGATTATTTATTTAGTTTAGTTATGCACACATGCTCAGGAAACCATGCAAACGTACGTGCATAAAGTTTATAAAATGCAAAAATTAAGTCTATAAGTTGCTAATGGCTGTGATTACCACAGAAAAAAATAGTCAAACCTCTGTCTTGTTGCCAAACATTTTTTTCTTTTAATAATAATATCTTTATATAGCGCCTTTCATAGTGGTCCACCATCACAAAGCGCTTTACAAAGGTAGGCTGTGAACTGTGCATTACATGGAGTCACTTACAATAGGATATTGATTTAACATCTCATCTGCAGGATGGAGCACAAGGAGGTTAAGTGACTTGCTCAGGGTCACGTCAGTCAGCAGCAGGGGTGGGATTTGAACCGGTGACCTTTTGGTTACAAGTCCCTGGACTTTAAACACTGGACCACACTGCCTCCTTGTAATAGAATTGATAAGATCATCATCATGGAAAAAAAGGTATTATTATTATTATTTTTATAGAAAACATAAGCATTTGAATAAAAAACATTTGGCACATAACTCTCAGGCACAGACAATTGTTTATTTTTGGCCAATTAAATACTCCATATTTATATTTTCTGTTTTTTTTGTTTTTTTTTGCATTTTATAAACATTTCTCTTTTCAATAAATATGATTTATTTTCTGGCATATGCATACATTCTATTAAACCTTCAAAGGGCCTAAAACATTCATTTTTTAGAATGTTTTTAATCTGCAAATTTTGAAATTATGCACTGTTCAATAATATGCATTTTCAATTGGCATTAAAGAAAGAATTCCCGGAACAGACTGGCATTTCAGTAAAGCGTTTAAACACCTGTGCAAAGGTGGTGCAGAGGCAATCGACTGCAAACACTGAAAGTTAATCAAACTGTCCAACCTAACTAAGTGAATACTAGAAGCTATGATACAATGTATATGTTACATTTTATCACTTAATAAAAAGGGCTTCTGTTTTAATATTTTGTCTAGTGTCTTCTTGAGGTGACAATAGCGAAAAACTGCTAGTCAGAGTAATTTTTATTATTGTCTGTAGGTGTTCAACAAATACAAAAGTAACTGAAAAATAGTAAATTTTCTAACAGAATAAAACACACATTGTAAAACTGAGCCATGTGGTTGTGCCTGCTGCTTGGTTACTGCAGCAATTCAGAGGAAAAGTGCCAAGTATTAAACAACTCTATAAATAATATAGAATACAATAATCAATTTTAAGAAATACAAAACAGCCACAGAACCAGTACCTTCTGCAGTAGGACCCGCATTACAAAGGTATTATAAAGCAGTACTAGACAATTACTACAGTACCACAGAAGTAATACAGAACAAGTACCAAAGAAGTACAGTAATCCGTCACGTATCCGACTGCGATGGGACCTAAGTAAGGGCAGATATGTAAAAAGTCGCATAATCTAATCATGTTTTAAATACAATTATACACCGCTGTAACAATTACTATATCAAGACAATTATTGTTTTTAGATTCAGCTATTATTAGGGAGCTCCCCTAAATCCCTTGTTTAGAAAGATACAGAATATTAATGCTTGTGACCAGTGGTGTGTCGTCAGGACCTTCAAGGCATTCTCTGCTGACCAGACAGTGCCAAGTAAACCGTCAGTCAAATGACATTATGTTGCCTCACTCACTTGCGTACAGTGTGCTACTCTTGTAATTACGCTGCATGACAGTAAAATGACCAGCCCCTACATTGGTACTACTGTAAAATGACCAGCCCCTATGTAGAAAATGTGCAGTTAATTTACATTTATTTAGAACACATAGTTTTTTATGAAATCAGTACATGTACTAAATATTTGAATGTGTACTAAATAACGTGTTTTTGACCTGGATGGCCTTCCATAGACACTTCAGTATGATCGCGTTTACACGATCACAAGCTGTTTGTTGTGCTGCTTAGAACCGCTTTTTGGGAGTTGTTTGTGGACCACCTGGAGTTTACTCACAGACCACAGGTTGGGAACCACTGTTCTAATGAGATACTGCTTTGTTGCAGATAAAAATAAAAAGCCAGCACCTACTCATGAGGGAATCGTGTGATACTAAAGGTAGTTCATCCACAAGTTATTATTATTATTATTATTATTATTATTATTATTATTTATTTCTTAACAGACGTCCTTATCCAGGGCGACTTACAGTCGTAAACAAAAATACATTTCAAGAATCATAGTACAAGTATTAATACAATTAAGAGCAAGATAAAATACAATGACTTTGGTTCTATCAAGTATAAGTATGACAAAATACGATTCAATAATGGAGCAGATAACAGTGTCAGTGATAGTTACATCAAGATATAATTAAATACAAAATACTACAGATTAAATAACACTTGTGACAGATTACAGTACTCTAAAGTACAGGATTAAATGCAGTAAAATAGGGAGCAGATAAGAGCAAGTAAAGTGCGTTAAGGAAGAATGATAAAGTGTCCAGAGGGAAAATAAAATAAAATAAAAATGTGCATTATAAATATCATATGGGAGATACTGAAATTGAAGAAGGGAACTATGAAAAAGACCTAGTTTATGTTGACTCAGAAATGTCTTCGTCTAGACAATGTGGGGAAGCTATAAAAAAGGCCAACAAGATGCTCGGATATATTGTGAGAAGTGTTGAATTTAAATCAAGGGAAGTAATGTTAAAACTTTACAATGCATTAGTATACCTCACCTAGAATATTGTGTTCAGTTCTGGTCACCTCGTTACAAAAAGGATATAGCTGCTCTAGAAAGAGTGCAAAGAAGAGCAACCAGAATTATCCCGGGTTTAAAAGGCATGTCGTATGCAGACAGGCTAAAAGAATTGAATCTATTCAGTCTTGAACAAAGAAGACTACGCGGCGATCTGATTCAAACATTCAAAATCCTAAAAGGTATAGACAATGTCGACCCAGGGGACTTTTTTGACCTGAAAAAAAGAAACAAGGACTAGGGGTCACAAATGGAGATTAGATAAAGGGGCATTCAGAACAGAAAATAGGATGCACTTTTTTACACAGAGAAATGTTAGGGTCTGGAACCAACTCCCTAGTAATGTTGTTGAAGCTGACACCCTGGGATCCTTCAAGAAGCTGCTTGATGAGATTCTGGGATCAATAAGCTACTAACAACCAAACGAACAAGATGGGCTGAATGGCCTCCTCTCATTTGTAAACTTTCTTATGTTCTTAAAAGAGGAGTTCTACAGGTGCTGTCTGAAGAGGAGTCTTGAGGAGGCGCCAGAAAGTGGTCAGGGACTGGACAGTCCTGACATCTGTAGGAAGGTCATTCCACCACTGCGGGGCGAGGGTGGAGAAGGAGCGGGCTCTGGAGGCAGGGGAGCGTAGAGGAGGTACAGCCAGTCTTCTAGTGCAGTAGGAGCGGAGAGGTCGAGTGGGGGTGTAGGGAGAGATGAGGGTCTGGAGGTAGCTGGAAGTTTAAACACTACAGTCATAAATGATATGGTAAAACTTACAAAAGTCACTAAGTTATAACAAGTATGTGGCTAGGGTTGGACCAATAAGCAATATCAATAATTGTGATATTATTAATAATTAGTTTATAGTCCTGATTATACCCTGCTTTTAATATCCATGTGTTTTCATAGTAGCTTTAATAAAACTTGACAAGCAGTAGCTTGTGTGCAGTTGCCAAGTAACAGCTGTGACTGCTGATATTTTGGCAGCATGTATATGCCCTACATTGAAAAGCATATGTTTTTTCATGTTTTTCTTTTTTTTTAACTTAGGAGAAAATTCAACAAAAAAAACGCAGAGCCAATTCAGATTAACTTAAACTGTCTGTTAAATCAAATGGTGTCATCCTCAAATACAACATCCATAGAACAGAAAATAAACACGTTAACATTCTATTAGTCCTTCATTTAAAACACATACATGCATTCCACACCTTTAGAAAGTCTGATTGAAAATCACCAGAAGAGAGGGAAATAATGTAGTGCTGTATTTTTTGCACATTTTTTTCTCTTAGAGGTGTGCATTTTTTTTAAATTTTATTTTATTATTCAAAACAACATTAACTATGCCCAGGAGACACTGAAAAACAGGACACAGGGATGAATGTAGATGGAGTTTCCTTTGTCAGGCTTTACCTTGGTAATTTACAAAACACATTCTTAAAATAAACTCTCTCAAACACAAACTTTCTATTTTTCTCTCACGCTCTCATCAAACTCAAACACAAATTAATAACACCATTTTAGTCTCAACAGAGTGCACTCTCGTTTCTCCTTTCCTGGTCTTATCCACCAATTGTTCCTACCTCTCCCCCCGGTCGCATGAGAAAGAGTTTGATGGCTTAATCGGACATCTTTCTTAAGAGAGGCCCGCAACTGCATGACTAGCAAGAGCCAGTGTCAAGCACCACTTCTCGCGAAAACTAAATTCCCAAGGACCACAGGAACATGCATGTCAGCTACAAAGCAAACTGGCCAAACCATTTTGAGCAGCGTGAAACCACCTCAGCCCCGACACAGTTATTAAACCTAGGAAGTTCATGTAGAGAAATGCCCATGATGCCATGGCGGTACTACAGTATGTGGTCGTGTTTACCATTAGTTTAACTGCAAGTTAACGTCAAATGCTTATAAAACTGCTGTCATCTAGAAATGGAAATTTAATATATGAAAATAACAAACATTTTTGGTCACAAGCAAACAAGCAGTTATTGGACACAACAGTGACATTGTCTAAACATATTGTGGTGCTACTTTTGTATACAAGAAGAGCAGAGCAAAGAGAATCATTCCATTATTGTACTTTTTCTTTTCATGAGTAGATTTTAAATTTGATATATAATCTACATTTGCTGTTAATGGATGTTAAAAATATTCAAAAGCACAATGCAGTAGTATTACTTTTAGTTGTAATGTGCTAATGTTCGTTGTGACCGGGTGTGAGGTTGCAGACAGATTGAAAATAAGTAAAAACTATATTTGTGAACACATACTGCAGTATATTCACAGAGGTGAAAAACACGCTGAAGGTTGGTGCTGGTGATCTCGTAACAAAAGGACACTCTCAACAAGTATGATCCTCTGTCCTTCAGTGTTCGAACAGCTTCTTCTTTTTAGTCTATAAAACACAAGTCTGGTTGCATATACAATTCACGGTATTTATTATCATTATTATTTATTTCTTAGCAGATGCCCCTTATCCAGGGCGACTTACAATTGTTACAAGATATCACATTATTTTTACATACAATTACATTATTTTTTACACACAATTACCCATTTATACAGTAGGGTTTTTACTGGAGCAATCTAGGTAAAGTTTCTTGCTCAAGGATACAGCAGCAGTGTCCCCCACCTGGGATTGAACCCACGACCCTCCAGTCAAGAGTCCAGAGCCCTAACCACTACTCCACACTACTGCCCCACCCTGTTACCTCCGTGCATCTCTACTTTTCCAGCAACAGTTGCGAGACAGCACACTCCCTTTTGTACCCAGAGCTCCGCCCCATGTAATCAGCCAAACCCCAATCCCTTAAAGCAGTGGTTTTCAAACTGGGGTACGTGAGCTCTCGTCAAGGGGTATGCGAGAAAAATCCTGTAATGGCGGACAACGCATTTTTTTTTACCATGTTGTCATACTTTGTGATTTAGAAATCAAATCAACAATGTTAAATCTCCTTTAAAATAAAACCACAGCCGTACTGGTGTACGTTCCCTTTCTGTTGGGCGAGGTTACTGGTGTGACTATTTGTGGGCTAAAAAAAAGAAACTCAAAGATTGTTATTGTGTGATGTTGCTTCTTTTAAAAATGTATAGTATTTACTAGGTAAGTTAGTAGTTTAATCAGTTCAGTGTTTTATCTACCATTATGTTTTTAAATAACCATATTATTGAGTTGAGGAGGCAGCTGGTCCGTCCTACTTAGACAGAGAAATCACTCACTTGTTCTGTGACATGCTTGTTATCTTTACTTGCAATGTTTTTATGTGTTTTTTTTCATTATTACTTAATTTGTTGAAGAACTCCTTTGTCATGTGAGTGCATTACCCTACGCCTCCATACCGGTAATAATTACTAAAAGCAAAAGCACAATATTATTATTAGTAAAATTGAATCCCGGGATTTTAAAAAAATCAACCCTAACTCCTGGGAATGGGAAGTGTCAGGAATTGGATTCCCTACTCCAGACCTATTGAATGTGTTTGTATCATACAGCGAGTGCCCATCAACAAGCTTTAATTGTCTTACAGCTGATTAACACCAACAGACTACTGCACTAAACACTTTAACATGTAAGCATTTTGCTAAAAGTCATTTTTGACTACCTGATAGAAATATCCCCTTTCTACTTTCAACAAATTAGCTCTTGGAAATATTCACTTCAAAACAATGCTCTTATTCTGCATAGATTCGATACCACACAAGACACACATAGCATTTTGCATTGTCCCTGCTGAAGTGTTCAACGATAAAATTCGAGTTCAATAATAAAAAAAAAAAAAACATTCTCTCTCTACACGTCTGCATTTGTTGACTTGACTTTTGTTGACAATTGCTTTTTTAATTTTGTTTGGAACCTTAGTTTTGTTTTTCAAAAGCATAACCTGTTTTTATACATATCATTTTTAGCTGGTGCATTTGCACCGTTGTTAACTAACAACATTTTATTTTGTTAGTTTTTAACAACAGTTTTCCATTTTCAGTACTTAATCTAGAAATTAAAAAAGACCATTATTTCTTCCTGTTTTCATAGGTATATTATGACTGCAGGTCTACTTAAATCGCTGACAAGTTACATATTTTTCCTGGGTAGGTTATGGAATAAAATTAGGATTTTCTTAAGGGCAAGCATGCTGTTGCTGTCAACATTCTCTGTCTCTGTGGTGTAAAGACTTGCCCATACATTGTACCAAGTCAAACAAAAGAAAATGTGCCTATTCGGGTCTATTGTGTGTAGCCTTTTTCAGGAAGCTGGGCAATGCATGCCTGTGAAATGTTTAATATTTTAACTGAACCCAGCGGCATATATCATGCAGAGAATTCCATTGTGGTTGATTCAGAATTTGAAGCATTCAGCCGTAATAACCTTTGATTAATATTTGTGACTCAGCACAGTATAGGCCTAGAAATTCATTACATGAAACTGCAGAGGTTGCCAGAAAAATAAAGTGCCTTTATTAGAAGAACTAGGAACTAATATATATATATATATATATATATATATATATATATATATATACACTAAGCATCAAAAGAAACATATCGCTTATATTTGAGCTCTGTTTTAGAGCAGGTGCAGTGACTTTTTATTGTGCTGAGGCATCACGAAGATGCTGCAAAATGATCTGTCGATCTTGGGCAGTTGTTGTGACTCTTGGTCTATATATAGTTGTAGTCAAACAGTTACATACCCCAATGGAAATGTATAATTTCTAGAAATTTCTCGAAAACAAAGAATTTTAGGAAAAATCTTTTGTAGCAAAGGCTTTGCTTTTTCGACAAACAACAGTATTTCGCCATGATCAGTGAACCACCATGGATGCTGCTTTAAATGTCACTGTAAATTGATGCTCTTGGTCAAAATATCACAGGTTTCGAATACATATTGACCGTGCCAGTATAATATTTTTACATAAAACAAGCAATTTTAACAAGCTAAAATTGATCAATTAAGCATCACTGTCCAACACAGAGGCCATTATCAGCTAGATAATTGAACATAGCAACAGTTAGGTGTTCTGAGCTGAAGGCACTTAATGTAAAACCAGGTCAGTTATCTACAGATAATGACCACTGTGGAAGATATTACTGTGATTACAAACCAAACATTTTTCTACCCTGTTTTTAGGTTGTATTTTGAACTGGATTGCTTAGGTTGCTTTACATTTATGTTGCCTTTCAAGATTATAAAGTCCTTTTAGCTTTAGAGACCATCTTCAGTAGGATAATATCCACTCTACCTGATTATCTGAGACAGTTAATGAGGTTTATCATTTTTATTTATCACACTGACTTTGTAAAATGCATTTGAGGGACTTTTGCTTTTACACTGAAAAACACTTCTTTGTAACTTTCAAATTGAGCCGTATGTTCTATGCACAGGACATCGGATAGGACAACATAGGATAAGATATATTGGAATTTTGACCAACACGTAATGGTTACATGAATATTAGACAGATACATAAATCAATATATGTGGTACTTAATAAATATTCAGACATGTGTGCCCCATTTTGTACTGCAAAAAAATGAGATTACATTTATTATTAAAAGCGCAAGGTGGTTAAAACCGTGAAAATATTTTCATTTTAAAATGCTTTTTAGATAATTACAAAAAAGATAATGATAACTTTGATAACCAGACACTACCATGTGCTAATTAAGAGAAATGTGGAGGAATTAAGAGGAATTTGGAGGTGTTATCTGTTGATGTGACAGATGAGAAAAAATCAAGCAATGTGTTCTCAAATTGTAAAATAACTGTAATTTTAAATGATAACTAAGGGGTCTTTTATATTAAAAAATATAGCACAAAAAAGATGCTTCATTCTTGCACTGTTGGTTAGGTGATATTGGTTTGCACGCTTTGAAGCAACACTTTTGCTGCGATGCTAGTCTTCCTTTGGTCAGACCACCTTTTTCAAATTGCTGTGATTGGCGCGGTTGATTTTTTGTTGCTTCTAAAGTCTGGTATTGGAAGGTTTTGTCCTTAAATATTGGAGGCCAAGGGAAAGGTTTAACCAAATAAGGGGTGTGTCACAAGCTGGCAGAAGATATAGACATGAGAGGCAGTACTGGGGCATGAAAAAGCACTGCTTGCGCAGCTATTTAATAAATGAAAGATTAAAAAAAAACACTCAAACAAAAAAGCATGTTGGCCAAACAAACAAACAATAATGAAACAGAATAGCAAAACAAGTATCGTGCTGTTTTTTAGCTAGCACATATAGCATTTGTTTTCTTTCTACTATTAGCTTTTACCTCCTTGCTCCCGTTCTCGACTCCTCGACTTCTCTAATGCCCAGAGTGGGTCCTTTTATTCTGTGTGGCTGGAGCCTTAATTACCTATGAATCTAATAATGACCTTATTAAGGCACCAGCCACATTCCCACGAGGTTTATAAGGATGGGGATTTAACCCCATCCACACCGACTACACACTGTAAGACCGGCTTTTCGCCGGTCTCAAATAATAAATAATAATGTCGGATGGCTTTCATCCGCCCGCACACAAACACAATATAATAATAATAATAATAATATTAATATTTTACATAAATAAATATACACAAGGGGTGGGCACCCCGTCACAAGGTGTCAAATTGTTTTGACACGACTGGTGTTAAAAAGTATGCAGGGCTCAGGGGGGCTAATACTCCATTACACCATTACCTACACTCAAACCCCACATTTCCTCACTCATTACCTCTTTTCCACCAGTAATTTATTTGCCCTTGTTGTTCTTTCAGGCTAATGACTGTGTTACAAAGATCGTGGCAGATACAAATGTTTCCTTTGATATCACTTGAAGATAAGTAGATTGAGTTTGGCTACAGCAGCATGCTCTGACCCCTGTGTACCATCAGAATGTGCAGGAATAATAACATATTTAAAAGCAAGAACAATCAGGTCCAAAATCAGCACAGGAAACAAATTAACTCAACAAAGAACATACAGCTTCATCTTTGTGACCCGTTGCCTGGGAAACCACTTTGGGGTGGGAATGAGGAGGAAGTGGTATATCTTGTGATGGTAATGATGCTTCAGCTGGTTCGACCCTACATGAACCAAATGAGGCACGCAGTGTGTCCCTGGGTGGTGTGTGGTGTATAAGCAAACACACTGTCGTTGTTCAAGGTTCAATCAAAGTTTATATTTAGTTTAAGTGAAGACACATCACAAATACAGCCCCACACAAAACAGTTCCTTCAGTCCCAATCACCACCATACAAAAATAAAGTATCCCAGTAACTTCTGGGTTGCACTCCTCCCCACCTTGTCTCCGAAGCACCATAATCTCTCTGATCAACACAGTTCCCTTTTATGCTCCAAGCCATGCCCCGCCAATCCTCCATGCCGAATCGCTAGTCTACTGTATGCACTATGTGATTGTCCTTCCCAAGATGGCCGCCGCACCGACTCTATACTTAAGGAAGGTTCCATCTAGGTGCGGACCCGCGGGATATATCCAGCATCACCACAGTGTCATGAAGCAAAGGTTAATTTGGTTCAGTTGAACTATTACACATGACCTGTGAATGTTCCTTTTAGGAATCCTTGACATTTCAGGGATTGACAGTAATGAAACGTAATGATGCAAGCTGAAAATAACTGTTTTCTGCAATATTTTTATACAAAAAAGTATAAAGCCAGTCTGAAATTGTCCCCTCGCAACATTGCCTATCTGCCCACTTAGTGGAGGAGTAAATTTTAATCTGCTTTAGATATAGCACCTCTGTTAAGTGAGCAAATATGGTTCAGTTCCCTGCTGGTACATATTTGTGTAAGTTTACACAGTAAAAACATCTTGATTATAATATTTAACTCCAAATAAATACAACAACCTAACGTGAAGGCTGTACAATCTTATATGAACTGTTTGATGTGCAAATGCACGAACAAAAAAAAAAACATATACTGTATGTAAGGTATTGGGAACCTTGTAGCATGACTGCTTGAATGGTTGAGTGGTAGTGTGTTGGCTTTAAAGACAGCGGTGGTGCTGAGCACTCCATCAGGGGCGACACTGGGCACTCCGGCAGTGGCAATGCAGGCAGCGCCACAGTGCACTCTAGCAGTGGTGATGCTGGCAGCAGAGTGGTGCACTCCAGCAGTGGCGATGCTAGCAGCAGCTCAGGGCACTCTGGCAGTGGCGATGTTGGCAGCAGCTCAGGGCACTGGCAGTGGCGATGCTGGCAGTAGCACTCTGGCAGTAGTGCTGGGCACTCGGGCAGGGGGCAGCAGAGCTGGGCACTCCAGCAGGGTCGATGCTGGCAGTGGTTTGGGACACTTTGGCAGTGGCGCAGGCAGCAGCAACCCTCTGGACAGTTGGCTTTCGCCATGCTCCCCTCAGCAGCAGGTGCAGCAGCTGCTGAGGTTGGCCCGGCGGTTGCCCTACTGACTCTGGAAGCTCCTCCCTTTCCGGCTCTGGAGACGACAGCGGCATCTCCCCCTTTAGCACTGGAGGAGTTAACATCAATGAAAATTAATGGATGGCTAAGATAAGTAAAATAGGCTGGGCTGGGTTGGGTGGGGGATGGAGAGGAGTGGTGTTGGGTCACTAACATCACTGTAAAGCCTTCTCATGTGTTGTGGGCTAGTCGACGAAACTCAGAAGACGGGAGTTGCCCGTCTGATGACCCCTGTGAAGTGCCCCACCCAGCTCATTCCAGGCAGTTGACACACTGAGGCGCTAGGGAGTCCGCACTTTGGTTAATGTGCCAGGGAGGCCATCAACACCGGGTCGATAGATAAGCTAGGATATCCACGTTACCTGGCAGAGGAAAAGCTCTGAAGACATCTATTACAGCACACCTGTGTCTTGGTTGGTGCCCACCACTACTATTTCATTTTATCTGGGCGAAAGCCGAGTCCAATATAAGCATGAAGTATATAATAGCAACTCTAATGTCATAAAAATCTAAATTACATAAAGCAAACCAAATCAAACACGGAAGGTAGCACCAATAACACCAAGTAAACAGTATTTAGTAAAAAAAGTATCGCACTTCCGATGAACTGCAGTTTGTTTGCACTGGTGTTGGTAAGACATGCAATTCTTTTTTTTTTTTACTGTTTGTTGAACAGTATAATTTCACAAGGATAACAAAGAAATAACAAGTTAATTTTTTCTGGTGGCAATTTATTTCAAGTTTCAAACTGAGCTGTCTTGCACATCTCTAAACATTGTGTTAACAAGTGTGATAGCCACTCGCTGTTCTATGGAAATGAATTTGCTGTTTCCAAGTATACTGCTTGCATGCATTAACACATCTGAAATAAAAACAAGATGTTCCTGATTGCCTGAAGATTCTGTTCAATCAATGGCTAATTATTAAGAGTACAACCTGGCCTGAACGTTCAGCAGACCTTTTATTGCTTACAGCTTTTCTATTTAACTTTTATTACAACTGCACTGATGATAATATTGTTCATTTTGTCAAAGAGCATTCATTTAACTGTATGGTAATCAGACTTGCCAAAAGTTCAACCCATAATTGTTATTGGCATGCAGCCTTTCACCTGATTTGGCATAAATTATATCCTGTCTCTGATTAATTATAATTAACCTTGCTTTTATCTACAAAATTCATAAATCTGATGTGTTATGCTCAGTTACATTAAATTAAAATGATGGGTAGCGCTTTTTGCATGATTAACTGTGTAACCACTTTCAGGTACTTGAGCATTAATTAGGATTTCATCAACTTCAAACACTCAATCATAAAACCATCAGAAAAAAACTCAAGATACAGACATTTTGGCTAATGCCTACAGTAAATGCACCTAACATCGGGATGTTTGTGGAAACAGGAAGCTAGCTGTAAAAATTGCAATGGGTGTGCTAGTATGATCCACACTGAAGATTTATACTGAACTGCAATTCAAAATGATGCAGATGCGTGGTGACACAAGACTGCACTATGCCAAGAAACAGGAGATAACAACAGTCCACTTTTTGTTTGCAACACAATGTTGTGTGAACAAAAGTGAGCAAATAGAATGCTGGTGCAAGCCTGGAGTGAATTCTAAAATGTGTCCTTGCCAGTTTATATAAAAACATGAATGAGAAAAAAAGCATCTGGTGGTTTATCTGACTGTATGTCACACTTACATTTTTTCATTTTTCTGGAGAACCCCTTATCAAAATCTGATAAATCTTGATAGGAAAATTCTTCAGCACAAATTGTTAAGAGTATCCGAATCTGTGGGTATATGGAAGCACCATCTCTCTGCCTCTCTGCTTATGCTTTGAAAACTATCTACCCGTCTATCTACTTTTCTATCAACTTAATATAAAAAATATTTTAAATAATATATAAACATGCTGGCTGTTGTGATGACACTATTTTGAGTTTGATTTTGCAGATGTTCCATTAATCCTGTGTTTTGTTTTGTTTGTTTTTTCAATATGCATCTCATAGGAAATATTAAAATTTCACATTCCAGCACAAAGGTTTTTTTTTTAGGTGGATGGTTAGAAATATATGAAAGATAATACATAATTAATTAGGCTGAAAAAGTAAAAGAGAAGGTTGGGGAGTCTTCAGTGCAATATGAACAATTACCATACCTGTATTTTAATTAAACATCCTTTATGACCGGCAGTACAAATTTAAGTGTAAATCTGTGACACATAGCATATTCTAAAAAGCAAGCAGCTCCTTTTGAATCATATTGCACTTTTATGCTATTGTGCCCCATTAGCAATTGGATGTTCTCTACCAAGCCAGTTAGGTTAGGAACCATTGACCAATTATAAGCCTGGAGGGATTGACTGACCTTGACTAATCGATAAACGCAGAAACAGGGATTAAGATGATAGAGGGGAACAATGTGAAGTACTTTACCTCAGACTAAATCAGTGTTCCTTGCCAGATGAAACTCTTATTAATCTATGGATTACTTTAAAAAATGAATGAACAGTATCAGTGTAGAAGAAGAAAATAAAAAGCATGCAGCAGCCGGGTGCATTTGAAAAACCATTTAGCTTTCCACCGAAATGATTTCCTGTAAAAATTCTGATAAGATTATCCTGACCTCGAGACAGATAAGGCATAATACAGTGCAGCTGAAAAATGAAGTAAATAAGTGGATTTTGAAAAAAAAGATTTGAAAAAAGAAAATCTCAACAGCATATTGAATTTTAAGCCCTGTTTCTGCTGTATTATTTTGGTTGTGAAAGCATTACACCAAATGCATTAAACTACTGTAGCTATGAAGAGAAGCTAGAAAAAAGTGTTGTCCCTCAACACGCCAAACTCCAGTGTCTTTTGAGGCACTTCCTTCTTTTAGCACATCTGTGCCTGTCACATACAGCAGGGGTTCCCAAACTTTTTTAAGCATGCTCGGTGCTGAGGCCAGGTGGTTCCAAGTGGACTGTACTTCTTCTAAGAAGTCCGGGAACACTAGAAAGGACTGAGGGCAAGGGACAGGAGGCTGAATGTTAAAAACTTAAAAGCTTGGGTCCATCCCAAAGGCCAGCTCCTGGACCTGTCCCTCATCCTTCTGAAGAAAAGAGCCACTTTCCCATGAGGCCGTGATCGAAATTGCATCGTGGTCCTCCTCAGCCATGCTGACATCCGGCTCTGGAACATCTGGGGTGAACACCGTTGTAGACGGTGTTATCAATGTGCTGGCGCCGAAGCACAGAGGCATGGAGCGTCTAAGCACCGAGGGCGCCGAAGCACCGGGGCTCTGAGGCACTGAGGGCACCGAGCACCGAGGGTACTGGGGACAGCTGTCTAGCCCTAACCGTGTGTAGTCAGCACAACCTAGAGTAGCGATTGGCTGTGGTAGGCAATCACAATAGCAGTAAAGGGAAGTGCACGGTGCTGCACCAGGGTGCAGCGCACAGGCTGTGTGGTCCAGTGGTTAAAGAAACGGGCTGGTAACCAGGAGGTCCCCGGTTCAAATCCCACCTCAGCCACTGACTCACTGTGTGACCCTGACCTCCTTGTGCTCCGGCTTTCAGGTGAGACGTAGTTGTAAGTGACTCTGCAGCTGATGCATAGTTCACACACCCGAGTCTCTGTAAGTCGCCTTGGATAAAGGCGTCTGCTAAATAAACAAATAATAATAAACACAGGCTCAAGGAGCACAGGCTCAAGGAGCTGTGGTGTGTTAGACATGTGTACTGCTCTTTTTTTTTTTTGAACTGTAAAGTACTAAGAAAAAATACAGTCCCACACACACATCAGTTCAAGCTATGGGGGAAATCAGTCACCATGCCAGATGGGTGAGCTGTGAAATCCTTTATAATAACAATAATAATAATAAGTATTTATTTATTTATTTATTTATTTATTTTTTGTACCAAACAGGCTGAGACAAGCCAGTGGAGTCAACTCAACAGCGGGTCACAGCAGAGCTGGGTCCCGGTGGAGGAGTCTCTCTTTTTTTTTTTTTTTTTTTTTAAACTGCAAAGCAGTACAAGAAAAACACACACATGCACACAAGAGCTGTGAGGGTAGAAACTGTTTATTTTTGGCATAGTGCACCGAGAGGACGGGCCGAGACAACCCGGCGGAATCGACAACAGCAGGGCACAGCTTTCTATTTTTTATTTTTTATTTTAGCTGCAAATAGCAGAGAAAAAAAACACATAACAGCAAGTGGCGTAAGGTTAGAAAGCAGAGTACAATCACAAGCGATGTAGGCTGTTGAAAAGAAAAATATTAAACACAGCACAGCTGCGTAGCATTTATAGCTCAGTTCACAGCAGCTGAGTTTCTGATTCCAGGAAAGCAGCACGCTGACTTACAGCAAAGAACTGCAGGCAATAAAATTGCAAGCAATAAATTGCAGGAGAACTGCAGAAAACTCGAGTGAGAGCTCTTTTACACAGACTCAATCACAGCAACTGGACAGGTTAGTTATACCTACCTTACTTACCTGATGTGAGGAGCAAAAGAAAAAGTGAGCTCTGCAGTGACTACTTATTCCCTCGGTAGGCGGGACCGAGGATGTCACTCCCCAGACGGGCCTATCAGCAGCTCTGACATAAAATGCTCAGTATATACCTGACCTGTGGCAGGCATGTAATGTCTGGCGCCTGTTTTGTATTAATTGTCCTGTTAATTTTAACCAATTAAGTAAATTACCTGCTCGTTAGGAAGGGAAATAAAAGTAAGGGAAAAATGGGAGCGAGAGAGTGGTATGGCAGGAATGAGAGCACTGTGTTGAGTGAAAGGAAAAAGGAAACTGCTTTGGGGCATGGCATATAGAAAGTTTGGAGTCGGGACGCTTGCAGTTTGGAGCAGTTTGGTTTAGTGTGTGTGTTTTTGCATAGATTTTTTTTTGTTACATTATTAGTAGTGATTAGTTCCCCTTTAAAAAAAACACTCTCTGCACCCACACCTATTGTGCGTATTTAACCTCCCCTATATTGTTTAATAACATACTGCACAACGTCACTTTGTATTGTTGCTATTGTTTATGATTTATATATATGTTTTAACATATAGCATGCAATCGCATATTTTAATTAGACTATCAAATAAACATTATTGACTTTTACCTTTGTCTGTCGTTGGCATTCTTTAAGCCCCCAAATTCCTTCATTTTGTTTAGTATATCCAGACCTTACTGGGCATCAAAGGTGGAGGCAGCGGCTGCGCTACCCGAACCTGTTTGACCTCACCTATGCTCTGGGAGTGATCGTTACAGGCATATCCCAAAAGCATTGGTTGGAGGTCGTCTTCAAATTAAAAGGGAATCTTGCTTTGTTAAAGTCTTTGTATCCCATAACAAGGATTAAAACCCAACTATTTTAACTAAAAATTGCCTTTAGACCTGTTGTATATGGAAATGTAGGAATAAACGTAAATCATAACTATGCAAATACATTATTTAAAACCATTGGGTTAAAAAAAAAACTGTTTCTACTTTACTGGGCAGTTGCATGTGTTTGACAGCAGATACATTTGTTCAGCTTGGTGTTGTAAACAATATTTTTATTAGCACCCTGGAGGCTATTTATCTTATTGTGCCTGAGGGTGAGGGGACTTCACTGGAACATTTCTGTATTGAGGCTACCTCCAGGTTCTCTTCAAATCTGTACTGGCTTAAAGGAAAATACCCTTTTCTCGATGGTCCCTCAGGTGGTTGCTTATTATAGCCACATTGTGTATGCTGTAGCTTAGGCACAGGTACTACTCACATAATTCTAAGATAAACTCTTTTATGCTTATCACTGCCTTTCACAGCAGGACACAATGGTATTTCTAATAGGTACTGCACTTAAAATGATTAAACAGGATTAGTGAACAGGGAACAGCCGACTGTGATAATGTACTCCCGAGTGTTGTTCATTGTTTAACTGAAAAAAGTTAAATGAAATCTATATGAATAATATTATTTGGTAATATGTTAAAGACGCAGAATATGCAAGTTTAATTTGCCTGTATGTCATACTTTGTAATGTATCATAGTAGCATGAAAAATAACACCAAAGAGAAGCTGTGCAGCCAAAAAGTACTCATCTGGTTCCTAGAAGCTAACTGATTACAAAATTACATCAAATCTACTCTTAAAGGATCCCATTGAATCAGTGGCAACAACATTACTTGAAAACCCATTCCAGTGGAACCAATCCAACATGATGTCGTGGTTTCCAATGCTATATTGCAGAATTGCTTTACAAAGCATAGAAAAGAAACTCCATTATTTTAACTTATTGAACCATTTTTAATATTGTCATGCATGTCCACCAGTTAAACGTGTCTGACATTCCAGTCATGCAATAGCATCATTTTACATTGCATTCTAGTAACATATTATCCGTTTAGGAAAACACACACTTATCAACATGGAACTACATTAAATATTGTCTATATCCAGATTTTTTGTTAGATTAGTAGAACATGGTTGAAAAAACAGATTTTAATATTTGTTTACATTCAGAAGAGCTTGCCATTTGACTGGCCCTGCCAAAGGATATTATATACTAGAGACTAGTGGAAAACTAGTGATTGAATATTTTCTTCCGGATGTTGAATGATGGTTTTCTACTATGAATGTTAAATGACAAGATTAGTCTTCCAGGACATCAATGAGTAATAGGATCATGTCTGTAGTGCCAGCATGTACTCAGACTTCCTTAGGAAATATTTAGCTTTGTTTTCATGAGTGGCCATGTGTCCCATCCATCCTTGAGGTGCTAGGTTCTGTTCATTCTTTTAATTGAAAATGTCAGCTTGATGGGCTAGTTGCAAAGCCCTGAGTAAATCATCAATGAGCCACATCGCTGCATGCATTTTCTCAGTTACCCCTCTCCTGAAGAGACATACTGATCACTGTGAAGCAAAACATTCTGACCAGCTCACACTTTAGCACACAAAGCACCTAAATCTTAAGTTTTCAACAGAATGTTGTGATATAATTCTCAATCAGTTATATCAAAAGCTCTACAGATGGGTCATATTTGGCCTCATTTCTATTCTCTCCCAATATAAAGGAATTATCTCCTTTGTGGAATCTCTAAAAACAATCTCTGTGCTTAAAGCCCACAACATTGTAAGCAGGTTTGTTACTTTAGGACGTGCAGAGTATGATAATACAGCTATGTTTTATCATAGAGGAAAACGCCTATTACCAGTTCCTTGTAGCACATTAAGTCTAGGAATAGAGAGACAATCCATGGGACAAGAATGAGTGATTCCGGTGACTCCTACTAACTTGGGTGGTTATTGGAAAATACACAGATACAGTGGACTTCACATGCTAACAAGAACGTAAAACACTATTGTCAGGAGGCTGTGTGGTCCAGTGGTTAAAGAAAAGGGCTTGTAACCAGGGGTTCCCCAGTTGAAATCCCAGCTCATTCACTGACTCACTGTGTGACCCTGAGCAAGTCACTTAACCTCCTTGTGCTCTGTCTTTCGGGTGAGACGTTGTTGTAAGTGACTCTGCAGCTGATGCATAGCTCACACACCTTAGTCTCTGTGTTGCCTTGGATAAAGCTGTCTGCTAAATAAACAGACAGGAATAAATCGGGCAGTAGTGTGTAGTGTAGTGGTTAGGGCTTTAGACTCTTGACCGGAGGGTTGTGGGTTCAATCCCAGGTGGAGGACACTGCTGCTGTACCCTTGAGCAAGGTACTTTACCTAGATTGCTCCAGTAAAAACCCAACTGTATAAATGGGTAATTGTATGTAAAAATAATGCGATATCTTGTAACAATTGTAAGTCGTCCTGGATAAGGGCGTCTGCTAAGAAATAAATAATAATAATAAACAAATAATAATAATACATATGATACCACATTGTTATCATTCTAATATAGTATTTTCCAGCATTCCAGCATTTCCAGAGGAGAATCCTGTAATGTGCAGTACAAACCTTTTCTAGTCACTTCAGTTATTTTTTGTATATATGTTCAGAGCCTGAGTAGTAAAATCCCTTTAAAATCCTATTATGTGAATTACATGATTAGCTTTCACATTGTAATGCAGAGGGACTTTTGATGAAATAAGTCTCAGGAATGGAATGAAGCAGTGCTCAAGGCTTTGGTTATCTAAACTGTTATGCAAATACTTTGGAGTTGATTGCATTTAAGTCCTCACACGCATCTGTTAGACGTGCGCAAAATGTAGGGAGCGACTATGATTAAAGGAGCAGTTCTGGAAAGATTACAAAGTTGTTTTTTTTTTTTTAAAGGATAGAACATTTTTAATAAATACATAAATGATCACCTTTGATGATCACTCCAGGACTTGTAGAACCGGACAAATCATGTTTGAAGTGGCGAGTGTCAGTGAAACTGCAGTGAACAGAGCCAAAATGGTGGCTTCCATGTTTGCAAAAAAAAGCACTCACATAGGTGTTTTTTCCTCAGATTTAATGTAAATCGCGTATTTTTCCTAGATTTAAACAAAAAAAGTCCAGATTTAGCTAAATACATAAATGTTAACAAACAGATTCTAAACATTTGGAAATGTGTACTTTTTTTTTTGGCATTGTATGCAGAGGAGGCAGGGAACCAGATTTTAATTGTCATACTGATTTTAAATGTTGAATTTGTGATATGCGTTTGACATTTATAATTATATCTGAAAGTACAAATTTCAAAACTTGTGTTTGTCAACATTTATGTAGCTAAATCAGAATAGCAATATTTTGCTGCCGAGTTGACAGAATTTCTCTGCTACGGAAAAATCAGTTTGAGAATGGAAACTGTGAAATGTTTCTATGTCTCAGTGAATTCCTTAAGGAAAATGAATTGAATCAGTCTTATTTACGACGTTGCTTCTACTCATCTTGAAAATGAATTGAATCACAGTCTTATTCACGATATTGCTTCTTCTCATCTTGAAAATGAATTGAATCACAGTCTTATTCACGATATTGCTTCTTCTCGTCTTGAAAATGAATTGAATCACAGTCTTATTCACGATATTGCTTCTTCTCATCTTGAAAATGAATTGAATCACAGTCTTATTCACGACATTGCTTCCACTCATCTTGAAAATGAATTGAATCACAATCTTATTCATGACGTTGCTTCTACTCATCTTGAAAAGCTTCACTGTCAATTTGCTGATCAATTTCAAGAATCGACAGAAGAATACAATTGGATCCGGAATCCATTCGATGCCAGCATAGCAACAACTTCCCACCTGTCAATGGCTGCTCAAGAAAAGCTCATAGAACTATCCAGTGATAGAACTCTTCAGGCAGAATTCAGGTCAAAACCTCATGGTAACTTCTGGATGTTAATTCACAAAGAATACCCTGATCTGTCAAGAAGAGTGATGGATGTACTTTTTGCCTTTCACATCAACATACCTGTCAGAGTCAGCGTTTTCCGCTCTGACTGACAGCTAAAACAGCGATCTTGTCTGTAGGCACTGTATTCTCTCATTCTCATGCTCCTGCCAACTGTACCCTAAACTGTGATGGAGGTGTAGGTATAGAGGATTCAAACCTATATCCACTCTATATGCCTGTCCTAGCCTTTAATCACACTTGTTCAGGCAAGGAAACAAATAAAAGGCTGGGAATATGCAATACTGAGAGAGCAGGTTCCAGTTAGAAATCAGCTGTAAAACCATAGTACCCACCCAACATATTACACAATATATTATTTTTATTACTATTATTAAAAACAAGAAATAGACTGTCAAGTTAACTGTATATTTGACAAAAATAATCCATATGAACAAAATATCCATAAACTTTACATTATTCTGTCTTTATATCATCATAGAAAAATCTACACTTGAAGGCTTGCCAAAGTTGTGAAAGATGAAGAGACAGCTATGCCTCAGTTTTTTGTCTCTCCTTCCCTTTGATGTATTTATTCTGTAAAGCTCACCTGCAGTCTGTTGTAGTCTTTGAAGCAGCATATTGTGTACAATAACCAGATACAATGACGTTTCCAGATCTTTCAAGTCTCCTGGCAGGCCTTTGAAAGATGGGTTAAGTGATTTTCGATACACAGAATACCTTTAACCTCGACTAGGGAGTTGGGGGCGCTCAGATTTTATTTTGACTATTCTACTGATCAAAGCAATATTCAACAGAATATTTAACACAAGGAATGTGTTCAGCACTATTCCTGTCTGTAAAGTCAGAAAACATTTGGGAATGGTATTTATTTTATTTTTTAAGTTGATTTGCAATGCCTATGGAAGATGTCATGATCACACAAGAATTAGGCCTCGGGCTACAAAACTATAAAGCCGTAAAACCAGAAGATTTAAAATCAAATATTCAGATATAGCTAGAAGACTAACCTCAGGCCATTTCTATTCACTTTTTTGAGGAAAATATATGTTATGCGTGCATGTCACTTTTTTATTGATACCAATAATCACTCACTTTTTAGTCTTCATGCTCTTCATGATTAATCTAGCTGCCCTTACAAATATGCTACAGAAACCTGTATCACTTTCAATCAAATTGAAATCCTCTTATATTTAATTCATTGTATACATTGTATTCTATATGATTTGATCAAATGTTTGTTTCCATTTTGTTTGCATTTCCAAGTACTAACACTAGCTGCCAGTTATCCCCCCCCCACACAGCCCCCACACACAAGGACTTATAAGTAAGTGAGTTTTGTGTAAATGGACTTACTTTTTTCTAGTTCAAAATCATCAATGAACTTATCATGCTCGTTGTGGCCATTTCTGGGTAAGTAACCATTTAACACAGATTGCTGGTACATCTCTGTGGAAACTGGAAACCTGATTATTTCAAAAATGATAATTTTTGAGGGCACACAATGAGGCTGAAAGGCATTTAAAATGTGAAACTGACAATATTACCACAAATTAATTTGTAACATGAATTGTTCACTTCACCTAATTGAATAATCTTTTCTACACCATGCCCAAGGTCACAATATATTGGGGTAACTCGCTACTTAAGTAACGCATTACTGTTATAATATTACTTTTGTCAGTAACAAGGTAATATAACAATTTTCAATGGGAGTAATAATATTACAGTTACTTTCTGGAAAAAAACATTACCTTTTCTCTGTTGTACACTTATATTAGTGGTCTTTTCTTTTTAAACCCCGACACGCCAGAGTGCTCTAATGTTGGTGCCTCAGCACCGATGACGGAATCTCTTCTGGGATGTTTCACGGCAATAATAATCTGGTGCAATCAAATCAGCCTTCTATTTGAATAAGGCTAGACACTAGGAACAAAAAAAATAGTATCCCTACATGCCAATTTCGATGATACACTTCGAAAACTTCATACAGGAATCGTCTACCACCGCATAATTTATAATAGGACAAGATCGAGAGGAGTCTCGTACTTGATTGTACATATACTTATATTTATTTATTTGTTTGTTTGTTTGCTTGCTTACAGTGGTGGCCACATTTATTGCATCACCCCATAGTTTTTTATGTTTACTGCTTTATCACCATATAGTTAATTTTTATATAGATCTTTTTTGTTTTGTTATTGTTGATTTGCTATTCATGGTTTTATTGAATTCTAACGTTTGTATGATATTCTCTTCACACTTTACAAAAAAAAAGTAATAAATAAAACTGGGCACCTGTGCGGTGTTTCAGGTACACCCTTCTGTCTCCCGTGTCAGTGAATACCCACACCCTTCCACATGTGGGATTCACTGGCACTGCCCAATTCAAGCAGTGCACCAGAGAGAAGGAGCAACAATGGATGCAACTCAGTTTGCGGAGATGATGGATCTCCTGCGCCAGACCCTGACTGCTGCAGTGCAAGGGGCTGCTAGGCCAACGGGTCCAGATCCCAGGTTGCAAAGGCCAGCCAAAATGACAGCCGAGGATCGACCCGAAGCTTACCTGGAGGTGTTTGAGGCACTGGCAACCTCTGCCGGTTGGGCCCCAGCCCAATGGGCTAGATATCTCTTTCCCAAGCTAACGGGGGAGGCGCAAGCCGGGGCGAGGACCCTGTCTCCCAAATGGATGATGGATTACCCCACGCTGAAAGCAGCCATCCTTAATCGCGTGCGGGCCTCACCAGAGGCATACCGCCGAAAGTTTCGGGAGGAGCACTTCTCGCCGGTGGAGCACCCCAGAACCATCGCCCATCGCCTAAATGAGTACAGGTTCAGCCACCCCATGGCGGATGCAATCACCAAAGCCAGGCTCGTGGAGATCATCATGGTCGAGCGATTTCTGGAGTGCTTGGCTCCGGGACCGCGGCTGTGGGTGCAGCGGCAGGCACCTCCCACTGGATCGGGTGGTGGCATTGGCAGAACAGTACCAGACTGTGGAACCTACACCAGCTAGGCTGCCTGGGAGAAGTACTATTGGATCACCCCCTTTACTGGCCCCGGGCTCCTGTATTTCCACCTCTTGTTGAAGCTCCAGGGCGAGAAACTAGTCCACCGAGGTGTTGGACGTGCCGGGAGGTTAGCCACATCGCTCGTGATTGCCCCATGATGGAATGTGACCTCAGCCGACCAGGTAAGCATGTTCAATTACCTCAGTCACTTCAGCAGATGGGTTTTGTTATTCCTGTGTCAGTGGATGGTACAAAAACTCAGGCTCTCTTGGATTCAGGGTGCGATCAGTCCCTAATCCAGGAGAGCCTAATCTCACCAGGGCATAAACAAATATTGGGACGGGTGCATATTAAATGTATTCATGGGGATATTTGCTCCTCTCCCAAGATTGGTATAAATATAACAATTGTCCAGCAGGTGAAGCAAGTACATGTAGGGTTGTGTCCTCGATTGCTAGTACCAGTAGTTCTGTGGGCAGTTTAAGGATTGGTTAGCTGCTCTGACAGCCCCGTCCTCCCTATTTCGTAAACCCCGAAAACTAAACGGGAACGCCGGGCCGCTAAGAATGAGGGTTGGCAATGGTCCCAATGGAGGGAGTTCAGGTGGAGGCAATTGGTGAAGAGTCTGGGAGGGAGGCCGCGGAGCCAGCACAAGGCCCGATCCTGAGCTGGAAGCCGTGGGAGCTGATTTTTTAGCTCGCTCCCATGACTTCCGTCTCGAGCAAGGGCATGACGATGTTTGAGGCAGGCTCTTTGACCAAGCAGCTGTGATTAATTGTCAGGTGGTCGTGCCCTGACGCGCCACCACGTACACTCACTTTGAAATTAATCAAGACCTTTTGTACCGTGTTGAAAAATTACCCCAGTTGCTCATTTCTCAGCCCTTTTAAGGAGGATTTGTTGTAGCTTGCTCACGCTATTTCTCTGTCTGGTCATTTGGGAAGGGACAAGACCAACGCGAAGCTCGTGACATGGTTCTATTGGCTGGGGCTGGATGGTGACGTCAGGCATTTTTGCGAACGCTGCGGGGAGTGTCAAAGCTAGCCCTAGAGCCGTCCCACGAGCTCCATTGGTGCTGTTGCCCCAAGTGGAAGCTCTGTTTGAGCGTATTGGAATAGATATAGAGGGACCATTAGAAAGAAGTGTGGCGGGATACACACACTTATTGGTCATTTTGGGTTATGCTACGCGTTATCCCGAGGCCATTCCCTCCAATCTGTGTCTGCTAAATCCGTTGCCAACGAGCTCCTGAAGGTCTTCTCCCGGGTGGGGATCCCCAAGGAAATAGGCACCAACTTTTTGTCCCGACTAGTTCGCGGAACATGTAAGCTTTAGGGAATTAAGACCATTAGGACATCTGTGTTTCATCCTCAAACCGACTGTCTTGTGGAGAGCTTTAATAAGACCCTTAAGAGCATGTTGCGCAGATTTATTAGTAGTGATGTGCGTTACTGGGACCAGCTGATTCCTCCCCTTCTCTTTGCGATCAGAGAGGTACCCCAGGCTTCTACGGGGTTTTCGCTATTCGAGTTGTTGTATGGGCGGAGACCCCGGGGTATGCTTGATTTGGTCAGAGAGATGTGGGAGGAACAGCAGGATAATTCGACCAATACTGTCCGGTATTTGTTGGACATGCACAAACATCTTGAGTCTATAGGAAAATGGGTGCATGACAATTTGTAGCAGGCTAGGCACAGACAGGAGACACAGTACAACTGAGGAGCCCAGTTATACGCATTTCAGCCGGGGGATAAAATACTTCTAATTACCTAGTTCCGAGTCGAAACTTCTGGCTAAGTGGCAATGACCTTTTGAGGTTACACGCCGGGTTGGGGCGGTAGACTATGAGATCTGCCACCCAGAGCGACGGAGAGAGAAGCACATTTTATCATATAAACCTCTTAAAGCCCTGGTTGCAACAGGAGACGTTGTTAGCGGCGCAAGCAGATGACGTCACAGACCTGGGACCTGAACTTTCTGTGTTGGGGAGAAAAGGGTCGGTATAGATTGCGGAGAATCTGACACGAACACAGAAATGTCAGGCTCAGGCTCTGGTGACAGAATTTCCTGATGTGTTCTCTCACGTCCTGGGGCAGACTCGAGTAGCCCATCATCACATTGAAATTGAGCCGGTGGCGCCAGTTCGCCAGAGGCCATACTGTATACCTGAATGCAAAAGGCAGTAATGAAAGCGGAAATTTAAGAAATGCTTCGACTGGGGGAACAGTCCCGTTGTTTTAGTAGATAAGCCAGACGGGTCAACTCGGTTTTGCATTGACTTCAGGCGAGTCAATGAGAAATCAAAGTTTGACGCTTATCCTATGCCCCGGGTAGATGAGTTGCTGGAGCGTCTGGGCATGGCTCATTTTATGATAACACTAGATTTAAAAGGGGTACTGGCAGATACGCCTGACCCCGGAATCGAGAGGATGGCATTTTGACTCCCTTCGGGTTGTACCAATTTAGGACCATGCCCTTTGGGTTGCACGGAGCGCCAGCCACTTTCCAGCAGATGATGGATGGTAGTGGCGGTGCTGCAGTCCTTGTAGGAGGCTGGGCTCACTGCTAACCCAAAGAAATGTGCCATTGGGAAGAGTGAGTAGGAGTATTTGGGGTATCGATTAGGGAGTGGCCAGATCAGACCACTGATTGCTAAGGTGAAAGCCTTGGCCGACTGGTCAGTCCCTACAACCAAAACCCAGGTGCGCCCTTTCCTGGGACTAGTGGGCTATTATAGGAAGTTCATCCCAAGCTTCGCCACGATCGCTGCTCCCTTGACAGACCTCACCCGGAAGGCTGCCCCAAATACGGTTCAGTGGACAGAGCTGTGCCAGAGGGCCTTTCTCGCTCTGAAGCGAAGGCTGTGTAGCAAGCCAGTGCTGTGCAGTCCGAATTTCATTAAGAGGTTCACCCTGCAGACGGATGTGTCAGAGACAGGTCTCGGGGCAGGTCTCGGGGAAGCGAGCACCCGGTCCTGTACATCAGCAGGAAGCTTCTTCCCTGCCAGAAAAACTATAGTACCATCAAGAAGGAGTGTCTCGCGGTAAAATGGGCAGTCGAGTCACTCCGGTACTACCTCCTGTGGCGACACTTCACCCTAGTTACAGATCATGCTCCATTAGCATGGCTTCGCCGAATGAAGGATAACAATGCCAGAATCACGTGGTGGTACTTAGCCCTGCAGCCCTATGCCTTCAGGGTTGTCCACCGAGCAGGAAAGCTGCATCAAAACGCAGATTTTTTTTCTCTCGGGAAGGCATGGGGGTGTAGGATTTTCGAATGAACCGGTGGTGCCATTCTGAGGGGGAGGATATGTAACGGGGAGATCTGTGCTGACTCTTCTGGTGCGTTCATAGTGTTGCAGGAAGAGGGCAGCATCCTTGCAATATCTGCTGGTCAGTCATGGCAGTGACACAGAGAGGTTGGAGAGAGGGTGTGTGTGCTTTCCCTCTCTCTGAGTGGCTGAGAGGCAGGCATTGGTGGGATTGCTGGCCCTATAAAATAACATTCTGTTGTTCCCTCAGCTCTGCCCCTATAAGATGACACAACGAGCCAGCAAGAGCTCTGCTCCAGGACCGAGAACGGCTGGTAAAAGAAAAAAAAATGAAAGGAAACCCAAAGAGAAGAAACTAAAAATATTGGTAGCTGGGAAACCTTGGGCAGACCCCATAAGTGAATAAAAAGCAGGCTGAGGGAGCTGAGAAGTGTAGGACAGGGACCCGGGACTGTTTACCTGCGAGTATTTCTGTGGTCCTGTCTACCATCGCTGGTATTCAGGCCATGGACAACAGCGCCCTCTGCGGGCTAAAACAAGCACTTGCAAAGTAATAAATAAAACTGGGCACCTTTTGCGGTGTTTCAAGTACACCCTTCTGTCTCTCGTGTCAGTGAATACCCACACCCTTCCACACAGGTATTGACTTGTTCTACATTTCACCTAAGAGTGTTGGGAACTACAAATTCAAAGTGAAATGGTGCTTTTGGCTGATTTACTTTTGCTGCGTGAATACCCTGAAAACACGTAAACTGTCCTTGCTGTACAGGGTCTCTGGCAGTTCTCGCTGATAACTTGTTGCGAGGAACTACCGTTCCTCTCAATTATATTTGTATATAATACTAAGTTTAGTAAATCTGTAAGGTTTAACAAGTATATACATTTATTTATACAGGGATGTCTATATATTTAAACATATTTGATCCATTGTATCCTAAGGGCAGAATGTACTCCATTAGCATGGAATGACCCTTCTACCATTAGGGTGCCTTTTCTGCAACATTCAGCAATTCAAAAATGTTCCTGTTCATCTTTTTACTGAATCGTTTAAGAAAAAAACTCACTAAATCCTAATACATTTATAAAATGTTACCATTAAAACAGAAAACAACTCATTACATTGTTTTCTCGACTATACATTTACACAGTCAATATAAAATTTTTACTTCAGTGATGGTTAAACACATGTGACGCATATCTGATTTATTTTATTTTGGCCCGTTCCAACCCTTGTCCATTTTTCAGGGAACACAAAAAAGATAATGTCAAAAATACACAGCTGAAAGCACTGTGTTTTAAAATAAGTAGGCTTTTATTTAGATGAACTGTAGTTGGTTTTGTCAGTAAAGTACTATATTAAGTGTTTAAAGTGGTTTGAAAAAGGTGCCACTATGCACAGAAAAAAATGTGCTGGGGAAGATTTGTTTCATTTTACCACATTCAGCCAGAGCTACAGATTATGTTTAATCATATTAATTTAATTAAAACCTCTCTCACAGTCAGCATTACTGATAGGGAGTGTGTAAATAGTATTGAATTTTTTTTTTTTCAGTTTTTGAGGAACGTTCCTTTTTCCTGTTGATTTGTATGTTTCATTTATATCCAACCTGAAACGTGTTGTCAAATTTTTACGTTTTTCTCACCAAGGCGTTTACTCAACATGGAAACTCGTGTTACATAATAATTGTAGAGACACTAAAGCCACATTTATTTTGGTGTGAAACTAAAGACTTGTGGACAAGCCTAGGTGTTTTGCAGCAGTATAACATACTTTGTATCAGAAAACTGGTGACGGAGTCGGAAATCGTGAGTGAGAGGTAAGAGCATATATATATATCTCTCTCTCTCTCTCTCTCTCTCTCTCTCTCTCTCTCTCTCTCTCTCTCTCTCTCTCTCTCTCTATATATATATATATATATATATATATATATATATATATATATATAATAGGAATTGATTTGTTTCTTAATACAAGGACGGTAAAATGCGACTGACGTTTATCTGAGTGTCGTATGCTGAGTGCTGACTGTATTAACATTTAATACTGTACCTAAATCCACTGCCAACACTGTTACTAAGGAGAACTCCCCCTGCAAAATAAGAGATCATCACGCAAATCACATGACCTTCCGCATGGGACCTAAGGAAAAAGACAGAAAAACACCTAAGCAATTTTTCATATTTTTTATAAGCTAACTTGTCTTGGGGTACACATGGTATTTTATAAGTGTCAACCATGTTAAATGAACTAAAATGTTTCCAAAACTATATAATCACTTTTATAAACCCCATTCAGTCATTTACTAGAAGCACAACATGCTCTCCCATTCTGTTTACCACATGGGACATAAAGGCCAAACTGTGTTATATATGTAAACCCTGTTACTGGTCAACTTTGGTACATGATTAGAGTAACATAGTTGACTGAAGATAATAGTGTTGACTTCATAAATACGAATTAACCAGTTGTTGCTACTATATATTTATATATATATATAACAAAAAAGGTAAGTTGTGCACTAAAATGCTTGATATTGATGAGGTGCTGACCAGTTTAAATGGCTTACCAAAAGAGTTTCTGTAGAGACTTTCATCGCACTTGTCATCTTGCTTCTAAAGGATTAATTATTTAACTCCTGCTTGTTTTATTTTCTTCCCAAAAATCTCTATTAATTTAAAAACATGATTATAAAAACAAACAACACGTTTCGACACTACCGTGTCTTCATCGGGTTCAATTGAATTGTTGGCTTTACATTTATACCAATTATTTTAACAATTAGTTAGATATCTTATGTTTGTGACAATTAAATAATTTACTTAGTAATGATTTCCATTACACGAGAGTAGATGTTAAAACTTCATGCTGATTTGAACTCGGCTCTCGCCAAGATAAGCACCAACTAAGACGTAGCTTTACAGTAAACTAATGTGATCCATATGTGTCTCCATCCATTTACGTTTCCTTCCATATGATGATGTAGATATCCTTCTGTCTGGTGTTAATGGCTGAAGTGTAATGCTGGCTCCAGGGATCAGCTTATTTTGCCTCCCTGGCGCATCAGCACACACAACGGCTGCGATGCTGGCTCCGGGGATCAACCAAAGTGCGGCCTCCCCAGCGCATCAGCATGACAACCGTCTGGATTGAGCTAAGTAGGGTACATCTCTGGGGTTTTCAAGTGGGCACCTTCCATCCTCAGTGTTTCGTCGACTAGCCCACGACACCTCAAGAGGGCTCGACGGTGATTCTGGCGTCCCAGCATCACCCCCCTCCGTCCCCCACTCAACTCAGCCCAGCTTACTTACCTGTACATCAGCGTTTCTTTCTTTCTATTGTGCTTGAGATCCCCAGCCAGAATCTTTCCGTCTCAACCACAGCCAGTTGCTGCTCCTCTCTGCTGCTTCAGATAAGTTCTTCACTGTGCGACGCAACTCTTGGCCACTGAATCCGACATCTCTGAGAAACCGGGTTGTAGAGTGTGCCACAAATCCTCGACAACCCACTTCCACTGGGTAAACCCGAACTCTCCATCCTCGCTGTTCCGCTTCAGTGGCTAGTTGAGCATACCGCAGTTTCTTCCTCTCATACGCCTCATCTACAGCATCCTCCCATGGCACTGTTAACTCTACCAGGTGAACAAGGCGTGCTGATCCAGACCACAAGACAATATCTGGTCGAAGGTTAGTGGTGGCAATCTCAGGTGGAAAAATAAGCCGTTGACCAACATCTGCCAGCATATTCCAGTCTCTAGCAGCTTCCAGTTGTCCTGGGCGAGGATTGGTTTTAACACCTTTTCTTGGTGGTTGCTCTCCTGGGCGGAGGAATGTTGTCTTTTGTGTGTAATGTTTTGATGGAACAGGTGGCAACTTATTGGTCATGTTACGCTTGTCTTCCAATGCTAAGGCCAAACATCGCAGCACCTGGTCATGGCGCCAAGTAAACCGTCCTTGGCTAAGAGCCACCTTACATCCTGTCAAAATGTGCCTTAATGTTGCAGGTGATGAACACAAAGGACATGAGGGATCCTCTCCTACCCAGAGGTTTAGGTTCTGTGGTGATGGGAGAACATCATATGTTGACCTGATGAGGAAACTGATCCTGCTCTGTTCCATTGACCATAGGTCTTTCCAGCCAATCTTGCGTTGTTCCACACTCTCCCATCTCATCCATTCTCCCTGTTTGGCCTGGGAAATGGCCTTTATACACCTCATCCTCTCCTCCTGCTTTTGCACCTCGTTGACTACCAGCTTCCTCCTTTGAGCTGGGGCCGCCTTGTTCCATGTAGGAGGAGTTGAACTGAAACCAAGACCCCCTCTTCCATGCTGAACTTGCCCCATGATATCACCAATTCGAAGGGCAGCCTTTGCATCTTCCACAGCTTTCTTTGCCGCCCACTTTCTTCCAGTTTTCAACACAGGTGCTGCCTCCCTTACGCATTTATCGTGTGACTCTACTAATGTCATTTCCAGTCTGACCTTGGCGCACTTAAACTCCTCGGTTAGAGCAGAGACTGGTAGCTGCAGTATTCCTTTACCATAAAGACCCACTCTGCTGAGGCAGCGTGGAACTCCCAACCATTTCCTGATGTATGAACTGATTAAAGCTTCCAGCTTCTCTACTGTTGTCAAAGAAACCTCGTACACAGTCAGTGGCCACAGCAACCTCGGCAGTAGACCAAACTGAAAGCACCAGAGTTTTAGTTTACCTGGTAGAGCGCAGCTGTCTATGCTCTTCAACCCTTCCACTGCTTGTTGTCTAACTTCTCCCACACGAACTGTGTCCTTTAGATCCCCGTCGTACCATCTCCCAAGACTCTTCACTGGCTTCTCAGACACTGTTGGTATTGCCTCACCATTAATGAAGAATGTTTTATCTACTACTTTGCCTTTAATTATAGAGATGCTCCTTGATTTAGTGGGCTTGAATTGCATTTGTGCCCATTCAATGTTATTGGTTAATTTGCCCAATAATCGATTAGTGCAGGCTACTGTTGTAGTCATGGTTGTCATGTCATCCATATATGCTCGAATTGGTGGTAATCGCATTCCAGAAGACAAGCGCTCTCCTCCTACTACCCATTTTGATGCCCTAATGATTACTTCCATTGCCATGGTAAAAGCCAGTGGAGAAATGGTGCATCCTGCCATTATTCCAACCTCTAGGCATTGCCATGTAGTGCTGAATTCTGAAGTTGAAAAACTGAATTGCAAATCTCCAAAATAGGCTTTCACTAAATTTGTTATTGTCATCAGTACACTGAAAAAATCAAATGCTGCCCAAAGTAATTCATGTGGCACTGAACCATATGCATTAGCCAAATCCAGGAATGTCACATGGAGCTCCTTCCTCTCCTTTTTAGCTGATTGAATTTGTTGCCAGATCACATTGATGTGTTCTAAGCAACCTAGGAAACCTGGAATGCCCGCTTTTTGTATTGAAGTGTCAATGAAGCAGTTCTTTAATAGGTAAGCTGACAATCTCTGAGCAATAATGCTGAAGAAAATCTTGCCTTCTACGTTTAATAGGGAAATGGGACGAAACTGACTGATGCTTGTAGAATCTTTTTCTTTAGGTATAAAGACTCCACCTGCTCGGCGCCATGCTCTTGGTACAACCTGTTTTTCCCATGCCACTTTCATCAATTTCCACAGAATTCGTAGAACTCCTGAAGCACTCTTGTACACTCTGTACGGAACTCCATTAGGCCCTGGAGATGATGAAGCCCTTGCTTTTTTCACAGCTTGCTCTATTTCTTTCCACTTAGGTGCACAGTCCTCCATTTGGTATTCTGGTGGATTGATAGGTGGGATGTCTGACGGAATTGACATAGGCTCCTGCCTTTTTGAATCTGTATGTGTTTCCTCCAAATATCTCTCCAGCTCAACCTTAGATGCTTTTAGTGTGCCATTCTTCTCACTGGTGAATAACTTCTTTACAAATTTGAATGGGTCTTTATAAAAGTTAGCTCTCGCACGCTCCTTCTTTTTGTAGCGTTTCCGTAGGCGCTCAGCTCTGCGCAATGTTGCAAGCTTATCTTTTATGACCTTTTGTAAGAGATTGAGTCCCTCCTTCTGACTTTGTTCTGCTCTTCTCCATTGGTTCCTCAGCTGTCTCCTTTCTCTAACTAAGCGTTCAATCTCCTGCTGCCGTCTAGACTTTCCAGGAATAGTTTGTACTTTTTCCTTCCTTTTTTCAACTCCAAACCTCTCACTTCCATATGCGTAGATGATGTCCCCAAATTTATCCAGCTTCTTTTCAACTGTTCCACTTAATCTTTCCAATGCAACGCAGAGATCTGTGTTTACTGTGTCCCATGCAGTTTTCTCACAAGCTCTTGGCCATTTAACTCCAGGCTTGTGCCCGTTGAGGTTCTTTTCTCTCTTATGCTGGTTTGTCTGACCGGGTTCACAAGGATCATTAGGTTCATCACTAACTGTGTCCATGCAAGTCCTCCTCACATCTATGACAGGGGTGCTGATATCCTGCGAACTGTGGTTTGCTTCCTGTCGCTGGATTTCATTCGACTGACTTGACTGACTTCGTAAGAAGTACTGATCAATGCGAGGCCCTTGTCCCTTCTCCCTCAAGCATTTCATTCTCCCTTGATGAATCTTCAAACCCCTGACCGTTGTCGCCTTGCTCCAGCCGCAGACACAAACCTGGAGTTCCATGTCTTTGTTAACTGCAGATCTTGAACTAGTCTTTTGTGAAGTACTCTCCATACTCATATCCGTTTCCGTTCCTAAGTCGTTAACCGTGTTGTCCAACGTTGAGTCATCTTCCGCCCCCGCTCTCGCAGACTCTAGGGGTATTTTTCTCTTTAATTTCTTAGAAGCCTTGGGCGGGTGTCTCCAGCATCCTGTAAACACAGAGCTGGATACTGCCGACAAGGGTAGCTAACCCTTACCAGCCCCAATGGGGTCTCTTTCCTCCTGTCAGCTGTCTCTCCAGGCTGTCACAAGGTCTTTCCCTTGTTGCCAGCTGCACTATTCACAGCAGTCACTGGACGTATCCAGATCTTCATGATTTCCATTACACGAGAGTAGATGTTAAAACTTCATGCTGATTTGAACTCGGCTCTCGCCAAGATAAGCACCAACTAAGACATAGCTTTACAGTAAACTAATGTGATCCATATGTGTCTCCATCCATTTACGTTTCCTTCCATATGATGATGTAGATATCCTTCTGTCTGGTGTTAATGGCTGAAGTGTAATGCTGGCTCCAGGGATCAGCTTATTTTGCCTCCCTGGCGCATCAGCACACACAACGGCTGCGATGCTGGCTCCGGGGATCAACCAAAGTGCGGCCTCCCCAGCGCATCAGCATGACAACATGACAAACATTGAATAATCAAACAATGATGTATATTAATTTAATTAAACAATGAAATAACCCTTATAAAAACAGGATACTATTATTTAATTAGACAAATTTAATATTAACAGGTTCTTTATCCTGACCTTCAAAAAGATAACTTGTCATTTGTATAGTCCATTAAATTAAGTGTAGCCTTCAACCATCAATATAAAAACGGAATAATGTCGTTAGCAACAGGTAGCAGAATACATGAACAATTCACATTATCAGTAATCGTACACACCAGAATATTAATTTATGCATTAATCAACTTCAATTAAGTAACAATTATACCTTAAACACTCCTGTGCATAAACATATCAGCTATATTTACTTAATCTTTAACCCAATTCAATTATATCTATTAGAGATAAGAACTGAGATCCAGGGTTTCATTTAATCCATGTGGTTCCATTATTTTTGAAGTAAAAATCTAAAAGGACTCTCTTCTCAAAAGCTGTTTGACTATATTACCTCCTCTTTCAGGGATTGTTACTGTTTTAATCGCTATATATTTTAAGCTTGATGCAGAGCCATGATTCCATTTTTTATAATGTCGTGCTATAGCGTAATCCATGTTTCGAATTGCAGCTTTATATTCACCTTTATATTCACCTTTATGTTCACCTTTATGTTCAGTTTGACTGTACTCCATCGTGAACTTTAAAGTTGGATAACTACTATTTATGTAATCTTTAAACTTGAATAATTCAATTTGTGAGCCAGTCCATATTAAAAGTACATATATATATATATATATATATATATATATATATATATATATATATATATATATATATATATATATTATTATTTTTTTTTTTTTCCAAAATAAGACATTTCTTAAACGTGGACTAGAGGCAATGTCATCAATATATTATCTTTTCCCAATATCCCATATATAAGTTTGCATAATTTGGAGCGAAACATGAACCCATTGCAGTCCCTTGAATTTGTAAATACTACTTATTTTTAAAGAGAAAATAGTTAGATTTTAAAATAAAAGTCGTTAACTCCAACAAACAATCCATAGGTAATTCACTTTGCCTGGTTTCAAAATAGAACGACAGTGCCTCCAGACCGCCTTCATGCGGTATGTTAGTGTGTAAGCTTTCCACATCAAGAGACCAGAAATGCTATGTATAGTAAATATGGACGGGAGAAGAGGCTAATGGAGGGAAACTATGGCCTTAATGCACCTTTTTTTTTTTTTTAGCAGCGTTGACCATTATCTGCGCAGACATAATGAATGCCGCATTTTCCAGAGCAGCCCATCGCAGTTTACACAAATGTAGTGCCCCAAGACCCATTCTAACTGTGAGTCAGATATAAGATAGTTGACTACACCACCCTTACTAGATGTTATAATTATATAAGGGACATTAGATTTTTACCCCATTAAATATTAATCCCCAACAAAGATTCCCTTCAATTAAATGAAAGACATAGACATGAATGCAGTTCAAATTGTCCCAATGGAGCTATTTATTAGAATACAATAAAACTTTACATAGAAAAGTTCAAAATGTATATTATGCAATTCAAGCAAAGTAAGCAAACAGTAACAATCCAGATCACTGATTAGATTGATATAGTACTAAGACAACCTAGCATGGAACAGTAATTGTACACAATTGATAGTATTCAATATCAGAATCATACAGAATTGATAACATTCAATAGTAAAGAAAACACCAACTGGGCCGGTGTAATAGTATGGTAAAATATCACAGTACCACACATAGTATCCAATGATTAATCTTTTAAAACACCAACTAGATTTTTATAAAAACAAAAGTGCAGAGTGCAAGTGAAATCTCAAGGTGCAATATGTGTGAATACAAATATCACGAGTTTAAGTATCAATAATCAAACACCCATTTAATCGGTGTCATACAGCATAACATCAAAGAGCAAGTCTCAGCATTCTCGGATTATAAATCAAACATTTATTAGTGTCGCATTGTAGTAATGGCAAATGTTCAGTGAGCAACTTCCACAAACACAATCAAGAAACAATAATATACACCATATAATGAAAAACACTTCCAAGAAAACAGTATAAAGAAAATACTAAAGTGAATACAGTGGTTGGTGCTCACTCAGGCAATATGTGGTTGTGTGGACCTAGAGTGCACCCTCTGCATAGCCTTGCCCAACTTTAGCAGAATGGGAGAATTTTGATTCCTTTCTTTTACCGAAGCAAACCACAACAGTGTCCTAGCCTTGTGAAGTGTTGAATCCTGTTTGCTAGAAATTGCTAATTTGTATAATTGTATAACAAATTGCTAACAATTAAACAATCATTGGCCAGTTGGGTGAAAGGAGTACAAGAATTCCCCTAGGTCCTGCTATCCTGCCTGTTGCAGTCCACCTGCTACACAAACAAAAGAAACCATCTCAGCCAAACAAAAACAGCTTGAGGTAAAGGCACTGCATTTACGTCTAGAAATGTTTGATTTCAAATTTAAATAGCTTGAACACTTTGTCAAATTGTAATGTAGTTGATATAAGATATAGTTTAGACAGGGATTTATGGCTTTTTATTCACATGTTTTCTGCTGTTAAACTCAGCAAAAGTGTTTTTTGGTATATTTTAAATGTTTTTCTAATAAAAAAAAGTTTATTGTAAAAAATATATGTTGCTACTCAATTTTACAAGGTGCAAAGGGCACTCTAATGGTAGAATGACCCATATAATCTAATCACTTTAATATATACACCCCCAGCATTAAATATATATATATATATATATATATATATATATATATATATATATATATATATATATATATATATATATACAGTATATAATTCTCCTGGTTCAAAGTTCAAGATCTTAAACTGGTATGAATTATTTAAAATGTCAAAACCTTGTATATTAATAGTGACATTTTGAAAAAGGTCAGGTTTCAGTAACCCAAGCAACATTTTAAATTGTGAAAATAATGAAAACAAATAAAAAGCATAATCTGTAAGGAAACCAGGAGTATAACTCTGTACAACTACCTACATTCAACTGCAATCCACTTAATTATATAAAATCAATAACAGGAGTTAAAACTACAATCAAAGGACTGGGGGCTGGAATGCAATTAGGCCAGATACATGTTGTAAACAAGCCTGAAAGGCTATAATGAGGCCTCCACACACTCCAAAAAAGATGAACATACAACACTAAAAAACACACACAATCAAGTGTATGATATAGATATGTATGCACATTCTAGCTTCACTGAAAATTAAATAGAAACCTGCTTAGACAACATATGAATAAAATCACCAGTAAAGAACATGAAGCAGTCAATTTAACGAGTCATGTTAATCCATAGAAAGATACGTTTTGCTACCAATTACTATGCCCAATTTTAAAAAAAACTTAATTCATGTCAGTAAATAGTATACTATTTTATACAGTATAGTTGATGACTGATGAAAGTTATTGAAATGGACAAGTCCTGTGATCTCAAAAATCATGAACTGCTTATATTGTATATTGCTTATGTAGTTTTTTCTTTAGAGAGAGAGAGAGAGAGAGAGAGAGAGAGAGAGAGAGAGAGAGAGAGGTTTTTTTTATTGTAAAAATGTTGTTTCTGTTGTAAAATTCAATTAAGGTATCAAATCATGAAATCTGTTTTAGAGAGGGTTAAGTGTATTCTTATTTTCCAAAGCACTGTTTAAGATAATGTTTAAAACATTATTTAAAAAACAGTCCTTAATTTAAAGTTGTGTGAATAGGGCAAATTGTCTTCATATTTTAATTATTCTTTAATTATCTTCTAAGTCAACTTCCATTACAGGTGTTGGAGGCAGTTTCCCATGTAGAATACCCACTCTCTCTTAAATCTCAATTGTACTTTTCTTACCAAGTTTGTTATAAATTATAAACAAAAATGATGCATAATATACTGTAACTTTAATTTTTTTATGTAAAGGAAGTTTATTCCCATTTGTGAAGAATACAGTTCACTAAATAACAGCTGGAAATCTCAGTAATTGAAGTAATTAAAAATGAAGCTACTTGTTTGGATGGGGCTTTGAGAATTGATCCCCAGGAGAAAGAAAATGTGATTTGAAATATGAGAAAGGATTGTTATGGCTTGCAAAGTGACACAGTGGGGATGTGAAGTAGAATATCCTAAAACCATAACATAGAAAATAATTTTGACAATCAGAAAAATGGTGAAAGGCTAGTGAATTAATGATCCTGTATCCCTAAACACTCATAAAATGTGTTGCAGAGTATATGAATCTCGTGAAAGTGAACAAATAGCAGATGAATAAGATTTGGTAAAATATGCATAAAAACCCAATGGAACATAACCCAATTATAATGGCCCTTCGTGGAAAACTGACAATGAAATTTACTATAAATGTGGTGTTGACCTCTGCAAGGTTTTTATATACCAGCTGGGAAACCAGCAAAAAATGTCCAAAACATGTTACAAATCACACTTATTGTGTGTTACCAGTAAAATAGCTGATAGCAGGATTGTGCCTGTAACTGGCGTTCTTAGTTTTTCTTAGTTAGGCCTACAGTAATATGTTTCAGGATATATATATATTTTTTTATAGATAATGTTCCAGTACAGCTGAAAACATTAATTTTGGTAAAATATAATTTTTTTACAAAATATACTGGTTGACCATGGTAAAGCATGGTAGATGGGTGGTATAGTCATGGAACAAGAATTGAAAACTTAGTTGCTTTTCTGGAAAGGAGAATCCGCCACTAACCACTAACATGTCATCACCAAGCGCCATAAAGGCTCCGTGTGGCTTTCACTCATGTCGCTTCTTTTGTTCTGGCCTCTGTCACACGCGGTGAGACCAAAACGGGAGAAGACCGTCTTAGAGCCTGGAGGAAGGGCTACCCTCAGCCATGGATTCCCTGAGGATTCCCCCTACCATCAAAAAATTAAAAATAATGTAAGTAGGGTTTTTTTCCTTACCTGAGTGGTGAACAGTTTGTATTTAGTTCTGCAGGGTGCGTGGTCAGGCTGGAGAGGCTGGGCTCTTTCCTTCAGTTCAGTCATGCTCTGGGGGGCAGGCTGTGTCACTTTCATTCATTTATTTCCATATTTTTTTGGGAGAGGGAGTTAGTTGGCCGTGCCCCACTGCAGCTTGTTGCATTAATCATTCATTATTATTTCATGCATTCATGGTTTGGCGACCTTGTCTTTGGGGGGAGGTGACCCTGAGTGCCACCTCCTATCTGCGGCACTAGGATGCATTATGTCGTTCATATTTTCCTAGACGGCCTCACGCAGCTAGCTGTCGAGCGCCCACGGACAAGGTCTCCGGCCAAATTTATCATTTATCATTAAATCGCCTGTTCAATTGCAAATCAATAAATCATCACATTGCGGATTCTCGGATTCTCCGTTGTGAATAGTAGAATTCTAAAATAACATGCACATTTACTGTGGTAAATGAGGGTGTAAGTGCATGTTTATGTATCTTTTTGTGGTCTAATACCAAGAGCAAAAGAAAAATACCACTAATTAGTAATGTGCATATCTTGTTTTTTGTTATCTAAGATGCATTAGATAGCCTTGAAACAAATTAAGCAACATTCCTTCCTAACAACCAATCCAGTCCAAAACACAGTAATGTGTAACTTACAATTGACAAGATTCTAAAAGAGTAAGTAGCTTCAAATGTCATTTTAATTGCTTTTTGTTTGACTAGTTTATGGTGTTTCCAATTAGTCTGAGCGGTTCTGGGTTCTGTTGCTCTAATACTGACTTATTACTATTTTTATATAACTTTGCATTTCATTTAATTTGAGCTTGTCTGGAAAATTATTTGTAGAATGATTTATATTAAAATGTAACCTTTTATGTTTGCCAACCCCATCTACTGTATGTATATTTGTAGAGTTGGTGGGGGCTAGTAGAGTTGAAAAGTCACATTGTCCCATGATTTGGATTAAAGAAGGCTGAGTCCTGCCATTCTCTCCTGTCATTTCAACTGTAGCATCATGGCCCTTGCTTTGGAAAGTTGCACTTGGTTCTGAAGGAATGATATAAAACCATATATCATAGAATGCAACCACCTCGCTTAGTAAAGAAAACTGCATGCATGTTTATGTTTTTATATCAGGAGATAATGATGAGAATTAACCTCATAACAAGGTGTAAACAAGTGAATCACTTTTTTAATTTGTCACTTTAGGTCTTAAAAACAAATGCTGTAAATGGTTTCCATTAACTTTTAGACCTTAAAGGAGCAGGTGGCAGCCAAAGGCTTAATTTAGTTACAATGTTATTAGTATATAATATTGTTACCGTAAAACATGTACAATTATGGGACAGTTTTAATGTCAACATCAGACAATTGACCTTTGGTTTGCTTTGTGTTGTAGCTTTTTTGACTTTTTTAACCTTAAGAAAGCACAATGGTATGGTCTAGTTTATTTGATTACATGAATCACAAGCAGATATTTTAATGAGGTTTTAATGAAGTAATGTAAATTATATTGTAATTATATAATGACTGCAGTAAATACAGTCTAAATTACTTTCATTTTCTTTATAAGCAAGACACAGCATGTACTGGGTTCTGTGTTATTGATTAGCTCGTATTTGTTTTGTTGAGAAAGCTGACATTTGATAAAAGAAGGGTGAACTTCTCAAACCCCTTGGGGCTCACAAACAATCAGCAAGTTATAAGACAGTAGATCAACATTTACTAGATTGTGCATTAACAAGCATTGGTAAGCCCCTCACCTCAATGCATTTTCAATTACTCCGTTCTTCCTTCATTTCATTGAAGTGCATTTGCAGACTAATGCATCCGCAATATGATTCCTCATCATAAGAGCTCAAAGGAATATCACCTATAAATCCTGTCCCTTACACTGTGACAGTTCCAAATTTGTAATGAGTTGAAGCAAAGGTCTTTCAAATCAGACATACCAGGGGAATATGACTCTCGTCTTCTGAAATGTAAAGTTCTGACACAAATAACAGAGTGAAAATATGTATTTTGGTTATGGGATGGAGTCATTGTGAATAAATATACCGGTATAAATAAATAAATAAATAAATATAGCAATTAAAAAGCATTTACTCCCTACATTTTTATGTATTGAAAACAGAAATACTTTTTTGAACAGGCTTATCACTTCATTAATTCCTCACAACTAAATATGTGTAATATAATTTCCACAAGTGACATTACATGTGGTTGACATTATCAATTAGACATGACAGATGTGACTGATAATGACACGAGTGTGACAACAACCAAAATGATATTATTACAGGTTTGTCCCGATTGACTTCCATTGTGTTCTGCAGGGAACATTTAAATGTGATAATAATAAGGGGGCATTTAAATGTGATAATAATAAGGGGGCATTAAAATAGCCTATTTTTATAGATTTGACTTTTCTGACTTTTGAAAGTATGACAACAGGTGTGATACTGTAGTGTGATGGTCTCTTTCTAAAATAAATCTTGATAAACAAAAGGTAACTTACCCAGGAAGGAAACTACATTTTAAAAAGTCAAGACAAGAGGTCTAGGGAGTGGTGATGGTATAACCATATACTCTTACTTAAATTAGGGATGAGATTGAAAGTGTCAAATAGCATGCTTTCTCAGAGGAGACGGGAAATGGGTAGAACCTTGCTATAAGCATTACAAGACATGCTGGTCTGCACCAATAGGCAGGTAATCAATGTAAATATTAATACAGTTACGTATATATCTTCCTGGCATTAGTTCTGCAGTGAAGGAAACCATAGCCAGTTTTGTATAGATTCCATTACTACAACCAAATGAAATAATTGTACCCAAATAAAGCAAGGACCATGGTAAAAACAATAAGAGAAATGTAATATTATTGTTTAACAATACCATGGGTTTGCATGTGTTCCATATGGGCATGATACCTATAAACAACAATTACATATTTACTTCCATTTAAGAAGTAAAGGATGTTACCTTTATATTCTCATTCTGACCAACATTTTGGAAGAATTTCTTTTTTTTTTTACTAGAGCATGCAGGTCACATTTCTAGCCTTCTGCAGGTAGCACTGAAGCATGAACGATTAGTATACGGAGTGGCAAAAATGGCTTCAAGGAGGAAGCTTGTGTGCCTGCAGCAGAAATGACCTTTTGAAATGTTAACAAACTGGTGAAGTAGAGTGTACAAAGGGTAAAGTTAGGGTAAACCAGTACTATCCTGAAGGAAACGCACAATTAGACAAAAAACAGATACATTTGCTCACAGTCTATATTTTCCCTCATAACTGTAAATAAAAAAAAAAACTTTTTTAAATTATGATTTTTCATTAATGTCATCTTACCACTCTAAGCCACGCACCTCGCACAGGTCAACTGAAATCCTCACTTGCTGTTATCTAGGCAATGGCCCTATTTTCACCCTTCAAGTCAAACCAGAACCCTGGTGTTCAGCTTGGCCACTTGGGACCTGTACAATACTGGTAATGTCTGAATCAAGTTAAACTGTTCCATAAAAGTGTGCTCTCAAACAACTGCTAGTCTGGAATAATATACAGATATCAAAAATGGGATAGTTGTCTTCATGCTGTGGTCTGAATATTCTAGAGCTACCCATGTTTTGTTAAGCATCTTACTAGCTCAGGCCCAAATTTATAAATGGGAAAAACCGACTGCAAAAAGCCACGTAATGTGCATGTTCAGTACGGTCGCATTCAGCATCAAAATTACGACCTATTTTATAGGACCAATTATCCATGGAGAATTACACACCTGTCACAATAAATAGCGAGTTTGGGTCAACCCTGCGTGTGTAGGCTACACATTCCAAAAGAAAATGAATGGCACACAAAGACCTCAGCCTGGTACTAGCCATGGTGATGAGGATGCTTGGAAGCGAAAACTGAAATTTACCAATATGGAAGTGGAGATTTTGGTACAAGCAGTACTTGTAACACATGAAGATGTGTTACAAGCTCGAAATACATCACCAGGACAATGGAATACAATCTGGAATGTGTGGTGGCTTCTTAATAAACAAATGTACCACTTCAGAGTTTGTAGTCTAGGTTGCTTGTACATTACAACACATCATCCAGTTACTGTGCTTCGCATATTAGTTCAACTTCTTATTTCATATAGAATAATTCCAGGCTGTGACAGGGTCTTGTGTCACATGCGTGGGTCACCGCTGTTTACAAAGTACAGAGAGACAACTGGGGGTGGAGTTGAAACGCTGGCACAGGCGCGCAGGATTTATTAATGCAAAACAGAAAAGAAAAGTAAATAAAGATGGTCATGTGACTTTACCAGCCATGGTAACGCACAGAGGACACACAGCAAGCTGTACAAAAGGCAAAATAAAACACAGTACAAAAACTACAAATAAAAGGTGCCCCAGTGGGCGAGCGCTAGCCTTAAAACGAGGCGTCCCGCTCCACTCTGGCATGGCGTTGCAGTCGCCCCAAGCCATCTCCCATGGATGTTTTTAAACTGACGGACCCTCGGTCAAGACCCGTTCACCTGCTGATGAGGTCCAGCACAGCCAATCACTTGCTGCCCTTCCCTTCAACCAAGCCTAGCAGGCAGCAAGTCTCAATCGAGCTCCCGTCTAAACAATAAATGTAATTAAACAAATCAACTCCAAAACGACATACAATAAACCCATTTCCCCAAAGAAATGATACCAACACTAAATACACACGTGCAGGGCAATCGCCCTGCTACACAGGCGTATAGACTTTTCAAACTTCAGAAACAATAAGTTTTATTTACTTACATCCATGGCAGTCAAACGGGTGGAAATTCCTTCCATTGTACAGCAATATGTTCAACTACAATAACTCCATACAGCTTCATACGAACAGTCTTCAGTTTAACTACAACTTATACATATCTTAAATTCTTATACAGTTACAACTCTCCTATTTCTTATGTATGTCTGTATATCTGACTGTATGATTTTAAAGCATAACTGTATGGTCTATAATATAGCTACATTATTCAGATATGCCTACAACCAGCTGTACTGTATTTGCTCTAGCTACAAACTAACTGCGTCATCTGTCCCTCTGTCCTTTTTTTTACCGTTTTTCTTTCAAACTCAAATTTAACAATACTGCCTGAACCAGTAATGTTAAATACCAGAATGCCATATTACAAAACATAAATTCTGTAGGCATTACTAAAATAATGGTGGAGGATGAGCCCTCATTGTATTTCATGTATATGAGACTTTTTCTTTAGTGCGCCTCGGAATATCGTTCCATCTTTTCTTAATCTCCTCCACCGTTGACTTGATCAGAAGGGTTAAAAAAATCAGATATTTGCAAACTGTTATTAAATGTTTTTTTGTACTTGAAAACGATGTCTTCTTGCGGCAGACAAGTTTCCCACATCACCTTGCCTTTTATATAGCCTACTGTCTGACTGCGGCAAATTAACGCCTGCTTTTCAGAGTTCTTAAAATAATCAAGCAAATACAAGGCCCGCAATTACCGGCAGCTTTAATAAATTGGACGGAATATTTAATAGACCTCACTTGCAAAATCCCTTCCCAATTTTAGCGGTTTTGTTCAGAAAAGCCCCAGAATTATATCTGCATATACAGAATCACATATGCATCAAGGGCTAAAGCACACAGAGACTTTGCCCCCGCAAATCACGTCTTAATTACATGTATTTTATAAATCCCATCCAAGAATTCAGAACCCTCAGCGCCCGTTTTATGGTCGTAAAACATGTGCAATCCTTTTACTGTATAAATCCTCAACAGCTGTGTGTTATTACATTTTACTAATTTGTTATTACTTATTATCAGGACTTCTTCATTTGGCTAGTGATGCAGAGGCCATTTTAACAATATCTGGTCTTTCCCAGTAAATCAAAAGCAATTTCAGAATTGGTGTGAATATGTAAAACTGTTTAATGTAGTTTAGTGGAACAAAGAATGTAGGTCATTGCCTCTTTTTGTATTAGGTCTTTTCCATTTATATTGTACAATACCACTGTAACAAATTCACTTAACACAGTAACTGTAATTGAGCACTTGGATTGTAGTTTTAAAATTGCTTGCATATTGCATTTATATAGAAGTCTGAAACTGAAGCATGAAGCATATGATTATAACACATCTGGAACTAAAAAACCTTCTGTAACAGATTTCCATTAGAGGCAAATCTCATACAGTATTTGCATAGTTTTGTGTGTGTGTGTGTGTGTGTGTGTATATATATATGTGTGTGTATATATATTTTTTGGCCAAAACTCAAAGCGCTATGTGTGGCACAAACCTAACACTGCCCATGCCTCAAGACACCATCCCTACAGTGAAGTATGGTGGTGGCAGCATCATGCTGTGGGGATGCTTCTCATCAGCAGGGACTGGGCATCTTGTTAAAATTGAAGGAAGAATGAATGGAGCAAAATACAGGGAAATACTGCAAGAGAACCTGCTTCAGTCCGCTAAAAAACTGAAGCTTGGGAGGAAATTCACCTTTCAGCAGGACAATGATCCCAAGCACAAGGTCAAAGCAACACTGGAGTGGCTCAAGAACAAAAAGGTGAATGTCCTACAGTGGCCCAGTCAAAGTCCTGATCTCAATCCCATTGAGCATCCGTGCCACTGTTTGAAAATTGCGGTCCACAAGCGTCGTCCAACCAACCTGAACAACCTGGAGCAAATCTGCCAAGAAGAATGGGCCAAAATCACTCCGACACTGTGTGCAAAGCTGGTACATACTTACCCCAAAAGACTTCAAGCTGTTATTGTAGCGAAAGGTGGCTCTACCAAATATTAATGTGTGGGGGTTGAATACTTATGCAAGCAAGATATTTCAGTTTTTTATTTTTCTTAAATATTTCCCAACATAAAACCAATGTCACCTTACAATAATTGATTTTGAGTTTCAGTGTTTTAAAATAAAATATCAAACAGAACTAAATTTCAATGTACCATTTGTAATTCAGTAATATGAGAGAATTGGTCAGGGGTCTGAATACTTTTGCAAGACACTGTATATATATATATATATATATATATATATATATATATACACACACACACACACACACACATTGGTTTTTCCAGTCAGAAATACATACTCTGGATATTTATTTAGTGTCCTTTAACTATTAGATAAAAAGAAGCAAGTTCAATGTTATGAGACTACAAGGTGTTTAACTGTTGTGGAATGACATGTAACCAGTCCTCAATTACCCCCTCTAAATCCCACTGGGAAGTTTGCGGTAGAAATGTTCAGCCAAGTCTGTTCACCTGAAGAGCCAGAAGAGTCATCATCACTTTCAAGACTGTTTCACATGAGCCATATAAGGAATTTATGCAGGGATATAATGGGCATAACAAACCAATGAAACATTCCATTAATTTAAAAAAAAAAAAAAAAAAAAAAGGTCAAGAGCTACATACTGCCGGTGTAAGAAATTGAGAAATAATAATAATAATAATAATAATAATAATAATAATAATAATAATAATAATAATAATAATAATAATAAATTTGAGTTGTGTAACACTCCAATATAAATGTGAAATAGACTGTTAACCATTGGCATGTATAATTATCTTGCTTATGCCATGTGAGTCATCTTTAAGGACAATAGAGCGTGATGTTCAAAAAATAACTTCAAAGCTTCTCTAAGCCATTTTAGATGTCGTGAGAGTTGAGAGGAACAAACTGAGGGAGCATCAATGTCAAGGGATAACATCAAAGAAAGTCACAGTTTCAATGGTGGATCTGGAAGCATACAGCAAAGGCACCCATCCCCACCATGTGTATAAGTAAGTATGAATGATAATAATATAACTTTACACGGTAGGTATTGTGTCATTTAGTTGAGCTTTTTGTGACCCGCAGTTTGGAATAGATGTTCCAGCAGGGAGACAGTATTAGTATACGATATACCTTGCTTTGAATTATTATTATTATTTATTTCTTAGCAGACACCCTTATCCAGGGCGACTTACAATTGTTACAAGATATCACATTATACACATTATGCATTATTTCACATTATACAAATATCACATTATTTTTACATACAATTACCCATTTATACAGTTGGGTTTTTACTGGAACAATCTAGGTAAAGTACCTTGCACAAGGGTACAGCAGCAGCATCCCCCAACAGGGATTGAACCCACGACCCCCCGGTCAAGAGTCCAGAGCCCTAACCACTACTCCAATGCTACCATGCAACGACTGAGGACAAATTATTTCCTTATAGCCTTCAACCAAAGCATTTTTCCCCATACCACACAAACAAAAGATGCAATAACTACAAAGCTCATGGCAACATAGTTTAGAAGTGAAGATATTGACATTAAATGTATGAACACAGTGTCATCTTGGTGGAGCTCCCTAACCATGTCAGTTGTTAAGGTGGATGTACACTGGAAGTGAGCGAATAATTTAGAAGTGTGTATTTAGAAGAATGTATGGTCTACACCCAGTCTGGGTGAAGCGAGCGACTCCACAGGAATATAAATGTGTTCTGTTTTTCCCTCCAGTTACGAGTGACTAGAGTGAAACGGACCAATCCCAACCCACTCATAAAACCACATCCAGGATCAGCTTCAGCCCTATTTCCAGGCACAGCCCAGGCTCAGTCCCAATCCCTGCCCCAACCCCAGTTCCAGGATAAGCCTGCAACAGCTTTCATGTCCCCTGTTAGCGGGACCTCGCTCTCTCCTGGGTGTGTGGCGACTTCGCACTCTCTTTGGTGCGTGTTGGCTTTGCTTGTTTGTTCTGTAGTCTCTGTGTTGCATGAGTGGTGATGTGAATGAGCCGCCTCTGTCTTGTGTGGGATTGGGTGGGAGAAAAGTGGGAGAGATAAGGACAGAACAGTTTCTGCTAAAATATTTGTTTTTGATGTAGATCGCTCGATTCCAGTTTAGATCCACATTTACGCTGTCAGGTCATGTACTGCAGAGAGGCAAGTGCGGTGAACGATTTCACAGGTAGGTGTTATTCCGTACCCATCACAATATGAGGGGTACCAGTTTTTAATAATAATATGTAAAATGACCAGACATCTAATTATAACCACTGTGAAATGCAAACCACCATCAGTCAGAATTTGGGAGTAATATGTTTTAATGAAATCGATTTTTATCTACTGAACATAGTTGTATTATTCCGGAATCTGACATTGATATTTAAGCAATAATACATGACAGGGAGTGTTGTCATGAGGTATCACTGCGTCTTGGGTGTGTTGTGAGGCACGAGTCAAAGTCGAGTGCCTTCAACCACCCAAGAAGTGGTGACATTTCATCATAACACACACCCTGGAGTGTATTATTGCTATTATTAAATTGGTCTATGAGTGTTTTGTTGTTGGTAAATAAAGAAAACTTTTTAAAATTATTTGTGTAACCTTCCACTGAGAGAAAAAAGTAGTTCCACAGTAAGTACAATTGTTAGCTTAACAATAAAAATATTTGATTTTAAACTGTTTTATATAATATTTTCTTTTTTGGGGATAATAATTTCTTGTTTAGGCTTTGTAGATATTGAACTGGATGTTGCCATTCATCATTTCAACATGTACAGTATGTATGGGTTTTGTCCAGTAAACAGAGTTGCTGCTGCTGATGTGACATTTTGATTTTAAATCAATTTCAATGTTTTCAGTTAGCCAGTCACGGAAAACTTTCATAACCCATTTTATCTGGCGCTTGGTGTTTTCCTCAGTTGTATTCATTTCTAGGTTATCTAAATCTGCTTCATTTACCTCAGTATGGTGATGTTGAAATGTTCTTTTTCAATGTTTTCAGCTGCAGAACTTTTGTAATTAATCTCAGGGATTGCTGTCATACTGACTGACTTGAGTAGTTTTGTTTACCCAGAGAGTACAGTTGCAGTTGGCGTATTGATTTTGTTTACTGTGATGAGGCCGGCTCACAGAAAGAAGTTCTGCACTGTGGTGTTATCACCAGATATCTAATGGCTAAGGAGAAGGTCTCAGCCAATCAGAATCTAGTATTTTCGCCAATTGTTTCTACCCATTTAATATTATTTCTTGCTTGGTAAGGGGTTGTCTATCTAAATCTGATCATTGACTTCATGTCTATTATTTATTATATGACAAGTTGCTTATCTCTGCAATTCACATTTGTTGGGATTCTAAATGTTGATAACAGAACATGGTACAGTTTAGGGAGATCATGTCTAACTAACCTGCTTGATTTTTTTAAGGATGCAACATCGACAATGGATAATTGCAAAGCATATGACATGGTTTATTTAGATTTCCAGAAAGCTTTTGACAAAGTCCTGCATAAAAGATTAATTCTCAAAATAAACGCAGTAGGGATTCAAGGAAATGCATGCACATGGATTAGGGTGTGGTTAACATGTAGAAAACAGAAAGTACTGATTAGAGGAGAAACCTCAAAATGGAGCGAGGTAACCAGTGGTGTACCACAGGGATCAGTATTAGGTCCTCTGCTATTCCTAATCTACATTAATGATTTAGATTCTGGTATAGTAAGCAAACTTGTTAAATTTGCAGACAACACAAAAATAGGAGGAGTGGCAAACACTGTTGTAGCAGCAAAGGTCATTCAAAATGCATTCAGACAGCATTCAGAACTGGGCAGATACACGGCAAATGACATCTAATAGAGAAAACTGTAAAGTACTGCACGCAGGCAATAAAAATGTGCATTATAAATATCATATGGGAGATACTGAAATTGAAGAAGGGAACTATGAAAAAGACCTAGGAGTTTATGTTGACTCAGAAATGTCTTCATCTAGACAATGTAGGGAAGCTATAAAAAAGGCCAACAAGATGCTTGGATATATTGTGAGAAGTGTTGAATTTAAATCAAGGGAAGTAATGTTAAAACTTTACAATGCATTAGTAAGACCTCACCTAGAATATTGTGTTCAGTTCTGGTCACCTCGTTACAAAAAGGATATTGCTGCTCTAGAAAGAGTGCAAAGAAGAGCAACCAGAATTATCCCGGGTTTAAAAGGCATGTCGTATGCAGACAGGCTAAAAGAATTGAATCTATTCAGTCTTGAACAAAGAAGACTACGTGGTGATCTGATTCAAACATTCAAAATCCTAAAAGGTATAGACAATGTCGACCCAGGGGACTTTTTTGACCTGAAAAAATAAACAAGGACCAGGGGTCGCAAATGGAGATTAGATAAAGGGGCATTCAGAACAGAAAATAGGAGGCACTTTTTTACACAGAGAATTGTGAGGGTCTGGAACCAACTCCCCAGTAATGTTGTTGAAGCTGACAGCCTGGGATCCTTCAAGAAGCTGCTTAATGAGATTCTGGGATCAATAAGCTACTAATAACCAAACAAGCAAGATGGGCTGAATGGCTTCCTCTCATTTTGTAAACATTCTTATGTTTTTCTTAACAGATTTCACAAAGGCCCCCATTCAGATTCATAAGTAGTACATAACTTTACTTTTCACTTAAAATCCTTTGCCTTCAATTGAAATCCAAAGCACTTGTTACATACAAATGATGTACTGAGCTTACTTGGAGACTGTCTAAGCTCTTATCTAGTCAAGAACATAAGAAAAGGCCATTCGGCCCATCTTAGATTCTGCCTCAACATGACTAGGTAGCCCATTCCATACCTTCACTACTCTCTGTGTGAAGAAGTATCTAATTCCCTCTATTCTAAGTCTATCTCTATTTAATTTCCAACTGTGTCCTCTGCACTGAGTTTAAAGTATTAGTTTATGTCAACTCCTTTTAATACGTTAAAGACTTCAAACATGTGTTCCCCCACCTGATTATTCTTTGTTCCAGGCTGTGGCAAGGTACATCCACCCCTGTTAATTAACTTCCCTGGGCAAGCATTTCAAATGCAGACTGTGCCTGGACTCGATTGAATGATTAATAAGCAATTGAGTCCCAGCACAGGTGCATAAAAAGAGGCACGGAACACTCACACGTGGTAGAGTGTTCAGGGCGAAAGAACGAGAAACATGTGTTAAAGAGAACTAGAAAGAAAAGCAATTGCTACTCGTGCTGAATGATCTCAGCACAATACTTGTTTGGGTTCATTGTTTTGTGTGTGTCTGTTTGTTTTGGCCACCGTGCCGTTTACTTTTAAAATGTGTTTTGTTTTGTTCGGCCTTTTTATTTATTGTTAAAATGCACAGCAGCACTTACCCTGTAGTACTGACTCTTCCTGGTCTGACGTCACCACAAGCTATTTGGGTCACATAGGCTAAATACATTCTGTTCTTTCAGCCTTTCTTTGTAGCTCAGTCCTTTAAGCTGGTATTAATATGGTTGCTCTTTTTTGGACTCTCTCCAAGGTCACACTATCCCTTTGGTGCTGTGATGACCACAATTGGACACAGTGTTCTAGTGCACTATTATTATTATTATTATTATTATTATTTATTTCTTAGCAGACGCCCTTATCCAGGGCGACTTACAATTATCACATTATATATCACATTATACATTATTTCACATTATGTAGATATCACATTATTTTTACATACAATTACCCATTTATATAGTTGGGTTTTTACTGGAGCAATCTAGGTAAAGTACCTTGCTCAAGGGTACAACAGCAGTGTCCCCCACTGGGGATTGAACCCACAACCCTCCGGTCAAGAGTCCAGAGCCCTAACCACTACTCCACACTGCTGCCCTATACAACCTCATCATAACCTCCTTGGATTTGTACTCTACACTTTTTGTTATATGCCCAGTGTGCAAGAATACTTGTCGTCTTGTCCACTTAATGACACCTGAAATGTAATTTTGCTGTTAAAAACAAAAAGTGCATACAGTATCATGGTTGTGCTGGTCTAGCTGCTTTATTAAACCTCTTGAAATACATTTAGTGTTTATATTACCTAAAATCCATCACTTATGGCTGGTGGAACAATGCTTCTCAAACTGGGGGAAGCGCCCCTCACAGGGGGAGCAGAATGTATCCTGTGGGGCCATGAGAAGATTTAGTATTATTTATTTTATTTATTTATTTATTTATTTAAATTACCGTGCACATCTTAACTTAATACAAATCTTACTGCTGACACCTCCTGGCATGTCAATGTTTCTAGATGGTACATATTACTGAACAAAGTCTGCTGCCATCTGGTGACATACGTTGTTTATAGCCTTGCTATGTGGTGTGCACATTAGTAAGCATTGGGAACAATCGGTGAACTATTTGCAGTGGTTCGTGCAAAAGAAAAAACACACCAGCAGTGTCATACAGAAAAGCTAGTGGCATGTGTGTGTTATTTATTTATTTATTTATTTTTACAGATATATATGTACACGTGTGTGGAGGTGGGGGGATATACAACATTTTGTGCAAAAGTAGTCTCCAAGTTATTAAAGTAAGTTTAATATAAATCGTGTTCCTTCACCCTTGGGTCACTGTTACAATGATTGTATGAAGCAAGGGGTGGGCTAGAACGGCTCACTCCCATTAGTCAGTCTAATGAAGAGTTCAAACTGAAATGAATTATAACATGGGGAAGAGAGGAAGCTGATGGGTGTAAATGGGCAGAATATAAAGGTTGGTTGTAAAGGTTAGAAATCGTTATTGAAATGTCAGACAAAATAAATACTTTTTGCAGAATTTCACAACTACTTTATGTCAGGTATATTAATCAATTAATACATAAAAAAGCATACATTTGTATTGTCTATATACAGTATAACACTTTCAGGGCCACATTCATAAAGCATCTCTTCTGTCATTAATACACGTTATTTTTTTGTCCCATAAGCATGAGTTTCTGTGGATGTATCTAATGATCAGTTTCAGACCCTGATTAGCACTAAGCTTTGACTATATGTTACATTGGGTAAGTCCTAGTTTTCTAATTAAAATAATTGCATTTAAATAACTAATACTAAACTAGAAATGTGGTACTGTATGATATTAAGTAGATAAATATATTAAAAAATCACTTTTACATCTTTACTGAAGGTAACATTAGGTAGTCCATAATAATGCTATTCAAGAGATATGAAACCAGCCATCTTAATTGCTATCTGTTACCTTTTTTAAAAAAAAATGGATATAGAAGGAAAAGATTGCAGAATGCAGAACCATACAGAAAGATCAATTAAGATGTCATTTACAATAAGCATAACTAAACCATGTCAATTATGAACATCAAGCCATCCTAAAAGGATGTGTAAAAGGCTGCCAAGTCAGCAGTCAGGCAAGAATCACACAAACCAAAAACATTATATATTTTAGCACAAGAGCACACTTTCATTTACAGAAAAACAAGTCTTAAACTCAAGATGCAACACCTCCCCAAAAAGGAGAAGCAACACAGACACAATCGAGAGGTATAACCCCAGTTTTAATCACAATTGAGCATCGCTTTTAGATTATGCTGGGTATAATTTAGCCATTTTGACCTAAAGTCTATGCCATTTTATTTTGGCTTCATTTCAACATAACTGAAGGACAAAAATAGCATCAACAACATCAGGCAATTGGACAGGCTTCTGGATGTTTTTTCTATTCTGAAGACGAGTAATTTATCAGGGAAATGTTGCCTGCTTTATTATTAAAATGTGAAGGCATCTTTCCACATGATTGAAGTCTTTGTCATTCAGTTTACAACCCCCACCTGACAAATGTTACCTATCTTCATAAGACTCATACGACTCGTTGACAGCTGCATTATATCAGCCTCCTAAAGATTTATATATTTCATTACTGTTTATTTTTTCTTATTTAACACTTACCCTGCATAAAGGCATCAAACAAAAAACTAAATTTAGTCCACAGGGATTTTATTAATCAATTTCTCCTTGCAAGAGGCATTTTCCAACAGGGAAGAACAAAGTCCACTATTTTTAACAAAATGCCAAAATCCAGTAAAACTTTGCTTTAAGCAATCCACCTTTTTACAGTCCAGACTTACTCCTATTAAAGACAATGGAAAGCAACCTTCAATATTAAGGGCATTTCTATATTCAAAACTCTATATTCAGTAACCCCCCTATATTGTTGTCCATAGAATATCAAAAGAACCCAATTAATTAAACAGAGCAAATTTACTGTATGTACCTCCAATGTTTTGTTTTGGAATCTCAGTCATTTTGGGAGCTTAAGCCTGGCATTTCTGCTGTTTCTACCAGTAAACCATGACCAGTCATCATGCTACCATTGCTGGCCCTTGTCGATTATGCTGCAGAGCAATGACACTGTCTTAAAATGGATTCTACACCAAATATTTTACTGTTGTCAAGTCAAAAATAATATTAAGAAAGTTTAGGAAGCACAAACAATGTTTGATAAGATACAGCATGATACAGCATTAAAGCTTAAGAAAAGCATACCAGCCATGAAACATATCTAGAAACATAAGGCAGTCCATAATAACAAATGGATTGATGTCTGCGACACTATTAATCCATGAACATGGTTCTCAAGTAAAAAAAATGGATCATGCTTAGCGTGCATAAACTTTTTTTTTTTTTTTTAAATGCCCAGTATATTTACATTCATAAATGTTGTCATGGATTGAAAAAAAACAAACAAACAACCTAGAGCATTGCTAATTTACCTCCAGATGTTAAACCATGTACATTGTTTGCCTGTGAAACGAATTATTATCCATAACAAAATGCTTATATAGAACTATGCAGGAATTATAAATTCTCTACAGCTTTACAAATCATAATCACTCTCTCCTCTGCAGATTTTATGAAACTTTGCTTCAGATTCCTGTGGTTAATACCACAACAAAAAACTTTAATATCTTAATTCCTATCAGTAACCAACGAGCTGTTACCCCTTGTGACAATGCATGTGCTGACGCTGGTTCCTAGGCGCATGTGTGTCGCTGCAGGAGCAGCTGACACGCAACTGGAGGCACGCTGTCACTCAATTAATAGAACAAGGAGGCTCAACCAGGGCTTGGCTGATCGGGAGTCCCTGATTGGTTAGGGCGGCGTGTCCCGTGGAGCACCCGACCATTGAAGAAGAGGCCACAGATCACGACTGCTGCAAAGCCATGGTCACAGAGAGCCGTGCTATACAGATGTGTGCTCCACTGGCAGGTGCACTGGTTTGCTTCTTCTATGTTCAGCCAGAAAGGTGAATGTCTGCTGAAGAGAGACAGTTCAGTGAAGGTGTTGCCCAGCCTGACTCGTCAGAGACAGAAGGAGAACAAAGATACTGAAACTGCCGATGGCTATGTGTGTAACCAGGGTCTGGGTTTAATTTACGAAGAGGAAGCCATAACCACCGACGACCATATCCGGGGTCGGGGTTAAATGAACCAAAGGTAGTTTCAGGATTTTAGATCCTGCAAAGTATAGTGAGGCACTAGCAGGCTCCTCCTTTCAGTGGAGGTAGTGTGAGCCGTATTGACGGCACCTTTATTTTCTTAGCCATGTTTTGTACAGTGTTTTGTTTAACTGTTTTTGTGTTTTTTAAATCCTGTACTGGGGCTACCATTGCCTGTGTGGTATGTCAAGCGCAATATTCTGAGCCCAGCTCCATAATCCAGTGATCACCCACGACTGTAAAAACAACCCTGTGTGATATAGCCCCCGGCCAATGCTGGTTTGCACCCTTGAAATTGTTGACCCAGACACAGAAACTGTAGATTAGCGCTTTCCTGAGCACTTTTATTATTTACAACCAAATTAAACAAAAACAAAACAAAAGCCTATCTCCATTTGGAGACCTAGACTAAACACTTGTAGAAACTACAGTAAGACGGGACAGCTAAGCTGTTTCCCTGTATCAAACACCAGAACTTACAACACACAGCTGTTTAACATTTAAGCTCCAAAAGTCACGTTCTTTGTTGTACACACAGTACTCTCACGTTCGTCTTTGTTGTACACACAGTACTTTTCTTTGTTGCCACACCTGTTACACACCTATTAAATTATATGCTTTCAATCAGTAAATGCTTTTACACAGAAGGCAATACTGAGGTGGAGTGCATGGGTAACAGATTTCTTTGAGAAAAAGGAATGGAAACTTTTTGTTGCCCTAATGTAGAACCAGATATCATGTTTTTTTTTTTTTTGTTTTTTTAATTGGAAATACATGTTTTATTTTATAACTGCATGTTAAAGATCGCTATCACTAGGTCTAAAGGCAAAACAGGTAGGAAGTTTTGAATTACTCTTGGATACAATCACTTTAAGGTGGTATGGCAGAGCTCTGTAGCCATGTGGTGTAGATATATACAAATGTTAATAGATTCTGTATCTAAGCTGTGAGCTTAAATGTTAAACAACCTGGTGTTTTTGCAGGTGGGTCTTCAGGTTTGTATTGTTGGAGTGGTACAGATTTTCATTCTTACATATTTCACAGAACATTTGTTTTGTCTTCAATTGTGCCTTTGGTTGTCCAGAAACCAAATTAACAGCAGTATACGGTGTAGTGATGGTACGTCCAGAAACAGGCATACTGGGAAGTGCCGCCATGTTTTAACTTCTCTAATTTTTCTGTTTATTCTGCACTGTCCTTGCACAACCGCAACTCGCTTGGAATTATGGGGTGTTCATAACTCTGTCCAATGAGAAAAAGTTTTAAACGATCACACAGGGGTAAATAGGAAACAACTAGCTTGGGAGAGTTTTTATACATTTCTTAAACATCCTGCCTTACCAAACGTAAATAGACAATTGATTTTCTAACATTTAAATCGATTTAGGTCAAACATATTAAAATCGATAAATATCAAATTTCAATTTAATTGTGACAGCCCTAACTCCTATGGATAAGAAACTCGGCCCGCTGTCTAAGCAGCAAATGAAGTTCCTTAATACACTTGAGATTGAGCTCAGTGGCTCTGGAGGGGGAGTTTTGGTGAGCATGTTCTAAAAATGCTAACTTAGTTTCCAGTTCAGAGATTTTACGAGATGTGATTCATTAAGGTTGGAGGCGAATAGAATAGAATTGTCTCTGATAAATCCTTTACCTAAATACCATAAAATGTGTGGGTTATCAACAGAGCCAAGATTAAACTGAAGAAATTCATCGAGTTTGAGTTGAAACTGTGCAAAAAGATTCATTCCGCAGTAAAGTGGTGTTAAAGAGCCATCTGGGGGCCTGCATTAATGTGTTAGTTAAAACAAATTTACAATAGTTCGAATTATGATCAGACAGGGACATAGGCAATATCTCAGCATTATCCACTTCAGAGAAGAGAGAATTCATTCCAAAAATAAAATCAATCCTAGAAAAAGATTTATATCTTGCTGAGAAAAGTGTGCTCTCTCGCAGATGGGTTAAACACACACCAAATATCCACAATACCTACATCTGAAGTAAACTTCTGTAATGTAGATGAAGCTAGACGCTGTGAGCTCCCTTCTTGTGCATTCGATCTATCTAAACTGTGGTTGATGACGGCATTCATATTGGCACCGAGGACCAAAGAGAATTCAGATAACTTCAATAACAAATTGGTCAACACGATAAAAAAAAGCCTGAATCAAAAATTGTAAGGGCATACACTGAAACAAAAGCCACCTTATTACCAGAAATTGTGTTTTTTAAATTAGATATCTTTCACTTTTCATCCCCCCCCCCAAGCTCAAAATAGTATTTTGAAGATTACGACACAAAACTATCAACGTGCCTCTGGTTTTATTATTAGCAGAAGAGGAGGCCACTACATAAAGATATTTATTAGCGAATCTGGGGACGTCCTGTTGCTTAAGATGAGATTCCTGAATCACGGCAATATCAATTTTCTTTGTACGCTGTAGATCTAAGCAAGCTGTGCATTTGGTAGGAAAGTTTAAGCCTTGCATATTCCAGGACAGCACAGATGTACTAGTCTTACGAATCAGTCAGGAAAGTACGAACACGACGTTCCTTCCCTCCCCAACCCATGAGATAGCCTCCAGTATCAACACCCTCCCCCCCACACACACACACACACAAAAAAAACCCACCCACCAAAAACAAGTATATAGCACCGGAAAATAGAAAATCCAGTGCCGCCCACCCTACCAAGTATCTATCCATGACTCTGGTAGACAGGGCAAGCAAGACGTCTGTTTTCATAAATCAATCATAAAACTAGCATGTCTTTGTGCTAGTTATAGAAGGTCTTTATAGAAGGATTTTGAATCACAATTTGATTTAAAGAATATATTTGTTCTCATAAGGAAAACATACAGCAGAGGTAGAGATCATGGTCAAATAACTCAAGATGAACAGGATGTACACCAAGTTTATTATTGACAACCTTATCAATAGAAAGAAAATCCATGGAAAGAGATACTGACAATGAATGACACATTTCAGCATAATGACACAAAAGATTGCCAGCATATTGATAGATCCATTTTCAGATCAGTTTACAAAAATGGTGCAAAAAGGCAAATACATTCACAAAGGTGTGGCAAGAATGTGGAGAACATACTGCAGGAATTGAGTGACTGAGTTATTGAAAATGCTAAGATAAGTAAAATGGAGAGATTTATTGTAGGGTCGCTAAAAACAGATTAAGCTGTTTAGAATCAGACATACAGGAAGATAGAAAAAAGATTGAGAGGCAGGCTACAAAATAAACAATGGAAATGATGGAGAAGAAACATGGCTTTGACACTTCATTAGGACCTGTATACCCAACTGCATTTGGTATCAACCTGAATTTGAGATGCAAATTAGGCTGATCATGTGATGTGACATGCGATTCACGAAGCACTATGAAACTATGGGAGCAGCACAATTGCAAACAGTCAACTAAATTGCAAACAGTCAACTAGATTGAGACGTACGACAAACCGGACACTTTCAAAAATATTTAATCACAATTAAATCTTACTAGGTACTGTATTTACAGTAAAATTGGGTTCATTGAACCCTACTCAAAGCTTTTTTTAAAGAACATTTATTTTTTCTAAATGTATTTTTCATGAATAAAAACACAGTTGATATCCATGATGCAGATTGGTAGTGATATGTGTCAAAAACATATTAGTCAACTTGATAAAATATTAATGAGATTCCTGACATAACAGGGCAAATAATAACACAGAAGTATGTACAATATTGAATACATTCGTGAGTACAACATTACAGTAATAATAACAGTAATTGTTTGCTCTGGTATCTACTGTGCTTGACTACTTTAATGTAGCACAAACATGCAATAGTAGGATTGAATTTAATGTGAAAGGCATTAACTTACTTGAAATGTCTGTCTTTCATTTCAGCTTTATTTGCAGACATCCTTTGTTTTGTAAGTCTACATACATGCCAGATAAGGAAAGCGCTGCAAGATGTAAACCCGAACAGAAATAATTAACCTCTCTGTGGAATGTGTTTAGTATAAGCAGGGTTACTTTATTGTTCGAGTGGTTTGGTATTTGTAATGAATACTAATTTCAGTTTGTTTATCTCACCTTTGGTAAAAAGAAGGCCCTTTGCTCAATATACAGTGTGCTGGTGCATTTGATTAAAAATAGAGTGCAGTTATTTCAGTAATAATAATACATTGACAAGTGCCTGAAATGAAAACCGTGCACTGCATAACATTGTAATCTTCTGTTAGTTTTCTCAACTGCTATTTTATCCCATTATCAAACTAAGTTCCATGTTTCAGTTTTTTTTTTCTTTTTTTGCATTTGATAATATTACTGTCCGGTGCTTTTTAAACACTAACGTAAAAATATGGAGATATTGAGTTAAATAACCACTGTAAAAATTGTACATGTGTCCAGACAAATATTTTAAACTTAATTGTATATACAGTTCTATAAAGTGTGCATTGTGAAGAGTTGTGGCTATTGCAGTCCATTTCATTGCAACACTAACAAGGTCCTTTAATTATTTAATTGATCTTCAGGAGGGTCAATTAAATAAATAATAAAGTCCTCATGCTAGCCGTATGCCTTGTTTTCAACTGTCACTGGGATTTAGTTAAAGTGAGTTGAAATCAATCTTGTTTGCTTCCATTCCAATTGTGCAACATCAACATGATTTGCACTTGTACTCCCACAGCAGGTGTTTGAAATAGGGAGTGAGATCATTTGATCCTACTCAGTTGTTCTGATGACATAACAAACATCTATATCCAAATTATGTGTGGTAAGGCAGTTGGCTACAAAAGAAAAATAAAATTAATCTGGAGTAGTGTACCTAAATAGTTTAACAATAAAGTTGACCGTTTAACAAGCAATATTTATATTAAAAAAAAGCACTTAAGCAATTTCAAATATTTGTTCACAACAAAAGTCTCGGCGCCCCCGCTTTATAGTATTTTTTGCTTTTATTATGGCTTTCAGATGTTTGATAATTCTTAACCAGTATGTTGGTGAAATCTGGGCCAATGTGTCATGCATATTTCCTTCAGCTCAGACAGATTGGATACACAATGTTTGGCTACAGCTTTTTCAGATCAGTCCGAAGCATTTCTATTCAATTGAGATCTGGTGATTGCGAAGGCAATTCCAGAACTTTATATTTGTTTTCTTCAAGAATTCTAGTTGACTTAGCCTTATACTTTTGGGTTGTTGTCATGTTGGAAGATAAATTGTCTGCCAATCAGCCTACAAGCAGATGGTATCATTGCACTTTGTAGAATGTTTTAATACATGGCAGTCCCTCAACTAGTAAAACACCCCCTATCATGATCAAACCATCTACATGTTTAACTGTAGGTACAAGGTTTTCTTCAATGGAAGCTTTCCCATTTTTATTTAAGTCCTTAGCTTTTAATCATGGATAATTTTTTTAGTTGGTCGGACGATTCTCCTACGTGCTGTACTCATAATTTTCTTTGGATGTCCACTTCTTTCAAGCAATTCAGTTTAATATGTTCTATGGTACTTGATTATTGCTGTGAATGTGGATTTTGGTATTCCATACTTCTTTTGATGCTGTTCTGTAGCTATTTTCTTTGTTGTAGTTTGCTACGAGTGCTGCCAAAACATCTGTTGTGTTGCCAAAACATTCTTCTTAGAAATAAGTATTTCTTTTTCTGATTATCGAGTCAAGTCGAGTCACAGGAGGATAAAGAGTCAAGTCGAGCCGAATCTTTGACATGCCAAGCTCGAGTCAAGTCACAGAGTTTGCTCGATTCGAGTTACTTATCTGGCTCGAGTCAATTCGAGTCATTAGTTGTGACAGTTCAAGACAGTTTGATTTAATCAGATTCATTTTACAAGAGATTAGCAATCTACAAGTGAAAAGAAAATTTAAATTACAAATAGAAAATTGATATGCACAATAATGTGGTCATACAGTACTGTGCAAAAGTTTTAGGCAGGTGTGAAAAAATGCTATAAAGTAAGAATGCTTTCAAAAATAGACATGTTAATAGATTATATTTATCAATTAACTAAATGCAAAGTGAGTGAACAGAAGAAAAATCTAAATCAAATCCATATTTGGTGTGACCACCCTTTGCCTTCAAAACAGCATCAATTCTTCTAGGTACACTTGCACAAAGTCAGGGATTTTGTAGACATATGGTCAGGTGTATGATTAAACAATTATACCAAACAGGTGCTAATGATCATCAATTCAATATGTAGGTTGAAACACAATCATTAATTGAAACAGAAACAGCTGTGTAGGAGGAATAAAACTGGGTGAGGAACAGCCAAACTCAGCTAACAAGGTGAGGTTGCTGAAGACAGTTTATTGTCAAAAGTCATACACCATGGCAAGACTGAGCACAGCAACAAGACACAAGGTAGTTATACTGCATCAGCAAGGTCTCTCCCAGGCAGAAATTTCAAGGCAGACAGGGGTTTCCAGATGTGCTGTCCAAGCTCTTTTGAAGAAGCACAAAGAAACAAGCAACGTTGAGGACCGTAGACGCAGTGGTCAGCCAAGGAAACTTACTGCAGCAGATGAAAGACACATCATGCTTACTTCCCTTCGCAATCGGAAGATGTCCAGCAGTGCCATCAGCTCAGAATTGGCAGAAAACAGTGGGACCCTGGTACACCCATCTACTGTCCGGAGAAGTCTGGTCAGAAGTGGCCTTCATGGAAGACTTGCGGCCAAAAAGCCATACCTCTGACATGGAAACAAGGCCAAGCGACTCAACTATGCACGAAAACACAGGAACTGGGGTGCAGAAAAATGGCAGCAGGTGATCTGGACTGATGAGTCAAAATTTGAAATATTTGGCTGTAGCAGAAGGCAGTTTGTTCGCCGAAGGGCTGGAGAGCGGTACACGAATGAGTGTCTGCAGGCAACAGTGAAGCATGGTGGAGGTTCCTTGCAAGTTTGGGGCTGCATTTCTGCAAATGGAGTTGTGGATTTGTTCAGAATTAATGGTCTCCTCAATGCTGAGAAGTACAGGCAGATACTTATCCATCATGCAATACCATCAGGGAGGCATCTGATTGGCCCCAAATTTATTCTGCAGCATGACAACGACCCCAAACATACAGCGAAAGTCATTAAGAACTATCTTCAGCGTAAAGAAGAACAAGGAGTCCTGGAAGTGATGGTATGGCCCCCACAGAGCCCTGATCTCAACATCATCGAGTCTGTCTGGGATTACATGAAGAGAGAGAAGCAACTGAGGCTGCCTAAATCCACAAAAGAACTGTGGTTTGTTCTCCAAGATGTTTGGGCCAACCTACCTGCCGAGTTCCTTCAAAAACTGTGTGCAAGTGTTACTAGAAGAATTGATGCTGTTTTGAAGGCTGTTCCTCACCCAGTTTTATTCCTCCTACACAGCTGTTTCTGTTTCAATTAATGATTTTGTTTCAACCTACATATTGAATTGATGATCATTAGCACCTGTTTGGTATAATTGTTTAATCATACACCTGACCATATGCCTACAAAATCCCTGACTTTGTACAAGTGTACCTAGAAGAATTGATGCTGTTTTGAAGGGTAGTCACACCAAATATTGATTTGATGTAGATTTTTCTTCTGTTCACTCACTTTGCATTTTGTTAATTGATAAATATAAACTATTAACATGTCTATTTTTGAAAGCATTCTTACTTTACAGCATTTTTTCACACCTGCCTAAAACTTTTGCACAGTACTGTACTTCTCCACAGATGTTCACCATTAAAGGTCCACGGTTTCTGCCTTGTGTTTTGTCTCTCCATTTCAGTGAATTCACGATTCCTTTACCTATGTATAAGCAGATTTTGTTATTGACCATACAGAGGCCCTTTTACCTAAGCTCAATTGGGTTGGGTGTAGGGTAATGGATACCACAAAACAAAAGAATTAATTTAACAATTTATTTACAATTTTACTGATGGCAGTGTTTTTCACTTTTTCTCAACAGTGAAGCTCCCTGATAGTGTTTTTTTTTTTTTAGATACCTTAACCATATGAAAGGAAATGTAGTGGCATTTAATTTGATATTTGATATAGAGATCTGTTATATGTAGCAGTTACACAGGACAACAGTCCAAGTAATGCAACTGAGGTGAAATCAGTTTTAAAACCATTGCATAGTTGCATATATATATATATATATATATATATATATATATATATATATATATATATATATATATATATACATGCTCCAGTTCAAAATCAATTAACACAACCTAATTTGTTTAATACTACAGAAAGAAATGTATCTTGAAAGGCTAAGAGTTTAGCATAATAATGCATGTTACAAACTAAGTAATTTATGTTATTTTCAGATAAAAAAAGGCTGTTCACTAATACGTTTAAAAGAACAGCAAAAAGATTTCACACATAACACATCACACCATAAACCCTTTAACCACCTATACTTAGCACAATACAATCCCAGTTGTTTATCTAAATAAAATCATCAATATAGTTAAACTGTGCAAACATACAGTAATACTAAGAGGTCAATTGTATTTTGGGTAACCCTACTAACATAAAAGACTGGTATTGTAGCTGCTGTTTCATAAACACATGCAAAATACCCTGGCAGCACAAACAAACACTTTTTTTTTAACAGTGTAATAATTGATCTGTTCACCCACTATTTCACAGGCCGGGCGCCAGGCTACCTGTAATGACGTCGCCTGACTTCTCAGAGCTGCCCACAGTTAGGACCAAGCCCTCGGCAGGACGAGGTCTGCGTCATGGTGAAGTCACCACCACAGTTAGGTGAGACCACGTCGTGGTGAGGCAACCTCCAAGGCTGGGCTCATGGCACCCTCAAGGACATAGAGTTAGTAAAGATTGAATCCATAGAGAAAATGGTTTCCCGTCTCTTGGGGGCCCCCGACATATACAAGGAATCCCTGTCTCTTGGGGGTTCCAACATATGAAAGAGGGGTCCCCGTCTCTTGGGGGGCCCTGTACATAAATAAAGGCTCGAGAACCTTGAAGGAAGGAAAAAAAGGGGGCAACTCTGGCTCAGAAAGCTGCCCTCAATGAGGTGAATTATAGACTTCCAAAGCTGGGACAGAGACACACCCCCAGAGAACATGAAATGAGAAGAGAGCCTCATGTTACCAAGGGAGAGCTCCTACAGTGAGGTTTAGCAAGAATAAGCGTAGCCCATCAGATTGCAAGGGTAGTGATATATCATGAGATGCTAAAAGGTTGGGTTTGGCCGGGGGTCTCCTTTGACTCGTGGAGGGGTTGGAGAAAGTGAGATCACTAACACTCCAGAGGAGACCGATGCAAAGGCAGTTCAGTTATAGAGGAGGAGGAGGAGTAGGGAGGAGGAGGAAAATGAAAAACACAAGGCAACTGCATAGGATGTGACTAATGGTTTAAATAGGAAGTATATTTGATTGATGATAGGAGATGAAAGAATAGGGTGGAGCCCAGCTCCCACCCCCCTGAACCACACTTAATAGGTTAACACAGGGCTGTCAAACTCCAGTCCTCGAGGGCTGCAGGGTCTTCTGGTTTTCATTCCAACTTAAGCTCTCAATTAACATAACTGATCTAATTATTTGTTGAATTTGACATATTTAATATTTTTCAAGGTCTTTTATAGTTGATAGTTTTAAAAATGCACTTGATTCAAGGTAAACTACTTATGAAACATTTTGAGGCCTGAAGAGAAGTGTTAAATGTGTCCAGTTAATCAAATAATTAGACCAATTAAGTAATTGAGAGATTGGGTGGAACGAGTTTGACACCCCTGGGTTAACATGACAAAATCCACAGACCACTTCTTAAAAATGTATTGAAAACAATGCAATTCCATCCTCAACCTCCTTTCATCTGGCAATGTTGATTGTGCCTATTCCCAAAATCATGCTGCTGTGGTCTGGTCTGCCCATTTTCGTTTTTATGAAATTATTCTTTAAAAAAGCAAAATGATTTAACCAAACTAACTCTAAAACATCTATCTAGCATGCAAATCATGATGTATTAAAATTAATCAAACATGTCTAAAAATGATTAACTCGGGAATTCTGGAAAAAAAGAAGACCGTGCAGCAGCTTAAATTTTTTTTAAGTTTATAAGCTTGTACATGAGTTTGGATTCGCAAGTGATAGTTTGGATTCTAAAAACAACTAACCATTTTTGCAAAATATGGATTTTTTGCCAGTTATTTTTTTGTTTTCTAAAACAATTATTTTTTATAAACATAGAATAACTTTAGATCAATGTACATTAAACCAGATAACAAACATTAGACCCCTATTTTTTCTACCGCATTTAAATTTTAAGCTTACTTACCCACCAAATAAGTAATTTTCTTATTGCTATTTGGTAAGAAATAATAATAAAAATGACCAAAAACGATTTCAGTTATTTTAGACACAGTTTATTTTAGTTTGGCATTTCTCAGTGCTGGCTGGATGCAGACTGCTAATTTCTCTCCTTGTCTACTCCATAGTTCTTGTGAACTCGATGACCGCAGATACTCTTGATTTACCTTCCATGCTGCTGACACTCTTCTCTCTGTCTCTATGTTGTCACGAGATCCTCTCACTCATAGAGGCAGGGCTTGTACGCATCAGAAGAGCTGCGATTATTGATTAACTCTGCCCAGAGCAAGTCACTTAACCTTCTTGTGGTCTGTCCTTCAAGATGAAATGTAAAACTGAGGTCCTATTGTAAGTGACTCTGCAGCAGCAGTTGTAGATGCATAGTTCACCCCCTAGTCTCTGTAAGTCGCTTTCGATTAAAAGCATCTGCTAAATGACAAATGAATAATAATAATAATAATAATAATAATAATAATAATAATAATAATAATAATAATATTTATTAGTTATTTTACATTTTTATGGAATTTTAATGTAAAGGTGTCAATACTTTTGTCATGAACAGATATGTTAAATAGCTTCAGTGCTCTTTTAGAAAGATTGTTAATTAAACTACCAAAAATTGTGCATTTTTATATTTGTCCTATTAATTAAATATTCACTAAATGCTTGTGTTTAACATGAATTATCTTATATTAACTGTAGGGTGCCAATACTTTTCTATGCAACTGTAAACACCTACGGATACCAGTGTTTAACTACTAAAATATGCATACAAGTTTGTATGATAAACCAGCTTCAAAACAACAACCACAACATTATAACATAACATTTCCAATTCAGCAGAGGTAACATAAATGTAGCACCATGAATCAATTACTCACCAGTGTCGTAGCCAGGAATGCTTACTGAAGGTTTGGTCCACAGCAGGTAATCAAGTATGGGTATTGTAATTTACATATGCTTATGCTTTTTTATTCTCGTTAACCTTGTAGCATTTTGAGTACTATTAACTGCAGTATTATTTAAGCAAGAGTACAAAAAGTGTTTCTAAATTAATTCTTTATCTGCTTCCAAGTCTGCAGCAACTGTCGGATTTTAAATCAGTAAATGGAACAAAATGGTGTATGTAACAAGTCTCCCAAAACTTCAACCAAGTGCAGCGTGCCATGCAGGTTGTGATATAATTCAGACTATTTTCCTCTAGTGTTGCATATTTGCCAAGATGTTTGATCTTTGTTTTTTTTCTGACACTTTTATGTCTTATGAATACTACTGAGGATTTGGATTAAGTTTCAATTTAGAAGTGTGCTGTGTTTATTTTTTGTGTTTGCTATATTTGTTTTACCCCCCTGAGCTTTGAGGAAAAAACAATGTGTCAGATTTAATTTCAGCATTTTGTACTACTTTACATGCCAACATAGCTCCTGCTAGCATAACTATATCTGACCAAAACATTTTACACAAAAAAAGCCCACAAAAAGGGATCAGCCATACCGCAAGATGTGGCATCTACGAAAAAGACCAAGCTACAAAAAAAAAAAAAGTTAAAACAAGTAAAGTAATCCCACATGAATGAAAACAGGGAGCCAGGTTAGTCCCAATTGTGTCTTGTTTAACTTGTATTTTGTAACTCTTTAAAATCATTCTCATATATTTGAAGACAGGCATTAACTATTCAAGGATACCAAGATGTTTAGTAATTATGCAGTCAAATAGGCTGATTTGATTAACCTATACCTCACCTTTAAGTTGTGTTTTATATATCTACCGCACTCGTTTCTCTTGCCTTAAATGTGCAAAGGGTACCTGAACTAGTCTGCGCCAGGCTGCTGCATTCTCAATGTGGGAATCTGAAGCGCTGCCAACCCGGTGCGTATTGGAGACTGGCGTTTTTATTAGATCACTAGCTTCACATGCTTCATGCGGTCAGAACTCGCTAACACACAACCCTGTAGCAACGTCGTAACACAATTTAAACATTCCAGCAACTTTGTTAAAATGTTGTGTGTCAGTGGGAACTAAGTAACAGTTTTGTTTTATAACAAAATTACATTGTATCGTACACCCTCGAGTATATAAAGCAAAAGTATTACAGTCTTTTTATATGCACTGGTTAACAAAGATACAGTATGCAAGACATTGGAAAATGAACAAGCAAAAGTATGAATTTGTATTTAAAAACGGAATTAGATACCCCATTGTTAATAATAATAATAATAATAATAATAATAATAATAATAATAATAATAATAATAATAATAATAGTTAAATCCACTAAAAGACAGCCCTGTAGATATCAGAACACAGACGTGTAGGCTACACTTACAGCATAATAATAATAATAATAATAATAATAATAATAATAATAATAATAATAATAATAATAATAATAATAATATAAACTTCTAAAATGTTTTTAAAAATGAACAATCAAAGCAATAAGTATCATTATCAAATAATTTATTGTTTTCTCAAACTTCTACATTGTTAATACAACAAAACACGTTACAATACACAAAGAGGTTTGTATCTGGCCTACTTTCAGCACGCTTAAAATTATCAAAACTTTTAATAACGTAATAACTGCATTAAACAAATATGCATTGCATGTAGGCCTACCTTTAAATTATGTTTTCTATTATTAGTATTATTATTATTATTATTATTATTATTATCCTGAGAGTCACTTTCATCGCTGTCACTTATTAGCAGTTAATTATTCTCAAGCTCCTACTCATCTTCCTGAGCTTCAATGGCAATGACAGAGACCTGGCGTTTAATAGAGACCCGGACTTTATTTACAATATTTGCCAGCAAACCCAGCACACATTGGAGACAGGCAATTATTTGAGACCCGGCAATTATTTGAAGTTTTACTGTAAGCCCAACAGGATTCATACAGGTGCCAATAAGGACAGCTATAAGGCAGCATGCAATATACTGTACAGTCTTTGAGTCCTTTTTTCATTAATCAAGGAAAATGGGACTGGGTGCCTGAGACAGGGACAATGACCCCCAATTTCAGGAGTCCCACCCAAACCTGAATGAATCCTTACCTTAGTAGATGGTGATGGGAAACTGATAATGTTTCAAAACTGACAGAACCACAGCTATTGATTGACACAATTAATTCCTCAGGATCTGACTACCCAGGCTCATTCTAATTAATATCTAATATCTCTGAGTTGCTTTTCTGTACTGTTGAATTTATAATTTCTGAAGACACTAGAAGTTTGTTCTGGCTTTTGATCTTGCTGCTACTTCAAACCTCCATGAATAAATAACTGAAAGACGCATTATTGGTTATAATCTTTTCCTTAACATCATCTACAACACAATGGACACCATATAAAGTAAGCTTACAATATTTGATAGCGCAGATTTTTGATAGAAAAGCAACCAGTTGGTTCAGTCAATGAGTCAAACAGGAATGAGTGTACAACCAAAACTATTAAGAATCTTTTCCACAAAGGCTCCTTGACTTGATCATTCTCCAGATATATACATGATGGAAAACTAAAAGGCAAAGTAAAGCAGTTATTCACGCTTAACATGTTTAACTTGAGTAGCCTTTTAAACCTCCAAACATGTATCATGTCAGCCCTGTTATATAGGCTGATGAAAGTGCTAATTTCAAGTATTTAAATTGCATACCAGCTAAAGCTAAGATTATGGGTCTGCATGCCAGTTCATTTAGTACAGCACAATTGACATGACGCTGGGCTGTCATTTTTTCAGAAGGTCATGACTGACTTTAAATCTCTGGAAATGTCAGCCCTAAAGCCAAACATATGTGCATATATATACTCAGAACCAAACTAGTTTGTAAGTCAGCCAGCCTGATAATTGAGTCACATTGTTATTTGCTTTCTGGGTCCGCATTTTGCTCCATTCCAAAGTCAAATGCCTTTTTGGGCAAGGATTTTTTTGCATCAATTTGCTCTTGACACTCCTTCTCTACCCTTGTTCTCATCCATGACTATAACCCTACATGCCGGACCGCTCTAATTTCTGAGATTAAGCACCGATGACGCAGTCTCTTTTCTGGGATGTCTCACAGCAATAATAAGCCATGGAGCAATGAAATCAGTCTTTCTGAGCCTTGTCATTGAATAAGGCTAGGCACCAGGGACACTTTTTTTTTAACCCTACTTGGCAAATTTGATGATACACTTCAAAAAGCGCATATACATGAAACGCATCTACCAGTGAGTATTTTGAAGTGGAAGAGGACAAGATCGAGAGGAGGCAGTACATACACCACACTACATCACTTTTATTTATTTATTTGCTTGCTTACAGTGGTGGCTACATTTATTGCAGTAGCCCAATATATTTAGGTTTACTGCTTTGTCGTCATTTATAGTTTGTTTTTCTATATACTTTTTGTTATTATGTCAAACTCTTGTAATGACTTCATGAATCACTTTAACAAAAAAATGTACTGACATTAGGAATCAGATATTCAACAGCGTACCAAATTTAGATGTGTCAAACTATGCTACCTGTACCTTCAGTTGCACTACACCAATCCAAATCTTTGAGTATTTTACTTTGATTATTCAAATGGATCTGGCTAATATAGTTCAGAAGATGAAATCCACTACATGAGCGTTAGATCTATCCCTACTCCACTTTTTTTAAATTTTATTTAGTCGTCGCCAATGGTTTTTATTTTTTTGCATCCTGCATTCCACTCTGAGTGCCTTTACCAGATGCGCCACTCGGGAGCCCCATCAACAATGGTTTTTACCCCTAGTTTTCTTCCCAATTTGGAATGCCCAATTGTTATTTGTATCCCAGTTCACCGCTGCAACCCCCTGGCGACTCGGGAAACGGGGTCTGGAACACGCGTCCTCCAAAATGTGCTCCTGCCAATCTGTCATTTTTCGCACTGCGGATCCACAGCGAGGCCAGACCTATAGTGCCGTAGAACAACACAGATCTGTTGGCTCCACTGCAGAACCGCAGGCGACCTATCGGCCACAGGGGTCACTGGTGCGCGGTGAACCGTGGATTCCCCTGCCGACCTAAGCCCTCCCTACACGGGCGTCAGTCGGCCAATTGTGTGCCGCACCCTAGGAACCCCCGGTCATGGTTGGCAGTGACATAGCCTGGATTCGAACCTGCCATCTCCAGGCTATAGGGCGCATTCTGCACTCCACGCAGCGCACCTTTACTGGATGCGCCACTCGGCAGCCCCTCCTACTCCACTTTTTAAAGTATTCTCCAAAATAAATACTACTGCATTAAATATTGTTAATAGCTCCATTTTATCAGGTATTGTTCCTAACTCTTTCAAGACTGCAATAGTAAAACCAGGGCTCAAGAAATCTATCTAAGATCCCAAATGTTCTTAATAACTACTGTCCTATTTGAAATCTTCCATTTCTGTCTAAAGTTTTAGAAAGAGTAGTTGCCGAGCAACTTAACACATTTCTTGCAGTTCATAATATAGATGAGAAATTTCAGTCTGGGTTTTGGCCTTATAGCACTGAGACAGCACTTATTATAGTGGTTAAGATGTGTTGTTATCCTCTGACACGAGCACACCTTTGGTTCTTATACTATTAGATTTATGTGCTGTGTTTGACACTATTGATGATTCTGTTTTAATTGATAACCTTGACAATCTGGTAGGACTGTCAGGTTGTGTTCTCTGTCTTAGTTTCGATCCTATCTCTCAAACAGGTGGCAATTTGTTAAAATAGAGGAGGAGACCTATTTTTTTGCTGAAGGTTATGTGCAGGGTCTCATAGGTTTCAATTCTTGGCCAACTCTTTATATATGCTGCCTCTGGGCAATATTATTCATAGCTATGGGGTTAATTTTCATTGTTACACTGATACACAGCTATATTTATCCCTGAAACAGGGTGACACCTCGGCTGTAAATATTTTTGGTACCTGACCATAGGTGGCGAGATACAGTGCCGTGAAAAAGTATTTGCCCCCTGTCTGATTTTCTTCATTTTTGCATATTTTTGTCACTGAATGTTAGATAAAAGAGACCCTGAGTGAACAAATAGCACAAAACTTTGATACATATTTCATTTATTTATTAAAGAAAGTTATGTAACACCCAATGCCCCTGTGTGAAAAAGTAATCGCCCCCTTAGACTCAATAACTGGTTACGCCACCCTTAGCAGCAATAACTGCAACCAAACGCTTCATGTAGTTATTGATTAGTCTCTCACAGTGCCGTGGAGGAATTTCGGCCCACTCCTCCATGCAGAACTGCTCCAACTCAGTGACATTTGTGGGTTTTCGAGCATGAACTGCTCATTTCAGGTCCTGCCACAACATCTCAATGGGGTTTAGGTCTGGACTTTGACTAGGCCATTCCAAAACTTTTAAATTTCTTGTTCTTCAACCATTCTGATGTAGACTTGCTTGTGTGTTTCGGATCATTGTCTTGCTGCATGACCCAGATGCGCTTCAGCTCACGGACGGATGGCCTGACATTCTCCTGTAGAATTCTCTGATACAGAGCAGAATTCATGGTTCCTTCAATGATGGCAAGGCGTCCTGGTCCTGATGCAGCAAAGCATCCTCAAACCATGACACCACCACCATGCTTGACCGCTGGTATGAGGTTCTTACTGTGGAATGCAGTGTTTGGTTTTCGCCAGACATAACGGGGCCCATGTCAGCCAAAAAGTTACACTTTCGACTCATCTGTCCATAGAACATTGTTCCAGAATTCATGAGGATCATCCAGGTGCTTTTTGGCAAACTTGAGACGAGCATTCATGTTCTTCTTAGTGAGCAATGGTTTCCGCCTTGCTACTGTGCCATGAATCCCATTTTTGCCCAGTGTCTTTCTGATGGTGGAGTCATGAACACTGACCTTAGCCGAGGCGAGAGAGGCCTGCAGATCCCTGGATGTTGTTCTAGGGTTCTTTGTGACTTCCTAGACTTTTACGCCTTGCTCTTGGAGAGATTTTGGCAGGACGGCCACTCCTGGGAAGATTCACTACTGTCCCAAACTTTCTCCATTTGGACAATATGGCTCGGTGGAGCCCCAGAGCCTTAGAAATGGCTTTGTAACCCTTTCCAGACTGATAGGCATCAACAACCTTTTTTCCGGAGGTCTTCAGGAATTTCTTTTGTTCGTATCCCTTTAATTGGGTTGAGTTATTATTATTATTTATTTATTAGCAGACACCCTTATCCAGGGCGACTTACAATTGTTACAAGATATCACACGATTTTTACATACAATTACCTTATTTTTTACATTATTTTTGATATACAATTCCCCATTTATACAGTTGGGTTTTTACTGGAGCTTTTACAGTTTGGTTTTTACTGGAGTTTTTATAGTTGGGTTTTTACTGGTTTTAATGGAAGTGGAGATTTTGGTACAAGCAGTACTTGTAACACATGAAGATGTGTTACAAGCTCGAAATACATCACCAGGACAAAGGAATAAAATCTGGAATGTGTGGTGGCTTCTTAATGAACAAATGTACCACTTTAGAGTTTGTAGTCTAGGTTGCTTGTACATTACAACACATCATCCAGTTACTGTGCTTCGCATATTAGTTCTACTTCTTATTTCATATAGAATAATTCCAGGCGTATAGACTTTTCAAACTTCAGAAACAATAAGTTTTATTTACTTACATTCATGCAGTCAAACGGGTGGAAATTCCTTCCATTGTACAGCAATATGTTCAACTACAGTAACTCCATACAGCTCCATACGAACAGTCTTCAGTTTAACTATGACTTATAGACTTTCTTATGTTCTTATACCTTCTTAAATTCTTATGCAGTTACAACTCTCCTATTTCTTATGTCTGTCTGTATTTCTGACTATGTATGATTTTAAAGCATATCTGTATGGTCTATAATATCTATAACAAAAATTGTCAATGTAAAAAAACAAGTTAGAAAAATGCAACAGCAGTTTAAAGGGGTGATATCAAACACAAAAGCCCAAGTTAGGAGAAGCAATTGGGGCAACCTTTTTTTTGATTGCTTCGCTCCACTTTATCGCTCCACTTGAAATGCTCTTTGTATGACTTGAAGTGACTCACTCACATACACTGAGACTGTGTCTGAGTGTGTGTGTCTCAGAGTGTGTGTCTCAGTGTATATGTCTCACTGTGTGTCTCAGTCACTGCAAGTCATACAAAGAGCATTTCAAGTGGAGCGAGGCGATCAAAAAAAGGTGCCAATTTTGAAGCAAGAATTGTGTGAATCTTGGGCCCCAGCACCTTTCCAATTGTGCCTATTTGCTTGATGCTTGACAAGGTTGCCCCAATTGTTTCTCATAACTTGGGCTTTTATGTTTGATATCACCCCTCTAAACGGCTGTTGCGTTTTTCTAACTAGTTTTTTTACACTGACAATTTTTACATTTTTGTTATAGATATCAAAGTGTTTGCGTTCCCTGGTTTATTTTGATGTAGACCAACATGTGAAATCGAGTCAGGCCGTTTTTCTCAATGTACTGCTGGTTTTAAAACCGGAAGCTGGAGATTTTGTCGATTTTCAGTCAAACTCGTCAAGTACGGATGTAAGCTTCAAAATTGAAGGCATTCCAACAGCTGACCGATGGTGCAGCGTGCTAAAGCGTGTCTGTATCAGTGTAGAAGTCTCTTGCTGCAGCTTCGAACCCGGCTGTTTTTGTTTTTTGTTGTTTTTTGTTCTCGCGAGTAGCAACAGAAGAGAGTCTCGGCAGTTCCATCAAGTTTTTCTAACTTGTACGAGGAACTACCGTTCCTCTCAATAGCTACATTATTCAGATGTGCCTACAACCAGCTGTACTGTATTTGCTCTAGCTACAAACTAACTGCGTCATCTATCCCTATATCCTTTTTTTTACCTTTTTTTAGCCCTCACTGTATTGCAACAGGAGGCTTCCATCATTTCTTAATCTCCTCCACCATTCTTATAATAATGTCTACACTCTAGAAGTAAAGGCTCTCATTAGAACCTTGCTTTGCCACTGTGGGGAGACCTTTTTAGGTGCTTCTAAGAACCTTTTTTTTTACATGGATTCTATAGTATCTATTTGCAGACTTTCTTTTTTGTCATGGAAGCTATGAAACATGTATTAAAAATTGGAGTTTGCAAAACAATACAGTACTATAAACCGCAATTTACAAACTGACTTGATCAGAAGGGTTAAAAAATTAGCTCTTTGCAAAATGTTATTAAATATTTCTTGAAAACGATGTCTCCTTCTTGCTGCAGACAAGTCTCCCATATCACTTTGCCTTTTATATAGCCTACTATCTGACTGTGGCAAATTAACACCTGCTTTTCAGAGTTCTTAAAATAATCAAGCAAATATGAGGCCCGCAATTACTGGCAGCTTTAATAAATTGGACGGAATATTTAATAGACCTCATTTGCAAAATCCCTTCCCAATTTTAGCAGTTTCGTTCAGAAATGCCCCAGAATTATATATGCATATACAGAATTACATATGCTTCAAGGGCTAAAGCGCACAGACATTGCCCCGCGAATCACGTATAAATTGCATGTTTATGCCATTGCATGTGTTTTGTAAATCCCATCCAAGAATTCAGAACCCCCAGTGCCCATTTTACGGTCGTAAAACATGCGCAATCCTTTTATATATCTGGGCCTCAGTGTTGGCATATGTGCCAATACTGAAATAAACGTTTAAAATTCAATGACAAAAAAAATCTTCAGTGTCTACAAATTCTATGGTTGAACAAATATACACACAAATAATTAAGTTATATAATGGCTAAACAACTCAATTGCATTTAAAGGAATTTATGAAGAATACATTACTTTCTCATTAATGTTTCAGAACTACATTAGTATATCACGATTCACAATGCATGCTTCTGTAAATTGAATTGCTTTTAGTTCATGAATAAACTAGTTCCCATTTTTTCAGAATGTTAATACATTGTTTGAGTCCATTTAAACAGAGTGGCAGCTTGTTCTGATGTGACTGTCAATGGAGCCTATTCATCATGACTCCATCCTGGTGCATGACATTGTATACTGTGTACATTTTAAAAGCCAATGTACTCATTAAAATCTAATCTGCCTGCGTATTTCGGTTTGGGGGAGACAGTGTCTTTTTTGTATTTTTCTAAATTATTGTGCTCTACTGTTTTAGTATACAGATTTAAAGACATGGGGAAACTATTGACAGGTGGTAAAGTACAGGCAGATTTTCTATGTTTGATTGTTAGGCAAGATAAGGTTTAATTAGCTGAGTTTTAGCTTTGATGGTAAACATTTTGTCAGGGTTGCTTCATCTAAGACTGGAATTATTCTCAGATGCAGATTTACAAGCAGCACATCATCCATGTGGGATTTTATTTTTATAGAGAGGTTAAACATGGTAGAGACTTTGTACATATCCTGGTGCTTTATTTTAGAATTAATTGCTTAATTGTGGTACATTTTTATATATGCCTGCCTATTGGTATGTATTTACTGAGCTCTTTGTATCAGAGCTGCTGATAGGCCCCTTCCTGGGGTGAGGTCCTCGTCCTGCCTACTGAGGGATCAAAATAGTCAGCCCATGGAAGCCATTTCTCTTTTTGTATCGAACCTGTGAAGTTCCCTTTCAATTCGAAGACGACCAACAACATAGTTATGGGAAAGTGTAACAGAGCAGTCGCAAGGGAGACAGAATGGCAGCATACGAGGGACGCGTCAGCACCGCATAACCCAAGGCGTGCAACCTCAAGGACCCTCGTGCCTACTGAAGGCAAGGAAGGATCTATCACATTGAGGCGACAGAACCTAGACAGCGAGGCCCCTCTGAAGAGAGCCCAACATGTAGCCAACCCTCTGGTAGAATGTGCGGCTACACTCCCAGGTGGGGGCAAGCCGGCACTATCATTGAGAGGGGCTGTCCTATAGTCTGTATACCATGACAGACAAAGAGCTGGTCAGAATGACGCAGAGTTCTTGTCCTATCCACATAACACCCCAGAGGAAGTTCAATCTTCTATCCTCCGAAGAAAACGGAGGTGGATGGAAAAACTCCAGTTCTACAGACTGGTTCATGTGGAAGGCTGTGATCACCTTAGGGAGAAAAGCAGGGTTTGTACATAGTGACACTCTGCAGCCATCTTCCCAAATACGCATGTGTACCGACAGCGCCTGTAGCTCACTGACCCGCTTTGTGGAGGTGATAGCCAAGAGGAAGGCTGTCTTCATAGACAGATACTTCAACTCTATGGAGTGTAAGGGCTCAAACGGGGCCTTCGTGAGAGCCTCCAGTACAATATCAAGGCTCCATTCGGGGAGAACGACCCACCTTGGAAACTGAATCAATGGAGACATGGCATGCGGATATGGCTGCTAGGTACACTTTCAACGTAGAGGTGGATCGACCGGCCTATAACAGATCTTGCACAAACTGCAAAATAGTTGCTATAGAGCAATAAAATACTTCCACTTCTAGGTGTGCAACGCTCCAGTGGAGGAGGCCCTAGCATTCTGCAGTGTACTGACAACTGCGTCTGGGAGGCCTAAGTCGGACAGACGGTCCCGTTCAGGGGCTAGACCCACAGTTGGAGTCTGCACAGTTCTGGGTGTGAGAGGGTGCCTTGTGCCTGGCTGAGGAGATCCTGGGCCATCTGAGGGCCACCAGGAGAACTGTCGCCTTGTCTCTCCTGACCTTCTGGAGGAAGGCAGGGAGCAGCGGTATCAGCAGGAAAGCACACAAAAGCGCTTTGGACCACTCGTGTGCTAGGGCAACACCAATTGTACTGTGAACCCTTGTTTTTTTTTCCCCCCAACTGCAATAGTAGAGGAAAACACAAAACAGCGAGCGTTGTAAGGTTAGAAAAGCAGACTACAATCACAAAGCTATGTAGGCTGTTGAAAAGAAAGAGTAAACACAGTGCAGTTGTGCAGCGTTTATAGCTGAGTTCACAGAAGTTTCTGATTCTAGGGAAATGGCAAGCCGGCTTCCAGCAATGAAATTGAAGTGGAACTCCAGAAAACTCGAGAGGGAGCTGTTTCACACAGTCTCGATCACAGCAACTGGACAAGGGTGTCTAGCCTGGACTATGTGTAGTCACACAACCGGGTCAGCGTGTAGCCTACAGCGGAGTGGAGCACCATCTACAGGCAGAGGACATTGAGGCACCGCGTGCACCGAGCACCCGAGGGCGCTATGCGCACAAGGTTCTAGATACCTGCGTACCGAGTTTGCACCAAGCACTATGTGCACCAGGCACCGCATGCTCCGGGTGTACCGCACCATGTGCACCGCGATACTAAACACCAATTGCACCGAGCACCGTGTCACCACGGGCACCATGTGCACCGCCTGCACTGAGGAGCTATGCGCACCGAGCACCGTGTGCACTGAGCACCGAAGTACCAAGGGCTGAGCGTGCAGCAGGGTACTGAAGCACTGAGGGGCAGCTAATGCAGCGGTGTCTGCCCTGACCGCGTATAGTCACACATCTGGTCAGCGTGTACCATAAACCAGGGAGAAACACCTTTTCCTTTTATTTTTTTGAAGGCTCGACACACTTGGGTGGGTGGGCCGAGGCAGCCGGCAAGGCAGGTAACAACACAGCCCTGCTGGAGGAAAAACACAACTGACCAGCTGTTTTTTTGGGGGGGGTTTTTGGAGTTTTTTCGCAGCACAACATAGGCAAAGCGGGGTTGTGAGGCAGGGGGAACACACAGGTGGACGCACAACAACAACAGATGCAATAAAATATTATTTATTTATATTTTGCCCAACTGCGCTCACGGCAGTCGGTAGATTCGCTCAACGGCGGGAGTACAGCAGAGCCTAGTCCCGGCAGTGGAACTGCGTTCTACCCAAGAGTGTTTAGGCTTGAAAAGACACACACACGCACTCCTTTAAATCAATACTGCACAGGCAGTCACTCACATATGACAGACAGTAAAGATAAGGCAGCCTGCAATGCAAGGTGCTGAAGAAAGCGGCAAGCCAACTTTCAGCACGAATGCAGGGGAACTGCAGTCGACTCAGAAAAACTCTTAATTTACGCTCAGTTGCTAAACACAGAGGTCTTACCTTACCATCTTGAGAGGCAAAAAGAGAAATGGCTGACTGTGGGCTGACTATTTTGATCCCTCGGTAGGCGGGACCGAGAATATCACCCCAGGAAGGGGCCTATTGGCAGCTCTGATTATAAAGAGCTCAGTAAATACCTACCAATAGGCAGGCATATCCCATAAGTATGTTGTTGGTCTTCTTCGAATTGAAAGGGAACCAGTTTCAGCTTTATTCAATTTAACATAGGCCTATTTTATGAAAAAATAATAATAAATAATTCCAGTACGACTTTCAATATGCTATCAATTATTTCATGATGTTTGTAATTAAACCTTACAACCATAATTGTAGTGGTGACTAACTGAACTAAAATACAATAAAGTGTGTTTTCTTAAAGGCAGTGGTTATATTGAAAAATATTCCCCACCTATATAACCTACTTATCACTAAGATATAGTCATGCAATTTAAATGTACTCCTTTTGAAATTGAATTATATGAAGATTATCAATGGGCAGTCATTTAAAAAAAGTGTAATTATTCATTCAGATGTATTTAATTGTTTTAACTAGCTGTTCCCCTTTAAAAAAATAAATTAGACTTTTCGTGGAGTAGTGGAGGGCAGCAGTGTGAAGTAGTGGTTAGGGCTCTGCTCTTGATCGGAGGGTCGTGGGTTCAATCCCAGGTGGGGACACTGCTGCTGTACCCTTGAGCAAGGTACTTTACCTAGATTGCTCCAGTAAAAACCCAGATGTATAAATGGGTAATTGTATGTAAAAATAATGTAATTGTATGTAAAAATAATGTGATATCTTGTAACAATTGTAAGTTGCCCTGGATAAGGGTGTCTGCTAATAAATAATAATAATAATAATAATAATAATAATAATAATAATAATAATAATAATAATAATAAAGTGGTCTCACTGCCTCCATCTACATCATCACTCGATATATGTAAGGATGTTGAGCCACTATGAGAGAGTTCTGTATGCTTGGTGAGAACAGTCTGCCTGCATAATATCCACTTGTTATCGCTGTTTGCAAGACCCGCTTACCACATACCATGACCAAATTGATTGAGATAATGGAACCACACCTACGAACCAGAGGAATAGGAGGGCATCCCACTGACCCCACACTGCAGATTTTATTAACACTGCAGTTTTTTGCCACTGGATCCTTTTTTCGTTGTGGGGGTGATTTGATAAATGTACATAAGAGCACCATTTGTCGTATTGTTCATAAGGTCACGAAACTTGCAGCGCTACATGAATGCTATATTGCCATGCCAAATGAAGAGCAGCAGCAGGACATCTACACAGCATTTTACATTGAAGCAGGAATACCAGAAGTTGTTGGAGCTGTTGACTGCACACATAGCCGCATTCACTTTCACAGGTAACATAAGGATCCGGCTTACATTAACAGGCACCGGTATTCTTCAGTCAATTGTCAAATGTTGTGTGACTGTGACATGATGGTTGAGTGGTGATGTCACAGACCATAAGGTACTACAGGTGAGTCACAAATGACAGACAGGCTTGGTGTCCCCGGGCAGTGCAGGACAGGGCAGGAATGGTCCCTGGGAGGCAACGGCAAGAGCTTCTCGTCTCCCTCTGGTAGTGGAGGTAGCAGTGTCCCAGGAAAAAAGTAGATTAGGAAAAAAGTTGATCAAGCTCTAGAATTTAAAGGGGAGGTTCCATTGTTTCTAATGTAAACGAGCCTAGGCTAGGAAATATGTAGATCAAGCCAGGAAATAAGTAGATCGGATATATTAATGAACAATAAATAATTTAAAATTAATGTTGTAAGTATAATTTATATCAATTTGTAGATCGGATTTATTCGGCAGTATGCTGCTAGATAAGATGATGTGAATATCGCTTTAGATCCGATATATTAGCCTAACAAAAATGCATAATTTAAAATGACTTTTGTACGTATAATTTACATTAACATGTAGATCGACAGTATTACGCTAGATAAGGGAATGTGAATATTGCTGTAATATATATTAGCAGCAAATAAATAATTTAAAATGAATTGTATGATTGTACATTTCTGATTGTGTATTTCTGTTTGTGTAACAAACGTTAACTAGCAAAATGTGTTACGTATTAACTATGTAAAAAAAGGACCCTGTCAAATCCTCTTGATAGGACAAATACAGAAATGAAAAACGTATGCCATGGTAGATATGATTGCTCGTTATGTCTTACATGGTTGTTGCACTACAGGAATTTATAATGAGATAGAGATAGATAAAAAAAAGACATATATAATGAGGAAGAGAGATACTGTATATATGTGTCTATCGACATGATTTTAAATTGTGATAATTCAGTTTAATTCAATATACTGTATCTCTTTCTCGTTATATGTCTTATTGGTTGTTGCACTACAGGGATTTACCATTTTAAAATGATGCTGATATAGAGTAGCCTACATATACTGTATGATCTGTCTCACAACACAAAATCTTGGTTGGTATTGAACTACAGGTATTTACCACGGTTTAGCAAAGACGTTAACTCTTTAGTTTTTAATTAATGAATGTATTGTTTCTTCCCACACTTGTAATTGAAATACATACACTATGATAACCAGTCTCCTGTTCGTTTACTGTCCTAATTATACTAAGTACTGTATGTAAAAATAAATGAAAGAACAAATATAAAATAATAATAATGTATAAGCAACGTTTTTCAAGTACATCATGTGATTGATGTGCACCATAGCCTAGTTAGTAATCGCAGTATGGAGCTTAATTTTTCCCATGATTGAAACTCATGCTTTAACTTTTGGACAATCGCTCGCATACCTGCTGTCCATACTGTAGTGCTTCCCAAAACAAAAACACCTCCAGAAATGCAAAATAACATCAATACGTAACACATTTCTGTATTTGTCCTATCAAGAGGATTTGACAGGGTCCTTTTTTTTAACATAGTACAAATCTTATCCCTTAGTAATATTATATATTACTGCAAGGAATACAATTGTCACGTTTACGAAGAATATGGCATTTATGTTAATGTATTGTGTGCAAACAACGAGATATTTTTTTTAATTCCCAACCTGAGTACACGACACAATTCCTTTCTAAAAAAAACTTTCGTCTGGCTATTTGTGGTTAATTTTCTTCACCCTATCCCAATTTAAAAACCACAACCCTAAACCTAGAACCTTTTTTAAATAAACATAAGACATGCAGACAAATCGAGGTACTGTATATACTATTCATTTTTTTTAACTGGCGGTTTTGCCACGTCTAAACTGTAGTAAAGTTACAGCTATACTAATATTAAAATGTAAAAATACGACCTTGTCATACTAATATGATGGATGCAGCATGTCATCAGATTATATTACTGAAACATTTTAATTTTGATTAAAGATTGACAACATTTTGACGTGTAAAATAATTTAATATATAAATAAATCACCGCGATCACACATAAACTACATCTGATTAACAACGATGTTATAGAAACATAAAAAGACAGGGATTTAAAACATTTTACCGTATAAAGAACCGTCGATCACACATTTTAAAGTTCATACGAAAAGACAGTGGCACGAACATGCACCAACATACAGTCTAGTAAATAAAACGGCCAGATAAAAATAAAAAGCCATGCAATGAACCTCCGCTTTAATCAAACTGTAGCCCCGCCTTACTTTTGTCTATTTTTGCCCTACTGCGCTTGCGCGATCGACTTTTTTCCTGGTCAACTTATTTCCTACGACATGGGCAACTCTTTGTGCGGTGGAGTCGGGAGCAGCAAGTAGTCTGCCTCTGGTGATGGAGGCAGCGGGGCTTCTCAAGGTGGTGCTGGTGACCGCAGCAATACTAACCTCAGTGCAGGGCACTCCAGCCGCTGTTCCTCCTCCTGGAGGGGACAGTTGGCCACAAAGTGCCCTCACTCCCCACAGGCGGGGCACCAACACGAGACCCCAGTGGCTCTCCTGCCGTGTAGTTGGCAGGGGTGCAGAATCTTCTGGCAGTGGCAACGGTGGCACTGGAGACAGCGGGGCTTTTCCCATGGGCGCTGGAAGCTCGGGCTTCTCCCTCGTGGGCGCTGGATGCTTGGGCTTCCCCCTCGTGGGTTCTGGAGCTTGCACAAGCTTCTTCGTCTGACTGGCAACATCCGCTCCTCCCCTACTGCCTCTTTTGGGGAGGTGGCTGGTGTTGATTTTCTTTCCCGGAACCAGTCCTCCGCTGACTCCATCTCACCCCGACCATGGGCCTCCTAGGAGAGGGGGTCTTTGTATGGGCACCCGACCCTGACGTGCCCATACGCTCTACTGATTTCATACCATGGAGCCCCCTCTCTCTTCAAACGCCACCAGTTCTCCAGGTTGCTTTCTCTCTGGTCCATTTTCTTTCTTTTTTCTTTTTTTTATTCTCTCATCAAAAAAAAAACAATTTTCAAAAATAAATTAAATATATATTTCCATTTTTCATGACAATAAGTAAAAATAAAGCAAAAAATTGTTTTGAAAACCATCTAAATTGCTTACTTGAGGGCTAAGAATGAAATATATGAAGAAGAAAAAGCCAATTTTTGACATAGAAATTGCAAAAGTAATTGGGCAGCTGGGTGGTTAAACAATAGTACTACTCATAAGTAATCATTTAAAAAGTAAAATTGTTACATGGGGAGGGGCACTTTTTATGGGGGGAGGTTAGCCTACTTATGTCAGTTTTCTGATTCACTGAAGCTAACTGTCTGTGTCCCTTTAAGCAATTGTAATTTTGTATGATAATACAATTCTTTGCATTTGGCCACTTTCTGCTTTTGTTTTAACAGGTTTAACTTAGAACATAAGAACGTTTACAAACGAGAGGAGGCCATTCAGCCCACCTTGCTCGTTTGGTCGTTAGTAGCTTATTGATCCCAGAATCTCATCAAGCAGCTTCTTGAAGGATCCCAGGGTGTCAGCTTCAACAACATTACTGGGGAGTTGGTTCCAGACCCTCACAATTCTCTGTGTAAAAAAGTTTATTTAATCTCCATTTGTGACCCCTTGTCCTTGTTTCTTTTTTCAGGTCAAAGAAGTCCCCTGGGTTGACATTGTCTATACCTTTTAGGATTTTGAATGTGAATCAGTTCGCCCCGTAGTCTTCTTTGTTCAAGACTGAATTGATTCAATTTTTTTTAGCCTGTCTGCATACGACATGCCTTTTAAACCTAGGATAATACTGGTTTCCCTTCTTTGCACTCTTTCTAGAGCAGCAATATCCTTTTTGTAACGAGGTGACAAGAACTGAACATGGTATTCTAGATGAGGACTTGCTAATGTATTCTACAGTTTTAACATTACTTCCTTTGATTTGAATTCCACACTTTTCACAATATATCCGAGCATTTTGATGGCCTTTTTTTATAGCTTCCCCACATTGTCTAGATGAAGACATTTTTGAGTCAACATAAACTCCTAGCTCTTTTTCATAGTTCCCTTCTTCAATTTCAGTATCTCCCATATGGTATTTATAATGTACATTTTTATTGCCTGCATGCAGTACCTTACACTTTTCTGTATTAAATGTCATTTGCCATGTGTCTGCCCAGTTCTGAATGCTGTCTAGATAATTTTGAATGACCTTTGCTGCTGTAACAGTGTTTGCCACTCCTCCTATTTTTGTGTCATCTGCAAATTTAACAAATTTTGCTTACTATACCAGAATCTAATTCATTAATGTAGATTAGGAAGAGCAGAGGGCCTAATACTGATCCCTGTGGTACTCCACTGGTTACCTCGCTCCATTTTGAGGCTTCTCCTCTAATCAGTACTTTCTGTTTTTTTACATGGTAACCACTCCCTAATCCATGTGCATGCATTTCCTTGAATCCCTACTGCGTTCAGTTTAAGAATTAATCTTTTATGTAGGACTTTGTCAAAAGCTTTCTGGAAATCTAAATAAACCATGTCATATGCTTTGCAATTATCCATTGTCGATGTTGCATCCTCAAAAAAATCAAATAGATTAGTTAGACACAATCTCCCTTTCCTAAAGCCATGCTGTTTTTTGACTTGAGTTTGCAGTTCCAAGTATACTTTCTGTTTACTTTGTTCTTGGTCCCTTTTAAATGCTCTGTAAAGTGCCTTTTTTCTATGAATGTTTTTTTTAATTGATCTATTAAACCATTTTGCCCATTTTGTTTTAGATTTTGATTTGTCTACTTTTGGGATGTAATTGTTTTGCACCATTAGTACTACATTGTTGAAAAATAGCCATCCTTTTTCTGTGGATGTTTTCTCCTATTTTACTCCAATCTACTTCTGTTAGTCTCTGTTTCATTCCTTCATAGTTTGCCTTTTTTAAAATGGTAAACTTTAGCTTTAGTTGTTACTTTGGGGATTTTAACTAGCACGTCAAATGAGATCATGTTGTGATCCGAGTTTGCCAATGGTTCTCTAACCACTGTTTTAGTTATTCTGTCTTCGTTATTTGAAAAGACTAAATCGAGGCATGCCCCCCATCTAGTCGGTGCATCGACAAATTGCGTTAGGAAGCAGTCATTTGTCATTTCCACCATTTCAGTTTTATCTGTCGTGCTCCCCACCAGGTTTTCCCACATTTCTAATGTCATTTTATAACAGATTCTTTTGCTCAGTGTCTGAATTTGGCAGTTTATAGCATACCCCTAACATTATCCCCTTTGTGTTTATGTCCATTATTGTGACCCATATTGATTATGTGCACCTGGGCTTCAAGACTATTTTTGATGTATAGCGCTACCCCTCCACTTCTTCTGTCCTGCCTGTCTTTCCTATACAGTGTATACCCACTAATATTATATTCGTCTCCATAACTCTCAGATAAACAAGTTTCTGTAACACCTATCACGGCGTAATTACTTGTTAGTGCAGTAGCTTCAAGTTCTAACATTTTGTTTTTGAGACTTCTAGCATTTAATAAATACATTTAATGGCTGTCTTACTAGGATTTCCGCACATACTTTTTTATTTATACTCTAAGCACACTCTTAAACTCAGGGGAGATGTTCAAAGAGGACAGAGATGTTTTAAACTCCTGTAGTGGTTTTGTTCGCGCACAACTTTTTAATATTCAAGAAAATCTCACAGACTCATTTAATTTAATTTGAAGTTTTAACAAATCAGGGCAGTAGTAGTGCCCCTTCGGTTTATTAAATGTTTTTTAAAAATTGGATTGGTTGGTTGCGCAGACCACCCTAAATCCCAAGTAATAAGCAGTCCAGGCGATCTGGTGCCTTTACAGGTTTAACAGCATTAGTACTTCAATACAGTAATTCAATACAGTAATACAAATATGGTTATTATATATTTAGCTTTCAGGCTATGCATGCATAAAGCTAAAAAACGTCCAACGCTAAATTCTAGAACATTCAATACATATATCATTCTCTCAAGACTAAAACATAATTTCTATACCTTATACCAAGGCATCAATACAAAATATATTAAATTCAAATATATGCTTACCTTCCAGTATATGGAAGTGTAGTGTAGGATATATTGAAATATAAGAACTGTCTTCAAAAGGCAGAGACTTGTGAATACGACCAAACCGCTATCAGTTTTTCAGAGATCTTCAGAGCATGGACCACACAACTTGTAGTTAGCAAGTTGTGCGATATTTGACTGGGGTTTCACCTTGGTTTTTATAGGATTTTCCCTCCATTGAATACATCAGGAGTCCCAATTAAATTTGATCATCAGTCTGCCTTGACAGTTCCTATCTTTGAGTTAATGATATATTCTAGAAGGATCCAGTCAACTCTGTTTTCAAAATTAACTGAATGTGAGCTCATGGTTCACTATCTTCCACCCCACCTTTCCCTAAAAATTAGGTGAACTGGAGTTCACATGGTCCTTGCTACCAAATACAATACAAGTATATGTGTATATATGAGAGACGTTTTTAATATGTAACACCAGATCTATTTAATTATATTAACCTGGGTCAAAAAAATATATGTCCCTCAGCCGGATATTATGTTACCTTTACAGTGTGTTGTCAATGGGTCAGTTTAACTTCATATACAAATGTGTGTTAACAAAGTATTTAACAAAGAGTGTAGGGGTTTATCATAAGCCTTTGAATAAGACCACTAAGCATACAGTGGCAAGTCCAGTTATTTTCATTTAAATTCAGGCTATAAATAACATGTTAAATATAATAGCCTTATATTAACTGCACCATGCTTGGACTAAAACTGACCTCTCTCTCTGTTTCTAAAAGTTGCCTGCACAAGCAGGTTTCCACACACCTTGTTTACTTGCCAAGCCTAGTGTTTTAATTAATATGAAACTCCACTGTTAGCACTTTTCACCACATGAAGTCATTTTTTGGCCAATTTAAGAGACACCTGGACCGGTATCTTTTCAGATAATACAAAAAAGCTTACATCCTAATTTTTATAACTCGGCTCTCATTATTTTCTTATAATATAGTGAGATACGTACTCCCTTCTTTCTTAAAGCACCTTCCGTTGGTTATCATTCAAGGTTGGCAAATCCCGCTTTCAAGAGCCAACACCGAGTACAGCTTTGAGGTGCCAAAGACCAAGCTTTATTTTTTGAAAGTCTAATGCCTTTCCAGAATTCTACTGTGTTTCTGAGCCAAAAATTAAAATATTTCATTTTACAGTTTCCCTGTAAATAAATACCTTTGTTTCTTACTGCAGTAAAACCTTTATATAAGCTAAACATGTATTTACTTTGGTTTAATTGAGATTGTAATGTCTAAAAGACTTTTTGTTTAGTTGGAGAAACTGAACTAATTTTTAAATTGATTAAATTAAATGAACATTATCGCAAATGTGTCTTAACAATATATTTGCAATATTGTCTGTGCCATGCTTCTGTTATAATAAACTTTTACTATGTTCTTTCAACAGTTCTATTTAAATTGCATTATAAGATGTATTTCTAATTAAGTTACTTCAGTATAACAGTTGCTCCTAGAAATTGTAATATTATTATCTTTCAAGATTATAATGGATGGTCCAGTTATTTATATCTAAAAACAGGCTAGCATTAATATACCAGAATGCCATAGTGCTACGGTGACTAAGTCTGACTTTCTTCACTGTTCATACAAAATCCAGTCAAAGCAGGTTTTAAGACAACCTTTGTTTTTTGCCAATTTTAGGGTTACTTAATATGAAACACTATCGGAAGCATTTTTCAATACTCATTATTTCGAACCAATATCTAACTTAACGTATTAACATGTCCTACGCTTTCCATTCCCATCTCTTCATGCCAGATTATAATTAATTTCTGTTATAAATAGAAAATGATTATTGTAAGATAAACTCCCACCTTCCGTTATCTGAAAGGTATTTCCCTTCGTTAATATTAACGAGATCACTCATTAAAGAGAGGATCTTGGCTTTTAAATCACTGACTATCAAAAAATCCCCGCTTCATCGGCCAAAACCAATGAGTCATTTTCAACACTGCTTTTACTACAAGCAGGTGAGAACGAGGTTACAACATTAGTTGTATTCCTTCAGCAAGTTTACTGTTAGCGTTACAGTTTATACTTTAAATGATTTTATAACATGTAGTTCTAATTCAGATATGTAAATATAGCAATCTCTTATAAACTGCAATTCTATTTTACTTAATTGATATACACAGAAGGCAAGAGGTTAATTTTTAATTAGCAGCAAATGCAACCTTGAATATTAAAACTTAGGACTGCTCATACATTTACTTAATGTTATTATATTAGGTTTCCTCTTTATTTAAATACTTTAGCTTTTTCTTACTATAATCAAACCTAGTTCGATTGCTTCTAGCATATTAACTGTGCTCCATAGATTCTGCCATTCTGCTCTCGCTGGATCAGAATGTTTTGTGACTCTGAGTCTAATTAAAAAAGATACTTTTGCCTGATAAGGGAGGTTTGGAACTTTCAGCAGGTCAGTCTGACCTTCAGTGCAATGAACTTCTCCACACAGGCCTTACACAGATCTGCTAATAATTATTTTTATTGGTTTTATATTCTTTAAAACACATTACAGTCATTAAAATATTTGTTGCAGTTTCACAAATGTTCAATTTGTTTCCCAAAGATCAGCCTGCTTCCAGTAGGTGTGACAGTCTTGGGTCAGTTTCTGCTCTCAGTGAGTCTGTTTCTGCTCACAGGTGTGGGTGACAGTCTTTAAAAGCCTGATACCTGCAAAAACTTAAATCTTGTTAGCTGGGCTCCCATCTCTTCATTCTCTTTCCCATCGTCAGTGGGCAAACACATTTTAACTGAATCTGGGTCCATCAAAGAACCACACACCCTTCCAACTGAGGCCTTTCATTTTCAAAAGGACCACTTATAGCACAAAAGGGACGTGCCAGAACCGTCTGACACCTTCCTGTATGCACCACGATTTCAGTCATGCATTTAGACTATTTATTTCCAGCTGTCTGTATGGTCCTTTGCAAGGTGCTGGCAGTATCCCAGAAAATACAACAGTTTTGGTCTTGTCTTTTAATTTCCTTCCTAGCTCTCTGAATTTGTTTTGTGGATGACTACTACCGTCTCCTGTTCGTTCTAAGAGCCTGTCCACGTTCTCAGTGATGTGTGTGAGAAAGGCTCCCGGAAGGCAGCACACTGTTATTGTAAGAGTGTCTAGACTGTGCACTGAACCTGCTGTGTTTCTCAATATGGAGTCCTTGACAATCATGACCTCCCTTGTTTCTCCTCATATACGTTTCTTGCTTCATGTCTAAGTAATCATTTTCTCTTTAAGGTGTGTTCTTTCTCTGACAGATCTAACATTTTCTTCTCAAAATGAGCGTACAGCTCGTACCCATTTCTGCTGGCTACACTGCTGTCCCCCGTATCTCCTATCTCTGCACCATCTCTCTCCCCCTCTCTCCACTTCAATACCCCAGAAATAGGTTAGATATTTGATACAGTAGACAATCCTGCAGTGCTTTGGTTTGTCAAATCCTTGCCCCTACTAAATCATTTTCTTAACAGCCTGCTCTACATTCCCCTCTCCTTTGTAATTCCAAAAATTACAATGTTGCAATTAGTAATACATATGTACAGAGAGTGGGAAATAAAGTGATTGCTGATATATTACATTGGTTTTGTTGCAGGGTGTTCGTTCCTCCTCACTTTCCATGTCTTTTTCAGCACCTGTTGAGAGTATGCTTAATAATTGTGGATAAGGGCGTCTGGATAAGGGCGTCTGCTAAGAAATTAATAATAATAAAAAAAAATAATAATAAAATTGTAATGTAATATTCAATTGTAGACCTAATATTTAATCTGATGAACAATTGTTCAGAGGGACAGCCTCTTGTGTATTTAATCCAACACTATCACTATCAATAGCACCTTCCACTGTTGCCATGGACTTTATTAGGCTGTAAATCTGGGACAGAGGTTGTGCAGGCTCTTCAAACAAATGCTGTTGGCTTTGTTTTGTAACAGCGTTGCATGTATGGGTGTCCACAGGGGAGGGCAAGGGGGGGCACTTGCCCCCTCCAGAATTAGAATTTACAAAAAAAAAAAAAGTTAGATGAATGGGAGTTGGAACCCTACCAGCACCAGGCAAGTAAATGACTCCTGAGAAGAATATTAAGTTAATTTAATCAAAAGGATAGCAAGCTGGCTGTCTGCTCAAAGGCAAGGTGGACTGTCCAGGGATTCTTGTGAGTTCAGCAGTGCAGACTACAGGAACAGAAAGGCAGTGCGACGTTAAAAGAACTCACACATTCAGACAACTGGAGTGCGAACAAATCAGCACCAGCAAGGTACCTTATTAGATAAGATAATTTTACTCTGTATTTGTTGACATTTATTAGTCTGAATTTGATAATCAGAGTCAATATGGAGGCACATTTATAGTATTGGTTTTCATCAGATGATGATGTTGTTGTTGTTGTAGCTGATTTTATGTGCACATATACAGTATCTGCTTTACCTTTCTACTGCATTTATAAAAATGTAAACTTTGATTTGCTGCACTTCTACTCACAGATTAAATGTTACTCTAAATAGCAGTTAATCTGTGAATAAATTGACTGGCACGTCATTTTACATCCATGGTTTTGTAGGGTAAATGTCTCTTGACGTGGTCGAATTCGTTCCAGTCAGATGTGCAGTTTCTGAGATCCTTTTTTTTTTCTTTTTTTTTGAGGCCTAAGTTTGGAGTTTCAGCCTGAAATTTTAGGGTAGGAAGGGAATGGCCAAAAGATGGTGCTTTTACTGGTAATGCAAAAATATTAATATGTGATGTTTAAAAAACACTGCATTTATAGCGAATTTCCGTAAATGTAAAATGGTGAAACGCCAGGCTACTCTCAGATCTGTAGTTGTGCAGGAGTCTTAAACTGTGCAAGCTCTCAAGAGTTCACAGAACACAGCTTGGTGTGGAAATGTCTTATATTTCTCAGTTTATAAAGCACAGTTTATATTCTTGATGTGAAATAATTAAATGAATATTTTAAATTTGACAGCAGATAGTATATGTTTTATTTCTTTTTTTTATTATTACACAATAAGAAACTACGATTTTTGTGAATACTGGTGGTGATTTTCTAGCTGAAGTGCATTTACAAAAACTTATGACATCATGCATTAATAAGAGGGGCTATTTTGTACTTGTGTTTGTTATTCTTCTATGGGTCTGCAAGCAACTTAAAGCATTCTTTCTTTCACAAAGGGCAACATATACACAGGTAAATACATTAGTATTCATGTTGTACTTTCTGTAACTACCTGTAACTAAGTTATTTTTTGTGCATTGCATTTAAATCATCTCATTTTAAATGCATTTGCTTGAAGCAGTGTATTAAATGTGAATGCCCAACTGTTAATATATTTTTCATGCTTTGTTTTATGTGTGGTGGTGCAGACCACTTAAGTTGGAAATGTTTTTTAAAACTTTTTTTTTATTTTTATTTTCTGTTCATAGTTAGTCTGTGAAGGCTGTGTGGTCTAGTGGTTAAAAAAAGGTTTGGAACCAGGCGGTTCCTGGCTTTAAATCCAAGCTCAGCCACTGACTCACTCTGTGACTTTAAGCAAGTCACTTAACCTCCTTGTGCTCTTTAGGATGAGGTGTGAAACCCAGGTCCTATCCTAAGTGATCCAACAGTGATTGTTGTTGCATAGTTCACAGTTTAGCCTCTGGAAGTTGCCTTGGATAAAGGTGCCTGCTAAATAAATAAACAAATAATTAAATAATATTATATACTGCTAATATAGTTATTTATTATAAATAACATGTTTAATCAGGAAACTTGTTTTCATGTTTTCTACAATAAAATCCTTTTTATACTTTTTTACCCAACTCATTAAGTTATGATTAAGTTTAAACTTAGTATAATTAAATAGCTTGCTGCTGGCCATTTACAAGATAGTAATACTGTACCTCTAGTTAGGTGTGTCAGTGTCCCGTCTATGCGTGATGCCTATCACAGTATCTTACTGTTGAACTTTGTGTTTGTTTTTAATAGTTCAGTTAGTTTGGAGCAGTGTGTTTTAACATGCACTTCATTACTGCACAATGTCAGCAGGTGACATATTTTGTATTATAGTTTACACTTCCTGCTGTACTTGGTTGTGGTTGTTTTTCTTTGCAAAATATATTTATAATTGTTTCAATAAAGCACACTTTATGACTGCTTTTTTCAACTTTTCACGTTCCTGTGTGGTTAAAATAATTCTATAGATGTGGAGACAGTAGCTAAAGTGTATTAAATTCCCCTTACTGTGCAGCACAGTCTGTGCTCTTGAATTAAATTATGATAGACAAGTGTAAACGCTGCCTGAAAATGATAAGGATCTCTGCTGCCATCTGCACCTATGCTGGCTTAAGTCTGAATTAGTTGTAAATGTAAATGAGGCTTAGAAGTGTAATTATTATGCGATACAAAACCACATTACCCCAACTAGTTTTAAATACCATGCCCACCCCCCTAAAATTAATTCTGTGGATGCCCACGGTTGCATGTCTCTACTTTCACATATTTAATTTGCTGCTGTACCTGCCCGCCTCTCAGGGAAGGCAGCATTGAATCTGCTTTCAAGTGTATTCCGTGTAGTTGGGTGCTGCAGAATTGCTGTGCAATCCTTTCAGTGATCCTCCACAGTTTCAATAATATCTTGTTCCATTGTATAATTTTGCACACGACTACTGGCCATGATTTCTTTCATATGGATGTACTGAGAAATTAAACTTTTATAGGCTATACCTGAAATATGTAATTAGCATTTCTGATTCAATTTTAGACCTTTCATAGTCTACAATACACCTTTGGTCCAATAAACAAATGCATTTGTTTTGTGTGTGAATTAAATATTAAGGACTAATCAAAGTTTTGTTTATCCTCGAACACAGCTTCATGAATGTTCGTTGTGTTTTAGGTTATACATGGGAATTTGGTTTAAGAAAATGGGGAATTTATTCTTATGTAGTTTTGACTCATGCGTAAATACATTTCCGTATATCATTTCTTAACCCTTTGAGTAGTGAGTTCTAAAATGCACTGCCGGTCCTACGAGAGTGAGTTTATTTTTCTGTCTTCTGCGTGCGCTTGATTATTACGAGTACAGCGTACAAACAAGCTGAAAGCTATATGTTTGTATGTATGTAATGAATACTGACGAAATACAGACAAATCATTTTTACAGTAAATAAAACAAATAAATATATATTTTTAATTAGTCATAGGGTAAGGTTTTGACTAAAAAAATAACATGTAGGCAATAAACAATGGGGTGGAACAACCACAACACTTCCTAACGAAAAAAGGGCGAAAGAGAGACATGAATAAATCATATCTGGGTAAACAGGTGGTGGGGGCGGAGGGAGTGGGAGTGTCTAGTGCTTAAGTGTATGATACTTCTTGAAGCATGGAGGAATGCACAGAGCTTGGCACCGCCTCTTCGCTGTCACTTGATGTTGATGCTAAATATTCTTCGCTTATGTCTTCACTGACACACTCGCTGACATCCGATTCAGTGCAATAATTGTATTTGAAAATGTATTTGAATTTAAATTGGAATCTGAATTCAGTATTATTACTAATACTTTCTCACGGAGCGATTTTCACTGGTTTACAAACATTGTTGACATTTTTGTGACTGGGTTAATTATATGTAATTCAGTCAATATCTGGCAGGCGGCGCAAGAGACAAATAAAAGGTGTTACAGAAACCTAGTGTTACAATATTCTGTGATCAGGGGTTTTGTAGGCTCAGTAATTCAAGTTTTAAAGTTGCAGAACGTACCGGAACATTCGTACTCCCTGGGGACCGGTACATTCGTACTGCTCAAGGGGTTAAGGTAAAAAAATGTAAATTAAAAAATTATTAATTAATAATATTCTGCATTTTTTTTTACCCTGCAATTGGTACTAAATTGTTGGAAATGGTTGAAGAACAAGAGATTTTAAGTTTTGGAATGGCCTAGTCAAAGTCCAGACCTAAACCCCATTGAGATGTTGTGGCAGGACCTGAAACGAGCAGTTCATGCTCGAAAACCCACAAATGTCACTGAGTTGGAGCAGTTCTGCATGGAGGAGTGGGTCGAAATTCCTCCACGGCACTGTGAGAGACTAGTCAATAACTACAGGAAGCGTTTGGTTGCAGTTAATGCTGCTAAAGGTGGCGTAACCAGTTATTGAGTCTAAGGGGGCAATTACTTTTTCACACAGGGGCATTGGGTGTTGCATAACTTTCTTTAATTAATAAATGAAATATGCATCAAATGTTATTTGTTCACTCAGGGTCCCTTTTATCTAATATTAGGTTTTGGTTGAAGATCTGATAACATTCAAAAATATGCAAAAATGCAGAAAATCAGACAGGGGGCAAATACTTTTTCATGGCACTGTATATATATATTTATCTCCATCCACCCATTATCTGTAACCGCTTAATTCTATAGAGGGTCGCGGTGAGCTAGAGCCTAACCTGGCAGACACAGGGTGCAAGGTGGGACTACACCCTGGATGGGACGCCAGTCCATCGCAGGGCAACTAAGGGGCAATTTATAGAGGCCAATCCACCTAGCAAGCATTTCTTTGGACTGTGGGAGGAAACCCACGCGAACACGGGGAGAACATGCAAACTCCACACAGACAGACCCCTGAGGCCGGAATCGAACCCAGGACCCTGGAGCTGTGAAGCAGCAGCGCTAACCACAGCACCACCGTGCCGCTCATGTATATATGTGTGTAAATAGAAGTCTCCTCCAGTGAGAAATCCCATCAAAGGAAAAATTGACAGCAACTCCCATTTCAATTAAGTCCAAAGCCCCAGGGAATTCTCAATAAAACGCGTAAGCCATTATTATGTTTACCGTGGTTTTAAATATGTTTAAATAAAGACTATTGCTTTTATTAAGAATTCCTTGGGGCTTTGGACTTAATTGAAACGGGAGTTGCTGTCTTAATTTCTCCTTCGATGGGATTTCTCACTAGAGGAGACTTCTATTTATCTATATCACAGGACGAGGTACCCCGGATTTTAAAAGCTGTTCCTGAACACTTTTGTAGCGCCTGCATCCACATTATCTACAGTAATTTATATATGTGTGTGTATTTATGCTATGTTTGTAATTTATTTTGAATAATTCTGATACTGAGCATTTGTTGTGGCTGCTTGTGGAGTGCTAAGTCAGAAGGTTTATAGATGTTACCTGGGGTGTTCACTTATCAGGACTAAAAGAAGGATCTTGACCTGTACATATTGATGTCATAAAGGAATGCTCTTAGCTGTCTCTTAAAACTATAGGAAGTGAAATCTGTTCTGGTTATTTCTACAGGAACCTAATTTATTATACACCAAACCCATCTGTGAAGGGCCTGTTACTTTAAATTATATATATACCGGTAACTGAAAATAAACAATAAAAATACATTTAGGTCATTTATTTTAGGATATATGCTACCTTTCAAAATGATTCTTTAATATGTTTAGATTTATAAAGTGTTGGCCATTTCAAATTAAAGAATGATTATTGTTTTATTAGATGTCATAATTTGTTTTTGATGTATTCCTTAAAGGCCATAGCAGATGCATGATAAGAAATACATATTATTCATATTAAAAAGAAAAATTGCCTAGAGGCACATTTTTACAGTTGCTCACAAACCTAAGCATGGTCTACTGAGCATCTAAAATATCCTCAGTTCTGCTTGAGATAAGGATTATTGTTTTAATAGGTCACTCCTTACAGTGTATCCCTTTTGCTACGGTGCCACTAGAAATCGTTCATATATGAACAGTGATGTGATGTAGCTGACCATTTTAAACCTTTTTAAACAACCATTGGTTGCTTACCATCTCCAAAGGCTCCAACAACCAATCAGGGATGGTTTTATATACTTTCAAAGTGAAAGTAAAATTAGATAGACAGAAAGCTAGACAAGTGAGTTTTATTTGTATTTATTTTTGTTGGGAGATTTGGCGATCACAAGTACAAGCTTACCATAAATCATAGTAAATCATCCAAAATGTTTATAAACTCAAAAATAAATTAACAAAATATTAACTGTAGTGATATATTCACAGGATAAACTTCAGGGATGACTCTCCAATCAAAATGCATTTTACTAAAGCCCCTGGCCAATAGAGATTATTATGAGGTGTAGCATTTCAGCATCTTAGGTTTCGTTTTTGATCAACATATATACCATGCGCAGCATTACCGGAGAGCATATAAAATTGCCTTACATAACCAATAATGCTTACTGACCCGAAATAAAAAATATATATTTATTTTTTTACAAAAGATGTTGATGAGTTGACAGATCTATCTGATGACGAACTTCTTCACATTACGCACCCGTCAAACAATTTGGCATAAAATGAAAACTAGACACAGTATCTATAAAATTCTTTGATCATTTTACAGTTTGTAGGTAGGAGATCACTAAATTACACTTATGGGGACATTTCTAAAGAGAAAGGAATTTTAGTGCATTTTAAAACTTATTTTTTACATTCCAACTAGGTAATCGTAGGGTATGTTTCATCATAGAGTGAAAACATTATTCTCTAAATAATCTTTAGAAAGTTTTAATATGGTATACTGGTGGATATTTATCCCAATACACAAGCCGAAAGTCAAGTTATGTCAGTCAGACCTCAAACAGGTAAAATGTTTACCGTGCAAAGCTTGGATTCTATCAGTGATTCACTGAAGCAGTGTAAGTAGATTGCTTCAAATATTTATGGGAGGTAGAGAACTCCTCATGCAATTCTGACTACTTCACCTGTTTTCCAGCTAATACTTGGATTCAGTTTGAGCAAAAGTAATATAAATTATTGTTCCTTCTGAATATAAATCTGGAGGTTCAAATCTTAAGATCCACTGTGCAGGGCAGCAGTCATTTACTACCTTTATGTGGTGGCAAGAATCCTAAGGTTTATGGAATGTTTACTTATCTGAAATGTACTGGGCAACAGAGTCCCTCAAGTGGATCCTGGTAACAAGGATGCCTCTACATTTAGTGGGTGAATTACTGCAACCTTACACATGTGGATGTCAGGATTTAAACATACAGCACTCTGGCCCCAAAGATAGTATTTAACTTTAGTGTGGCCCTACATTAACATTCCCATGTTACAGCACCTATTCACATATTCAAATAAAGCCTCATAAAATTGATTGCTAAATATGATACCATTTTTAAAAATAGCATACTATTGAATAAAATAAATAATAACAATTGCTATTTTTCTGGGGATGCACGTCCGGTGTGTTCAAATAAGGTTTGCACAGTTCTGTCATAGTGTGCTCATCACCATCTTCCAAGGCTTTTTGCAAAGATGTTATTTGGCGGTACACTGTAGCCACAGAATAAATGTTATGTACAAGTTTTCTTACACGAGGAAAATGGCAGCCAAGGGTACGGAGGTAACGGAGTGACGATTTACAAGGGCTCCTAGACATGTAGCAGGTAATGTGATGACCAGCTTTGTTAGATGCATGAAAAGCTTCATTTGCACAGTCAGCAAATGTGTCCATAAATGCATGTGCATGTTTTGGGTCTGCTGAAACAATGCTTTGAAGGATGTTCAGTACACAAGGAACAAGAGAAGAGCTTGAGTCAATTCGACAAATTTTCAATGTGCTGTGTTCGGTATGGAGATGTCACTTGGACAGTTGCATGACGGTATTCCTCAATGTGCTGTGTTCGGTCTGGAGATGTCACTTGGACAGTTGCACGACGGTATTGTTCAATGTGCTGTGTTTGGTCTGGAGATGTCACTTGGACAGTTGCACGACGGTATTGTTCAATGTGCTGTGTTTGGTCTGGAGATGTCACTTGGACAGTTGCACGACGGTATTGTTCAATGTGCTGTGTTTGGTCTGGAGATGTCACTTGGACAGTTGCACGACGGTATTGTTCAATGTGCTGTGTTTGGTCTGGAGATGTCACTTGGACAGTTGCACGACGGTATTGTTCAATGTGCTGTGTTTGGTCTGGAGATGTCACTTGGACAGTTGCACGACGGTTTTGTTCAATGTGCTGTGTTTGGTCTGGAGATGTCACTTGGACAGTTGCACGACGGTATTGTTCAATGTGCTGTGTTTGGTCTGGAGATGTCACTTGGACAGTTGCACAACGGTATTGTTCAATGTGCTGTGTTCGGTCTGGAGATGTCACTTGGACAGTTGCACGACGGTATTCCTCAATGGGTGGATTTCGTTCGGAATATTATACATTAACAGTTGCACGATAATAACTCTCAACGTGCTGTGATCGGTCTGGAGTTTGCTGAAATTGTGGTTGTGTCTGTGTCTCTGGTTTCTGATGTGTTATTGTAGTTGTTGTGAGTGGGCTGCCTATTTGTTGATCCTTATCCTGTCCTATCCTGTTCATGTAGTATTTATGCTGTTGTTTTCATTTCATGGTGAAAGGCATGATGGTTCCAGTGTTTCAGACTGGCTAGAAGCCCCCTGTATGAAAGAAATTGTAATCATTAATATTATTGTATCCATAAGCATAATGTCATATAGACAAACATAGGGTCAAATGCATTTAGATTTAAATGCAAATGACTGCTTGTGTTTGAAATTCTGAATGTGCTTAATACCAATGCAAATGTGATACATTTAGTGCCAAACTAAATACTAATGCAAATATGTGACAAATGCTAATGACTTCAAATACTTTCCCATACAACAAATGTTAATTTATTAACATGAATTTGGCAGGCCTTTATCCAAAGTGACATACAAGGAAAACAGTTTATATAATAACAACATAAACACAGTAATCACGTAGTTCATAATAATTAACACGTGTGTACCAATGTGGGAAGCAAGTTACATAAAACAGTTGCACAACGGTATTCCTCAATGGGTGGATTTCTTTCGGAATATTTTACATTAACAGTTGCACGATAATAACTCTCAACGGGCTGTGGTTGGCCAGGAGATGCTACATGGACAGTTGCACGATAGTAACTCTGAGCGTGCTGTGATTGGTCTGGAGTTTGCTGAAATTGTGGTTGTGTCTGTGTCTCTGGTTTCTGATGTGTTATTGTAGTTGTTGTGAATGGGCTGCATATTTGTTGATCCTTATCCTGTCCTATCCTGTTCATGTAGTATTTATGTTGTTGTTTTCTTTGTCGTTTCATGGTGAAAGGCATGATGGTTCCAGTGTTTCAGGCTGACTTACAATTGTCACAATTATAGCACATTATGTTTACATAAAATTACCTATTTATCCAGTTGTTTATACTGAATCTAGGTAAAATGCCTTGCTCAAGGGTACAACAGCAGTGTCCCTCACCTGGGATTGAACCCACAACCCTCTGGTTAAGAGTCCAGAGCCCTAACCACTACTCCACACTGCTGGCCCTGAGTCTAGATACAAAGTAATGTGTCGATTTAAACCAAAGTAATGGTTTTGGAGACATTTTCTAGGGGAAACTGATATAAAGAAAAAACTACTTCAGATAATTCAAGAAAACAGACAAATTGTTTAAACACATAGAGTACAGTGGCTAAGATAAGAGTGTGTAATGAGCAAAACCAGGTGTCTGACCTTCATACATTTTTTTAAAATGTTGTGTTTGTGAAATAATAGAACAAAAAGTATAAAAGCTACACTGAAAAACACTTGTCACACTTTTAAAACACATCACCACATCACGTGGTGTTTTTTTTAATATACACTCTTGCACGTATTTATGATTTGTAGCACTTTTTAAACATTCGTACACGTTTATAATAGGGCTGGTGTTTAAAATCTAAACAAAAATGGCACAGATTAAACACATAACATTTAACAATTATTTAGAGTTCCAAATGACTAAACCCCAGTGTTACACCTAATGATGTATAAACACTGCTGTTTAGGAATAGAGCACTTCTATTTGTATTTTTTTTTTACTATACACACACATGCCATTTACCTACAAACATTTCACACGTCTGTGGTTTTACAGTGCAAATGTATGAAAAGAAGACAGATGTAGCCATAATACAGTCACATTTAATGTCACTGAAATTGAAATGTCCCAGGCCGAATATAATGCATGCTGTGACTCTGATGTTTTGTGTTTTTAAAATGTATTAATGCAGTTATAAAATAACTGCAACTTTTATGCATGTTTTCCTGTTTAAATGGTTTACATTGATTATTATTATTTATTTCTTAGCAGACGCCCTTCTCCGGGGCAACTTACAATTGTTACAAGATATCACATTATACAGATATCACTTTTTTTTTGTTGTTTAAACATACAATTCCCCATTTATACAGTTGGGTTTTTACTGGAGCAATCTAGGTAAAGTACCTTGCTGAAGGGTACAGCCGCAGTGTCCCCCAGCTGGGATTGAACCCACAATCCTTTGGTCAAGAGTGCAGAGCTCTAACCACTACTCCACACTGCTGCACATCGACAAGGCAGTTGCATTGCTATATTAACAGTATTTTCATCATGATTTTGTTTTAATACAATATATGGATTGGAACTAAATAAAATACGTATACAGTATATTAATGCCTAAAAGCACATGTGTCAGTTTGTAGAATTGTGCACACCGTAAACTGAAAGAAAAGCTGTCTGGGGTCTTCTTCTAATTACAGAAGCAGCATAATGCCTGTAATTGTACTTTAAATCAATAACATCGGATAATGTCCCAACTGTGCTTTTTGGAACCGTTTGCAGAAAAAACATGTGTAAAACAACTGAAAATTGTACATTTTTCCATCAACAAATATTTGAGCTTCTGCAGTGCTAGATTACACTTTCACAAATTCACAATAAATATATGGCACATTAATAATGCAGACTTATAATAAATGCAAAATTAGCAAAATGCTTTGTTGGTAAAATTGTCTTGTTTTTCAGCAATATAACCTAGCAATATCAGAATAGAATCGAACACAGTGAGAAATATTTGAACTTACTGTGTGTTACTGCCTGACATAAAATTAGTCCCTGAAGTCTTCCCAGAATCACCACTCTTTCAATATAATTCATGAATTGTACTTCAAGCCAACGAAGCTCTCAGCTTAGTTTTTTTCCACAACATAGTTTTGGATGATTAACAACTTTTGTTTTCATACCAAATCCAACAAAACAATCCATGCATTGCAGGTGCAGGGACAGATCCAGTAAGAGGGGGGGGGGGGATGAGAGATGAAAAGTTCTGCTAGGAGAGAATAGTAGTGAGTAGCTGGCTGAGCCCAGCGACCCAGGAATCTTTTTTAAGGCGAGCAAAGCGAGGTGGGAATTATTTAAAATGAAGGCAGCGAGCTGGCATCAATAAAGTAAAAATAAATCAGTTCATTTTTGTTGTTTAATCTACTATTTGTTATTGTAAACAAGCAAAACTTCAAAGCAAAGTTTAAAGTACCTGGTATTGACAGGCAGTCTCCCATCGGAGTACCAATCACCAGAGGCAGATTTATTAAATCCAGGGCCCTGGGCACAAACTTCTAAAGGGGCCCACCGTCACCCAGCCACCCAACCACCCAACCACCCACCCATTCACGAAGTCCCCTTGCCTCCTTGTGTAACTTTTCCACATATTAGGCATTTTGTTTTGATTATGTATTGGGTTTTTAGTGTGTGTTTAATTGTATGGGGAAATCCGAAATGATTAAAACGGAAATCAGGAAAAATGCAAAATAATAACATATATTTCATAGGGCCCTACATCTGCTAAGCAATAACACACACACACACACACACACACACACACCTCAGCACGAAACGCAACACTATTTGCCGTCAATGCAACAATCACAAACACTGACACAGAGTACGTAACCACATGAAAACACAACATACTGTCTGTCTACACACCAACTCAGAGTCTGCAACAAGCAGCGATATCACCCAAAAGTGATGACAGTGCACTGTTAGCTATAAAACAACACAATGCCACTCTAGAGCACGTGTTCAATGCTAAATTTTAATTTCATAACAGAAATTATGGCAACAAGGCATGTTCATAGGGTTCGCTCAAGTTCACGCATATAACCTGCACAACCCAAACTCTAAGACATGAATCACACCACAATAGTCGTCCATTGTGCATTGCATTCAAGTTGTTTCAGATATTGTTTTTATAGTTGCGCATCAACAGCAAATGAGGAAAAAGTACCACTGCCTTATCTTTTATGCCAACACCTTCCTCCTCGATTTCCTCTTGACGAACTCTGTTATGATGTCCTCAAAGTCCATTATTTTTAACAGTTCTGACTCGATCGCCATCAGCAATAACGCATTAAGGCACCTTTGGCATATTGTTGATCTCAGCTCATTTTTCACTCTTGCCATCAATGAAAATGTGCGTTCCCCCTCACAGTTAGTAATGGGCAAGGTCAGAAAAAGTCAGAAAAAGTGCAATGAACACATTGGGAAATGATGAATGGAGTCAGTTTTGCCGCAGAATTAGAAGCAGTTGGGTAGGATATTTGTTTGGCTCTTCTTGAATGAAGAATTTGAACTGGATAAGTTCATCAGCGAAGTTGAGGTCAAGGTCATTTGAGTAAACAGCAGCAAGCTCTGCTGGCCGTTTTCGTGTGTCACTGAGGTCAGACACGCCGTTTTCAAAGAGAACCCCAAAGTGATCGTTCAGCTCCCTATAGGCACCCAGTCGGTGATTGAGACAAGACAGTAACCTGTTGATTATCACATTGAAAGTCTCTACTCTAAATTTTTGGCTTCCATCAAGTGACACAGTAGGTTCCTATTTATTGATGTAATGTTTTGGAAAGGCGAAGTTGTTTTGGCCTCCTTCTCCAATTTCCTTTTTGTAGAGCCACTCTTGTTGTTGATCCATTTTTGACTAGCAGCTAGCCACTCAATTTTTCTCAGTAGCGAATTGACATCGCGTATAATTAGGTTGGGCAAGTTTATGCAAAATAGTTCACGGGACATTTCATGCAGTGTTATTATTCAAAGGATTGTAAGCCTAAAATGTGTTTTGGGGAGATGAGCTAGTTACCGCTGCGAAAATAACTGTTGTTTGCTGTGTTTAAAACATACAAATTGACAGTATGGTCCAGTGACCATGACAGCGATTTCTAGTTTAAAGCGGTTGTATATAAAACACACAAACCAAACGAATCCTAGATTGAAAGTGTTTTTATTTGAATCAGCTCACGTTCACATTATATTATATCTACGAAAGGACTTGATTGTGTGTGTGAGTTTGTGTGTGCGCGTGTGTGTGTATGTGTGCGTGTGTGAGTGTGTGCGCGTGTGTGTGTGTGTGTATGTGTGAGTGTGTGCGCGTGTGTTTATGTGTGTGAGTGTGCGTGTGTGCGTTTGTGTGTGTGTGTGTTGATAGCTACTGTTCTCATTGCTAAATGTTTCAACCTCGGTGACTCTTTGATGCGCTCTTAATTTTAGGCAACTTGCAATATATATATATATATATATATATATATATATATATATATATACAGAGGTGCCGGAACACATAGTGAGCGCGAGAGGGGGGGTGTTCCGGGGAGCTCTGAGGTAGCGGAATGCATGAGAAAAAAAGTGACAAACACAATGTTGCCAGACAATGTAACTATAACCTGTGTTAAGGTGTCATCTTTAGCCTTGGCTACAATACTTGCTGCCGCAAAATAGGCCTTGGTTCGGGCATGTTCAAAAACCTTTTTTTCTGAGGACTCTTTTTTGTTTTTTTATGTCGGAGGCAGAGGACGTTACTGTACATTCCACACACTCTTTTGCTAGTTTCATCCCTCCAGTCTTTTCCGGACCCAAGCTCCCTACCTTTTTGCATGTTGTACAGCCCAGCTTTGAATTTTGCATGACAAGCCAGGGGTTATACGTTTGCTTTTTCTTGAACTGAGCCTGAGATTGTTCGCGAACGAATCTGTTGTGTCTACAAACTTAAATAATAATATTCAGCTTTGTCCGCTTGAGGGCGCTAGTAGAAAAGGAGATATGAAAATGTAACGAGTGTTGTAAAAAGATATAGTGCTAAGATGGCGGGAGAATAAAACGTCTGTCTGCTTTTTCATACTCCTGGCTCTGTCTAATTCTTACTTGCTCGGTCACTACAAACTGGCGACGAGGATGGCTACGGCTGCTGTTCCGCTACCTGCTTTATTTCTTCCGTGTGTTGGGGAGCCTGCAATACCGTTCCCGAGATGGATGAAGATGTTTGATAATTACCTACTTGTTATCAATGCTACGGGGGATGACTGGCCTGAGACAAGAAAACGTGCAGTCCTGCTTCACTGCTTGGGGACAGAAGGACAGCGGATCTTTTACACGTTGCTAGATATAGGGACGATGTATGATGACGCTGTTGCCACATTAAAAACCTACTTTAACCTTAAAGTGAATGTTGTGGTCGAACGACATAAATTCCGACAAAGGGCCCAGAGGCCTCAGGAAAGCATAGTACAATACATTGCTGCATTACGTGAACTTCTTGTTACGTGTGACTTTGCTGATAAGGCTGACGAAATGCTTTGGGATCAGATTGTTGAGAAGTCATCATGAACACGAATTCGCGAATGACTTTTGTTGGAACAAAACCTCATGCCAGATTGAGTCCGCCTTAGAGCATGCTCAGTCAATCGTACCGGGGCATCAGCAACCAGTGCAAATTATAAAGGCAAAACCTTGCAAATATAAACATCGGGACAAGCAGTTCCATCATACACCAAATACAAGCACTGACTCTGCTTTAAAGCAAACTCAGCAATCTCGCGCTTGTTTCCGCTGTGGCTCTGCAAATCACCTGGCAAATGTTCTGGGGTGCCCTGCTCTGAAAGCTAAATGTAAGAACTGTGTTTAAACGGGACATTTTGCTCGAGTGTGCCGTTCTGCCCAGAAACTCCCAGTGCATGAAGTGGAAGTTCCAGAGCTTACAGTTCTGTGCTTACATGACACCACGCAAAGAAAAAATAAAATAGTGTGCACTATTACTATTCAAACGTCGGCTGCAATCGCATACTCTATTGACCTTGTTGTTGACACTGGCGCTTCTGTATCAGTCCTGCCTGAAAGCTTTTACCTGCGTTACTTCAGTGACTCTCCCCTGACACCACCTACAGTGAAACTTGTCACCTACACAAAAACTAACTTACCGGTGCTCGGTTGTCTTTCCGCACAAGTACTGCACGATGATGTAACTGCTCCAGCAACTTTCTATATCGTCAAGCTAGGCACTCCCTTACTAGGCATGGACTTGGTAACTGCTTTACACTTACAAATTTCAGGGACTTAAGTGAACCTAACAAGGCCATTATCATTGATAGCTACCCGCTTCCACACATTGAAGAACTGTTTTCTGAACTCCGAGGTGCCACTGTCTTTTCTACTATTGATTTACAGAGTGCTTACCATCAGGTTCTTTTGCATGAAGAGAGCCTTGACTTAACTGCGTTTATTACGCATGAAGGACTGTTCAGGTACTGCCATGTGCCCTACGGGTTAGCATCGGCTCCAGCTGCCTTTCAGAAAATGATGTCATTAATCCTGCAAGGACTTCCTGGAGTGCAAAACTACTTAGATGATATCATAATATACGGGGAATCGTCACTTGATCACGACCGTAACCTGCAGGCTGTTTTACAACGACTGAAAGAGTCAGGATTACAACTCAATGCTGAGAAATGTACTTTTCACCAGGACAGTCTCCGCATGTGATCACTGCAAACGGACTATTGCCCGACACTGAACATGTCGCTGCTAACCTTAATGCACCTGCCCCAACTGATGCATCTACACTACGTTCTTTTCTGGGACTTTTCTGGGACTTACCTCGTGGTACTCAAAATTCTTGCCGAATTATGCCACTGTTGTTGAAGCTATGCGTGCTTGTCTCAAAAAGGAGATGGAATTCGTATGGACTGATGATGCACAGCGCAGCTTTGAGCAAATTAAACACCTGATTGTGTACAGTTCTGCACTTGCTATTTTCGACCCTGCTTTGCAAACGTTAGTTTCTACCGATGCTTCCGACTACGGCTTGGGCGCAGTCTTAACTCAGATACACACGGATGGAACTGAACGTACAGTAGCGTTTGCTTCACGCACGCTTTCTGCTGCTGAACGCAAATACTCAACAGTTGAGAAAGAGGCGCTTGCTTGTGTTTGGGCAGTGGAAAAATGGAGAACGTACTTGTGGGGCAGCCGCTTTAATCTTCGCACGGATCATCAAGCTCTGACTACATTGCTCGCCACTAAAGGCATAGGACGCGCAGGAATGCGCATTGCCAGATGGTCGGCACGTTTGCTCTGCTTCAGCTATGACGTCATGTACCGTCCAGGTTCTCAGAATGCAACTGCTGACTGCCTCTCCAGACTACCTTTACCTGCTGCTCCTGATTCGGAACCGGACATGGAACCTGAATTCGTTGCTTTACTTTCCACTGTGCATAGTTCGCTCTCAGTCTCTGATTTTGCTTCGGCTTGTGCAGCTTGCCCTGAACTGAGTGCTTTACGTAACCAGATTGCACACGGATGGCCAAAATCACTTAAGACTGTCACGCCAGAAATGGCACCGTACTTTCCAATGCGACACGAACTGGCTGTAAAAGACCAGTACATTTTTAGAGGCTTGAACCGCCTTATTGTACCAACAGCACTGAGACCGACCCTTGTTGCTTTGGCTCACGAAAGGGGGTCGTGCGCACTAAACAGCGCCTACGTGACCGTTACTGGTGGCCAAAGATGGATGCTCTAGTTCAAGCTACAATTGTGTCCTGTCAACCCTGTCAACTGAATGACAAGACTGCTAAAACGCACGTTGCGCCTTTGCAACCAGTACAATTACCTGAGGGGCCATGGCAAAAACTTGCAATTGACATTGTAGGCCCTTTCGAATCTGGCGCTTGGGACTGTCGTTATGCGATTACCCTACTTGACTATTATAGCAAGTGGCCTGAGGTTGCCTTCGCATCGCATGTTACATGAGATGTCATTTGTTCCTTTCTGACTTCTGTCTTCAGCGACAAAGGGAACCCGTACGAACTAGTCATTGACAACGGACCGCAGTTTACGTCAGCTGCCTTCGCTGCTTTTCTTAAGGACAGGGACATTAAACACAGAAGGTCTTCTGTATATTATCCAAGGGCAAACGGGGCAATTGAACGTTTTAATCAAGCCTTTTTTTTGTTGTTGTAAAAAACAATGTGTGACTCCAAATGTATAGAAAAAAACACGTAAGAAATGCAATTGACTATTTTTTTTTTTTAACGATTAAATTAAATTAGATTGATACTGATGGCTAAACAATGCTAATGGTTCAAACTGTTATGTTATCTCCAGTATTCTAAATATATATTATTATTTTTTTGTCAAACAATATTTCATTTAATGTTTATGAAGTCAGTCAACCAAATATAGATTCCCCCTAGCTTTTGTGATGTGCAGTTTGTGAACGACTCGTTCTTTCCGGTTCAAATAAACCTACGTAAACAATCTTAATGCGGTCTACATTGATTGGTTTTGTGTCATTGAATCAGTGAATCAAATGAACAAAATGAATCGATTTAACCAAACTGAACTGAATCAAATGAATCGAGTCACTAAAAATAATCGAACTGCCCATCACTAGTCCTCCCCTCTCCCGTCCCCCTCTCCCGTCGAGTCTGACTCACTAGTGGCCTACTAGCTAGTGGAGGACGTGCCGGTGGTGATGCTGAACTGGCGGAATTAAGGCATCGCCATCAGGAGCAGTTTCCCCCTCATTTTTGATTTGGCTTTCCATTCCCACGACACGTTTCAAACTCAGTAGCGACGACTAGCCTAGGCTACGTGACGTGATTACGTAGGGACCTCTCACTAGCTCACCACCACTGTTTCAAGATCAGTTACCTACCTCGCCGGCCCGCCCCATAACCTCTATGTACAAATAAGAGAGCAGGTCTGGAATCGGTGTGGCAGGATAGGATGCGCTTTTACTGGGGGGCGGGAGAAATAACGAGGAGGCAGAGGCAACTTTATCTTTTTATTTTATTTATTTATTTATTTATTTTTTTACATGAAACTTGTACTTTTTATATAGGTATATAAATGTCAATTGCTGTGGATTTAGACAAGGACGCTACATGCTACTCTTGTGTGCAATTCCTTTCTATGGTATCTACCAAACAAACAGGAAACTAGAAATTTTCACAGAGGAAATCGAAGCTGGTCAGGCTTGGATGTAAGCTTAAAAAACGAACACATTTCAACAACTGTGCAGTGGCGCAGTGGGCTAAGGTCGTGTGCTCTTCGAGAACATGATATTGTGAGTTCAAACTACGGTATTTTTTTTTCCTGCGATATGTGCTGTTTTAAAACATAAATAATTTGTTTAATATAAATGGTTTAGATTTCAAACTGCTTGCATTCCCTGGTATGTTTTGACGTTGACCATCATGGAATCACATGATTGGTAGATGTCCAGTTATTTAGCTTTTCTGTTTGAATAGTCGCTACACACCCTTAAAAAGTTGATAGAAGAGGAAGAAGAAGGAGAATAACAATTTTACCTTAGTTTGACGACTTATATCTTATTGTGTATAAGAGGTATGTACGTTTTTTTTCACATTTGAGGTAAGAAAGTTTCAGACTTTTGATACTGGTACAGATGGTAATTCTAAGTGATTTAGTTTTGCCACTGCAACATGGTAAAAACAGCTAAACTATGAGCTGTATAGAGACTCTCGTTAGTTTCAAACAAGTTTTTCTAACTTGTACGAGGAACTACCGATCCTCTCAATGTTCCAAGATGCTACTGTAAAAAAAAAAAGATTTTGTGAATTTTTATAGGAAGAGAGTCAACTACAGCCAAAAAACGCCTGGTCCCAGGGGAGCATCCCACTGAAATGTTTGGTCTTGAAAAGGGTTAAGCTTGTCGACATGTCTTAAGTGGTTGGATTGGGGGGTTTATGATTTTGCTGCCTTATATACAAATGTTGTACAGAAATAACATGTCAAGATCTCTAGAAATAAGTTTCTGGACTCTATCATTAACATTACATATACAAAGGTTTTTATTTTTGAAATACCTATATTACATATGGCTGTTATGCACCTATGTTTGAGTAATAAATACATCGGTGCCACTAATTGTCTGCAATGTGCCCTTAAAATACAGATTTATGTCAGTTCAGGTAAATAATATCATATAATACGGATAAGTCTGAAGAGCTTGTGCAACTAGATATATAATAATATATAATATATAATTTATTTCTTAGCAGACGCCCTTATCCAGGGCGACTTACAAGATATCACATTATTTTTATATACAATTACCCATTTATACAGTTGGGTTTTTACTGGAGCAATCTAGGGAAAGCACCTTGCTCAAGGATACAGCAGCAGTGTCCCCACCGGGGATTGAACCCATGACCCTCTGGTCAAGAGTCCAGAGCCCTAACCACTACTCCACACTGCTCTTGTTTAGTTCATGTCACCTGTAGTTACTGGTTCATGCCCCAACTCCAGCTCCCCACAACTTTTCTTCTCACGAATCTTGCTCTGCTTCTTAAACGTCATTATATAGTATAAACAATTGTATGAAATGTTCACTTTTACTATTTACAAAACAAAACAAAACAGGGACAAACAAAAGGTTTAAACAAAACAAATCCAAAACACTACAAAACAGCACCCAGGCACAGCTATCATGGTCCACCCTTTCTTTTTTCTTTCTCTTACACTGTTCTCTTTCTTTTACATTGTTCAGGCTCGGCAGTGCCTTCACTGAACTCTCCACGCTCCTACACACACTTCAAACAAACAAATATTTTGTTCCTCTTATAGCATGTGGCCAGGGCTTGACTCACATTCAATCCATCACCCTGGCAACATTCCACACTTTTCAATTACCCATTTAAACATTCCACAATTTTCAATTAATCCATTTACACTGTGTGACTGAAAATGGTGGCCATTTTGAATCAAGGCTGTTCCTTCACTCCTGAGTCAAGATGGCCGCCAGCCACCAAACACAAACCACATTAGCAATTATAATGCACAAGGTGATTTTTTCGAATCCATGGATGGATTGGCCCTGTTTTAAACACATTAAGAAGGATTCTTCAGGGAAAAGATCCTCGATCATCTTGAAAGCCTTCAAGGCTCAGGGTTAATGAGTATTAATAATGGGCCAATTAAATTCATTAGCCTTGAAGCAAATATGCAAAGAAAGTTTACTGCAGTGTTAAGTTTGCTTTAACATATTTTGCAACTAAAGATACTGAATTGCTGGGCATTGGTTATTGGTTATATTTGATATATGACTTTTGATCAGATTGACAAACTTTAGCTTCTCACATAAATGTAATGTTTAACTTTTTATGGCAATGTTCAACCCTTATGAACGTATTGTTGAACTAGTCGGATGTGATGCTAGTTGATTAGGAGGCTGAAGCAGATTATGCCATAGCTGGCAGCCTTGTTGTGAGCATTATACTGAAACGTAAACGGCATTTCATCCCATGTTCTGCATCTTTCTTCCCAAGCTGTTAAATTCATATGCACTGCTGTGAAACCTGCTTCTACACAACATTGATTTGTGGCTATTACCATAGATTATTAGACTAATGGACTAAAACAAACAATTTAGTTAAAAGCTTGTCATTAATTGTCTGTAAACACTCACGCGGTGGCACTTTCAATTAGCAGTTATATTCCAAAGTACAGCACATACATATAAATAAAAGGAAACATTTCAAGACTAAAAATAAATAGGACAGTAGTGGACATAATTCTGAGAAGTGTGATTATTCACAACAATGCAAACCCTTGAGTGGCTTATCACAATTATAACATGGCAATTATTTCAACAAAAAAAAAATCCAATAGGACCATTAATGACCGTGATATTAAACTTCTGGTGAAAAAAAAAACCCCCCTAGAATATACCTTGTCACCCTGTCTGATTTGGAAGAAACTGACTTGCCAAGCCACTAACAATTTAAACCAACTTGTTTGTGATGCCCCATCTTTGATTTAGGATTCCTCATGCCTTTCAACCACAAACAGCTGAATCTGGTACAGGTAGGCTAGCTGCAAGAACTGCCCCATTAACAAAAAAGACCTGCCCAGACACAGACACTCTCCACTTTAGGCAAATCTCACTTTCTTTCTTTTGGATGAACCTTCTAGACACCAGTTGGTGTTTAGAAACACCTCAATGCCTATAAAATGATTGCCCCTTTAAGCCAAAAGGTTAAATTGAGAACATGTATTTAAAATACTTTTGTTGTTAAACAGAGTGCAGTGTGAGAGAAATATAATATTATTTAACTTGATATATACTTGTGACAAACAAGGTATTGGAAATGCAGTTTATTTAAAAGTCTATCAGGGGAGAGCAAATTCTAAAGAAGGTTATAGCAACAAGGTAAAACCATCAAGTCTCCATTGTTATATCAGTTTGCTTTTAAAATGAGAAATGGGTATGCAATAGAATAATCCTTGCAACAAATGAACTGGATTTTAACCATCTGAAATTCAATTATTAATCACATTAACTTGCCTTCTGCTTAGGATCTTTATGAAAATATAGCCAACATTTGAATATATTATATATTCTCCCCTGAAAGAATTTCAAATAGCAGGGGGGAAATACTGATAAAAGCATGCTAATGTACCCACATCCCTAGTCACTTTTCTTCATTAATACACATATTTAAAAGCAAAACATTATGCAAATGACTTGGGGTTCACAATTAGATTTTACTTTATAATTTTGTGATTTTGTTCACATTGACTATCTACCTGAGGCCAAACATTCATAAATACTGACACCCATCCTGTATATCTTTATTAAATTTTAGAATGACATTTGAATTTATCACAACTATACAAAGGTGGTCGTTATCTTTTTGCCACTCCTTTCAAAATATCAGTTTCAACTGTTATTTCCTAGAAGACTATGCTTCCCCCCCCCACTTTTGTCAACTCGATCCATCAATACTAAAAACATTTTTGGCATTCTACCCTGGAGAATAACATTTCCATTAATACGTGTGGTCACCACTTTATATCATTTTCATCTATAACCTCTGAGGAGATACACTGGTGGTTGTTTTTATTCTGACCAATATACCAGATAAAGAACGGACAATAATTGTTTTTTTAAAACTTTTACGTAAGCAGCTTCCTGCTAATGAATGTGCATTATCAAATGATCCACGTCCTCTACCTCCTGGGAAAGATCAAGATAAAATGTATGAATCATGCCCAGATTTACGCAATAATTTATTTTAGTTTTAATGCCAATTTAAAAACCTGTCCTACATTTACTGCTTGATAGTACTGTGATCATTCTACTGTTTTATTTTGAGAATCATAGCTACGTTTTAAAACTGAGAGATAGCAAATGCTTTTCGTAAAAGTTTACTGGTACCTTAAAATTAAGGACCATAAAAACGATAAATACTGTAAGTGATTAGAAGGCCGCCTTTGTTGTTCTCCAAATTGCTGCAGTGAATTTTTAGATGCTATAATTAGTTACTGCAAATGATACTGTTTTAGCAGACATATTTCATTAAAGGATACCTGTAAACATTTATCTAAAACACAAATCCTGTGGCCGTGAGTCTGCAAGTGAAATACACATATCTTATTAATCTCTGAAATCAGTGCCATTTAAATGTACTGGATTTCCTTGCAGATGCAATGAGTGAGTTATGTATATTATATTTTGTTACTATTGCCTGTAAATATTGCAGTGCTGTTCTTTAAAAGAATTATACTTTTTCAGCTGTCATTATATTGCTACTGAAGGCGTGGGTGATACATTAAGGGTTGGGTTTAAACACTTTAAAGATTCCACTGCATACCTTAAATATTATAGTGGGAGCAGTTGTTTATGAATGTTCTCTATATGATCATTTATAACAATCAGGGCTGAAAGAATTTACAAAAAAAAAAAGAAATGGGGTTTGCATTTCAGTTAAAATCATTATGCTTGAAAAGACACCTGGACGTCATATTATGTTGTATAAAACAAAGCTGCTAACTATTGTTTGTCTGGGTCACTAAGTAATTTACTTGGGTTGTGCAAAAGGATTCCAAGTCATTATAAATACCATTAAAAACATGTTATCCTAATTACAAGGTCTGTCAGTACTTTACAGCATAGTATTGAACAATAACTATAGGTTAGCTATTATAGCTTTGAAAATTATAAATTACAACAGATTTTAACTTTTGTGTAAATGGAACTGCTGTATTTATTTCTCACTAGGTATTTTTCTTAGCTAATTGTCCAATATTTCATAAAACCAACCAACTTTAAAGTTGGTAGAGATTTAAAAAGTATTATACAGGGTTTGGGCAAAATGCAGCCCATAGCACATGTCCACAGGTTTATATTCCTTGTCACTTACTTTATCATAGTCTGTCCAATCCACTGTTTTGCCCCTTGTGACTAGAATTGACTGGCAAATGGGAGATTTAGCCTTTAAATATTACATCATTGGGAATGCTATTTGCACAACATATTAATCTGTCCTGTGAGGGACAGTCTATTCACATTACCAGGTTAAGTTTTTGCCAAGCCATTAGTACAATATAGCAATAAGTAAACAGCGAAAATACCAAAGCATGTTTCTTTGCTTCTGATCGACACTCCTTTGATCTTTAAGCATTGTTCAGATATGTATAGGAAGTTTATGAATCCTTGTATGTCCTTACATTATTTATATTCCTGCAGGCTACCTCAAGCTGTTCGTTCTCTTTCAGTTTTCTTTCAGACTCCATAGTACAGTAATCCAATTTGAGACAGTTGACTGACAAAACTAATTAACTGCTGGAAGAGGATCCTCAGGGATGAAGCAGATCTGTCCATTTCCAGACATAAAGAAAACAGAGTGCTCATACAGTATTTACGTAGATACAATAACAGGAATATATACCGTATTTATTTTTATTTTTTATTTTTTTATTTTTAAATGTAAGGAACAATTTTACATTTTTTTTATTATTATATAGAACACATGACTGCTCAATAATAACACTTTTACCATTCTACAGGGTTGGGTGGAGACTGCTGCTTCCACTATTACGAATATGTTAATGTAGTGCATGCTGAACCTTGTATATGTTAATGTGTATTCACTTCAAATATTTACTATTTCCTTTTTATGTTGTTGCTTATTTTTAAATAGGTTTGCCCTTTTTTGTTCTGCATTTGCTCTTTATTACAGTTCTTTGATTTAAAAGAAAATAACATTTTGTTGAAATAAAATTATAATAACACTTCTTTTTAAATAGATGTAGCTGATTCTGCTGTTGTGGCATAACCAAAAAAAAATAAAAAATGCAAGAAATTCTGGCTCAGTCACTGACTCACTTGTGCTCTGTCCGTCGGATTAGACATAAAACTGAGGTCCTATTGTAAGTAACTCTGCAGCAGAAGTGGATGATGCATAGTTCGCCACCTAGTCTCTGTAAGTCACTTTGGATAAAAGCATCTGATAAATGATAAATGATTAATTAATAATAATAATAATAATAATAGTAATAATAATAATAATAATAATAATAATAATAATAATGTAGATGGGCAACTAGAAGGGCGCCTCCTCGCCTTAGTGCTGCAAAGGTATTTGAAATTTTATTAAATTAGGAAACCTTTATCTATATATTGGTAACTCCCGCTTTATCTGTGAAACAGTTAATTTACATATGGCAACATCCACCTTAAATGTGCTGCAGATCTGCAACAAACCCTTTTTGTCTAAATGCGTTAGCTGGGGTTTAATTCAGGGAATTATGTTCAAAAGCTTGAGACATACACTTAACCCTTTGCGGTCCTATGTCGGACCTGGTCCGACATCGCAATTTTCCCTTTCCGGTCCAATGTCGGACATCATCAAAAAGACGCAAAAAACAGGTCTCTAGTCGTTTTTTCTCTGGAAAAAGCTGAGAAATCCATTCAATGGCCGAGTGAGACCGATAGGAGCTGAGAGAACCCCCTGCACGTTATTCTCACAGGAGTGTCAAATTTTGACTCGCTTGCGCTCCATGTGGAAATCGCGGGATAAGCAACTGGGTGGTTAAAGGGGAAGTCAGTTGCTCATAATATGCCAACCCTTTCTGCCTCACACTTTGCATGGAATTAAGGAGTTGCATGACTAAAATGAAAAAGTATATTTGCAATGCAATACAAAAAAAATCCAAACTTGTAAGATTACAGTTTATAGAAAAGTAGAAAATTGGCAAGGATTAACAAAAAAATTGTGGGTTGACTCAAAATAACTTTGGAGAAATGCACAAATTGCTTGTATCTGCAAATATTTTTATATTTCAAATCACAAAAAGTTGTTAGAAATGTACACCCTATTCGAATTAAAAGATTCAGCTAATCCCAATTTTTTTCCCAAAATACACTGAACAAAAATATAAACGCAACATGCAACAATTTCAAAGATCTTACTGAGTTACAGTTCATATAAGAAAATCAGTCAATTGAAATAAATTCATTAGGCCCTAATCTATGGATTTCACATGACTGGGAATACAGATATGCATCTGTTGGTCACAGATACCTTAAAAAAAAGGTAGGGGCGTGGATCAGAAAACCAGTCAGTATCTGGTGTGACCACCATTTGCCTCATGCAGCGCGACACATCTCCTTCACATAGGGTTGATCAGGCTGTTAATTGTGGCCTGTGGAATGTTGTCCCACTCCTCTTCAATGGCTGTGCGAAGTTGCTGGATATTGCCGGTAACTGGAACACGCTGTCGTACACGTCAATCCAGAGCATCCCAAACATGCTGCGTGGTCCAGTGGTTAAAGAAAAGGGCTTGTAACCAGGAGGTCCCTGGTTCAAATCCCACCTCAGCCACTGACTCACTGTGTGACCTTGAGCAAGTCACTTAACCTCCTTGTGCTCCGTCTTTCGGGTGAGACGTAATTGTAAGTGATGCATAGTTCACACACCCTAGTCTCTGTAAGTCGCCTTGGATAAAGGCGTCTGCTAAATAAACAAATAATAATAATAATAATAATAATAATAATAATAATAAATAATAATAATAATGCTCAATGGGTGACATGTCTGGTGCGTATGCAGGCCACGGAAGAACTGGGACATTTTCAGCTTTGTGTACAGATCCTTGCGACATGGGGCCGTGCATTATCATGCTGAAACATGAGGTGATGGCGGCGGATGAATGGCACGACAATGGGCCTCAGGATCTTGTCACGGTATCTGTGTGCATTCAAATTGCCATCGATAAAATGCAATTGTGTTTGTTGTCCATAGCTTATGCCTGCCCATACCATAACCCCACCGCCACCATGGGGCACTCTGTTCACAACGTTGACATCAGCAGACCGCTCGCCCACACAACGCCATACACGCTGTCTGCCATCTGCCTGGTACAGTTGAAACCGCTAACTGCTAAGAAATACATAATAATAATAAGAAATACATAATAATAAAACCGGGATTCATCCGTGAAGAGCACACTTCTCCAGCGTGCCAGTGGCCATCGAAGGTGAGCATTTGCCCACTGAAGTCGGTTACGACACCGAACCGCAGTCAGGTCAAGACCCTGGTGAGGATGACGAGCACGCAGATGAGCTTCCCTGAGACGGTTTCTGACAGTTTGCACAGAAATTCTTCGGTTGTGCAAACCCACAGTTTCATCAGCTGTCCGAGTGGCTGGTCTCAGACGATCCTGCAGGTGAAGAAGCCGGATGTGGAGGTCCTGGGCTGGCGAGGTTACACGTGGTCTGCGGTTGTGAGGCCGGTTTGACGTACTGCCAAATTCTCTAAAATGACGTTGGAGGCGGCTTATGGTAGAGAAATGAACATTCAATTCTCTGACAACAGCTCTGGTGAACATTCCTGCAGTCAGCATGCCAACTGCACGCTCCCTCAAAACTTGAGACATCTGTGGCATTGTGTTGTGTGACAAAACTGCACATTTTTCAGTGACTTTTTATTGTCCCCAGCACAAGGTGCACCTGTGTAATGATCATGCTGTTTAATCAACTTCTTGATATGCCACACCTGTCAGGTGGATGGATTATCTTGGCAAAGGAGAAATGCTCACTAACAGGGATGTAAACAAATTTGTGCACAAAATTTGAGAGAAATAAGCTTTTTGTGCGTATGGAAAATTTGTGGGATCTTTTATTTCAGCTCATGAAACATGGGACCAACACTTTACATGTTGCATTTATATTTTTGTTCAGTGTAGAATCCTCAAAAGGTAGGCATGTTTGATTTATGGATTTGTCATTATTCTTAAATTCTTTAAGATCTTATCTTCTAATTACAGAATCACATAACCACATGGTGGCAGGGTGGCAGTGTCGGGGGTGGGGGGGGGGGATAACCATGGAATGAATGGTCTTTCAGTTTCTTGCCAACACTAATTGTAAAATCAATATAATTTGATAGAAATACCAAAATGCACATGCAATAATAGTGTTACCAGGTACCAAAGGAAACTCCATTTGTTTTATCTGGGGAAAAAAAACCTAACTATTTGCAAAAATGTTTTGTTGAAACTCTTCTTCAGAATGTTACCAGTACCAGTAATAACCTTCTTGTGTTTTACTCTTAGCAAAACCAGCATACTCAAAATACAGACTACAGCTAATAATAATCTTGAATAATCTGAAACACCGGAAAACAGGGTGGGAATGTAAATAACAGCATATGGTGCCTCAAAGCCAACCAAGACAATCAGAAACACAGGTCAAAACTACATTTTGATTTACTGAGGAAGATATAGCAGGGCTGGAAGATGTAAACGAGGATGAGGAAATGGAAAGATCAGACTCAGAGGAGTTAGTGACAGCAAGGGAGGAGACAGCCAGGCTGACACTGACAGGAGATGAGGCATGTCAAGGGGAGTGGCACGAAGGCAGAGAGAGAGAGCGAGAGAGAGAGATCGCTGGGTGGGTCAACCCTACTGAAAACAGCAGGGAAAAAATTATTGAGTCCGTCACAATCTGGGCAACAAGAGTATGGAATAATGCTGACCCATATGATTATTTTATTAGTATGTTCACCCCTGATTTGATTGAGTTGATGGTGACAGAAACAAACCGGTATGCTGAGGCGATACGTACTAGCAGTACTCTAGCCCCCCATTCCCGCTTTTACGACTGGAAACCTACCAGTCGACATGAAATTTAAATATTTATAGGACTCCAAATTGCAATGGGTCTAGTTGTAAAGCCACATATTTCCAATTACTGGAGTACTAATGTTCAGTTAGTTACCTGTACACCTCATTTTTTTAAAGTGTCTAGAAAACGCTATGAGATATTAAGTTCTGTTCTGCATTTTGCTGACAACAGCCTGAGAACTGAGAGGTCTCAGGCAGGTTACGACCCCCTGTTTAAAGTCCACCCCTTTCTGGATAAGTTAATTGAAAAATTTCCAAAGAGAGTATTATCCCTTCTGACATTAGGCTGTGGATGAGTCAATGATATATTTCCGTGGACGACTCTTTTTTCACCGTTTTGGAATTAAAAATTGTGTCCTTGCTGACTGTGGCAGTGTGCCCTGCCCATGTGTGTGTTATGTGTTATGTGTTGCGTGTGGTGTGTTAATGTTGGTGTATAGGTGTTAGTGCATGGGATATAAATGGGTCTGTGTAGCACGAGTGATTTAAAATATATAGTTGTATTTAGGCACAGGGATGCATAATCACTTCACGTGCAGATAAAGTATGTGAGCACGGGATTGCACAAATTAGTTCACGTGCTGGGATTCAAATGAATAATTAATTGGTAATGCACGTTCACTCACTCGGGGTTGGGTGTTCAGTGTGGAGATAACTGAAGAGAAAGTCGGGAGTAAGCTTTAAAAGAATAATAATAATAATAATAATAATAATAATAATAATAATAATAATAATAATAATAATAATTACAATTGCTAGACGTGCTGAATTAGATCAGCACGATACTTGTTTAGCGTTCGTCCACCCTGTTTGTTAGTGTTAGTCTGTGTTGTTTGTCCGTTTATTTTGGCCTCAAGTGCCGTGTGCTGTTTTTGTTCAAACCTTTTATTTTTACAATTAAACGCACTGAGCGCCGCAGCGTCTCAGTTTCACCTGCCATTACTGCCTGTCTGGGTGTTCCTTTCTGGCCTGACGTCACCCCTACAGCCAGCCTGTTCACACTGAGTCGCACACAAACTACACTTATGCATGGGATGTGTACATCGGAGGAGCATATTCCTAGGATAAAGATGTGGGAATTGGTTACAGTGTAGTTATGCAGCTGCTGAATACTGCAAAACTGCTAGGAAAGGGCCATGTAGTGTACATTGACAACTTTAACACTTCCCCTGCTCTCTTTGAGACACTGCACGAAAAAAACACCGGCGCTTGTGGCACTGTCAAAGTAAATCGAAAAGGCATGCCACAGGAATTCAAAAATAATAAAATGAAGCCGGGAGATCCCCCGTTGTTTTTGGAGAAAGGGCCTCATTTAGCTACAAGTTTCAAAGATGCAGGAACAGTTACTTTACTTTCTACCGTGCACGACACATTGGTTATTTCAAAGAGAATCCGCAGCAAAGGGCCAGAAGGGTTTCAAGTAATCTGAAAAGCAGAGTGTCGAGGATTATAATCGATACATGGGAGGTGTAGACAGAGCTGACCAACTCTGCTCTTATTACAGCTTTCAGCACCGCTCTGTCAAACGGTACCACCGTGTATATCACCATGCAAAGGAGGTAGCGTTAGTGAATGTGTTCATCATTTTTAAGAAAAGCACAAACGCAAATACAATGGCTGTTGAGTTCAGAGAGAGGATTGTGCAGAGGCTCCTGAACAGGGTTACAGCAAGAAACACAGTACCAGCCCCAGTGATGGAAAAGCCAGGAGTGCCAGCTAGACTGTTAGGGAGACATGTCCTGGGACAGCATGAAAAATCAAAAGCTTGATTGTAAAATCTGCTCTGACAGAAAGAGAGGATGTTCAGATCAGGGACCTAAAAAGTCAGGGAGGAAGCAGTCTTTTACTGCAAAACCTGCTCAGATCAACCAACACTATGCCCAGCCCCTTGCTTTGAACTTTACCACAAAAAGTCAAATCTACAGTGACAAGTAAGTTTACACTGAAACGTCAGACATAAATTAATAAGAAGAAGAATAATTTCCAAACGCTAAACATTAATGTTTTTTTGTTTAGAAAAATATTTGTTCCTACACTTTAGTTAATACTAAATAAATAAAACATTTCAGATATTATTATTTATTTCTTAGCAGACTCCCTTATCCAGGGCGACTTACAATCGTAAGCAAATACATTTCAACATTGTACATTTTTACATACAATTACATTATTTTTTACATACAATTACCCATTTATACAGTTGGGTTTTTACTGGAGCAATCTAGGTAAAGTACATTGCTCAAAGGTACAACAGCAGTGTACCCCAACTGGAATTGAACCTACGAACCTCCGGTCAAGAGTCCAGAGCCCTAACCACTACTCCACACTGCTGCCCCAGATATTTCTGTAATATTTAAGATAATAAGCAGAAACAACATTGTTAATGCATTTATGAGGAAAACCCGACGAGAAAAAAACAGCAATTCATACATAAATTATACTTGCATATGTAGCAACACTGATCTGATTACTTATAGGTGCAAGTAGGCTGGCAGCACAGTGTTCCAAAGCAGGAAGGCAGTGAAAGAGTTAAAGCAGTTGCTGAAGTTATTGCAAACAAGCAGACACCTGACAATGATTTATCATGTCAAATAAGACCCAAACAAATCCTAATTATTATCTACAAATTTTGTTTGATTAAATTGTTGTGCAGTTATCTTTATAGTAACTATAGTACCAAATAAAATAAACAACAACTTGAAGAAAAGAGTTGTGAATTTCATGCTGTGTTAGCATTAAACCATTGCACATAGTTATCATAGTTTTATTTGTTATTTGGCAATTATTAAAAGGTGCTTTTTAAATAAAGCAACTATATTTCAGATTTAATCCCAGGATACTGAAACAGTACTCTGGGTTATCCAATCAGATATCTTCAGGGTCTTGTACTGCTGGAGCTTTTTTGAGTGGAGTTTTCTTTTTCCTAAAATACTACTATTGGCGAGTGGCGACACGAATATGGTGACAACAAATTCTGATTCTCAATCCAGGGCCTATTACATGGCATTAAAAGCATGTGGAATCTACAAATCACTCTGTTCATTATTACAGATACAGTACTGTTTTATTTTTCTTCTTTCATATGTGATATCTTGTAACAATTGTAAGTCGCCCTGGATAAGAGCGTCTGCTAAGAAATAAATAATAATAATAATAATAATAATAATATTACTTTTGGCTTCCTGATCCTCTGCCATTAAGCATGGGAGGCGGGTGTTAGATATGATGAAACCTGACTTCTTTGCTCTACTATTGCTTAGTTTCCATATCTCTGGACCAGCCGCTTTTAGGTCAACTGGTCAGAATAAAAATAAATGAAAGTTATAACATTAAAGTAGCAGGTTTCATGATGAATATATATATATATATATATATATATATATTGCACTTCGAAAAAAATGTGTAGAAAATGGGAACGCCCAACTGTAGTACACTTACTGTTCTTGCAAGAATGTTTAATCTGAATAGAATTTTAAGGCTGCTGCTGTTCAGTGTAAACGTGACGTCCCAGCACAGTGGGATTTAACTTGTTTAGATAGAATGATGTATGAATGAATGCATCTGCCAAGAGATATTAAACAATGTAATTGCCTGCCAAGTCCAAGGCTGTCCTCATAAGGAAAATCCACGGAGAATCAAGGAAAAAGTTACCGTGATGATGCAAAATCAATAACTGATTACTTTGCAGTTTCATGTGAGGATGCGAGTCTTTCTCTTAAAAACATACTATACATAATGTGGTTGTTACCATGTCCTGAGATGGAGGCTGTGTGGTCCAGTGGTTAAAGAAAAGGGCTTGTAACCAGGAGGTCCCCGGTTCAAATCCCACCTCAGCCACTGACTCATTGTGTGATCCTGAGCAAGTCACTTAACCTCCTTGTGCTCCATCTTTCGGGTAAGACGTACTTGTAAGTAACTCTGCAGCTGATGTATAGTTCACACACCCTAGTCTCTGTAAGTCGCCTTGGATAAAGGTGTCTGCTAAATAAACAAATAATAATGGGCATCATTGTATTTCAATTGGGGTGGGGCTATGCTAAAATGGTAGATTTTAATAAGTTAAAAATACATTTGAGACATAAAGTATAGTAAAAAAATAATAATAATACTTACTGTTAACCAAAGTAGAGCTCCCACTCACTATTGAAATCTTCTTCAAAATCTTTTGCTTTTAATATGTCACATTCTGCCCATTCTATAAAGCAGCAGTGTTGGTACAGTGGTATGGCCAGTCATATGCTGTAATTGAGAATAGAGCAAGATTGGAACTGAACCCTCAACAAGGGTTTATAAAGTGGCTATTTTACCACTGTATCACCGGTTGTCTTGTAGGAACACAAAATCCTACCTATTACAAAAGCAGATATCACACAGGTATACTTTGGCGGAAGATTGCGTGTAAGATATCATAAATCTGTATGAGCTTTTATGAACATAAAAATTTTAAGAAAACAATCCAGTTTTAACTTCCAATTTCATTGTTGTACTATGCCACTATCTGTGTGTGCAACCAGAATTAAAATAGATCTATCAATATCCATAATTTATAGAACATTTTACAGCACCACCTGTAATCCACCACCTAGCCCTAGCTATTAAGGGATTACTGTACCTCTAAAATAAAGTGGTTTATGCAGTCCAAGTAGATTCCCTGATGCTACAAAATGCTCTAAAAGCCAGCTGTGGTTTATTGTTAGGGATTGACATGAACTCCACAAGCATGTGAGGGAAAATACTATGAGGTGGGAACCATGTAACAGTGCAGTTAGATCTTCTATCAGCTAGGATGTAAAAAAATATAAAGCTGCCATGGAGTAGTATGTTTTAGCAAGCTTTTCAGTCAGAAAGAAATATATACAAAACTAACTGTAACCTCAAGGCAATAATAACGTAAGTAAATAATTACTATTCATGGAACGGAACACCAAGTAATTTGTGTGATATCCATAGTATTATCATTATGAGCTCAGTTTTTATCAGGGTGAACTGATCCTTAAAATTACTTTTCTTAGTACTGTTCTAGTTTCTAGATGCCATTACAGCAACCATTACTGTACAAACATTTTGAATTGTCGTGACTGGAAATTTACCTTAAGAAACAGAATGGGTTTCCTGAACAGATGATTACCTTTTTTATTATTGAAGTATTAAATTGAATTTAAAGCACATTACAACTTTACACTGCTGGATATTTATTTAGAATATTTGTAATAATAAGAAAGTAAAAGTTCAGCTCAGACGTGTTACATAAATGTATTTATCCCACCTTTAATTTTAAAACACACAAATATAAGACATCAAATTGTGCTAAAAATAAGAAAAAAAGTTTGGACAAAAAGTATGTCAATTTTTATTTTTTTATTTTTTTATATATAAACTACTGAACAATTTGACTCACATCTTAACAAATTAATAGGACTGGACGAAAATTTTTCCCTGATGTGAAAGACACAGAGCTTCGTTTTGATGTAATTAATTAATCAAAGCCCAGGTAACACACTAAGATAATACCAGTCAGCATTAGAAAAGGAGTATTTGCAGGTTTACTTGTGTGTTAATTCAGTTGAAACCATGCACCAAATACAAATTAACTGTTTCTCCTGAAAAACATGTGCACAAACAGGATATGTGGGTTTTGTAGTTGTCAGGATGAGAAATTATATGTGACAAGTTTAAAATAATTTGTCCTTGAAGCTCTTGGACCAAGGCCAACCAAGTCCAGATACCCAAGGCCAAGGTCATGCCACAGGCCAGTTTTAATATCCTCGAGTCTTGAGGACTCCCAAGACTAGAAAATGGATCAAAGATTGGTCAATATGAGGTCCCTATTTTCTGGTATTTAGTTATTATCTAATCTATTGGAAATACCCACAACACAACATTGTTCACCGCTGGTAATTTAAAGCTAGATACAGCACACAACCCCAATATTTACAATCACAAATATACATATATCATTATTATTTATTTCTTAGCAGACGCCCTTATCACATTATTTCACATTATACAGATATCACATTATTTTTTACATACAATTACCCATTTATACAGTTGGGTTTTTAATGGAGCAATCCATGTAAAGTACCTTGCTCAATTGTCTCTAGGGCAGTTAGCAGCTGTGCCAGTTCCCTTGCAAAGTGAGGTGGAACCTATTTAAGGGTGGGTATCTAATAGTTGTCAGTCTACAGGTAACCAGGGACCGAGGCAGATAGGTAAGTTCCTGCTTCAAGTAATTTTAAATTAACTACATTTGGTAACATTGTAAGGTGGTGTTTGAATTAGCTGAGTTAGTGTGTGATTAGTACCAGATGAGTGGTTAAATTGATTAGAAGTTGATTTGCTATTTGATTGGTTTCCACACCGTTTAGTTGGTTCTTTTGCCACGCAGTTGTAATATTAATCAAGCAACCTATTTCCGCGCCAGCAAGAAGCGCCAGCAAACAGAAGAGCCCCAGCAAAACAGCCGGGAGTCTAGCTGTGGGAGTCTACAGGTAACCAGCGTCTGAGGCAAGATAGTTTAGTTGGTTCTTTTGCCACGCAGTTGTAATATTAATCAAGCAGCCTATTTCCGCGCCAGCAAGAAGCGCCAGCAAGCAGAAGAGCCCCAACAAAAGAGCCGGGAGTCTAGCTGTGGGAGTCCAGCGAGGAGAGGCCTGCGCCGAGACGCTGTTCGAATAGATCCGAACCTAACAGCCCTCTGGAAGAAGCCATCTACTAGTCAGGTCTGTACCCTCCATCCCACTGCTCCCACTGTGCCTGTTTGTCTTGCCTGTCCTGCTATGACTGTCTCTCACATCCCTGATCTGTCCTCTCGCCCTCGTCCTCTGCCCTCTCTCCGCTGCTGCTCCTCCAACCCCTCTAATCTCATCCCTCTGCCTCTCCCCCCCTCCCGCACACTCTCTGGTGCACTCTGGAACTGTCACTCTTCTGCTACCAAAGCTGATTTTATCACTGCCTTTGCTTCCCACCTCTCTCGATTTCCTTGCTCTCACTGAAACCTGGCTGTCCCCTGATAACACTGTAACTCCTGCTGCCCTGTCCTCTCTCTACGTCCTGTCCCATACCCCGCATCTCACTGGATGGGGAGGTGGGACTGATCTTCTCCTCTCTCCCTCCTTACTCTTTTCTGTCCCCTCCGATCTCTCCTCACTCTCTGTTAATACCTTTGAATTTCATGCAGTCCAACTAACCTCTCCCTGTCAACTCCTGCTAATTGTACTGTACCGTCCCCAAGGGCCTCTCGCTCACTTTCTAGATTAACTCGACTATCTACTCTCCTCCCTCACCTCTCTGTCTACCCCAACTGTCCTGTTAGGTGACTTCAACATCCATCTCTCCAACTCCAGCCACTCTGCTGGATTCCTCCCTCTCCTTCACTCCTTCGACTTCTGTCTCTCTCCATCCCCTCCTACCCCCTGGACACCTCTGATCACTATTTCATCTCTTTTTCTTTGTCCCTCCCCTCTCTCCCTGCTCCTCCTACCCCCAATGTCACCTCTCGCCGTAACCTCACTCCCTCTCCCCCTCTGTCCATGCCTCCACTGCTCTCTCTCACCTCCCTCCTATCGACGCCTTTTCACAACTCTCCGTAGACTCTGCTACCTCTACCCTCTTCTCCTCCCTCACCTCCTCCATCGACTCCCTCTGTCCCCTCACCTCCCGACCTGCTCGCCCCTCCCCTCCCCAACCCTGGCTCTCCTCTGCGCTCCGCTCAGCAAGAATCACACTGCGATCTGCTGAAAAGAAATGGAAGAGAACCAAACTCCCTGCTGCCCTAGACCTTTACCGCACTCTCCTCGCCTCCTTCTCCTCTACTCTCTCCTCTGCTAAATGTACTTATTTCCAATCTGTAATCCAAGCCTCCACTAACAACCCACGTAAACTATTCTCTACCTCCTCCTCCCTCCTCTATCTCCCCTGATGACTTTGCCTCCTTCTTCTCTTCTAAAATCTCAGATATCCGCAAACTCTTTAACACCTCTCCCTCCCCTGCACCCCCTCCTGCTCCAACCCCTACACCCACTGCATCCCCTACTAACTCACCCTCCTTCTCCACCTTCTTGCCCCTCTCAGACTCTGACCTCTCCTCCCTGCTCCAGGGTCACAAACCCACCACGTGTGCCCTGGACCCTCTCCCCACTCATCTCTTTCAAGCTGCTGCTCCTGCTCTACTTCCCTTCATCTCCTCCCTTCTCAACACCTCTCTCCTTTCTGGTCTCTTTCCCTCTGCCTTCAAACAAGCCTCTATCACTCCCCTCCTCAAAAAACCTACCCTCGACCCCACCTCCCTCCAGAGCTAAAGTCCTGTCTTCCTCCTACCCTTCCTCTCCAAAACCCTCGAGCGGGCTGTACACCTCCAGCTCTCTGCTTTCCTGTCCAACCACTCTCTGCTCGACCCTCTCCAATCTGGCTTCCGCTCTGCTCACTCCACTGAAACCGCCCTCCTGTCTGTCACCAACTCACTAAAGTCTGCCCGAGCTGCCTCTCTCTCCTCTGTCCTAATTCTCCTCAACCTCTCTGCTGCCTTTGACACTGTTGATCACTCTATTCTACTATCATCTCTCGCTGACCTGGGGATCTCTGGCACTCCTCTGGCCTGGTTCTCCTCCTACCTCTCCAACCGCACTTACCAGGTAACCTGGCGTGGAATAATCTCCACACCTCGCCCTCTCTTAACAGGAGTCCCCCAAGGGTCAGTCTTGGGTCCTCTCCTGTTCTCTCTCTCTACACCCGCTCCCTGGGCCCCCTCATCGCATCCTATGGTTTCTCATACCATTTCTATGCTGATGATGCTCAGATTTTCCTCTCCTTTCCCACCTCTGACTCCACCCTCCCCTCCCGTATCTCTACCTGTCTGTCTGCTATTTCCTCCTGGATGCACTCGCATCACCTCAAACTCAACCTCTCTAAATCTGACCTCCTTTTTTTCCCTCCTCCTCCTCCCCCTCCTCTGATCTCTCTATCTCTGTTCCTCTGGAATCTACCACACTCTCTCCCTCTTCCTCCGCTAAGAACCTCGGAGTCACCCTGGACCCCTGCCTCTCTTATTCCCAGCACATCTCCACTCTGGCACGCACTTGCCGATTCTTCCTGAGCAACATCCGAAGAATCCGACCCTTCCTCACCAACTACGCCACCCAGCTCCTGGTCCAGGCCTTGGTACTCTTCTGCCTAGACTACTGCAACTCCCTCCTGGCTGGCCTCCCTGCGTCCGCCACCTGTCCGCTCCAGCTCATCCAGAACTCTGCTGCCCACCTGGTGTTCTCTCTGCCTCGCTTCTCCCATGCAACTCCACTACTCCACTCACTCCACTGGCTCCCGATCACCGCTCGCATCCAGTTTAAGACTCTTGTACTAGCCTACAGATGCCTTGACCAGACTGCACCCAGCTACCTCCAGACCCTCATCTTTCCCTACACCCCCACTCGACTTCTCCACTCCACCTGCACTAGAAGACTAGCTCTACCTCCTCTACGCTCCCCTGCCTCCAGAGCCCGCTCCTTCTCCACCCTCGCTCCGCAGTGGTGGAATGACCTTCCTACAGATGTCAGGACTGCCCAGTCCCTGACCACATTCCGGCGCCTCCTTAAGACTCACCTCTTCAGACAGCACCTGTAGAACTCCTCTGTTTTTCCCCTGGGACACTTATCACTGTTCCTTAAATGCGCTTTACTTGCTCTTATCTGCCCCCTATTTTACTGTATTTAATCCTGTACTTCAGAGTACTGTAATCTGCCAAGTGTTTAATCAGTAGTATTTTGTACTTAATCATATCCTGATGTAACTATCACTGACACTGTTATCTGCTGTATTATTGAATTGTATTTTGTCACACTTGTACTTGCTTGAACCAAAGTCATTGTATTTATCTTGCTTTTAATTGTATTATTACTTGTACTGTGATACTTGAAATGTATTTGCTTACGATTGTAAGTCGCCCTGGATAAGGGCGTCTGCTAAGAAATAAATAATAATAATAATAATCAAGGGTACAGCAGCAGTGTCCCCCACCTGGGATTGAACCGACAACCCTCCGAGGTGGCACTACGTTTTAATATTGTAAAGGCCTCAGAATTAACCTTTTCAACTGGAATAATAAAGCCTGAAGGTTACCAGATAGGGTTGCCAACTGTCCAGTTTTTGGGGGATTTGTACAGTGTCCGGTCAGAACTTTTTTTCTTGTCACAAGTGACTAATTAGTTGAGGTTGAGCACATTGGACTCTATGTATCATTGATTTTTCTTTCATATCTTGACTTTTCGTAGGTTTTTGTGACTTCGTAGACCTACCCGCAATGTATTAGTCGTTTTCACTCCCGTAACTTAGTTTCAACCCTGCTGCGGTAGTTTAGTTACAACAGTCTGCTTCAAACTACTTTCGCATGCAAATGTACAAATCTCATTATAATAATGAAGTTTCACGCATACCCTTGATGCATTATCATTTTTCCTGATTTACAACTTCGGTTTGTGCTTGTTATTTTACGCATGCCTCTCACTGGCGTAGATTCAGCTAGCGGTTCGTATGTGTAACTTCCTGTTTAAACATTTACAGACTTTTAAAATATAAAATAAACCAAAAAAAAGAGTATTTATATTAACTGAGTTTTCTAGGCCTTTTGAGGCCCAGGTGAATATACTGGAACTATCGTTTCACCAAACTGCTGCTTATATTGTTCGGGACTGTGTTGTGATAATATATTGTGTGGTCGAATAATTGTAATAATAAGTCACAAGTAGCCTATTAAAATATTTTATGGAAGGTTTTAGTGGTTTTACTAGTGCAATTTTAGGTGTTTTTAGAATAATTTTTGTATGGAGATAATGTGCACGGTGGTTGAAAGTGGGGAGTTTGTAGATGATTATTAATTAGTATTATTTTACTTGCCTGTTTGTGTGGTTCCTGTACACTCATTGGGAAGGTCTGGGTGGGCAGTTCTAAATCCAAAACGACCTGTGGACAAAGGGTTATAAAGATAATTATAAAAACATATACTTACCTGGAATGAACAGTTTACAGTAGAGGAAACCCTGACATTTACTCGCTGTTCATTGCTGTTTGGGTTTCCCTTCTTACTGCACTACTAGCCAATCAGAGCCCGCTACTTGTTTCTCTGTCAACATTCATCTCTCAACGCTCCACTGTGCAAACGTGTTTTTTATTGGTCTGTTAAATTTGAGAAGTACACCAAAAGATATTCTGCTTTATTTTGCATTTCACTCCTTGGGGGTGATGTCTAGTTTTCAAAAAATGGAAAGTTGGCAACCCTACTACCAGACCACACATGAAATTCTGAGGCAACAGCATTACTCATGGAATATTGAGGAATGCGTTTGTACTCATTAGCAACTAAAACTAGCACTGCATGAAATCATGAAAAAAACTAAAAACAGAAAAGCTTAATTATTTTTTGATGCATCCGTTTTCTAATTGCAATACAATCGTCAGAGGGCTTTACCAGCTGGTAGGCTGTCTCGTGCATTTAAATGTTCCTAAAGCTGAAAGTACTGTAATATGGGCCAAGAATATCATTATACTGTTGTACCACATTTAAATGTATTTATTTATTTTACCAACATAATAATTATATTGTAAAAAGGAAAACTTTTTAAAGCAGCCATTTTCTAACAGCAACAGAACCCTCAGGAGTGGGCATTAATGATCTGTAAGGCCCTTCTTGTGATGTTAAATGTTCTCGCCTTTGGCTCTGGACATTTAACAGCACGTGGGCCTTACCAGATGGTAAAGCCCTCTTCTGAGGGTTCTATTGCTTAATTCAAATACACACAATGATAGTCTTTTGGCTTCTGTCCTGCTGCACTGATTATATCATTTTCTGGAAGAGAGTGTTCTTTGAAATGTTGGTCTTCAGGCAATCAAAAGTAAAATAAATCAATATACCTCAGAAATATGAATTTGCTCAACGTACATCTTTGTATAAACAAAACCTCAATCAATATTCATAAGAATTAAGTTATGACAAGAACTGTCAGCTTTACTCAAGATAACTTGTATTAGGGTTCATTGTTTTCTGATCGTCAAATATAAGTATTTTTATTTTTAATAATGTTTACCAAGATATAATCGTAGTGTAATGTAGTTCTAATTTTGAAATTGACTCTGAATAAAAAGTGCAATATCAGAATGAGTTGTTTGACAGACTGATTAAGCTAGTCTGAGTCTTGTTTATAGTTTATTTTGGTGGTTCACAATTTAGTACTGATGTGGGAGGGTTAGTTGTGTAAAAGAACAAATACTTTTTATTTTGCAGGTTTGAAAATAGTAGAACATGTGATCATGGCAGCCAAGTTACAAAATAAGTTAATTAGAACCAAATCTAGTTAATATTACAGCTGCTGGAAACGATGACGGGTTCGCTACTCATGTGGCTTGCAGTGTGGACAACTTCAGATTCAATAAGAAATTTCAGATTACAAATAGTATTGAATACTTCTCTTTTTAAAGCTGAGGCTGTAATTCAGGACATCATTACAATTATTTGCTCATGTCTAACCTTGACTTACTTTCAGGCAGTGGTGGCTGTCTTTCTTCCCTCCCTCTTGAGAAGCTAGGCCAGCTGGACAGAAATCAAAATCACTTGCCATTATTATGCTGATAACAGTGACCATGATTCAGGCTTTGAATTTAATTTTTCTGCACAGCCTTTGCTGGAAACCATAAACACAAGTGAACTGTTAAAAGCTGTGACATGTGCACCTAGCTAAGCTCTTCAGAAAAGGACTCGCCTGGGAATGTGGAGCTTTTCTCACAGGTAGGAATTATCTGGCATAAAGGCAAGGCTTATCAGTGTGCTTAGAAAGAGCTGCATTACAGCTGCATGCAGTATGAAATATCCCACGCTGCTTTGATAGCCCTGAGGCATTCCAAAGGTTTATAATGCCTGTTAGCTCAGATTAATTACAAAGAAAGTAGAACTGATGCTCTCTGCCTCATGACTAAGGCCCTGTTAAAATCATGGAAATTCTATTTAAAATTCTTGACTGTGTTACAGGTAAAGTATCATATTTCACGGAATGTGCATGGAAATATTGTAGCGATCTTGGTTCCCGCAGGCAGGCGCATCACACAGGGCGAGGCAATCCACACACAGGCGGAGGGCAGGCGTGGACCCGGGACCTCTCGCACCAAAGCATAGCGCCAATACCGCTGTACAAAGGAGCTGGCTCGGGCTTATGTCTCTGTGTGTGATTACGTCACCTACCAGCCCTGCTGCTGCCTTCCCCTGTGCACGCTACAATATGTTATAAATTATGTATACAGATTATTATTTTTTTAAACAGCAAATATACAGATAAATGCACTGACATCAAAATTAACATCAGTTATTCAAGCACTTTACAATAGCTTGTGAAGCGGTGTTGTAATTAACATCCTGTAGGTAAAGTGTATCTGCAAGGACAGCTTCCAGTTCTTGTACATCAAATGCATGTTCACCATTTAGGTCTTGCAAAACAAATACAATGTTTAACCCATACTGATCTTGGGCATCAGTCGACTCATCAGTGACCACTGACAAGCAACCAGACTGTTTTACCAATTCCATAATCTCCTGCTTGTGATACTCGGCAACTTTAGGTAAGTAGTCATGTCTCAGCTGGACTGATGAAGGAATCACTGCACCATTTGCTACACTCAGTCTGAAGAATTTCTGTAACTTTTGTATGTCCAGTTTTTCAAGAGGGACATTTGCGCAAACAAACGCCTCTGTCAAGTCAAAATTTAATAAGTGGACTTTTGGATGCAGGCACATAGCAGAGCTGTACAGTTTCATTAATGTGATTTTTTGTGTATGAAATACAAATAATTATGAAATTATTTTTATTTCTTAAGAATATTGTAAAAATCACGGTATTGGGCTAATTTCACAATTTCCACACAGCCTGTGAAATCGCAATTTTCCCAGTGCCTTACTCATGACCAACTGGATTAAAAACAGTGCTTCTGAATGTTATTAAATCAAATCCACTCTTCCTTTAAATCAGACTGAACATGCTCAAATATAGTGAAGCATCTTTATTTAATTACATTCCACACCATCACTTTGTACTTACACAGGCAGAGGCATTTAGAGAGTAAAACAATATTATGAATAAAATCTTCACCTTTGCAGTAAAAAAGGGCTTTGTGCAGGGGTACTCCCCGCCCCTGTGCATATTATCTTTTGTGTTAATTTGTATTCATTGTATTGTTTAAATGTACTGTTTTGTGTATTTAAAACATGCTGTTTTATTATTATTGTTTACAGTCTGGATGGGGTTAAAATGCCTCATCCAGATAAAATCGTTAGAATGTGTGGTCAACAGCGAGTGCTCATTGATAAACTGGCTGTTGACCACACATATGATAAAACCTGTGACGAATGTTGTTGAGGGGTAAATTAGGTAATTGATAGCCAGTTGACCCCTTGGCCACAATATAAAAGACCTGCAGCTTCGGCTGAACGGTGTGGGTTGTCCAGAGGAGGAAAGAGACAAGTAAGTACAGATACTGAAAGTAAACAATTGCTACTCGTGCTGGTTTTAAACCACGATACTTGTTTGAGTTAGTGTTCCCTTTGTTTTGTATTTTGTCTGTTTGGTTTGGCCAATGCGCCATTTTGTTTTGTAAAGTGTTTTGTGTTTGTTTAAATATTTAATTTAATTAAAAAAACGAGCGCATTTGCGTCTCGCCCCATAATATTTGCCTGTTGTATTCCATTCATTTCCTGGCCTGATGTCACCACAAAGCCAACCTGCCACAGGCTTGCAAAATGTTATCATGCTGTTTAGGATTAAGGTGCTGATGCCTGTGGTTTTAGTTCCAAACTATAAATCTAATCCAGTGAAAAACGTATATTGGTGCCCAGAAGCCTTGCGACTCTTCTCAGCACATCAGTTCAGCAGCTCAGTACTTGAATACCGTATTCCTTTCACAAACCACTGCAATGGTTGATTAAATTCAGAACTGGAGATAATATGGGAAACTGATACAGGCCAGTGATCTTCTTGAGGTGTTAAAAATGAAAGTAAAACAAAGAATAGGGCTCTGCAAACTAAAAGATCACACATTGGTCACTATAATTCCAACATTTCAATCTAAAAAATGCAGGACCAAAGAAAATAACAAAAATAAATATTTACTCCTACTAACGCACTCAGACACCATCAGTCAGCATTAACAAAACAGGTATTTGCAGGTCTGAGGTTTTGTATTAATTCAGTTGAAACCTGAAATTGCACCTAAAAAAGCGGATGTTGCCATATGTAAATGAATTGTTTCAACTGAAAAACTTGGAGTCCCCATATGCACAAAATAAAATGTGTGGGTACACCCAAGACCATGTCCAAGGTCAGTTTGAATTTTTCTGAGGACTCCAAGACTGAAATGTACAACATACTGGCCATCCATGTAGCTCAGTGTTTCTGGAAAGCTATATATATATATATATATATATATATATATATATATATATATATATATATATATATATAGTTAGTTAGTCTGTCTATATATTGTCTTGCTATATTAAATATATCTTTTTTAATGTATATACATATGTGTGTGTATTTATACCTGGTACACTTTTTATTGTATTTTTTTAATTGTATTTTTCTATCATCTTATATTTTTAATTGTAGGAGTCTGCAAACCTACATTTTAAGAGTAATAATGGCAACATCTCAATCCCAGCCAGCAGGGTAAATGAAAAATGCAGGGCCACATAATAGCAAAAACGACTTAAATCCAGTTCAGGTGCTGTACATTTGTCATCTGTAATTGTGGGCTGTAGCTGTAGCTGTATTCGACACATACAAGGTGGCTGCAGCAGCTAAGAGAAGCAGTATCACATTCTGTTTCTCTTTACCCCTTGTGATTCCAAGCAAATTAAAAGGAGGATCATTCTTCTTTTGGCTTTCTCAAACAAGTTTATGTATCATTGGTTTCCTGAAACCAAAAATAAAACTTGCTGGAGAAACTACAGTCCAGCTACTTTCTTAGGTTGTTGTGTTCCATTGCTGTGGTCAATTCTTATATTGTGGAGATAACTATAGCATGCATGCTGCTATTTGCATGATTATAGGGAATCATGATTTAAATAATTAAAAAACAATATTCCAAAAACATAAATACTTTGTTTTTTTACAACATATATATATATATACACACACACACACACACTGTTCATACATTTACCTTGTTTTCACATTCAAATAAAATGTACATTACCATATATATATATATATATATATATATATATATATATATATATATATATATATATATATATACACATATATATACATATATATACACACATATATATACATATATATATATATATATATATATAGAGAGAGAGAGAGAGAGAGAGAGAGAGATATGTATTGTGATAAATTTCACTGAATTTAAGGTTCGTTTGCCCCTTTTTTGCAGACACAGACACAAAACAAAACAAATAAAAAACGTAAAACAAAAGCCCTAGGTACTTTTCTCCAACTAACTAGTAGTATAGGACCACTAAGCCGTTGACCCATTTCCACAACACAGTTACAGATTTTACACCACACAGATGTAAAACAAAAAACGCACAGTTGTTTGTCTCTCACACACGCACACACACACACACACTGTACTTACAGTTTTTTGACTTCACCCACGACCAACACAGACAATGACAGGCTTTTATACACTCCAATTACAAACCCTTAAACAATAATTCATGTAAACGATACCCAAGTGCACCCAGGTGATTCCCATTTAGCCCTAGAGGCTTCTGGGACGTGTGGTTTTTTAAGCTACGGCCGTGACACACATCCCTTGCACTACAAAATTACACCACACACACACCATGAATCCCCAGCAAACACACAGGAGGGCTTTCGCTCTGCCATATACATACTGTATATAGTGATGGAGTATATGTTCCATATAGGAATGCAGAGGCATTATGACCCTGGAGTGTGGGGGAGGCCTGCAGCCATCTTAGCTCCGATACAGTAGGTTATGGCCAAGACCACCAGTTTCCAGACAATAGGAAACAGCTTTTAGCCACTGATCAATTGACTGGGTGATATAAACCCAGCCTAGCCACTCACATATTGTGGTGGAGAGATTGTGTGAATCGCTGAAAGGTATTTCAGAGATAAAGATTGCATCTAAAAATAATTGTGTTTGGATTTTTGTTTACTGGACTGGCATTGGAAACTAACTTGTTGTTAAGTGAGTCTTCAAAAGAAGAGCTAGACTTTTTTGTCATTAAATTGAAGTTGAACAATACAAGACGGACAGTCCCAGAACCGTTTCCTATGTGTTATTTGTGAGCAGGGTGGGTTGCCATCCTGACACAAATACCCATGAGTATTATGTGAAAACAAGATACATTGTTAAATACATGTATAATTTTTAAAGCCATTTACTAAGGAGCTCTATTTTGGCAACTGCTCTAATCAAAGACACCAGGGATAATCACCACCCAGTTGTTAAAATGGGCTCTGTATATAAAAATGGCCTTGGTTGAGATAAAGATTGATCAACAATCCTCCTATGGGGCCTTTCCTTCAAAAAAATAATTTTAAGGACAGCGTGAGCTAAACTGTTGGACACTTTCTATTGAATGTCAGAGTCTAACATTGAAACACATTGTTCTTACAGTAAAGTGTTTGATTTATTTAGTGTGTCTATTACCACCACAAGTTTCTTGGTGCCTTGAGGGCCATCAGATAAAGTAGCTCTCATGTTTTGAGCCCCATGGTATTTTGAAATGTGAAAGGAGTATAATCATTCCCATGGAAGATCCTGTGATGTAACAATAGGTAATGACATTTTAAGTTCTCGAATGACATTTTGTTCAGTAAACACAATCCAGACTTGAAAACTACCTTTTAAAATGTCACTGCACCTAGGCAATATAAAGTACCTTTCTCTTTTGACTTTTGTTGGGCTTGTGGCTTCCAAAGACTGATAAATATTGGATGCAATTAGTGCCCTAATGAAAACCACATTCAGGTTCACCTGGAATACATGAACTTTACAATTGGGAAATTTGTATATATGTATTTATTCATCATTAACATTGAAAAATGTGTATGTGCGAGGGAGGTGGAGTTCAGTGCAGCAAAAAAGGTGTGTTACTGTTCTTATGACATACACACACACAATTTACAAATATACACAATGGCCAATCATCTTGGTAGACAGTCACAGTCCAGCCATGTTTGTTTTAATCCTCGCCGTGCGTTGCTCAGCAGTGGTTTCCTGTTCACTCACTCTTCCTGCTGTGTCCCTGTCTCTCAAGCCTGTATTTTAAATGCAGTCAGAGAACCACAACAACACCATCAGCTTGCTTGTAAACACATGCTAGTCCTGCACCCGTCCAGATGACTTCATCATTTTTCTCTCTGTGCAACAGCTTCCAGCTGAAGTAAACCTCACTACACTACACAATTACCCTAATGTACCCCAGGCCACGCCTCTATCAATCCATCACAGCCAACCGCTATTATCCTTCTTCTGACTAAAAGAAGTTGGCACATGCCAATCTAATAGCAGATGAGCACCCTCTATCACCCTTCTATAATATCATCTAGCTACATCCCCATTTTCCAGTAGTCTGAATATATTGTATTATGTTTTTCTTTCACTTTTTCTTTTTTTCCCTCCTTCAATACGCTACATATTAATTTAGTATCCACCTCAAATGCATTCAACTGATTTATTAACACCTCTCTTTGTTGTTTGAATTTACTATATTACAAAATATAATATTGTACAGTTTCCAACCTTTGACACTCTCCACATAATCTATCTACATGTTTCCCTATTCTAAAAAGATGCTGACTCAATGCCGTATGTCCAATTCTCAATCTATTCATTATAGTTTCTTCCGCCCTGTTCAATTCCCCTCTAAATGTTTCACTCCCTAGTCTAACCTTTGGCTGTATATCATAATAAAACTTTCCCTTAGGATTGTGTTCCCATTGATTTTGCCATGATTCCATGATTTTTTGTTTAGTTATTGCATTTATTTCTGTTTTGCACAGAGGGAGTACCATATCCACTTCCTTTCTCAATAACTCATTTTTTGCCATAAAATCCACCTGTTCATTACCTAGCACCCCCGAATGACTTCGTGCCCATGCTAATATAAAGTCTATGTCTCTGATCGCACATTCATTTAATGCTATTAAAATATCAAATATAATATATTTCCTGACACCACTCCCTGTCTCAATAGCATTTTTTAATTACTTCTTTCCCACATCTCTTATCTATCATTTCTGTAAGTTGTTTACACATTTTTGGTTTTACAAAAGTTCACCTGGGTATTCGGATATAATCATCAACATTTTTCCACCTGCTCTAATTCACTGATCTTTTCCCTACATGAAACCCAAAAGTACCTCCACTCATTTTCCATTGAATTTGTTTATACTGCCAATACCAATTTTCATTTGCACAATTTCTGACTGGATGGCCCATACTCAATGCCTTAAGTTTACTTCAATATTTAATATTTAATAATATCCTCTGAGTTCTAATGGCATTTCACCCATCAAAACCTGCAATGCTGCAACCGGTGAAGATTGCATTGTTCCTGAACAAATTTGCAAAGCTTGAGTCTGTATCTGATTAAAAACCTGCAATTGGGTCTTGTTTGCTGCTCCCAATATCCAAAACACTCCGTATTGCACCTTTATTGAGAGGAACGGTAGTTCCTCGCGCCAAGTTATCAGTGAGAACTGCCAGACTCTGTACAGCAAGGATAGTGTCTTCAGGGTATTGGTGCCACAAAAGTAAATCATCCAAAAGCACAATTTCACCATTTTACTTTTAATTTGTAGTTCCCAACACTCTTAGGTGAAATGTAGAACAAAAAGTCAATACCTGGGTGCCTACTCGATACCCCAAATACTCTGACTTACTCTTCCCAATGGCACATTTCTTTGGGTTAGCAGTGAGCCCAGCCTCCCGCAAGGATTGCAATACCACCGCCATACAGATGACTCAGCCAATCCTCACTTTGGATAACCACGTCATCTATGTAAGCAGCGGCGTATTGCTGATAGGGCTGCAAAATGTGATCCATCATTCGCTGGAAAGTGGCTGGTGCTCCGTGCAACACAAATGGCATTGTCCTGAATTGGTATAACCCAAAGGGAGTCGAAAATGCTGTCCTCTCTCTGGATTCCAGGGTCAGGGGTATCTGCCAGTACCCCTTTGTTAAATCTAGTGTTGTCATAAAATGAGCCATGCCAAGACGCTCCAGCAACTCATCTACCCGGGGCATGGGATAAGCGTCAAACTTCGATTTTTCATTAACTCGCCTGAAGTCAATGCAAAATCGAGTTGACCCATCCGGTTTACCCACTAAAACAATTGGACTGTTCCAGTCACTTTGGGACTCCTCTATTACACCCAGTCTGAGCATCTCATCAATCTCCGCCTTTATTACCTGCCTTTTGCGCTCAGGTATGCGGTACGGCCTTTGGCGAACTGGTGCCCCCCCGGCTCAGTCTCAATGTGATGGTGGGCTACTCGAGTCTGCCCCGGGATGGGAGAAAACACATCAAGAAACTCCGCCACCAGCTCCCGAGCCTGACATTTCTGTATTGGTGTCAGATTGTCTGCAATCTGTACTGACCCCTTTTTCGCCAACACAGAAAGATCAGGTCCCAGGTCTGTGTCTGTGTCATCTGCTTGCACCACTAACAAAGCCTGTTGCAACCAGGGCTTCAAGAGGTTTACATGATAAATGTACTTTTCTCTCTATCACTCTGGCTGGCAGATCTCATAATCTTCCATCCCAACCCGGCATGTAACCTCATAAGGTCCTTGCCTCTTCACCAGTTTAGAAGCACTTTATCCCCTGGCTGAAACGTGCATAACCGGGCCCCCCTGTTATATTGGGTCTCCTGTCTGTGCTGAGCCTGTTGCAAATTGTCATGTGCCCATTTTCCCACAGAGTCAAGACGTTTGCACAGGTCCAACACATACCGGACAGTATTGGTCGAATTGTCCTGCTGCTCCTCCCACATCTCTCAGACCAGATCAAGCACACCCCGGGGTCTCCGCCCATACAGCAGCTTGAATGGTGATAACCCCGTAGAAGCCTGTGGTACCTTTCTGAAAGGAAAGAGAAGAGGATGAATCAGCTGGTCCCAGTAGCGCACGTCACTGTCAATGAATCTATGCAACATGTTTTTGAGGGGCTTATTAAAACGCAACACAAGACCATCGGCCTGGGGGTGAAAGACCGAGGTCCAAATGGTCTTAATCCCCAAAAGTTTACATGTTCTGCGGACTAGCTGGGACATAAAGTTGGTGCCTTGGTCAGTCAGTATTTCCTTGGACATCCCCACCTGGGAGAAAACTTTCATGAGCTTGTTGGCAACAGACTTAGCAGACGCAGATCGGAGGGGAATGGCCTCTGGATAACACATGGCATAATCCAAAATTACCAATAGTTGTGTGTATCCTGCCGCACTTCTTTCTAGTGGTCCCACTATATCTACTCCAATACGCTCAAATGGAGCTTCCACTAGGGGCAACGGCACCAGTGGAGCTCGTGGGACGGCTCTAGGGCTAGCTTTCTGACATTCCCCACAGCGTTCGCAAAAATGCCTGACATCACTGTCCAGCCCCAGCTAATAGCACCATGTCATGCTTTGGTCTTGTCCCTTCCCAAATGACCAGACAGGGGAATAGTGTGAGCAAGCTGCAACAAATCCTCCTTAAAGGGCTGAGGAATGAGCAACTGGTGACGCACTTCCCCCGTCTGGGGTAATTTCTCAACACAGTACAAAAGGTCTCGATTAATTTCAAAGTAAGGGTACGTGGTAGTGCATCTGGGCTCGACCACCCGACCATTAACCAGACCTGCTTGGTCAAAGAGCCTGCCCAGCACGTCGTCACGCCCTTGTTTGAGTCGGAAGTCACAGTGAGCTAAAAAATCATCTCCCATGGCCAAAAGGCAGTTTGATTTGGGAAAATAAAGAATTTAAATAAAAAATAGAATTAGACATGGACTAGGATGTTGTTTCTTGGCCTGCAAAGCTACAGCACATAACGTGCATCAAAGCTGCATTCCTGAGGTCTAACCACATGATGGTCAAGATCTGTAATCATCCTGCACTGCCTTTGGATAGGTTTTGGTTTGCAACACATGCTGATCGCACATAAATCACATTTTGCAATAATAGATATTAGGCAGCAGGCAATATGCTTTCATTGAGTATTAATTGATTGGTTTAACTATTTATTTTGAGGGAGGGTGGGTGGTCGATTGCACAGGGCTTCTCGAAGATATTTGTCATTTTTTTAATAAATATTTATTGTTCCACACAGAACAATTCTTTGAATGTTGTATTTGCATAGATACTTTAAAGCTTAACATAGTGCTATTTTTACAGTACTTTTCATTTTTAAAATCACCATTGACTGTAACAATCAATCAAGATGAAAAATCAACACAAGCACCAACTAACATTGTTTAAAATTCAATTTCTGAATAATAAGACTCCAGTATATCACTGGGAGGATATCTAACATGTGCCTATGCCAGATTGAGAAACGATTACCATATGAAAGAAAAATCTTCAGTCACCAGTTACAGTACACTTAGATCCCTATCCTAATCACACAGAGTATATCGGGAAAGGTCAGGAATAATTTGGGCTCTACAAGGCAGGAATGAATAATGTGCAGCCTTCTTTTATAAAACACTGTGGCAGCAGTTAAAACCTAGTTGTGTATCTGACAGTCACAGATACAACATGCTTCCTTTTCTCAGCCAGTCTACTATATATTTCCACCCATGATCACTATAAATACAGTAGCTGCTGAAATTACCTGCTTTTGTATTTTGTTTCAAGGTACCACTTCCACCATCATGTATCAGTTCTCTGTCTTCTCGGTGGGGAAGGATAGAAGGATTCCACCAACCCCAGTTTGTGGTCTTATTTAATAATGTACTTTTAATCTATAGTCATCTAATATTACTGGTCTATGTTGATGTTTAAAGAGTAAGTGGGTTCAGTATTAATTGTCTTAATTTGTTTACTGTCCCCTAACCTTTTATGATGTTTAAAATAATTATATCAATTACTTACATCACTGTAACTTGATAAGTCTGTACAGAGATGCGCCTCACGTCTAGTTGCCTGCCACTATTTGAGCAATATGAACCAGTCACAGCAAATGAAAGCAAAGTGCATGAAAATGTAAGGTAACCAGATCTTTTTCTGACATCACTTCTCCCCCAGATGATTCCTCCTTTGCAGCTCCACTTAAATATAATATATTGGGGCAGCAGTGTGGAGTAGAGGTTAGTGCTCTGTACTCTTGACCGGAAGGTTGTGGGTTCAATCCCCAGTGGGGGACACTGCTGCTGTACTCTTGAGCAAGGTACTTTACCTAGATTGCTCCAGTAAAAACCCAACTGTATAACTGGGTAATTGTATGTAAAAATAATGTGATATCTTGTCACAATTGTAAGTCGCCCTGGATAAGGGCATCTGCTAAGAAATTAATAATAATAATCTTTTGCTATACATAAATCCATAAGGTGGCAAGTGGACTCTCAGGCATTCCAAATATTGCTATCCTGCGATAACAGGACACAATATAGTTATAATAAACAAATATAAGTCAAATTCACTTGTCACATAATAGCTATAACTGTTGGGCACATTGTGTACTTTTATCTACTCAGAAGACTGTTATGCCCTTGTACACTCAATTCACCCTCTTTCCTATACTAACTGTATTAAATACGGCACTTGCGAAGTTTAAATTATATAAAATAATATCCATGGTTATTTATAACTTCATGTCACACGTCCAATCCAGCTATTATAACTACTAAAACTATGACTACAAATAATTATACTTTATGATAGTTTAGGATAAAATAAAATTCAACCAAAATTATGGGTTTCAAATGAGTTATGTATAATGTATACAATATGCAGATAATTGTTTTCTGCATTACTTAGTAACTGATAGTAAAGTGGATTATTAAACACCCCCGTGGGGAATTCCGATTTATACTTGAGGGTGATGGGGTGTTTTGACAGGAGATACGAGAGAAAAAGAAATGTGACACATTCCTGAATAGTCCGGACACACAAGTCTGTAATGTGCAGGTGAGAGGAGTTAAGTAATTCGATGCACTGGGTTTACAGGGAAATAACCATCTTTCAATGTGGTTGTCATTCTGAATTTATATATTTACTACTTAAAATAATAACAATAAATGTAAACCGCATGATGGCATAACTTAGTCTATTCATTAGTCTATACACCATTGTCTTTAAAATACAGTATGGCTGTCAAAGTGTCGAATATAATCTCAGCCACACATGATGGATATTCCTATAAAGGTTTATTTTATCTCTTGAAGCACTAATAGCCTTAGCAGAATTGGAACAAAGTATAGAAAAGGTTTAATCTGAACTATTCCAGAACACAAAATGACAGTTTGTGTTTGCTGAGCTGTAGAAATCTGATCTCACTGTTACCATGGAAACAGTGTTCAATCTTGATCAACCCACTTCTCTTAGTCCCAGTGAAGTAATGTACAATTTATAAATCAAGTCCAATGTTGTCATGGAAGCTTTCTGATCTTTATGTACTGTATCTCTCTCTCTCTCTCTCTCTCTCTCTCTCTCTCTCTCTCTCTCTCTCTCTCTCTCTCTCTCTCTCTCTCTATATATATATATATATATATATATTTAGTTCTGTAAAAAATTATATAGCGCTACATGTACCCACTGTTTAAATAGCATGCAAATTTTCTTTTCATTGTTAACATCCTGACAACTTTTTAAACATAACTTTAAAGTCTGTTTCAAAGCTCTTTTCAAAATGGCGACTCTAGTGCACTGGGGTTTGAGATCGGTCCCCTAAATCACTGCAGGAAGAGAAAACAAAACATAACAACACGTATTCTGGCTTCTCTGTTCGGTACCACATTGTGGATCGTTATTGCTGTGTTACATGTTTAAAAATGTGGGCAATAATCCTTACACTATCAGTGTACTAGCGGACATTTTGAAAAGAGCTTTGAAACAGACTTTAAAGTTATAAGTGTAAAAAGTTGTCAGGATGTTAACAATGAAAAGAAAGACTACAGGTACTTTATTTAAACAGTTGTAGCAACACGTTAGGACGTGTAAAACTATATTTTTTGGAACCCTACTACTTACCCTTTAAGCCTTCAGATTGTTGTACATACACTCTTTCAGTTAAAGACAATTTGTGTTGTGTTTCCTATTTTGGAAAGACCCATGTCCTTTTTGGTTAAGCAAATCATTTGTGCGTTTTGATTCACAAGCTGACAACCAAACACTGTTCTGACCTCAGCTCACCTCCAGAGAGGTCTTGGTATTTAATTTACTGTATACCATTACCGTTACAGTAAGCATTTTATGGAAATTGTTATGGTGTCTAAAACCAATAGGCCATCGAGTTGATTCATCCTGACATTTCCGCATGTCACGCCATGCAGTCTATCCGAGCAAAACGGAGCAGCTACTGTCTGTAAAAGTTAGCCTGGGGGAACTCTCGAGTGAGAACAATAGGCACTGCTACTACAACTTTTATTTTGCTGCATCTACTGCTTCCTGATTGGAAAGAATGAAAACACCATTTACGGGACTGCAGCCAAAATTATAAACATTCCGCCAAGCTTCGGAATAGATCAGAGTTGCTCAAAGCCGTTCATAATGCTGAAAAATTACTTAAACGTATTCCAAGTGATCCGGGATGATAGAAGTAGCACATCAATGCCCAATACACCTTACAGGTATTGTTATAACTTACATAGATGTGATACTGGCTCTTTAACAATGACTATCATAAACTATTTTAATTATTCCACAAAAAACAACATCACCAAACATTAATAACAGGGTTTATATTATGGTAAGCCCAATAACATCTACCCACACACAATTAGAGACCAACTGACACATGCACCCACCTGTAGACAATTATCATCTTCAGTGTCATGAGTCAAGGACTGCTATGCAAAACCTGTTTTAATTTGCGATTCCCACAGCTGCACATAAGAGTTGATAGCAGCGGGGAAATTAAGGTTTTGATTGGTTCAACTTGTATGTTGTCTTTACTGAGATCTCGGCCAAGTTGTAATACTTTTCACATGCTTGAAAGTATTGAAGAAAATGAATACGGATCAGAAATGCCACTGAAGAGGGGGAGCAGGAGTTGTTAGGCGTAGTCAGGGAGGTGTATAACACTATGCCAAAGGTTTTCAGCAAACAATACTACTTGCCAGTGATTTATGCCATTGTTTTGGGATAGCCTTGTATCCCTGATTGGTGTTCAGCTACAGCTGTGAGTTTCCTTCAGCTATGACAAATAATAAATGCACATTAAAAAAAAAAAAAAAAAAAAACTCAATCTGCCCCCACCCCCTCAACCACAACTCTGTTGCCTATTTAAATTTCTCAGCATGTTTCATTAGGAGGGTGGGAAAAATAGCTAATATAGAAACAAGGTATAGGATTACCCAAAATCATATTATTAAGCACTGTGAAACATAGGATAGCTGATTCCAGGCTATTAGGTACAATATTTATGGTAAGTGCAAAGCATGGAGTGGGGATATGCTATCAATGGCAGAACACATTCGACATGTTTTGTATCTAATAGCCTGGTCTCCGCTATTCTATTTACAGTATTTTATGTATGTAACTTTCTTGAATTTAGTTCATTTTGTAAAAAGCCAGTATGATTTACTGTAATCTGGTAACCACCAAGGGTTTTCATGGAACCTTTCACAGTAGGAGCCTGTAAACAAAGAGCTAGTGCTAAAGCACCCCAGTCGTACAAATCAAAGCTATTTGTCCTGTTAGTGTAAATGTAAAATAAGTAACGTTACAATAAAGAAAAAGTGATTTAGATATATATTTTTTTAATTTGTTTTCATGGTTTGGCACCGTTAAATAAGAATGCTGGCAACTACACAGCAATGTGTATTTGCACAGCCAAACAATACTGGGTTTCAGTCCCAAAATAATAATAAACAAAGGCAATGTCTCGGCACGGCTCCGCGTCCATTCACGCTGCTCCCGTGCTGGTGTTGAATACACAGTGATTAGTGACTGGTGCAGTGTTTGTAATCTGGGTTGGATGCTGGCTTAACAGCGACAGCTCCTGGTTTGCTTAGCTGTCTAATAATCACAAGCAAACAGTTAATAATAAACACAAATACAAAACACTCACGGTTACTTTCAGTTTAACCCATCCTTTACAGGTCTTTCCATAACCAAAACAAAGGAACAGATTGCATCATCACATCCCCTAAAATACCCTTAGTCACGCCCCCTCTGATAGCTAGTTCAATAACGTCCCCTCCAATCCATGGCTGACACATCGCTTACTGTACTAGGGCATGACTCCTGGTATTGTGACTCCACCCCCTTCCTGGATGGCCAGTTCCCACGGACCCTGGAATGAACTGCCAAACCATCCAGTACCAGGCACCCTGTTCCTGTTATACCGTGCCCTCACAGGTCGGGAGAGAGATTGTTGACTAGGATCCATTCACTCTCTGTCACAAGCTCATAAATCTTCCAGAGGTTGTGTAAATTTCAATTTGTTTTCTAAACATTGCACAAGCAGTCTACACTAAATTACAATACAGTACTTCTCAGTAACAATGGTTTGTATTTTGTTTGAATACTGGAATGGGTGATTGTATCAGACTGGCAGATGTGTGCACAGTCTTTTGGACAGTAATGAATGAAATGAAATAGCAAATGAAACCAACAACATGCAAGACTTATCCTGTTTTGCATTATTATGCTAAAACAGTCTTGCATTATATTGTAAGAATGCCAGATAATGGCCATATGAGGAAAACAAATTAAAAAATATCCTTTTAAATTCCCAATGAAATACAGAATCAGCATGACATAAGTTTAGTCTTTTTTTATTATTACACATTTTGTTTATTCCAATAACATTGTGTGTTATTGATTATGGAAAAATCTAGAGACTGTAGGCAGACGATTGTGTTAATCAGAGTTACTTGCTGCATTGGTTTCCATACTATATACAGTACTGCTGCTAAACTACTACGGCTACTGGTCAACATTGTTTAATGTTCAGAAAGCTGTCTTACTTATGGAGCTATATCATTGATTATAAATTATTGATTTTTACAGGTGCAGATTTCAAATTAGATTTGATTGATCTTGCTGGGGGTAAAAAAAATAATCAAAAATAAGCTGTTTTGCTCAAAGGGTTTATTGTGGTTTGAGGAAACATGGTTGATGTTGATTTGAAAGCCCTTCAATATCTTTTCACTTGGGTGCTTTTAATTTATTTTGTAGTTGTTTCAGTAGTCTGTGCAATCTGCACTGTATTGTAGTGTCTTAATTTGAAATGTAAAAAGGGATCCAAGATTTCCTTTAACCAGAATGGTCAATATGACATCTCTAATCCTTAGTAAAGGACCTCAAATGTTATCCTTCAAACTATGTTTAATCTCAGTAACAAATCAATCAAAATGTATAAATATTTATTTTTACTGCTAGATGAAAGAACATTTATGTTTAGTACTTTTTTTTTTTTTTAATCTTGTAAACCAGGGGTAGTCAATTATTTTATGTGATGGTCCAAAATTCATAGTTACAACAAGGTGAAGGTCTGGGGCAACATTTTCACGCTGACTCATATCCCCATATCCACAAAAACTCATAGCTATACAAATAAAGTTATCATCATTGTTGGTTTTAGAGTTCTTCACTAGGTATAAAGGAGTTTGTTTTAGTTTACTACTGCCTCTTTTTCAATAGTCTGCCTTCCTTGATCTCCTGTTACTGCTTCAGTTACTTCCCTGCCAAAACCACAGAATTATCCTTACATGTTGCTGTGTTTGCAGACCCAAACACTGTGTTCCATCATTGCAAAAACAAAGCAAATTCAGTCAAACCAGACTGAAGCACAACAAAATACAATTACTGTGCTTTCTCTATCAAGTGAATTCAAATTAAAAATAAAGTGAGGGCGCTAAGCAGTGAAAGGGAAAGGCTTTGGACGGACTGGCCTGACAGTTCTTTCCCCGGGCCGGGAAGTCGGTCAGTCTGGAAGGCGGCAAGACTCCGTTGCAGGAACGTATTGACCCAGAAGGGAAATGACGTAGCAGCTGCAGACAGTAGAGACAGCTGCACTCGTTTACCAAGGGGTCATGCGTGATAGCCTAAAGGGGATGGAGGATCGTAAATCTTTTCCTTCGCTTGGTTCAGAGAAGCATGGAACTGGAAGGACCGGGAGAGTTACCAAATTATATTGTGAAAAGAGTGAGTGTTTTGTTTGTTTTTGTCATTGTTAGTAATTGTCTTTTGTTTTTGTGAAAATCACTAGACTGCTAAAACATCTCCGGAGCTGTCGCCTTGGGCCAGCACTACCCAGAGCAACACAATTATTATCACCCACCATGAGCACTACGGCACGCACCCAGGACTGGTGACCGTGTTAGTATATTGTGGGACGGATATTTGTGTTTATTGTTTGGGACTGTAACCCTGTTGTAATTTACTCCTTGCTCTACACATTGCTGTGTATTGCCGGGGATAATTTGGTCACCAGACCTGGATACAATTAAAAACTGTTCCAAATGGGATTATAACTCTTTGTGTTTCATTACTGCACTGCATCACCCCTGCACCTGCACGTACCACTTACCACTTTGCCACAGTACGTCATGGTGCTGAAGTGGTTAAAATGTAATTTGCACTTTTAGAAAAGCTCCGGTGCCATTGGCTCATACTCAATGAAAACAAATCCAGAAAGCTAGCAGTCACTGGAAAACATGTTTCCTTAGCTTTAGTGGACGTTCAGACAGTCACAAGTAAAGCATCTCACCTTCGCCCTTCAGAGTTTTGACAGCTTTAGGATTACTGTATTTTCTAATATTTTCTAAATAAATGAACAGCATTGAAATTATAAAACTACCAATAATAAAGCTCCCAGATAATATCAGTTACAATATGCATTAGTTACAGAGTTGTATCAAACTGTAAGATATGTATCCTTAAAATTGAAAACTCACTTTAAAAATCAAGCTCCTAACAGTTTGATTTCACTACACTAAGCGGATTGTATGTATTTAAGTATCAGTTTTGTGCTTACCCAGTCATACAATTAGGCACAATCATCTGGGATGTGTCTTTGAAGATCATTTGGCACAAGGTTGTAACAGGGAACTCACTACATGTGATGAAATGATTACTTGAAATGATGACTTGGATGACATGGATGTGTTTGCTGCTTGATTGACAGGAGACATGCGTGCAGGTTGTGTTTACATATAGTACAGATATACAGGAACTTTCACGTGATGCTACCAGCAAAGTACATAAACTATGTACAAAGACAGCTTGCACTACTCTGCTATCAAATCAAGGTCTCACTTCCACATCCGTCTGCTATACTGGGTGGAATCTACTCAAGGAACTAACTCCCTGTTCCTCGGGCAGTTCACCCAACTCCAACTTTGGATATACACATGATCATTTGGTGCGTTGCAGCTTCCTTTTCCCAGACCTTGGAATATACACACCATCGCCGTTAGAAGTGATTGCTTCGTTTCCTGAACCTAGTCGCACAGGCGGACTGATGCTTCAGCAGCAGCAGCGCTCTGACCCCTATGGCTTACAGCAGCCCTGATCTGTTCAAATCAGGACCCTTTTATTCCTGGTGCTCTACTGCACCACGCCCACCTGCTGATTAGGAGCTCGCAGCTGGTATACACATACCCGCTGCTTGTTCATGCAAATAAACTGAGCAGACAGGCTGCTACACAGAGCATCAGGTTTCCCATTAAAACCAATCCCGTTCTTATTTATACAATCACTACACTCTTATTTACAATAAACAATCACAGGATCCTCCTCCTTATGTGCATGGCCCAAGCCCTGCTACAAAGGTCAATAGCTTTCATTTAAATTTCCATCAGGAACTGAGGAAAACAAAGTATAGAATGAAGCATATCCCTGTAATCCTCGTTTCGAGATTTGTCTGTGTAAAATATTAAAACCAAAAGCAATTTTCATAGTGCTCTTACAGAAATTCATATAATATTACAATATGTATGCAAAGCAAGCTCCAGTTGTGTTTGTTCACCTCCTTCTCTATAACTAAACTTAGATCATTACAATTAAATAGCAAAATCAATCAACTGCAATTCTTTTTGTGACCTTGAGACACCCTCATGGTTCAAAACACCATGTCAAAGAAAGCTGTCATCCTAGGTTTAAAAAAAAATCAGGGGTAATTACACTTTGCCTCTATCACCTTTTTTCAGCAAGTATAATCAAAATGCAATAGGTGTTAAAGTGGTATTGTTTTGTGCTCCCACTACCAGCACGCTGGCAAAGATCTGTAAAAATTATTCTATGTGATACTTTTTTTTTTTTTTTACAAAATAAACACACACTTATTTTTAAATTTGGCAATACAAAATATCGTATTGTACCATAGCATGATGTAATATGATTGAAAATAATTTCATATATTTTTTATAATTGTAAGCTTTGGACATTGCTAAACCTGTGCATAAACTATTTACCCAGAGCGTAAATCATAAAAATGCATTTTTATGGAGAAAGCGTGAATGTGGATTCATCTAACCTTACCATAGTTTACCAGTGATCACTGATCGCCCCCGAGATCACATTATCCTATAAAGGTTGAAGATCAGTATTTGTTGTTAAAGCACACATTTTCAACAACAATCTGTATGAAGTGGACAGTAAGTGCTGCTCAGTAACTTATTAAACTAACTACTGGTACTTTATGAAGAATATCACTGGATTTAAATAAAGGTAAGCAGTAAGTTTTAACAAAAACAGAATCATCACCTCCGGTGTCAATATAGAGTAAAGCAATTTCATTTTTAGCACTGAAAACAAAAATGTTAAGCCTGCAAAAAAAAAAAAAAAAATCTTAAATGCCTATAGCTAAAGTGATTGGTGTCATCTAGCAAGACTTAGCTATGTTCTCATGAAGACTGAAGCTTCCTCCAGTGAGCAAAAAAGATATGTGTATTTTTCAAAAGTAAACTTGAAGGAGACTGGATACACAGTTCCGTACCGTATATTCTTGTAATGCAGGTCTCTTCGAATCGGATCATATCCTTTCCTCTTCTTGTAACTGATGATAAGTCCGGATAAATGCCGCTGCGGTGCCCTTGATACTGCAGTAGGTTACCTGCCAAGCTGGAAAGTTCCATCACAAGCTGTTTATCTTGTTAACTCAGAAATCGAATGATGAGTGCAAGGTCTCTCCCCTGAAGCAGGCCTTACATGCGATGTGCGCGTTCAGTTTCAAGTCGATTCTGTCTTTCAAGTTTGTCCTTCCCAAAAAATTCACAAAGCATATTACGAGCAAAATCCACTGAATTGCCAGTCTGTGTTTTCAGGAACACCAAAAATGTTTATATTATTGCTTCTATTACGATTCTCTTGGTCTATTATTCTATCTCTCAGTTTCTCAATTTCTTTTGACATTTGTAACGTGTCTGACTATGACATTGTGATTGTCTTCTGTAGAGGAGTTTCCCCCTCTTCCAAGCTTCTCTTGTGTTTTCTTATTATTTTCATGCAGGTTTTGTGAAAGTTCTTTTCTAGCATGTAACTCTTTTAGGATAATGGCTTGACTGATTCCTTCCTCTGTGCTGTCATTGCAGTTACAAGGAGAGTCCCACTTCTGTCACATTTCAGTGCTGCTGGTGTCTTTTAAATTGAAGATGATGTATTCCTGTTCTATTGCACTTCAAATGTACTTTTATTAATGAAAAAAGTTAAATTGTCCAGAAAGGATTTTAAAATCAATAGAGGAGCGATGTCGTTTCACGTCTGTCTCACTTTCTGCATCACTGACACCCTTTCAGTATTTCTGTTTATAAGTGAGTAAGTCCCAGCACATATTCAGAATTGACTGCTAGCTGACTTGATGTCAATAATATGTTCTCGATCTGACTGTCCAAAGCTAATAAATGATGAGATACTGTAAAAAAAATGCTTTGCATATATATGATAAAGAGAGAAAGAGTCAATGTTGTAAATCTCCCTCCCGACCAGAAAGGGCGCTGTATAAGGATGGTGGTATGCTGCCTGACGGTAGGTGGAAACCGCAAGGTGACCATATTAGGGGGAGCGCGTAGTTGCACGTACCCGGAAGGACTCAGCAATCAGCTGCGAGACAGCCCTCTATTGGAGAAACCATGGCGACGGGTTGTTTGCAGGGAGGGCTTTGTGGGTACAAAGGGGAAGCAGCTACGTCAGTACGCCGTCTTGCGCTGACGAACGTAACCAGACGGCCGGAGCCTGATGTTTTTTTACACCGTTAAATTATTTTATTGCTACAAAAAAGGCCCTGTGTTTTTCAACAATGTCACTACTCAGAATTTCATGATATGTGATTTGTATTGTCTTGATTTCTGATCATGCTTCCCATGCCTACAAAACATAAAAAAACTAAACAAAGTCCCCGTCAAACATTTAGTACTAAATAAAATTACTACAAATTAGTTTTAATTTAGACAATCTTATGTGGGGTTACAAAGAATTACCTAACTCTGTCTCCACAAAGCATTGTACAAAATTAATAATAAAAGCAAAATAAAATCAAATTGGCTCTTAGCCACGATTTAAATGAATACCAACATTACTGAACTGACTATTGACACCTGTACAATCAATAAAATAGATTATAAAATAGGCTATTTCTATGTACATGTATTTCTCTAAGTCTTATTTACTTCTTATGGCCATAGATGGACACATTTGCAGACTGGATCATTTGCTTCATTAGTCTGAAGCTGGTGCTGTTTTTAACAGCAGTCTTGATAGTCATAATTTCATCCAGAATGTCTGTAGACAGATGGTTTCTACGTCTGTTTTTACAAGGTTCATCTGAGAAACAACTTGTTCTAATTCTGCAGTACTGTGTGGCAAAGCCAACATAATCATGGCAAACTTGGCAAGTGTAGGAAAGCGTGGCTCTCCGCTAGCTGTAGACAAGAGTTGAAGTTTGTGCCTGTATTCATCAGCCGCCAGATCCCATCTAAGATCCATCAACTCAATAACTCGGTACTGCATAAATTCAATTTCTTGTCCATCCAGCATATTTCTAAGAACAATCTGTGGGAAAAGCATTGCAGGCTGGACGATGCTTCCCGAGCTTGCTTTCAGCAGTTTTGTTAATTGGCATTGTTCTTTTGATACTTTTCACTGCCATCACATAAGGTACAGGTATACATCATTCGAGCTGCTTGAGAAAGCTGCAAAGCAATAAAAAATATACCATCATTTACTTTGATCCAATGTATATTATATATTTGTTTTTTAAACACATTATTTCAACAGTAGAATAAATATATATATATATATATATATATATATATATATATATATATATATATATATATATATATATATATATATTCCAAAATGTTCACTCTATTCAAAGAGAGGTTCTCAAGCTCACTGATCGGTTTATTTCTTTATTTTATTTTATTTATTTTAACAGATTCAAAAAAATAAAAAATAAAATAAAATGTGTATTATACTTTCCAGTGGGAACCTGGAAGGTCTGCCTGTAAAACTGGATTTCAGTGCAATGACTGTGTTTGTGTGTTTTAGCTGGATTTTAAGATATGAGTTGTAGCTCTTCTTTCTGTAAAACCTACTGTAAATGTACTAAACATACAGAATTTACAGTAACTGTGCATGATAACTGATTAGCACATGCAGTTCAATATGAAAATAAATATGTACAGTATACAGTGGTGACTATAAATATTGACACCTATTGGATACTCAATAAATTACCTGTCTAAACATATGGTTACTTATTAACTTAATAATGAATTACTTTTCAAATACCATATTCCTTTGAATTTAAGACGCAGCCCAAATTTCCCACCCTCAATTTGAGGAAAAAATAAAACATCAAATTAATATGCATTTACAAATATACACTCTCAATTACGCACATGGAGGCAGTTTGCGGCCGTCTGCTGTCACACAGCTGTCACTCATTTCCAGTCGTGATTACTCGCACCTGTTGTTCTCCCAGTTTGTGAACCGTAGTATTGCTTGGCATGTTGAACAATACAGGGGTCTGATCAGCATTTCAGATCTGTCCAAGCTGGTACTGTTTGTTAGAACGGAGCCTAATAACGAAACGAAATTGTAAAAGCTTCTCTAATTCCTCAGAAAGCATGGATGATTCGAGATCGGACAGACGCCTTTGTTGTCTTTTCTCGGCAGTCAGTCATGTTGCTGTTTGTATACTCGGGTAGTCATGTTTTTTGTTGGTGATTTTAATACATGGATTACTATGCCTGAATTTAAGACACCGACCATTTTAAGAAGAAAACAAGGTTTAAAAAGTGCATCTTAAATTAAAGGAATACAGTACACTTTTTTTTTTTTTTTTAAACTTCATGTTAAACTAAAACTGAAACATAAAATGTTTAGTAAAGAGAAGTATTGGTCATAAGTACTGACATCAATGTATCTTTATTGAAATGTGGTACATGACATGACTTTTTGTAGCATATGCAGGGAATTTCTTTTGCTTCTCTGCCCAACATAACTTTTTCAACTGCACAATATTTGAATACTGGTATCCGGGCTATGGACCATGAATCTTGATGTTTCTCCAGTGTTAAAAGTTTTAATCATAATCAATATTTATTGCTTCTATTCAATGTAAATACTTATAAGCACCACTGTATACAGGTATGTAACATTGCCAGTGATACATACTGTCTGTGATAAATCATGTTCCAACTGTACTTATGGGACTTTGGATTCTAAAGAATTCCAGATTACCCCATATCTAATTATTTCATATAACATAGAAATAGCATAATAAATAAAAATGCAATATATTATTAAGACCTGTCATGGGCAGCTAAGACCACACTGATTCAGTATGATTTCAAATAAGAGCAATTACAAAAACTGTGAAAACGGTTACCATTTAGTGCCATACTGTCCCGTATAGTCGAGAGTTGTGAGGTTTATAAATGCTTTCTAAATAGGAGACATTTTTCACCTGAACTGATCTCCTTTTAACCCCCCCCCCCCCTCCCCCCTCCCCCCTCCCCCCTCCACATACACGACTACAGTAGAAACACTTCTGATATCCAGAAATAAAACTCAACAAAGCTTACCATCCCAGTGGTATTTCAGCCATAACCCATATGCTTCTAGCTTGATAACTGACATCTGCGACAATCTATCAATATGTGATTTTTTACTGCCTAAACACATGCAAGTATTTGGCCCCATTTTAATCTGCTTAGCACATATGTTTTTGTTGTCCTCATACTGTATAGCAATATTCTTCTAAACCCAATTAAAAGTTTCTTTGTATAAAACACTATCTAAATAAATGCCTCTCTTGAAAAATGGTTGTTGAAGTAAAACACAGACAAAGCAATATATCATTCAAATGTACAGTATAATCAGTTTTTAATCTTCAAAATTGTCTAAAACCATGTTGTTAATCATACACACATTGTTAATCAAATGACATACACTTGTAAAAACACAGAATACAATATTTTTTTACAGAGTAGGGAAATTTGGACCAAAAAAATCATTTTCAATCTGTTGTCTCTAGTCGGGATCTATAGTTAAGCGATTAATTTGTCCCGATTTTTAGAGTAAACATGAAAAACCTGACGTGAAATGTGAAATTGTGATTTTCTCGTTAAAAAATTCCGTATATGTGGCTGCTGTTCTGTCTCGCGGTGCAACAGCATATTCTACTAGTTTAGGGTGTGTTGTTTGAATGAGTTGTTTGCGTCTATACGACTATCCAATCATGTCAACCTGCAATCATAGCGGATTGCGTCATGTGTTTTTGGTGTGTGTGTGTCTGTACGTCCGGGGCCTGGGTGTGCACATACATATGCTTCAGCGCGGTTTTACTGGTGTAGTGTCTTGGTGACTGGTGTTGTTGATCAACCTGTCACTAAAAAGCAAAAAAAATAAGTACCGAATGGAGGGAGAAAGAAAATGACACCTGGATTCAATCATATGACTGTGTTACAAAGCCATTTTGTAAATTGTGTAACAAAGAATGCGGCATCAGTCACGACGGCGAGTCCAATGTGAAGCATCACGCCAGTGGGATACAACAGTATTATTATTATTTATTTATTTATTAGCAGATGCTCTTATCCAGGGCGACTTACACATTGTTACAAAGTATCACATTGCAAAATATCACATTATGAAATATCACATTACAGATAAGAGCAGTTATAAAATACAATAACATATGAGCAAATGCAAATAACAGAAAATAAAAAATATAGTAAATAATTATGTTTGAGAGTGATTTCGAATAAGAGCAGTTACACAAATAGTAAATATGTGCTTATAAAAGTAAAGTCCATTAAGAGCAAGTAGTAAATACAATAAATGGATAAGAATGATTTCAAATAAGAGCAATTACAAAAACTGTGAAAACGGTTACCATTTAGTGCCATACTGTCCCGTATAGTCGAGAGTTGTGAGGTTTATAAATGCTTTCTAAATAGGAGTCAGGGACTGAGCAAGATGTGCAAAACTGCCACTGCAAAACAGAATACCCTCGTCTCAAACTTCTTCAGCAAGCCCAATGAAACGTTGGATACCCAAGTTGTTGTTACAGAGCTTACCCAAGTGTATCCAACAGTACTGCACCAACATTCCTATCGGTCTTGTGACTGTGAATTGAAGGTTGCGGAAGGAATCGAAGCAGTATTGCGCTGGTGAGGTGCGAAACGCAAGTAAAAATGAATTTCAGCATGAGCTGCAGGGAGTTCTACAGTTATGTCATCGGCAGAAAGGGTGTTGTGTACAAGGCCAAGTCATCCAAGAAGTACCAGACCGCTGGTGCTGACAATTAGAGGGCATATGATCTATAGCGCATGGTATGTGCACGCTCTGTTCTTTATTTTATTTTACATACAAACTTATTATAACCCTAAGACTTATTTTCTAACTTACCACATATAAAGCACTACTTAAAAAAATGAAAAAACTATAATAAAATAACATTTCAAAAGATACTAGTGTGTAAACAGGTATATGCACATACAAAACTGTAAAAACAAAAAGTAGTTTTTAATCGAAAATGAAAGTAACATATGATTTATCCTGCGTGTGTGTCACTCGCAGCACAGAATCCAGGTTGAGCTGCTTTGCAGTTTTCTGATTGCAATGTTTCTGCTGAGGCACTGTGGCTAGCTTCAAGTTGAAATCTCTCCTACCTTGTACAAAATGAAGGAATTGATGGCTGCCAGGTCCAATAGAGATAACAACAGGCTTGTGTGTATATATATATATATATATATATATATATATATATATATATATATATATATATATATATATAAATTGAATAATCTAGGTTATATTCTAAATAAAAACATGTATTGTAAAAGGCAGTTCTAGTGTTAATGAAATGTAACTTTTAGATGTTCCACAAACACACACACGCACACAAATATAAATTCTATAAAGTAGTAAGACTTGTAGAAATTATATATTATATAGTTTTGTATGTGTGTGCGTGTGTGTGTGTGTTGGAAAGGTAACCACACAAACAAGTAGCTAATGCATGGCATAATTCAGAATGTGTGCGACAACACATGAATTTGTTTCTCTTGTTAAATGTTTTTATCTTCATGGTAACGCATGAAGCTCTCTTCACCATATTCAGAGTCGTTCTTTTCCTACTTAGTAAGCAGACACGGACACTTAAATATCCCCTCCCCTAAATGACTATGAATTGGGTAATCTGCATTGGTACGGCTGCTTTTTTTTCCTAAATCAGAACTGTGTATCTACGCATTTCCTGAAAAGTATGGCAAACAGGTCGTGAGGAAAACTGTCATGACTTGTGCATGTAAAGGCTGCCATTGTCAACACCTTTTAGAATTCTGAATGCTTGAGTCAGATCATCGCTTAGTCTTCATTGTTCAAGACTGAACAGATTCAATTATTTTAGCCTGTCTGCATATGACATGCCTTTTAAAACAGGGATAATTCTGGTCGCTCTTCTTTGCACTCTTTCTACAGCAGCAATATCCTTTTTGTAGCGAGGTGACCAGAACTGAACACAATATTCTAGATGAGGTCTTACTAATGCATTGTAAAGTTTTAAGATGACTTCCCTTGATTTAAATTCAACACTTCTTACTATATATCCAAGCATTTTGTTGGCCTTTTTTATAGCTTCCCCACATTGTCTAGATGAAGACATTAATGAATCAACATAAACTCCTAGATCTTTTTCATAGATTCCTTCTTCAATTTCAGTATCTCCCATATGGTATTTATAATGCACATGTGTATTGCCTCTGTGCAGTACCTTACACTTTTTTATATTAAATGTCATTTGCCATGTGTCTGCCCAGTTCTGAATGCTGTCTAGATCATTTTGAATGACCTTTGCTGCTGCAACAGTGTTTGCCACTCCTCCTATTTTTGTGTCATCTGCAAATTTAAGTTTGTTTACTATACCAGAATCTAAGTCATTAATGTAGATTAGAAAGAGCAGAGGACATAATACTGATCCCTGTGGTACTCCACTGGTTACCTTTGAGGTTTCTCCTCTAATCAGTACTTTCTGTTTTCTACATGTTAACCACTCCCTAATCCATGTGCATGCATTTCCTTGAATCCCTACTGCACTCAGTTTAAGAATTAATCTTTTATGCAGGACTTTGTCAAAATCTTTCTGGAAATCTAAATAAACCATGTCATATGCTTTGCAATTATCTATTGTCGATGTTGCATCCTCAAAATAATCAAGCAGGTTATTTAGACACGATCTCCCTTTCCTAAAACCATGCTGACTGTCTCCCAGGATACTGTTACTATATAGGTAATTTTCCATTTTGGATCTTATTATAGTTTCCATAAGTTTACATATAATAGAAGTCAGGCTTATTGGTCTTTTGGTTTTGTGGATCGGTATTACGTTTGCAATTTTCCAATCTGTCGGCACAACCCCTGTCTCAAGAGACTGTTGCATGATCTTGGTTAGCGGTTTGTAAATAATGTCTTTCATTTCTTTGAGTACTATTGGGAAGATCTCATCCGGCCCAGGGAATGTGTTTGCTTTAAGAGCTCCTTTAACACTTCTGCCTCTGTTATGCTAAAGTTATTTAAAAATGGATAGGAACAGGTTGACATGTGGGGCATGTTGTCCGTATCCTCCTTTGTAAAAACTTGTGAAAAGTAATCATTTAATATATTTGCTATTTTTTTCTCTTCATCCATGATTTTGCCATTTGTATCTCTTAGACATTTTACTTCCTCCTTGAATGTTCTTTTGCTGTTATAATTTTGGGGGGGGAAAAATTGTAATTGGCTTTAGCCCCCTTGGCAACGCACATTTTTATCTCTCTTGGCCTTTCTAACTTCCTTTTTGACTTGTGTTTGCAGTTCCAAGTACACTTTCTGTGTACTTTGTTCTTGGTCCCTTTTAAATGCTCTGTAAAGTGCCTTTTTTCTCTGAATATTTTTTTAAATTTCTCTATTAAACCATTTTGGCCAGTTTGTTTTAGATTTTGGTTTGTCTACTTTTGGGATGTAATTGTTTTGCGCCTCTAGTACTAATTAAAAAAAAATAGCCATCCTTTTTCTGTGGATGTTTTCTCTATTTTACTCCAATCTACTTCTGTTAGTCTCTGTTTTATACCTTCATAGTTTGCTTTTCTAAAATTGTAAATCTTAGCTTTAGTTGTTACTTTTGGGATTTTAACTAGCATTCAAATGAGACCATGTTGTGATCTGAGTTTGCCAATGGTTCTCTAACTTCTGTTTTAGTTATTCTGTCTTCGTTATTTGAAAAGACAAAATCAAGGCATGCCTCCCCTCTAGTCGGTGCATTGACAAATTGTGTTAGGAAACAGTCATTTGTCATTTCCACCATTTCAATTAGTCTGTCGTGCTCCCCACCGAGTTTTCCCATTTTATATGGGGGAAGTTGAAATCCTCTATTAGTATGGCTTCTCCTTTGCTACACGCATTTCTTTTTTTTAATTTAGTAGTCGACAATTGAACCCTGTTTTTCTCCCAATTTGAAATGGCCAATTGTATTTAGACTCAGCTTACCGCTACCAACCCCACCCTGACTCGGGAGCGGCGAAGACGAACACACACTGTCCTCCGAAACGTGTGCGGTCAGCCGACCGCTTCTTTTCACTCTGGAGGCCCGCCATGCAGCCAGCCCAGAGCTACAGCGTCAGAGGACAACGCAGCTCTGGGCAGTTTATAGGCAAGCCTGCAGGCGCCCGGCCAGTCTCAGGGGTCGCTGGTGTGTGGTGAGCCGAGGACACCCTGGCCAACCTAAACCCTCCCCCTCCGGGCGGTGCTCGGTCAATTGTGCGCCACCCCATGGGAACTCCAATCCACGGTCGGCAGTGGAATAGCCTGGACTCAAACCGGCGACCTCCAGGCTATAGGGTGCATCCTGCACTCCACGCGGCGCACCTTTACCGGATGCACCACTCGGGAGCCCACTACATGCATTTCTAATGTCATTATATAACAGATTATTTTGCTCGGTGTCTGAATTTGGCGGTTCATAGCATGCCCCTATTATTATGCCCTTTGAATTTTTGCACCATTGTGACCCATATTGATTCGGCATTGTTTTTTTCTTCCAGATTTAACACTTGGGCTTCAAGACTATTTTGGATTTATAGCACTACCCCTCCACCTCTTCTGCCTTGCCTGTTTTTCCTATACAGTGTATACCCAGTAATATTATATTCATCTCCATCACTCTCGGATAACCAAGTTTCTGTTAGTGCAGTAGCTTCAAGTTCTAAAATTTTGATTTTGAGACTTCTAGCTTTTAGATAAATACATTTAATGGCTATCCTACCTGAGTTCATAAGGACATTTAACTAAAAATAAACTTGTAAATACTGTAAATGTGCAAGTTCTGTTACTTATATGCATGTTCATGCCATGGCTCATGTGCACCCGTGGTTAATTCAAGCAACTCATAGTAGACCTTGTGTTAAAAAGTAGGTAGTGGGGTTCTGAAATATATAGTGTTACCCGTCCCCACGTGTTGCTACAACTGTTTAAATAACGTACCTGTAATTTTTCTTTTCATTGTGAACATCCTGACAACTTTTTACACTTATAACTTTAAAGTCTGTGTCAACGCATTTTCAAAATGTCCACTCCAGTGCACTGATAGTGTAGGATTATTGTCTACATTGTCAAACAGGTAACACTGCAATAATGTGGTACGGAACAGAAAAGCCAGAGCACTTGTTGTTATGTTTTTGTTAATCGCTCTTCCTGCAGTGATTTAGAGGACAGATCTCAACCCCCAGTGTACTAGAGCGGCCATTTTGAAAAGAGCTTTGAAACAGACTTTAAAGTTCAAAGTATAAAAAGCTGTCAGGTACAATAACAGGTACGTTATTTAAACAGTTGTTGCAACACATGGGGACTTATGTTATATTTTTTGGAACACCGCTACTAACTATTTAAGTATATGTAGGATTTTTCAACAGTGGCACTGTGATGGTTCATGTCCCATCCCTTATAAAAATCTTTGGGAGTGATTGAAGAATCAAACAGCGAGTGGAGCAGTCCAATTGTCCTTGTTCCAAAAAAGGATGGCAGTTTGAGGTTCTGTATGGACTTCAGGAAGATCAACGCTGTTTCCAATACTTGGGGATTTAGTACAGCAGTCCAAGCCTTGTAGTCTGGTGATTACTAGGTCTAAAAGTAGTCCGTGCCAGGACGAAGTGAATACTTTAAAGGACATGCCATTTGTCAGTGAAGAGCTGGAGGGAGGTCTTATTAAATCTCGTAAGAGTAGGAGGGAGAGACGTCGGGAGAGATTAAGAGGTACAGTGCAGAAGAATCAGGAAATAGAAATGTTTAGTGAGTCTGACGGAGCTGAAGAATTTGATGTACCAGAGAATCTAGAGGAGTTGCAAACAGCTGACAGCACATTGCAGCATCTCTATGAGAAAGTAGAAGAGATTGCAGGGGAGGTGCAGGAAGGTGGTGTGAACCTGAAGGAAGAGCATTATGTATTGACTGGGGGCCTTCTGTATAGGAAGACAAGGGAAGAAACTCAGTTAGTGATACCCCAAGTACTAAGGAGTAAGATTTTAAATGTTGGACATACTGTGCCATGGGCTGGGCATTTGGGAAAGCATAAAACACTTGCTCGAATTTCAGCTAGATTTTTTTGGCCTGGCTTATATTCTGAAGTGAGTGATTATATTAAATTGTGCCCAGAGTGTCAGTTAGCTTGTTCAGGAGGGAAAGTGGGAAGAGCTCCACTGATCTCCTTGCCAATTATTGACATACCTTTTGAGAGGATAGCGATGGATGTGGTAGGGCCCCTTGAGAAAAGCAGATCGGGTAACCGTTTTATGTTGGTTATCTGTGATTACGCAACCCGTTATCCAGAGGTTTTTCCTTTAACAAATGTAAAGGCGAAACAGGTGGCTACTGCTTTATTGAAATTATTCTCTAGGGTAGGAATACCGAGAGAGGTGCTTACTGACCAGGGTACCTTTTTTAGATCACAGCTGTTGAAACAGGTTTATCAGTTGTTGGGAATAAAGGCAATAAAGACCACACCTTACCACCCTCAGACCGATGGACTAGTTGAGCGTTATAACAGGACTTTGAAGAGTATGCTATGCAAGTTTGTGTCTGATACTGGCTCAGATTGGGACTAGTGGATTCCATATCTATTATTTGCCTACCGTGAAGTTCCACAGTCATCCACTGGATTTTCCCCTTTCGAGCTTTTGTATGGCAGGCAAGTGAGAGGACCGTTGGATATCTTAAAGGAGGAGTGGGAGTTCAAATCACCAGAACGCCAGAACATTGTTTCTTATGTCCTGAAAATGCGAGACCAGTTGGAGCGGATGTCCACTCTGGCAAGAGAGAACATCACTGAGGCGCAGAGGTACCAGAAAACCTGGTATGATAAGAAAGCCAGATCTCGTTCTTTTACTCCTGGACAGAAAGTGTTACTCTTACTGCCTACTAAGGAGAGTAAGCTTTTAGCCAAGTGGCAAGGTCCATTTGAAGTGCTGGGGAAGAAAAGCCCTGTCACTTATGAAATCGCAATGCCAGACCGCAGAAAACCGAGGCAGATGTTCCATATCAACTTGCTAAAAGAGTGGTATCCAAGACAGGATGAAGTAAGCTACCAGATGTTTATCAGAGTAGTTGAAGAGGAAGAGGAGGAAGAACAACTTTATCTATCTCCAAAAGGTTACTCAGGGAGATGGGACTTGAGTCATTTGACACATGAGCAACAAGAGCAGATAATGACTTGTCTCAGTCCTGAAGTGTTTCGAGAAAAGCCAGGGATTACAAACTTGGTACACCATCAAATCCAGCTAAAGGAGAACAGTCCGATTCGTCAGTGGCCCCACAGAGTTCCGGAAAGGTTGTTATCAGAGCTAAAAACCGAGGTGGAGTTAATGATATCTTTGGGAGTGATTGAAGAATCAAACAGCGAGTGGAGCAGTCCAATTGTCCTTGTTCCAAAAAAGGATGGCAGTTTGAGGTTCTGTATGGACTTCAGGAAGATCAACGCTGTTTCCAAGTTTGATCCATACCCGATGCCCAGGATTAATGAGATGGTGGAAAAGCTTGGAAAGGCAAAGTACATAAGTACTCTGGACTTGTGTAAAGGATACTGGCAAATACCAATGGCACCTGAATCAAAAGAAATTACAGCTTTCCGGACAACTTTTGGACACTTTCAATTCACTGTAATGCCTTTTGGATTACAGGGGGCCCCTGCAACTTTTCAAAGGCTTATGAATCGAGTGTTAAGGGGAGCTGAGAATTTTGCAGCGGCTTACCTGGATGATATTGTAATATATAGCCAGAATTGGGAAGAACACCTAGGTCATCTGAGGTGGGTTATTGAGAGATTACAACAGGCAGGGTTGTCCGCTAACCCTAAGAAATGTGCCTTGGCAAAACAGGAGACCAAGTATTTAGGCTATCATCTGGGGAGCGGAGTGCTTCGTCCACAAGTAGAGAAAGTGGAAGCAATTATGCAGTGTAAGCCACCAGCCACTGAGAAACAGGTGCGGTCTTTTTTGGGCTTGATTGGCTGGTACCGACGTTTTATTCCAGACTTTTCAACTAAAGCAGCAGTTTTGACAGAGCTTACAAAAAAGGCCAGTCCTAATAAGGTGAGATGGACACCAACTTGTGAAGAGGCTTTTAACCATCTAAAGCAAGCATTGTGTCAAGATCCTGTGCTTCAAAGCCCAGATTTTGATCAGCCGTTTGTGTTGCAGACGGATGCTTCAGGAGTTGGATTGGGAGCAGCCTTGTTGCAAGGAGAGCCAGAGAATTTGCGACCTGTGCTGTATATTAGTAGGAAATTGTTTCCTCGGGAAGTTAATTATTCAACTATAGAGAAAGAATGTTTGGCCATTAAGTGGGCACTGGACTCACTTCGATAATACTTGTTGGGAAGAACATTTACTTTGGAAACTGACCATCGAGCCTTGCAATGGTTGGGGAAAATGAAAGACTCTAATGCAAGGATTACAAGGTGGTATTTGACTTTGCAACCGTTCTCGTATGACATTAAATATAGGTCTGGAGTACAAAACAAGACTGCAGACTTTCTTTCTCGCATTCCAGAGGAACACGATAAAGTTTAAGGAGGGGGAAATGTGATGGTTCATGTCCCATCCCTTATAAAAATAGAACTTTTAACAAGTGAATGTGTTTTAAAGGAATTGTGGAATAAAGCGGGACTGTTTCTCAAGAACGCAATGAAAATAATAATATTGTATATTGTGTTTTATTTAAATGCATACAAATTGTTTTACATTTGCAATTGCATAAAGTGTGTATATATATATATAGATACCGGTGTGTAAGTGAAGGGCAGACCATGCCATGAGTAAAGTAAGGGGTGTTATGATTTATCTAAAAATACAATTATACATTTTATATCAAAATAATTCTAGGTAGAATTGATATTTAACCTAGTGATTTTTATATAACTTGGTGATAGTTATATTATAGTAGTGTTAATGATATATACATGGATTTTAAAGTTAACTAAAGTTAAATTTTTGGTTTCTTCCAAGGGGAGGAGTGATTTTAGCCTGAGTATAAAAGGGAGGCTGTGCTAGAGTAAAGGGAGAAGGGTTTAGAGAGAGATGGGTGCTGCATGAGTGTCCTGGCTATACAAAATAGCATACCTCTACTGTTATATTGTTAAAAACAGTTTTCTCATCTTGCCTTTAGGAGTTTTTTTATTTTATTTTGTAAAAAGTTATTTTTCTTTTTCTTTGAGATTTTGTTTTGATATGCTTTTGTTCAATTTAGTTCCTGGATCATTTGAAAAATAAAGAGAAAAAAAGAAATTTTGCAACCAATCTTCTGTTGTCCGTGTGCTTCCCTGCAATACCATCTTTGGCCACTTGGCACATCCTAACAGGCACATTTAAAGTGTTTCTTTATAAAAAAAAATATAAAAATATATAACCTTCGATAACAAAGAAAGATTAAGGTTAGAGACAATAAAATGGTTGTAATGACTTGATCTGGTGTCCTGATATAGAAAGTTCCATTGAGTTTGAGAAGCTTTTTTATGACTTGCTGTTCAAATGTGCTACATGACCCAATTAAATATTAGACATTATCAAGATTATAAAATTGGGAACCATCAACAGCTAAGGAACAACTAATAAAAAAATGTTAAAACACACTCTGCATTCTTGTTCATATATGACAGGATACATAATAGTATGGACAGGTTACAAAGCGGTTAGTAATCCATTTAGAGAAACAAAATTATGATTCATCATGAAATTGTGCATGCGCACTGCGAATGAGCCCTCATCAGATTCATAAGAACATAAGAAAGTTTACAAGCGAGAGGAGGCCATTCAGCCCATCTTGTTCGTTTGGTTGTTAGTAGCTTATTGATCCCAGAATCTCATCAAGCAGCTTCTTGAAGGATCCCAGGGTGTCAGCTTCAACAACATTACTGGGGAGTTGGTTCCAGACCCTCACAACTCTCTGCGTAAAAAAGTGCCTCCTATCTTCTGTTCTCGAGATTCCTCGAGTTTGCACGACTAAGAACTCCAGTTGAAAAGGATTTAATTGGGTTCAAGTCTAAATGGAATTATAGGAATAAGATAATACGATTTCTGAATTTGATTTCAAATTTGTACTAACGAAGGTTTTTAAATGCCCTTTCCTATCTCCTATTTGATCAAGCAATATTATCACTGGCCTCTCTTTAATTTTGTTGATGATCTTTTTGGTTCTTTGCTTATATTTTAAACTAGAGGTGTGCGGAGTTATGCATGTAAATGGGTATGTGTTACTAGTCTGAGTAAAAGCTACAAAATACAAAGTAAGACTTCAAATCAAATTGCACTGTCGAGTCACTTTGAGTTTGGGGGGTTCCATTTAAAATAGTCTTTCTTCAAAATAACAGAATACTATACAAATGTTATTCCATTTGTTAACTGGCATAGGACTTCAGGACTTTTACAAAATCACCCTCGAGGACACAGGCAATTGATAAACTGGTTCTATTATTTAAAATCAAATAGAAAATAACTCAAAAAAATTCTAGAACCTGTAAAATAGGGTTCAAATAATTATGTTACTCTAAGAGTAATGATTGTGCTGTAGGTAAGTTTGTAACCTGTTTATCATTTGCCTGTGTAAATTAGATGTAAAATCTCTGAAGTCCTACAAACGCAAATACATGTATTAGTTTTCAAATGCATTCTGTGTTTTGCTGGAACAGCTTGTCAGGTGTACTGTATTGGAGTAACACCAGGTGAGGAAATCCCTGACTACTTAAATAATTAAGCAGCAGCATCTGTATGATTGTCAAGCTTTGATTGATAAGATTTAGAGTTAGTGTTGAGAGGACAGATGGAGTTAGTGTTGTCTCTGCAGAACATGCCACCTGAAACAGCTTGTGTCTTATAATTAGAAAATGACTGCTGCATCTTCAAACTGCCTCAGCATCACTGGAGGGAAGCTTTAGGTTTCATAGTCTTCCCAATCCACCTATAAAAGTGAAGATTATTGGTACATTGTTCACCAGGTATGCTTGCTTTTCATTGTTAAAGCTAGTTTTATTCAGTAGAAAATGTGGAGAAGTTCTCTACCTTCTTCAAGGTCAAGAGAAGTGTAGCAACTTTTCACTACTAAAGAGCGTGCGTGGCCTAACACCAATATTCCTCCATAAAAACATACAAAAACCAACAGCTAAAAGAACATAGGAATATATATATAATGTCACATTCTGCCGAATCAACGCCCAGTTGATGTAAGGCAAAAGTGTGTGTGTGTGTGGGGGGGGGGGGGGGGGGTCACAGGCATTATTGCAGAGGGAGTATTTTTAACATTAGGTAGATAGATTACGTTTACAATTGGGCATGCTTAAAATTCAAAGGTAGAGCACATCACACAGGACAGGTCACAATAAAGAATCACAAAAGTGCAGTTAACATATTTAATGACTGGTGAAATACAATACAAAGCTGCAGCAGCATGTCCACTGTTTTGTCATTTCAAATCTTTTCACAAAACAAACATTAAACTTTAAAGTTGCAGTCTCCAGTGCCTGAGTTATGGGCACTATTTTTGCACTAGCTCTTGCAGTGTCTTTAAAAAAATAAAAATCCAAAATATGGATTGTAGCATAACAACTGGAAAGCGTAATCAATCACACTGCGGAGTCTGTATCATCTGTTTTGATGACTTACAGGGTCCCAGTACTTTGCAGTACAGGCTTGAAACACATATCATTGGATAGGGGAGGGATTAAATTTCACTTAATGATTTTTTTTTGTGTGTGACATCACTGAGCGGAACATTTAGGATCAATTGCAGCGTACCATGATTTAGTCCACGTAAAATGCAGACTAGAAAATCTTGCATATCTGTACTAACTTAATCCTGATTGCAGCGTACCAAACAGATGATCCCGGTAATTGGTTTAACTGATTGGAACAAGTGGATCAAGTTAGACCGATAATGGGGACTAACCTACAGCTACAGCCAAAAGTTTTGTATGACCCTGTAGAAAGAACACATTTTGCTTCATAAAGTCGAATGAAACCTGTTAAATAATGTTATGTTAATATATTAAATTGCATAACATTTTGTAGTTTTCCATATACTTAAACTTTGACTACATGATGTTGAATAAAATATCTAAATTATGTTCATATATATATATATATATATATATATATATATATATATATATATATATATAATTATCTCAATCCTAAAATTATAGATGCCTAAACCCTTCTTTTCCAATATGTGGAATTCACTGTCAGATAAATATATAAATGGATCCCTGTACAAAAAGAAAGATGCCTTTTTATTACATCAAACATCTTTAAGTAAAAATAAATGTCATGTCTTTCTCGTACACATTTCAAACTGACAGATCATACTGTACTTGCATTTAAGCTGCTGTCACTGCTGCATAGGCACAGAAAAGTTTAATTGCGTGATAATGGACCATTAGTTGTTTATAGTTAAAGCATATTAACTGAAATTGTATTGCATTAACTGAAAACGGTATCAAAGGTACATGATTAGAAAGTCTATTTAAAATGTAGGGCCTGTATATATTGCGAGAGACTTTATTCTCACAGATCTGACTGCCCGAACGTGACGCACATAAGAAATGTACAGAGTAAAGTTTTCAGATGTACTTAGAGGAAAATGCAGCTGTCTCTGCAAAAAAAAAAAGACAGTAAATGCTTAGGATACTAAGTTAGTCGTATCCTTCACAGTCCTAAACTAATCCACTTGAACAGGATCATCATGAATCTGATTTGGTACGGTGCAATCAGGCTCTTGTTTAGTTTGATTTAGCAGATGATCTACCTGTGATGATTAACTTCTGGTACGCTGCAATCGGGATTTGCAGGTGTACTAACTTTAATCCAATCAAGTGGACTAAACCTGCTTAATCCACTAGTTAGACACATCAAGTGGACTAAATTTGGTATGTGGCAATTGCCGCTTATTAAGACTTGTGCTATGGAAATCATTAGCATATTAAGACATGCCTTATCACAGAAGATAAGGTACGTCTTAACGAAACTGTGTTGAAAAAAAGCAAAAGGTTTGTATGGTTTCTGAAGTACTTTATAATGTTCCCCAGAGTGTTCTGAAAAAAGGACACCATTTCCAAGATGCTACTGTAAAAAATAGATTTTTTTGTGAATTTTTATAGGAAGAGAGTCAAATACAGCCGAAAAGCACCTGGTCCTGGGGGTGTATCCCACTGAAAAATGCTTGGTCCTGAAAGGGTTAAAAACCAGAAATTAGTGGTGAAAATGTGACTTTCAGCTAAGAGTTGGGATGGGGCGATCGTTCAAACCATGGTGTTGACTACTTTCCAGTGACTTAAAAATAACCAAACCAACTTAATTAGCATGAATTACAATAAAAATCAAAATCACTACTAGAGAATTACTACTAGAGAATTACTCCAACTAAATACACTTATGGGGAAGATGTAATGACAGCTCACTAAAATTTTAACGCTTATTGGAGCTCATTCTTATTAGCCTATCGATGGTGCTCAGGCGAATGCTTATGTGGAAGGGACATGTAAACAAAGCAGAAGGATTCAAAAACATACATCAGTGCTAGGGGTGTAAACAGTTTTGAAAATTGGTGCTAAACTGTTTTGAAAGTTTAGCACCAGAGAGCCTACTGGGGTTAAATTATCACCCCACCCCCCCACCCCACCATCTCTTCAATGAGTGTTTTGTGAAATGCATTTATCGCTACCTCTTAAGTCTACTTTTGCCCATATACCTTTGTGACTTGCTGAACAAAAATTTGATTGATAATTCGGTAAAAGTGCACTGCGAAGACATGTTTGCAACCAGTTTCTGCAGTTAAATGTCCCATACGACACAAACCACCTCTCCTGTGTATGTGGATGAGTGTGGGAGGGTCATGTGAGTAAGCCAGACCCAATGATAACATTGTAAAGGTTGTGGTATTAAAAGAGGCAGACCTAAAAACAGTACAGTGTATCCTGTGCTTTTATGCTAAATAAAAGTGATTGCAGCTTTTCTCACTTCCATTATTACCAAGTCATTACAATACCTTTAAATGATTATTTGGGGTTTTGATTCCTTTTAATCATTTTTACTATGCTGTGAAAAACAACATTCTCACTCAAATTTTGTTCACGAACAGGCAAATCTTATTTTTATTTTATTTTTTTCAGTAATTGGTGTTCAAGAACAGATCAAGAAGCTTATGTGGGAAAGGAATTTACACTTCACAATTTCCACTGACTCATTGTGTGACCCTGAGCAAGTCACTTAACCTCCTTGTGCTCTGTCTTTTGTGTGAGACGTAGTTGTAGGTGACTCTGCAGCTGATGCATGGTTCACACACCCTAGTCTCTGTAAGTCGCCTTGGATAAAGGCTTCTGCTAAATAAACAAATAATAATAATAACAATTTGATTTTTATCTTGTTCAACATTCCAATAAACCTGACAAATGCATCTGGTCCTTATGTATTTATTTCATACTGCATTCATAATAAGGCAACATGAAGGGCGTCTAGCCAAAACATTTATTTTTGTTATTATTATTATTATATTTCTTTTTAGTGAGTTCATGTTATGTTTTTGAATAGAAACCGGTGATTTAAAGGGAAGGTTTGTATGCACCATGTCGTAATGAAGCTTTTCTCATCTTTGTCAAGTGTATTCCAGGGCATTGAAATAGCTTGTCTGATTGGGAATCCTTAAACAACTATCAGCTCCATGATTATGGCCCTTAAAAGATTACTACTGCTAGGCTTGTAATGTTGATAAAAAAAACCTGATGAGAGAAAAGTACATGATAACATGATAAGAATACTTTTTTTTTTTTTTTGCCAAATGCAATATCACTTTGAGAAACATAAATTGTATTAGTTAACATTTGGGGTAGTCGGTGGGTTTTTATTCATTCTGTCCCAAGCTGTGCTGCACTTTTTTTTTTTTTTTAAATAGACTGCCATATACTATGTTTTACAGGAGGGTACACAATTATGATGTCAGTCACTTTTGACCATAATCAGTACACCTTTATTTGAAGGGTCATTGGTCAATAATATGTCAAAGAAATGAATTCACCATTTTGAAGTTATTATGGTATTGGTTGTTGAATGGCAACAACCACAAACTCCCCTTTTGTGGCTGTCATGCTTTCCAGATTTCACAATACAACAAATAGGCCTCAGATATCGTAACAACTAATATGTCAAGCATCACTGAGACAGATTGTTCTTTGGACTGCTTCCCTGGAAACCCTTATTGTACTGGGTGTTACTTTCCTATTTGTACCTCTTACATTTGCTCATTTTTTCAACTGAATCCTTATTGCACTTTTTTAGATGGGTTCATTTCATTTTGTTCTACACACATATATATATATATATATATATATATATATATATATATATATATATATATATATATATATATATATATATATATATTAGACAGACCGCTACCACACCTTTCAGCTATAAATGATTTTCACAGCATCACAGTTGTTTGGCAAAATGGGATTTCTCACTGATTGTAATTGTGCTGTTTGGTAGGGCTATAAATCTATTTTTATGGTGATTCCAAATGTGAAATTTAATCCAAGCCATGGTGTCAAAACATGCTTGGTATTAAGGGATTAAGGAGAAAACATCAACACAGGAGTAAATTGAAGACTGTATAAAACATATTATGATATAAATATATTTTAATTGTGATCAGTGCACATACTTTTTTATAGACCGGTAAGGATGCTCTCACTGTTAGCAACACATTTTATATAAATATAGAAATTCTCATTATTACTATAAAAATGAGCTACAGGAGATGTGTACTAATGCACATTTACATTCAATATTTTTTTAATTTCTAAACTACATGTTTGCACGACTATTTATCATCTTGTTTTCTTTTTAATTTTCTTTTTTTTACTGCATTTAACTTTGTGTAATCTTTTTTTCCCCAGGTTTCTACCTCAGTCATGTTTAAGATAAAAGAGAAACGTTGATTACACCGTGTGACAAATTTTTTTTTTTTTTTGATTCCTGGGTAGTAAGTGTTATTTCCTAATTGCTTATGCCTCAAAAGTATAGAAAATGGCTATTATTCCCCATAAACTTTGCTTTTGTGATCAGGACAGTGATATTTTGAAATTTACCTATTTTCCAGAACATTCCAGATAGATTCAGTGCTGAGTAAACTTGGAGTAACTTCTAGAACTTTCTAGAACTTTCCAGTAATATAAATAGTAGTATAAATACAGGGGCCTTAAGCCCACCAGTTCAGTTTAGTTCCAGCTGCCTAAGTGGATACATATCAAGACCTTGCTGGACGCCTTGAAGTATGATGAGTACGGCTGGGAGGTCATAGGAGACTTCAAAATGGTGGCATTCCTGAAGGGTCTCCAAGGCGGTTTTACCAAGTTTCCCTGCTATCTTTGCCTTTGGGACAGCAGGGACACCAAGGCGCACTACCACAGGCGGGACTGGCCACAGCGGACCGAGTTCTCTGTGGGGAGGAACAACGTCAAGTGGGAGCCACTGGTGGACCCCCGGAAGGTGCTGATGCCACCACTGCACATCAAACTGGGCCTTATGAAACAATTTGTCAGAGCTCTAGATAAGGAGCCGGCAGCCTTCAAGTACCTTCAAGACTTCTTCCCTAAGCTGTCTGAGGCAAAGGTCAAAGCCGGTGTCTTCGTCGGACCACAGATAAAGAAGATCCTGGAGTGCAATGAATTCCCCAAGAAGCTCACTAGTAAGGAGAAAGCGGCTTGGAACAGCTTTGTCGCAGTGGTTCGGGGCTTCCTGGGCAATCACAAGGCCGAAAACTATGTGGAGCTGGTTGAGACTCTGGTGAAGAACTACGGCACAATGGGCTGTAGGATGTCCCTCAAAGTCCATATCCTTGATGCTCATCTTGATAAATTCAAGGAGAACATGGGAGCGTACTAGGAGGAGCAAGGCGAGCGCTTCCACCAGGATATACTGGACTTTGAACGCCGCTACCAAGGACAGTATAACGAGAACATGATGGGAGACTACATTTGGGGGCTGATTCGTGAAAGTGATTTACAGTATAATCGTAAATCTCGAAAAACTACTCACTTCTAAATCTTTTGTAGTCATTTTTGTATTACTTTTGTATAAATACATGTTAATTTGGATTCATATGTTGTTTTTTTCTGAACGAAAAGACACAGATTCACCCGTTTTCTCATTGGAAATAGGTAAATTTCAAAATATCACTGTCCTGGTCACAAAAGCAAAGTTTGTGGGGAATAATAGCCATTTTCTATACTTTTGAGGCATAAGCAATTAGGAAATAACACTTACTACCCAGGAACAAAAATTGTGTTACATAGTGTTATTTGATATTATCTGTGGAGGCTCAGCTATATTACTAGTGCATGTTAATTTGCTCTCTTCATGAAAAATTAATAGTTTACTTTAATTTCATTCTTTTCAAATTCACTCAGATGTAGCAACAGCTTTATGGCTGCTATGCTTGAGGGACATCATTTTTATGTTTAAAAAGTACACTTTTAAAGGTGTATTAGTGGGAAAGGACTCAAGCATAGCGGTCTGTATCTGGTTACATGTGTCTACTGTAGGCATGAGACAGGTTGAACTTCCATCTTTGTCATCTAAATCTTTTATGTGTTGGATAATTTCTTTTTTGCAGCTGTAAATATCTCCCCTTCATTGGTATCAGTCATTTACTCAACAAAATGTGATCAGTTTTGTTGGTGGCTCCGAGTCTGGCACGGTTAAGCAGATTGGCATAAACCCGGTCCTGCTTCTACGTGAACAATTTCCACAGGTCCACAGATCCCAAAATTCTTTCTTCATATAAATAAAAAAATAAGGTCTGGTATATGTGGGATTTAAACCTACAACCTTCAGTTTGCAAGCGTGTTGTTTTAACTGTCAGAGCTACACAATTAGTGGAGACAAGTGGTCGATTTCCTCTATTGCAGATCCCAACAAAATAAACAACTCGATTTGTGTGCAGACATGCTATTTTATGATGTTCATATTATTATATTACTGCATTGCTACAATAACAGTAGTCATTATAATATACATGGTACGACAGTTTTTTTTAAAGCAGAAACACAGTTTATAAAATGTATTTATTTCCATTCTTATAATTAAAACTGGTCACAGGACCGTACAGAAAGAGCAAACACCTGCCTTTAATTCCAAAATATCACAGAATGTAGAGCGACTACGCCAGTTCAGTGCGATGAGGCACAGAACAAATTATAGGAGATCCTTTAGGTTATTTTATTCAGAAAACAGCAGGAACAAGGTCGCCAAGAAAATCACCCAAATACATTTTAAAAGACTTTTGTTTATTGTAAAATCCTAAAGTAGCCACACATTGTTTACAAGGTACTTGTTTAAGAGACAATCATTATATTCACATGTAGGTAATGAGATTTCGAACAGTTAAACAAGATTCATATTAATGAGGTCATGTATTAAAGTGCAACAACGCTGCTACCCAGCGAATAGAGGGAATGTGCATTTTTAAGGACACAGTAAAACTGTCGTAATACAAAAAACAAAATATCGCGGTCTATAAAAAATCCACACACACACACACACAATGCCAGTGCAGGGGAGGGAACACAGAGATAGAGACAGAAAGAGAGAGAAACCAGCATCAGAGTATAGCCTATTCTGTTTCACTTCCGCTACTGCCAGGCTAAAAACACTTAGGCCACTCACGTTCATTATTCAACACTGGCATATCAGCCCAATACTTAGTCGGGATGCTTCATTTACTGCTCCGTTTCTATGGAGCGCCATTTATGCCAAAACTATCCGGCCGTTAGTTTGTCAATTTCTTTGTCAATTCGTTTGTCAATTCGTGAATTTGTCAATTTGTTTGTCAATTCGTGAATTGGTCAATTTGTCCAGCAATTTGTCCATAAATTTGTCAATTCATACAGTAATTCATAAACGTATTTGTTAATTCATCTTATAATTAATTAATTAATTTGTCAATTCATTAATACGAAAGGCTGTACGGACCTGCAAATTTGCAACAACCAGACAAACTTCCAACTGTCAATCTCGCACTGTGACGAAAACACTGCAACCTGTCTAGCCAATGGGAGCACACACTAATATTTTAATCAACGAAAATCCAGCCTAACTCTAAACTGCTTCAGCCAATAATATTTAGAAGGGTGTTTCAAAAGATATTCTATTTAACAAGATACTCAATTCTGCTGATTTTCAATGGAGACTTCCGTCTCGCTGCGCGCAAAGCATTGTGGTATATAGAGAGTTAGGCAAAAGAATTCTATGGAGAGTCAATGCAGGCGTACGAAATGTTGCTGGTTTTTGCCATGTTAAAAAAAATGCCGGAAGTTTGTTTACTGTACTATATTGCTGTGTCTTGATAATATTTTATGTTATGTATTTCTAAAGTAACCAGTGTTACCGGACTGTTAAATTATTTAATCAATACGCTTCTTTAGAGCGATTTTTCTGCGCATGCGCCAACGAACGGGATTGTGCTCAGAGAATAGCATTTTTCATAATAACTACGTATTGTCATAATTTGCTAATGTTGCCATTTTCTTCAAAAGGCCTTGGGCAAATGTGAAATCCACTTTTGTTTAAAATAGCATAATTCAGCAACATTTCGTACGCCTGCATTGACTCTCGTAGAATTTTTTTGCCTAACTCTATATATACCACAATGCTTTGCGCGCAGCGAGACGGAAGTCTCCATTGAAAATCACTGGCGTCAAGTATCTTGTTAAATAGAATATCTTTTGAAACGCAATTCTAAATATTATTGGCTGGATTTTCGTTGATTAAAATATTAGTGTGTGCTCCCATTGGCTAGACAGGTTGCAGTGTTTTCGTCACAGTGCGAGATTGACAGTTGGAAGTTTGTCTGGTTGTTGCAAATTTGCAGGTCCGTACAGCCTTTCGTATTAATGAATTGACAAATGAATTAATGAATTATTAGATGAATTAACAAATATGTTACTGAATTACTGTATGAACTGACAAAATTATGGACGAATTGCTGGACAAATTGACCAATTCACAAATTGACAAACAAATTGACAAACTAACGGCCGGATAGTTTTGGCACAAATGGCGCTCCATACGTTTCACTCTCTTTTACTCGTCGTTCCAAGCTCCAAACGCTGTGTTTCCACTCCTGCAGAGACAAACACAAACCCTGTGTGGAGCTTTTTAAGAACAGGGATTTGACAAATCGAATAAACACATGCACTTTAATAAAAATGCCTGCCGTTTTCTTTAGAAACTATCACTGAAGTCCTTTGTGACACTGCAAAATTTTTCTTTTTTAATCTTGATAGGTTATAGGCTATATCGGTAGCTTTTCTTTTTTTTTGACAGACTCCGTAGCCTCCATGTATTTTTTTCTACATGTTTACAGTTAACCCATTTGTATTATTTTGTGTAAAAGAAAATGTTCTAAAAAAAATCTAGTTTTGTTTATTTAAGAGATTGTAGAGATAGCTGTTTCTTGTTTTGATTTAGATTTTTTAGACTATGGGATTAATTTGTCAACGTGTTGTTTTCTTTTGATATTTCGCTGTTGTGGCTGTGCGCCAGTAATCACCAAAAATAAATCTTCACATTGGGGGAAGGGAATTTAAGTGGTTAGGGCTCTGGACTCTTGACCGGAGGGTTGTGGGTTCAATCCCTGGTGGGGGACACTGCTGCTGTACCCTTGAGCAAGGTACTTTACCTAGATTGCTCCAGTAAAAACCCAACTGTATAAATTTGTAATTGTATGTAAAAATAATGTGATATCTTGTAACAATTGTAAGTCACCCTAACAATTGTAAGTCGCCCAATTGTAAGGGCGTCTGCTAAGAAATAAATAAATAAATAAATAAATAAATAAATAAATAAATAAATGCTGTCGAATGGGTGCAGGCAGATCAACGCTTATTCAATGTGTTGTGGGGGAGGGGATGTGTTCCACGTTACGCTGGGGTGTGTAAGGATTATTTTGTAAACCGAATAAATACACATAAAAAAATGTACTGCGAATACAATGTTTATTTGAACAAATTGCATACAAAAACAAATGCTTTAAGTTTTTACACAGTAAACACCATGGTTTTTAACAACATCACCTCATGATGTCTGATCTTCTAGGTATTCAGAGCTGTTCATTTATTCGATTCCTTTACGAGTTTGTTGTGCTCTGGTTCCACTCTGAACCGCCTGCGCAAGTATCCCCATAGAATGTGCTTCAGGTTCGTAGGCAGCCCTTTTTTGCCTCTGGAACCTTTGTAATTTACATTGTTTGTCCACTTGTTCAGTTGTAATGAGCGCCCTGAACAACAATGCAGCAGATCTTTCCACTGTTCCTCCGCTCAAGACATGGATTTCCACTTCCTTTTCCAGGCTATTGCTGTTGATTACAATGTCTGGCAGAACGGTGGCACTGCATAGTACCTGGTTTTGCACAGCATCCGGTAAAGGGGCAGGTATGACAGCCACAATGGGATCTTGGGTGAAATGCACTGTCCTCTTGCAAGAAAGTACTGTCATGCCCAGGGTATGCAACACGCTCTTCTGGTATTGCTTCGCACATGTTCTCTCCAGTGGTTCGTTCTCATAGTGACTCTGCATGCATTCAAGGAGTTCTCTCGCAACTTTGGTAACAGATCCGACTGCTTCGTGCAGATGTACAATTTGCCGCTTCAGGCTGTTAATGCTTCTCCGTTGTTTTTCGTTCTGCAGCACAAGCTTTTTCAGAATAGGGTTCTTTGCTGGGTGAGCAGGTACAATGTGGGTTCGCTGCTGCACAGGTGAAATGCGGTCGGGCGGTTGCAGCAAAGGGAGCTGTGTAATGACATTTGCCTGTGTACAAAAATAAAATGTATTTTAGTATAAGCAGAAGCACACACTTTCCAAATAGCACAAGCTTGAAAGGGAATTTAATGTTTAAAATCGAGTTTACTTATTTTGGAGTTGAAGTAGCCCAATACAACCTGAGCACTACATTTAGCCTACATATTTCATTGTTTTTAGTATCTTTTAAAAATGTTGTACCACACAAATATTAATGTGTTGTTTGGTTGTCTGTGTTCCAAGACCCCCTTGTAAATGAGGCCTTGGTCTCAATGGGTAAATTTCCTGGTAAAATAAATAAATACAAAATCTGTAGCCTATAACATCGTACCTTTGGCTTATTGACAAGCTTCCTCTTATCTTTATGGCAGCTTTCATTGTTACAAAGCCTAATTTTTCTTTTCTTCTGAACGTCATTTTTGATCTGCTGTCTCTCCAACTCTGCTTTTGATTTAGCGAGTTTATCGGCATCTGGTAAAATAAAAAGTACAGGGTAGATTAGTGAATTGCATCAATATATATAACAAAAAATGAGAGCTTCCCAGTATTAAACAATAAAATATAATTTGCGAGCAAAAAAAAAAAAAAAAAAAAAACGCTGACCACCAAGCGTCATCATTTTCACTGGAAAAGTTTCCTTCTCTTTTCCCTTCTTTCGGAGAACCACGTTGCTGCCCTGCTTCAATGTTCCAACAATCTCTTTAGTCCAGATGATGTCAGTCTTGTTCGGTTCATATCCAATGTAGGACAACAAGGGCAAACATCACTACAGTGTGAGAAGAAAGACTAAGGGATTAATCCATCAACGTGTTATTTTGTTTTTACCCTGAATATCTCTTTACAGTCTCAATGACAGATTTAGATAGAAGATTAGCCAACTAATTAGTCAAAATTGAACGTTTAATGTGGAAATGTGAAAACGCGTAAGATAATGTGTTTGAAAACAAAAGCATCAACACTTAGGCTACGGTATTTAACGCAATACCCTGAAAACACGTAAACTATCCTTGTTGTATAGAGAGTCTCTGGCAGTTCTCACGCTTCGCTGATAACTTGGTGTGAGGAATATATATATATATATATATATATATATATATAGATAGATAGATATTCAAGCTCTGCACCTTTAAGGGTTAGGCTTTTTGGGGACTGATGTCTAACCCTACTTCCCATTGTGGGTGCTTTATTACAGTAAGTGAAGTAGATGGATGATCAGTTAGCAAAACGCTGCTGCTGTTAATTGGAAAATGACAAGTCTGGATGTGCAAGGAACCTTACTGTACATTTGACTTATTTTGAAATTGAGAGGGCTGTTTAAAATGTGTTTATGTCCAGCATGCGTCTGAGTCAAAACTGCAGAAACTCTGTATTTCATTTTGATGAACCAGAAAAGTTTCAAACAATCTCTTTTCAGTGTTATGATTGCTGATCGTCAATGATGCCAGGTGCAGAGCTCTGATTACATGTTTCCAGTATATAATCTAGGTGATCAGTTGAGAACATCAGTACCCACAGGAAAGACAGATGCCATGGTATTAAATTGCAAGTCTGTAAAACATGAAGCCAGGGTTTTTGAGACCATTCCTAATTTATGAAACCATGAGTATATGTTGAATTACTGTGTGAATTTCCTAAAATGTGGAACGATTGACACAATGAGACTATTTACGGAGATTAATAAATGTTGCATTTAAAATGAATCAGTCGGATCCTTGCCCTCAAGGAGAACGGCCTTTTACCAGAAAACATCTGATTTTATTCAAAAGAACATTCATTGGGAATGGACAATACTCACTATAAATTTGTTAATCTCTAGTTTTTGTTACAGTAACCCTTACTGCAGGATTATTTTCTTTTATACTGTTTATTCAGAATTCAATACATATTTTTATTTTTCAGTCATTCTGTATGGATCTTGTGTATTCTTTCCCAGACACTCCATAAATCACGGTACCTTATCTTATAGCCAGCCAACATTAATATTGACCTGCACAGATTGACCACGACTGCGGATCTTGAAATGAAATCTTGTTGGGCCTCACAGTCCCAGAGCAAGGGTCTTTAGAAACAGATCCATTTGAACAGATTATTAATAACCAGTTGATGATTTATATTGTTTAATTTAATTTCTTAAGTTTATGTAATTGTTGGTAATGTGTGTTAGTTTATCACTTTGTTAGTTTATCACTTGGATTCAGCATTCATAATGTTCATCCCGCAGCTTTGTTGGCAGCCATCTTGAAAAGGTCTTGTGATGGTATTGTGAACTGGTTGCTTTTGGCTGTTTGGAACGATGCTCACGGCAGCAATTTTAAGCTGTATGTAAACTGAAACTGGTCCTTTTTAGTGCTTGGGATCCTTGCTAATCAATAAGTCCCACTATGTTTTTTATTGTGTTTGTCAACTTGTGCTGGATTTATTTTATGCCCTACTATGACCCAGTTCCCTCGTGGGGAGTTTATAAGTAAGTCAGATTTATCATACCCACCTAGCTAAACAATTAAAAGCTGACACACCCACTGCCTTCATTATTATTATTTGTTTATTTAGCTGACGCCTTTATCCAAGGCAACTTACAGAGACTAGGGTGTGTGAACTATGCATCAGCTGCAGAGTCACTTACAACTACGTCTCACCCGAAAGGAGGTTAAATGACTTGCTGAGGGTCATACAATGAGTCAGTGGCTGAGGTGGGATTTGAACCGGGGACCTCCTGGTTACAAGCCTTTTTCTTTAACCACTGGACCACACAGCCTCCTTCATATGCATAGAGTACTGCAATTTAATTCAAACAATACAGTATGTTTGTATGTCATGATTTCTGCATTGGTACAATGCTATTGTGTGCTGGGTCTAGTCAGAAGACACACCTTTTAAAATGAATGCCAGGCTTAGTGATAATAATAAACATGTGAGTAAACATGTATGGTTTATATGAATATTAATTTGGGGTTTTTTGCATTCACAAAATGCTTTTAAAGAAAGCAGTCCACCAAAATTAAGGACAGGCACAACTATCCCAGTGGTTGTTAACATTGGAATGCAATACAATATTTGACAAATGTACCCAGTGCCGTCTCACAATATCACATTTTATATTAACAAAATGATTGATAGAATGCATTTTGCTGGCAGCCAGACTGTGGATTAAACTCAACTAGTTCAACTTTTTTTTTTTTTTTGTCATTTGAGTGTAAGGGGAAACTTTCCTAATGAAAATTATAGTGATATAAATCAGAGTCTGAAGAGCCAAGCATTGAAATTAATGTGTATAAAGCATGCAATGCAAATGTTGCTTGTTTAAAAATAACTTTTATTCCAGATAAATTAATTTTTGCAACCTATCAGGATTTCTTCTTCAGAAATTAAATATACATTAGAAGCTGGCAAAGCTCTACATGCAAACATAGGCTACAGAATTCAGTAAAACATGAAACATACACAAACAAGGAGGACACAATCATCTTTTTTCATGCAATTCCTGTTTTATTCTCCTAGTAAAAGGAAATAGGCCATACTAACATAACTGTTACCCTGAATCATCACACAATGGAAAAAGGGATGGAGATACAGACACTCCACCCCAATCAGACCAAAGAATTGAGGCCACTGCAATTTGCCACTGAGGGGCATTTCCAAAATTTGTGTTTAAGTGGTACCTGGGTGACCAAGACCTTGTGCAGGTTGGTTTCATTATGAAATGTTCATACAGAGTAAAAGCATAGGCTCTATCAGAAAGCTGGTTTGGGTTTAATATTGTACTAGTTTGTTGTTTATAACAGAAAGAATAAAGACACAGGCTTCAATGCAAAACAAAAATCTTCTGGATCATTCTATGGCACAGTAGTGTAGGCCACTTGCATAGAGATATTTAATGTAGGTATTTTAATAATGCGTTCAGATTTCTGTATGCACAAAAGAAACACATGGATTTATCAAAACTCAAAATGAATGGCTGAGCAGCACACAATTAACATAGGGATGTAAAGGTGTCAGAATGAAAAAAAGATGAGCTAGTAAGCAGAGAAGGAATTTGTTACATATTAGTATTTTATGTCAAAGCCTGACATTAAAGCACAGCCCGTCCTTTTCAAATTGCGACAGCATTCGTTGGGTTAATGACCTGATATTTTAAATATTTGTGAACAGTGAAATAATGTGTTGTGTAAAATGGGAAGGGGACGTTTTGTCCAATAAAATACCTGTTCAGATGAACTGTTAAGGTTATACTGCCACTTAGTGGAAATAGATATATTACAATTAGGCAATAAAGGCACATAAATAATAAATAAAGGCTTGCTTCTACTGTAAAGCACTACTGAACGCAGACAATTCAAATATGTTCTTTGTAAGTGTAAGAGTTTTATTAGAAACAGCAATAAAATCCATAAAAAAAAATCCCAAATAGTGTATGGTTCCTCTGTACTTAGTCGAGCACTGAAATAACATCAGTACACTGTGTAAATACAGCTCACTGAAGGCTCAGAAATCACCAATCACATATATGCAGACAGACAAATGATTACCTTATTAGGATTTATAATTGAAACTATGACTTCTCCCCTAGCCTTGTCAAAATCAATTAGCTTTCCTATGGGGATGAGCCTTGTATTTGTGTCTCTTTGCTCCTCCACCTCCCTTCTGCCACCTTTGCAACCCAGTCTTCTTTCAGACCTCTTATAATACTTAACACAACCATTGCTCCAGCAATCTGAATCAGACAGACTAAAGAAGCTGGATCCCCAGTTAAAACAGTTCTTTATATTTATGTCGCAGCTGAGGTTGACAATTTCTTTTAGATCTTCTCTCCTGATAAGATACAATAGACCGGTTGTTTCCAGGCATATAGGCATCAGTTTATAGCTTTTGTTTTCATAGCATGTCATTGGCCTATTACAGTATAATGAACTCTAAAGATGGAGGAAAGCAGAAATATAATGACACTTTAATATATACAGTGCCTTGCGAAAGTATTCGGCCCCCTTGAACTTTGCGACCTTTTGCCACATTTCAGGCTTCAAACATAAAGATATGAAACTGTAATTTTTTGTGAAGAATCAACAACAAGTGGGACACAATCATGAAGTGGAACGAAATTTATTGGATATTTCAAACTTTTTTAACAAATAAAAAACTGAAAAATTGGGCGTGCAAAATTATTCAGCCCCTTTACTTTCAGTGCAGCAAACTCTCTCCAGAAGTTCAGTGAGGATCTCTGAATGATCCAATGTTGACCTAAATGACTAATGATGATAAATAGAATCCACCTGTGTGTAATCAAGTCTCCGTATAAATGCACCTGCACTGTGATAGTCTCAGAGGTCCGTTTAAAGCGCAGAGAGCATCATGAAGAACAAGGAACACACCAGGCAGGTCCGAGATACTGTTGTGGAGAAGTTTAAAGCCGGATTTGGATACAAAAAGATTTCCCAAGCTTTAAACATCCCAAGGAGCACTGTGCAAGCGATAATATTGAAATGGAAGGAGTATCAGACCACTGCAAATCTACCAAGACCTGGCCGTCCCTCTAAACTTTCAGCTCATACAAGGAGAAGACTGATCAGAGATGCAGCCAAGAGGCCCATGATCACTCTGGATGAACTGCAGAGATCTACAGCTGAGGTGGGAGACTCTGTCCATAGGACAACAATCAGTCGTATACTGCACAAATCTGGCCTTTATGGAAGAGTGGCAAGAAGAAAGCCATTTCTTAAAGATATCCATAAAAAGTGTCATTTACAGTTTGCCACAAGCCACCTGGGAGACACACCAAACATGTGGAAGAAGGTGCTCTGGTCAGATGAAACCAAAATCGAACTTTTTGGCAACAATGCAAAACGTTATGTTTGGCGTAAAAGCAACACAGCTCATCACCCTGAACACACCATCCCCACTGTCAAACATGGTGGTGGCAGCATCATGGTTTGGGCCTGCTTTTCTTCAGCAGGGACAGGGAAGATGGTTAAAATTGATGGGAAGATGGATGGAGCCAAATACAGGACCATTCTGGAAGAAAACCTGATGGAGTCTGCAAAAGACCTGAGACTGGGACGGAGATTTGTCTTCCAACAAGACAATGATCCAAAACATAAAGCAAAATCTACAATGGAATGGTTCACAAATAAACATATCCAGGTGTTAGAATGGCCAAGTCAAAGTCCAGACCTGAATCCAATCGAGAATCTGTGGAAAGAACTGAAAACTGCTGTTCACAAATGCTCTCCATCCAACCTCACTGAGCTCGAGCTGTTTTGCAAGGAGGAATGGGCAAAAATTTCAGTCTCTCGATGTGCAAAACTGATAGAGACATACCCCAAGCGACTTACAGCTGTAATCGCAGCAAAAGGTGGCGCTACAAAGTATTAACTTAAGGGGGCTGAATAATTTTGCACGCCCAATTTTTCAGTTTTTTATTTGTTAAAAAAGTTTGAAATATCCAATAAATTTCGTTCCACTTCATGATTGTGTCCCACTTGTTGTTGATTCTTCACAAAAAATTACAGTTTCATATCTTTATGTTTGAAGCCTGAAATGTGGCAAAAGGTCGCAAAGTTCAAGGGGGCCGAATACTTTCACAAGGCACTGTATATATTTCAGTGCTGTTATGGACCTAACTTCACTGGACAGGAGCTATGGCTATATTGTATTAGTAAACATCAGGATCCCATTGCTCAAAGAAAGTGCCGTCATCCCGGAGGTGCAGGACCGAGTGATTCGGTCTCTGAGCTGGATAGCTCGGCTCCTTCCCAGGGTAATCCAATAAACAAACGAACGAATGAACAAACGTGAACTGAGGGAGAGAAGCATACAAAAAGTGAAGGTGTTAGAAAGGAAAGGTTTTTTGGCCGGGGGTCCCCTCTGACTTGTGTAGAGAACCTCCCATTTGGAGGACAGGTTGGCCCGTCCAACCCAAGGTTGGGAAGTTAAGCTTCACTTGTCCTGAAAAAGAAGAACCCCCGGCTCCCCGCAGGTGCACCACCAATACATATATATATATATATATATATATATACCCTTTTTTCTTTTTTTTTCTCCTTTTCTTTTTTAGATGATGTTTGATCTATCGCTCAGTGGAGAGAAAAAAAAACTTTTTTTTAGGGGGGGGGGTGGAATCTCTGGTGACACAGGTGGAAAGATAGCCCCCACTCCGGGCATACTAGCAATATTCTGTTGGGCTGTGGAAATGTCTGAGAGAGAGGAGTGAATGTAGGTTTCTACTGCAGAGGATGTCCAGCACCCCATTCTTTTAATCATATGTTAATTGATGTTAACTTTGGCTGTGGAGGTAGCTACACATATACGAAAAGAATGTGGAGTGTAGAACGACAGGGGCAGACTTGCTTTTGATATGAGATAGGACAGGTGGGACAAAAAACAGCTTCTTGTAACTACACAATGACTGCTGTTATTTAATAAAGGATCCGAAGGATTATCTGGGCGACGACTAGACAGGTAGCGAGATATTGCTGAATAGGGGCATAAAGGAGAATTAAGCTTGCAAAGCTGAATGAACTGGCCTTGACAGAATTGATCCGTTTTGGAAGTACGGAGGAACAGGATATTATGAGAGTTAGGAACTAATGAGAGATCACTGCAACAAAGACCTACTGAAGGGAAACTGGCTTAGGAAGGAACTGCAAACTCGGAGCAACGGAGGAAACCAAAAAGGCAATCAGATAGATAGACTCCATAACTAGGTCATTGAAGGTGTTGAAACAACCTTGGTGAAGAATTGATATAATCAGACCTATAATATCTGTAGATATATATGGGTAGGCGAGAAGGGGAAGCGGGGGACAGCTTTTGGTTATCCACAGGAGCAAGAGACGGATGGCTGGGATAGACAGGATGGGCGGGGTAGACACTAACCTTAATCTGAAATGATACTGAATGCCAGATAAATAGGATTTAATAGCTCCTGGGGATAAGTGAAGACAGTCTTTTGCGTGAACGAGGAAGGCAAGCATATAGTAAGTATAGGAGTTGGAGGAATCCGGTTTTGATTGCAGAATAATGAAAAGGCAGACCAACCAGAGGAGTAGGAGGAACGAGTAGAAGGAGCGAAGGCATTGATCATGTATCCCTGGGTAGCAGTGATCAGGTTTTGAATAGCTGGGTTCATCTTATTACCAGTTTGCTGAATGGAGGGACTGCCAGAGGGAAATGATGAGCCGATGGAATCAGACATCTGAACCTGGGAATCTGAAGACGAGAAAGGGCATCAGCAGCATTATTACAGATTCCTGGAAGATGGCAGGCTTGAATGATGAAGTTGTTACATACAGAGATCCAGACGAGGCAGTGTAATAATTGCATGATTAATGCAGAAGAAGAACGTCCTTTATTGATAATGTGAACAGTGGCTTGATTATCGCAGTAAAAAATAAAATTGACTTATTTTTCCAGTGGGGTCCCCATAAATGAGCCGCCACCACTATGGGGTAGATTTCTTGTAGGGCGGCAGATTTCAGTTGAGGAGGGAGAGTTTTTATTTCCTGAGGCCATGAGTTAGAAAACCATTGCTGAGAGACGAACCCGCCAAAACCGGAGAAGGATGTGTCGGTGTGCAGAGATAGGTCTTGCTGGGCTGAGATGAAGTCGTCATAGAAAAGAGTGTTGTAACAGAGAGGACCACATCCGGATATCTTTCCTTGCCTCCGTTGAAATGTTAATGAAAGAGTTGAGATTTTTCTACTTTAGTAGAGAGAGCAGAAGACCAGAAATGAATGTCTTTCCCTGAGGAATGATACGAATAGCAAAGTTGAAGTGACCGAGGAGTGAAAGAAGATCACGTTTCTTCATAGTGTTGGAAATCTAGAATTCTTGAATGAGAGAACGGATGTGAGCGAGCTTGCTGGGAGGAAGGCAGGCTTTGAAGTGGATGGTATCGAGTGTGATTCCAAGAAATTCCAGGGTGTGCACTGGTCTAATGGTTTTCTCTTCTAAAAGTGGAACGTCAACTGATTTAACCCTTAGCGGTCCATTTATTCGGCGTGTCTCAGGAGTGTCAGGTCCAGGTGCTGAGAAGGGGCCAACCATAAATCCCTTAGATCTGATTTGATGAGAGTTTTAACTATTTGAGGTTCTTTGATAGCTGATTGTAGATTTTTGCAGTGCAGAAAAACCATTAGAAAGGCCGTTGATGAGATAGTTGACGAAAATACGGTCTGGGTGATTTGCAATAAATTGTTCAGTGTAGGGATAGATATAGGTGTGAACACTGTTAGAAGAGGACACAGTCATTTGGAAGCTAATGGGCAGATGGACCGAGAGTGGGTGTCACCACAGAAACTGCACATATGAGTGTATCTACAATGATCCAAAGAGCAGTATTTCTCATTAAAGTTATTGCAGAGCTGTCTGCCACCAGAAAATGTAATTACACGCCCGTATTTATCCTTACTGTGAGAAGATTCTGGTGGAGTTGAAGAATGAAAAGGGTTAACTGATGAAAGACGATCTTTAACCCTTTGCGGTCCTATGTCGGCGGCCATAAGGAAACAAGCTGGCTGCTATTGCATCAGCGCTCAGAGAATATCACAGACATTTGCAGAGCTTTTTTGAGATGTTATAGTAATAAAATTATGACTTGGATCGCATTATTGAGGCATTTGGTGATAAAACGAGTGATCAGGAGATGATTGATCGGTATGTACAACTATTATTATTATTATTATTATTTATTTCTTAGCATATGTGAAAGCTATAGCGAACGAAAGGGTGGGGCGGGGCTGGAGATGCCTAGTGAGTGCTTTGTTGATATGCAGGGCCTTTTAAACCCGTTTGACTGTGGAAAAAAATACTTTTAAACAGCGTGTCTAAAATTAACTGCGCGTGTGAAAATAAATTGGACCTGACGCACCTGACACGCACTTAATAAACGGACTGCAAAGGGTTAAAGTGAGGTGGAGTTGGCATGGAAAATGGTTTGTCTGAGGTGGAGGATGAAGCGTGGGAAGAAGCTGCTTCCGGACAAAGGGAGGTTGAGTGTGCAGTGGATGCGCACCCGCCACAAGCATGCTCTGAGCTCACTGAAAATTCTATTGAAAAGATTTGGATCGGATTGGGACCAGTCGATGATGATATTATCCATGGTGAGAATTGTGGCTGCGTTAGCTGAAAATGTTTTGTGGTATTCGTAAACCATTGTCCCTCCGTACCTGACAGACAGCTCTACTATATTGAACATATAGGAGTCCAGTTCTTGCCAACGGTTGGGATATAATTCACACAGTACATCTCTATACACAGAAAAAGCCAGCACAAATTCTCCCAGTGTAAGATTTTTAACCCTTGCGGTCCTATGTCGGACCGGGTCCGACATTACAATTATTCCTTTCCGGTCCGATGTCGGACCCTGTCCGACATCATCAAAAATACGTCAAGCACAGGTCTCTAGTCGTTTTCTTCTCCGGAAAAAGCCAAGAAAACCTTTCAATGGCCGAATGAGACCGGTAGAAGCCGAAAAAAAAGGAGGCGGATCTGAGCAATACACGTAGTCCCTTCACCACAGACATAACACGGACATAAACAAACAAGACAGCTGCTTCCACATCCAGCGCTCAAAGAATATCACTGACATTTGCAGAGCTTTTTGAGGTGTTATAGTAATAAAATAATGACTTGGATAGCATTATTGAGGAGTTTAGTGATAAAACGAGTGATCAGGAGATGATTGATCGGTATGCACTACTATGAAGAGATATGTGAAAAATACAGTGAACAAGGAGTGGGGCAGGGCTGGAGATGCCGTACTGAGTGTCCTGTTGATATGCAGTGCCTTTTAAACCTGTTTTACTATGAATCAAATTACTTTTAAACAGAGCGTGTAAAATAAACAGCACGTGTGAAAATAAATTGGACCTGACGTGCCTGACAGGCAATGAATAAATGGACCGCAAGGATTAAGAAGCTTAGGGTCCCTGGATTTCAGTTTTACAGAAATATCCCTGCAGTCAACAACTCTGTGATGTAAAATTCCAAAGTGGTAATAAGAATAGAAACTAAATTAACATCTTTACCTTCAGTGATACTGCGTCTCAGTTGAGGAGACAGGGAGTGCCTGTGAACAGATGAAGTGGAGGTGGAGCCAGCACGAGAAGAAGCAGCCAAGCTGTAGATTGGCAGGTCGACTGCGGGGGTGGGAGTTGATGGAACGGCAGAAGTGATGGATGCGGTAGAGCTTGCAACGGCTGCTGGAGTAATGACAGAAATGGTGGCTGAAGGGACGGACAGATTAGCTTCCACACGAGAAACTCGCCTGTCCAAATTTACCAGGCTGGTGCTGAAATCCAAAATGGCACCGGCAACAGGTTGAATGAGTTGTTTAATGTCCTTGAGAATTTTCTGATGTTGATCGTAGAGCAGGTTTTGGATGACTGGTGGCTGAGGAGCTGGAGCGATTGAGGCTGCTGGCTGCAGAGGATCGGAGCTGGTTGATGGGGCGGCATGCTGCAAGGATGCAAGGAGACGTGGATTCCTGGAACGCTAAGCTGCGGGCTGAGGAGGAAAGATAGGTTTGGCTAAAATGCTGTTGCCGTATAGAATAAACATGGATTTGAGGTCACTCTCTGCTGGAATCGGAATACCTCTTTTAAAAAGAGTTTTCAGGAATTTATCGACTGACCAGTCTTTAAAATACAGCTGAGCTGGAGGGGATTCCCGAGGTTGACGGCGCTTGCTTCTCCGTGGTTGGGCTGCAGAAGATGGGTTAGCAGTGGCTGGAATGGCGGATGGTACAGCTGGAGGATCCGAGTAGAGAGGTATAGGTCCGGTGGTGGAAAGCTGGGGAGAACCCCTTCATCTTCCAGATGGAACGTGGACAGATGTGACAGACGTACTAGCCTGTGGAATAAACTCTTCTTCCAAGCTTTCTGACTCTGATGAGAAGGAATAATGCGATAAGTTTAACATCTTGATTTTAATTAAGAACCAAAATTCAAACAGTGATAGGAGTCTTACTGAGTTAGAGTACAGGTACAAAAACACAAACACAGACACAGAATGGGGAGTGCTCAGGGTTTATATATGATTGGCAATTAAATTGGTGCAAACTGAGAAAGGAGGTGGAGCCCTACCTCTTGTCCCCTGAACCCCACAAAGGTTAACATAAAAACAATCTTACCTTGGATATATTTTTGTGTCTTCAAGTCAGAATAGATGTCCTTTAAATTAATTTCTTACTCATTATTTTATTTCAAGGACACAGATCAGCACCTGTGGGAATAACAGGTCTTATTTTATACCTGTTTATACAAGCGTAAATGAAGAGCCTGCAAAAACATAACTTTTAATTAAATGTGTGCCTATTAAATAGTATTTGCTAGATCTCTACCAATTACCACATTATAGTGGTGTGATATGATAACTAGATTCCATTTTGTGACTTGTGTCATATGTTTTTTTTTTTTAATATTTCAAATTGAATTGGTACTTATTGTAATTCAGAAGCACATGGTATGGCAATGAAGGTTGTGAACCAAAAATGTAAATACCCAGTAAATGGTGGAATTTAACCCTGTTACACTTCATCAAAAATAATAAAAAATAAGATTACCTAATAATGGTACAGTGATATAATTCAGCACCTTCATTATTCACTGGAGATGCAACAACTAAGTGAATAATCATTTATTGGTTGTTTTTATTTTGAGAGTCTCATTGAACTTTCATTGATCGGTTAATCGCACTTGCAGCTTCACTTATATATTAGTAGCACATTGTAGGTAAACTGATTCAGTATTGGCAACCTGACTAATTAATTAAGTAGGAATAGGTATGGGCAACCTGGCTCTATAATGAAACTATTACACCATGTAGGAGTTGATTTGCTGCAAGTACAATAGATCACAGAAAGGACAACAATGATCAGAAGGCGGCAAAGTTTCTAACCACAATTATTAGGAATCTTCTTTCTGAAAATCAGTTAAGGATTTTTATGGAACCAAGCCATGTTGGCAAAAGGCTGTTATAACCACAAAGGCTAAAACCGTTAGAACTTGATTTCTTACCTTATATGTAGAGTGCACCACAGATCCCCTACTTGTAAAAGACTATATAAACCCAGCCAAAAATTAGCACAATGCTCTCAAATTCTGAAAACCCCCCAAAATGTCGCTCCTTGACTGAAGGAAACCACAAAGCAAACCTCAGCTGCAGATGCTATATGGGAAAGAAGTGACTGCTTGAGAAACCAAGACCGAGATGAAAGAAGCAGAGAGACTGCGACAGGGTGAGACATATCCCTGCTGTGTATCAAATAAGACTGTTGGGACAAACACGTCCAAACCGACTGTATTGCAAAAGAACCAAAAGACTGTATTGGACCCCATTTCTGGTTGACGAATTAAAGAAGAGGACAACGCATAAAGACTGTGTTGATCCCATTTGAAGAATCATCGCGGAGAGGACTTCATAGAACAATTCAGCAATCCAAGTACCCCCACCAGAAGGCGAATGAATCCGTGTTGCCCGGGACCATTGAGTATAATCCGTGTTGCATTCTCCACATGAAACTTAATTGAGTAATTACCTAGAGTTACATAATGTTTGAAGAGTAACTTTTAATGAACCTTCATAAGTAAATGAAAAGTTAGACTACCTTGTATTATTTAAGAACATAAGAACATAAGAAAGCTTACAAACGAGAGGAGGCCATTCGGCCCGTCTTGCTCGTTTGGTTGTTAGTAGCTTATTGATCCCAGAATCTCATCAAGCAGCTTCTTGAAGGATCGCAGGGTGTCAGTGTGTAAAAAAAGTGCCTCCTATTTTCTGTTCTGAATGCTCCTTTATCCAATCTCCATTTGTGACCCCTGGTCTTTGTTTCTTTTTTCAGGTCGGAAAAATGTCCCTTGGGTCGACATTGTCAATACCTTTTAGAATTTTGAATACTTGAATCAGATCGCCGCATAGTCTTCTTTGTTCAAGACTGAATAGATTCAATTCTTTAAGCCTGTCTGCATATGACATGCCTTTTAAACCCAGAATAATTCTGGTCGCTTTTCTTTGCACTCTTTTTGTAGTGAGGTGACCTGAACTGAACACACTATTCTAGATGAGGTCTTACTAATGCATTGTAAAGTTTTAACATTACTTCCCTTGATTTAAAACAAGCGTCTTGTTAGCCTTTTTTATAGCTTCCCCACATTGTCTAGATGAAGACATTTCTGAGTCAACATAAACTCCTAGGTCTTTTTCATAGATTCCTTCTTCAATTTCAGTATCTCCCATATGATATTTAAAATGCACATTTTTATTGCCTGTGTGCAGTACCTTACACTTTTCTCTATTAAATGTCATTTGCCATGTGTCTGCCCAGTTCTGAATGCTGTCTAGATCATTTTGAATGACCTTTGCTGCTGCAACAGTGTTTGCCACTCCCCCTATTTTTGTGTCGTCTGCAAATTTAACAATTTTGTGTACTATACCAGAATCTAAGTCATTAATGTAGATTAGGAATAGCAGAGGACCTAATACTGCTCCCTGTGGTATTCCACTGGTTACCTCGCTCCATTTTGAGGTTTCTCCTCTAATCAGTACTTTCTGTTTTCTACATGTTAACCACTCCCTAATCCATGTGCATGCATTTCCTTGAATCCCTACTGCGTTCAGTTTGAGAATTAATCTTTTATGCGGGACTTTGTCAAAAGCTTTCTGGAAATCTAAATAAATTATGTTGTATGCTGTGCAGTTATCCATTGTTGATGTTGCATCCTCAAAAAAGTCAAGCAGTTTAGTTAGACACGATCTCCCTTTCCTAAAACCATGCTGACTGTTTCCCAGGATACTGTTACCATAGAGGTAATTTTCCATTTTGGATCTTATTATAATTTCCATAAGTATACATATAATAGAAGTCAGACTTATTGGTTTGTAGTTACCTGGTTCGGTTTTGTCTCCATATCTGTGGATTGATGTTACGTTTGCAATTCCCCAGTCTGTCGGTAAGAGACTGTTGCATGATCTTGGTTAGCGGTTTGTAAATAACTTCTTTTATTTCTTTGAGTACTATTGGGAGGATCTCATCCGGACCAGGCGATTTGTTTGTTTTAAGAGCTCCTAGTCCCTTTAATATTGGGAAAAACTTTTGGAATTGGTTTTAGCCCCCTTAGCAATGCTCATTTCGATCTCTCTCTTGGCCTTTCTAACTTCCTTTTTGACTTGGGTTTGCAGTTCCAAGTACCCTTTTTGTGTACTTTGTTCTTGGTCCCTTTTAAACACTCTGTAAAGTGCCTTTTTTCTACACATTTTTAATTTTGTATACATACACCTCTTGTATAACGCTCACCAGTTATGAGCTAACATATTAAAAATGAGCAATCTGTATAGAATAGAACACTGTGAAATGTTCCTAAAATGTATAAAACTGTGAATGTTGCGCTATTAAAATTATCATAATTACTACAAATATGTAGAACAAGATTGAAATGTTGACTAAGTTGTATAACATGCATTCCATATCAGCTATGAACCACACCTCAAGGGATCAGGTTAAGCACGATCATTTGATTTCATTCTGAAAACTGTAAAAAGTCTTTACAAAACTTCTATACAGATACCTGCAAGACCTGTACCCATTCTGTCTGGAGGTTTCGGCTCAAGCACCAATTTACAATCTTTGCTCTACTGAATGGTACCACAGTTGCAATAAAAGGCAGAAAAATCTGATTTATGTCACAACAGTTTGGGACTGACAAACTGCTGGTTTAGGACAGAATACCAAAAAATAGGCCTAATTCTTAAAACGTTTAATTACAAGTCCTTGCACAGAATTAAACAATAGTATTTGGGAATCTCTTTGGAAACGCTTTCTATTCGGCAAAATGATAAAAGTTTAAAACTGCAAAGTTCATAGGCAGCACAGAGTGCCCGCCATAGACAGAATCATCAGATGCCTGATTCACCCACCCTGTAATATCAGAGTGGAAATCTGCTCAATGGAAGTCATGCATGCGTAGGTGATAATTTTGAAACTATCCTCTGCTAACCTTTGAGCTGCCAAACTAAAATGAAAAATGTATGCACAGTGGTTTAAAGATAATATATAATCAAGATGATTATTTTCTTTTATGTTCATGTTTTTTTTGTTTTTTTTTTGCATTTCTGAGTCATACCACATACCCCCTATGACCCTTAGAATTACCCCCAGGGGTATGCTTACCCCAGTTGAAAACCCCTGGCATAGCGCATGAGGATGTACAATCAATAAAACTGAGATTATACAGTAACTTTTTTCAACATCACAGATAACTACAGCAGGGACACAATGTCTGAAAGTTGAGTACAAGTTGTGCTGCCTTGATTAGATAAGCCAAGGCACAGTGGGACAGATTTATTGAAATGTTATACCAAAATACAATATGCACCCTTTTTGACAAAGTACAAATAAATAAATCTATTACAGAACAACTTGATTTAAGGACTTGGGAGTTGCATACAAGTTTTGCAACATTAAAAATATATATTTTTTCCTTTCACAAATAACTGTGCAAATTCCTCTTGGTGTGAAGATCTTGTTACATCTGGTCCAATATTCCAGCAATAGACTTTCTTTCCTGCTAGTTTTATATTTTAAAATAATTTTAACCCACTCTGAAAATACAAACGTTGAACTTGTTTCAAAATAGAGCCCAAGGCACAAATTGAATGCAAATTGTAATACACTGTAATAACTCCCCTTGATTCCTGTTGGATGACTCAATTTTCTGCCTATATTTGTCAAAAGACAGGTACAGTACCTAAAACATTTTGAGTATATTGGAATAATTGGACATTGAATTTCAGTACAAAAAGCATTTTATCCTGAAAATTGTTTGTAAGTGTAGGATGCAAATGTATCTTTTTCAATAATAGTATGTCTATTGTTCTGAACCTAGATAATGACTAAATCAAAGGATCAAGTGAGGTGACATTAATTTGTGAGGTAAATGTGCTGAGTTGACTTCAGTGATTGCTCAGGTGAACTGTACGATACGTGAATAACAGATTCTGTTAATCATTTTTTAAGCCGTTGAGCTGCATTGTTTCGTAAATCATGTACATTGTTCATTGATACATCAATTTTTGTTTTACATCCTGCATCAACATTTTCTGGTAATGTCAATATGGCACGTACATTTGGGACATTTTTCTCATATAGATTAAATACTGCAACAGATAGGTAAAATGAATGTGCATATTGCCTTTTAAAAACAAATACAAAACTTAAAAAATGCTGCTGTACTTCTATGTATTTTATCCCTTCAGTTATTTTGGAATTTTGGAAGCCTCATGCTCAAACAGTTATTAGGAGTATGTCAAAATGAGTCACCTTACTACAAACAAGATACCTCACAAGAAATACCCACTGTTAGCCAGGGATTGAATGTTTAGTATTTATTTTGTATTTGTAATTAAAAGGAAGCTGTTTGGTAAACTAAAGCTCCAAATAGTAATAATGTGTAATGCATTGTTAAATGGCAAACTCAACTCATGCTATAAAGCATCATGGGAGAATAATACAATTCCATCTAAGTAATAACGTAATGTAGTGCAAACAACAGTATTGCATGTAAGCTGTAATGTACAGACGTGCTCAAATTTGTTGGTACCCTTACAGCTCATTGAAATAATGCTTCATTCCTCCTGAAAAGTGATGAAATTAAAAGCTATTTTATCATGTATACTTGCATGCCTTTGGTATGTCATAGAATAAAGCAAAGAAGCTGTGAAAAGAGATGAATTATTGCTTATTCTACAAAGATATTCTAAAATGGCCTGGCACAGGGTGCCTTGAATCTGTGCAGGGCACAATGAAATCTCAAGACTATCAAGGCATTCTGGAGCGAAACGTACTGCCCAGTGTCAGAAAGCTCTGTCTCAGTTGCAGGTCATGGGTCCTCCAACAGGATAATGACCCAAAACACACAGCTAAAAGCACCCAAGAATGGATAAGAACAAAACATTGGACTATTCTGAAGTGGCCTTCTATGAGTCCTGATCTGAATCCTATTGAACATCTATGGAAAGAGCTGAAACTTGCAGTCTGGAGAAGGCACCCATCAAACCTGAGACAGCTGGAGCAGTTTGCTCAGGAAGAGTGGGCCAAACTACCTGTTAACAGGTGCAGAAGTCTCATTGAGAGCTACAGAAAACGTTTGATTGCAGTGATTGCCTCTAAATGTTGTGCAACAAAATATTAGGTTAGCGGTACCATCATTTTTGTCCATGCCATTTTCATTTGTTTTATTATTTACAATATTATGTTGAATAAAAAATCAAAAGCAAAGTCTGATTTCTATTAAATATGGAATAAACAATGGTGGATGCCAATTACTTTTGTCAGTTTCAAGTTATTTCAGAGAAAATTGTGCATTCTTCGTTTTTTGTGGAGGGGTACCAACAAATTTGAGCACGTCTGTATGTACCAGTTTATTTATAGATGCCTCTTACAGTTGAAAAGTTTGATTGTGCTCAAATGGTTCATGCTACAATTATAGTATTTTGTAATTTTCAGGAATCTTGTTTTCTGGACCATATACTGTAACTGTGGGAACTTGAGTTATTTATCCTATATTACTACATAGCAACTCAGAATATCCACAGAAACCATGCATCTGCAATTCCTTTTCTTACATTCTCAATACTGTAATTACAAAAAAAGTTCATATGCTACGAAAAGCTGCCCAGATTTGTTTATGACTCTGTATGAATGACAATTTGTATTACATATTATATAAGCTTTCAAACTATATACAGTATGATAGAGGAATATGTTTCTATTTTTAAATCCATCCCAGAGAAAGAGTTCACCAGCGTTGAACTCCTCTGGATAAATATGAGTGTCTAGACAGGCTTTGGTTTAAAACCTTTTTTCATTTCATGTTGATGTTATTTTTAGTGTCTTTTAAATGTACAGTGTTCTTAAGCAAACTGTATAGTTTTTCTTTACAAAACCTTGATTACTTCTTCACTTGACATTTTATTCATCCACATGTGCAGTCGATTTACTATGGGCAACAATGCAATATATTGTAGCTGATAGATGCATTATTAGAAACACAATCAGGGCAGACATCAGATGGGATATGGGGCTGTTTTCCAAGTTTGTGTTTCACCCAAAAACAGTAATTAAAGTAATTCATTATAATTCAGTGTTCCTTTAATTTGGCTGTAGCAATAACCTGTAAATATTTTCTGTTATTTTATTAGTTTTAGGTAAGAAATGTTCTCATTCAGACTCTTAAAAGTGTGTTTCAGAGGTCTCATTTGTGCTATTACATGCATTAATATACAGCAATGTAGGAGTGGATCAGACTGTGTTCTCATCATTATATATAGTACGGCCACTTCCACCCATGTACTCAATTAGTACAGCACACATATGGTATATATATATATATATATATATATATATATATATATATATATATATATACACACTGTATATAATGTTATTCCTCTGTAGTTTATTCTCATTAATTCCCTCTCTTTTCACAAATTCCTGCTTTTTAATGTTGTTTCTTTTTACAAATGTAACATCCAAAATATATTGCATTAATTCAGTAGTATAGTATGGTTACTTAAACAAAAGAGCCCAAGTTATTTATGTGATATTCATTATGAATAGGTGTGCATTGTTTCAAATTATAAATGCAGTTTAACGAGGGAATTCACATAGAACTGATGAAATACCTAATCAATAGTTGCAAATCCTTTCAGGTTATCCCCCGACGCTGTCTGCACAGCAGTGGCATCCCCTGTCTTGGACAGTTTGCTGGGATCCTGGTACTCCTTGAACTCCTTGGTAGCACATGTTAGCAGTCTTACAATGTACTGACTTGAGTGTATTTTTTCCCCTGCGGGTATGTAACCTAAACTTACATGACTTAAGTAATGAATTGCCCTTATTAGCTGCTTGCCAAATGCAGGCAAGCCCTCAGAAACTTTTCAAGTTTATCTTCCCTGGACAAACAATTCTCTTATCTTTTGTGAATGCCCCTAGTAATAATAACTCTACCAACTTCAAATCTGCACTCTATTTGACCAATGCTCATCATTTGGCAGAAGAACTTGCCAGGCCATAGACACTGACAGAAAAGGGTAAATTATTGTTCTGAGCAAGTTTTTGCTATTTTTATATTGTTTAATTCATTTCAGAAAACTTGCCTTGATCTTGTATTTGTTGCTATATAAAATCCAATACGCTTATTTAACCTAACCATTACGCCTTCAGACCACTTAATGCTTTTATCCCAAACTGTTGATACACCACAAATGGCCTAAGTCACCCCCCACTGGCCAAACTCTATCACCTTAGACATTCAGTAAACCACAGTACCATTGTTAAACCTGATTGCTTCATAGTCACTCACAGTATAACAATGACTGGTTGTAATGTATGACCATGTTCTGAAATCTCATGGTTATTACAATAAAAAAGTGGAGCTTAACATGGTTTGGCTTCAGTGTCTTATACCAAACATTGTCTGGCTAAGGTTATCACCACAGAGAACACATGTAAGTGTTTCATAGTTTAACCATTAAACATATGGGCCCTGAATATCAAAAGTGTCTTCTGATAGTCTGAAACTGGTTGTCTCTGTCTGTGTTAACCCGACTCTTATCCAGAACGTTGTTTCCATCATGAAATGAAACACTTTTCTGCTGTTTTCCAACAGGTGGAATGGGTGCAATTTACATAACGGGATTTAAATGAGAAACATATATGTTAATGACGCAATTGACAGTTTTTACATAATTTCAGGATTCGACTCAATGGACAGATGGGCTTGAAAGGTAGTGAAGGTGGAGAAAAACAAAAAACAGGCATGTGTTTCAGCAGATATGGAGAAAGAAGAGAAGATACATTTAGCAAGTACATCAGGACAAAGAGAAAAAGAAAAAATGTAAAGTTAGAGAGCTCATTTTAATGTAATATTCTAAATGTATGTACTGTATTTATTAAATTATAGTTTCATGAACCCGTTGCACTTTACGAAAATGAACAGCCCCGTGTTTTTCGCAAATATGAAATAGCACAAAATAAAACGAAATGCAACACATAATAACATTTTTACATTGGGAGGTTTATACAAAAAACTTTAAATAAATACTTGCAATCATAGTTGTCAAGGCTCAGCTGTTACCATAGACACAGTCTGAAGGGAAACAGAAGCTCTGACTAGCAAGATGTATAATTTGGAGCGAGTCGTTTGGGAATAAAAATTGAGATGGAATAGAAGAGATGTTTGTTTCTAAAATGCCTAAACTTTGCATAACAATTAAACAACGCTGCAAATGATTTGAGCATGAGAGGATGTATGCAGATGACGGTGACAAAATAATAATGTGCAGATTTTGCAACTGTCGGCTGGAATGGGAGCTAACAGTAACTTAAATACTGAAACTTACACAAACACACTAATATCCACTCAAATCCAAATAAAAAAATAAGTTAGTTGTATTTTTATTCTTTTTACAAACATTTTACAAACCATGTTTGCTTTTCTGTACCAGGTACCTGAACTGAAGAACAGCTCCATGTAAGTAGAAGCTTTTTTATTATTATTTGGCCATTGGAAATACACACGAAGGGTCCACTGCTGGGATGAAGCAGAGTGAAGGCTACGAGATCTCAGATGGAATTCTGAGCAAACAGCATTACTCACAGAATAATGGGGAAAATATCTGTATTCATTAGCAACAAAAACTTTTCTCCTGATCTAGCAGAGCTATTAAAATGTTTTTCTCTACTATATGTTCAGTCTTCAAAATTAAATATTCAGATTTTCACATGGAAGTGTTAAAACAAATACTGATATTAAAGAATATTAAACTCTGGTCATTTAAAACATTTCCAAGCATGTAATTCGTGTGAAATAAAAATCTGCTACTGGTTATTTTTCATAAAGGGAGACAGTCATGCATTTAGTTAGTCATTACAGTTTAATTTTGTTCCACAGCATATTGCTAAGGTTTAATGAATCTAATAAAATGGATTTAGTACTTGGGGATTTGGGGCTGTCAGTAATAGAATTGCTTCTGTTTACTCAATGCATTATTATGTGTCAGGGGCAGATCATGGGCGTTTTCAGATTTCAATTTACGATTTAAGAGTCTTGTAATTTCTTTAAATTCAATTTTTCTGTAAAATAAAGATATCATTCATGTTATGCACTGGGTACTTTACAGCCCATCCTTTGCTTGATCGGGTTGAATAAGGCATTATTTACTTTAAATGATCAATAGTATACAGTATTGCAGTTCTCACAGAAAAAAAGCATGGTAAGTACATTGCACTAGTTTTACAATGGTATGGAGGAATGACATGCAAGGTTATATACACTACACTATTAGATACGGTCTGCTTGAAATTTACTCTTAGAATTACTGTTTAAACATTACTTAAATATGCATTTATTTGGAAAGAAATTATTAGGCAATGATATACATGAAAATGAACGTATTTATTTTTCTAACACATGTGACTGCTGGCTTTGCAGCAACAGCTCCGGGGTGCTCAATCCTCCTCTGCAAAACAAAACACATGTAACAAAAACAAAACAAACAATACAGGCTCTGGGTGTCTGGTTACGTTCGTCAGCGCAAGGCGACATACTGATGTAGCTGCTTCCCCTTTGTACCCACAAACTCCTCCTTGCAATCTTTCCGGGTACGTGCAACTACGCGCTCCTCAGGTAGCATACCACCATCCTTATACAGCGCCCTTTCTGGTCGGGAGGGAGATTTACAACATTGATCCTTTCTCTCTTTATGTAATTGAATACAACTTTTGAGTTGTATCCGATAGTTTGTCTTTCATTTTAATATTGATGTTGTTTAAAATGTAACCATCATAATGACTGATAGCGGCGGTTTTCGGTATGAGTATAACCGTGGCGGTTATAGTGTTAACTCGAGGTTGTATGTACAAATCTGGTGAGATGTATTCGGATGGACGCTCTAAAATTAAGAGTTAAACTGCAAACCCTCATTCTGTTCTGGGTAACAGGACATTTTCTGCACACTAGCATTAGCAATTGGTATGCCATTGAATATCTTGATTAAAAAAATCTGTAAAGTAAGAATAAGCCCATGGACTATGGTTAAAATGTAGGTACTGCGCTCCATTCCGTTCCAAGTTTTATATCTGAAATCACTTAATACACAGCTGAAGAACAAATCAAAATACTCTAGCCTGTCATTCTGCTTCCACTCTCTCAGGTCTATTTGCTCTAAATAACTCTATGCAAATTTAGGATTTAATTTTATTGTGACCAGTGATACAACCAATTGGTTAAAAAAAAAAGTATGAAAGCATGATGACATGCTTTATTCCAGTTTCAAAACAGTATGCTAATCTATTATCATGATAGTCGCTTCATTTTTGCACATTTTCTCATCCTTCATCACCTATTCTCCTTTCAGTAAATAAATCACTTCTGTTTTACAGAGCACTTAAGCAGTTGAAAAGACTACAATGCTTGCTCACTTTGATTATTTATGACTTATCTATTATATCTGTGACATACAAACATACACATTTACAACCTGACATGATATTTTTAAAAAATGTAAATAAAACAAATCTTTATTTGTAATCATTCTTGTCAAATGAAACCCATTCATCACATAACTTATCTGTCATGCTGCAGTTTTATGTTTTTGAGGTAAAAAAAAGAGTTATTAGTAGTATTAAAGTTAGTGGTAAACATTTACTTCTCAAAAAATGGTAGCACGATCCCTGTAAGAAAATCACGCTTTCCCTCTTTAGTTGCTGTATTAAGCACAGCACTCATGATTTATGTCTCACTAAAAGCACTAGGAGAAGTCACAGCCTTATTATGTACAGTCAGGTGTGCATTATTCAATTTATTAAATAGTATTTAATCATAAAAAACAGCATCTTCCTACCTGGTGAACTCTTGCAATTTAAAATACTTTTTTTTTTTGAGAATTAAAGACATTCATAAGATCGTATTATAAAAAAATAAAAACAAATATTTGACAAAAAGCATTTTGACTCCCTTAGTCGCCTTTGTTTTGGTGCTCGTTCACGCCTTCTGGGGACATGTCATTGCCTTTGCTTGACATCCCTCTGCTGCCGCTGAGGGATTGGTACAAAAGAAGCCCCCCTGCCCCGCGCTGCCCCCACTATCCTGCAATAGTTACAGCAGTGATACTGTTTTGATTTTATCCCCCTCTAACCTTTCTCTGTTTTTCAGGCCCCAGAAGCACAAAAAATGTTCCACCACCATTCTAATAAATACTACTCTGCTCCACCCCATGGTTGACTAGGTAAGACCTTATGGCCTTATGGCCTCAGAAGAAGGACATGTGCAGAGCTATGCAGGAAGATACTGACTATCAACACTGTATATCTGGCCACCAGCTGTTCTTCTTTATGAAAAAGAGAGAGAAAAATGAATTAGCACATTAAGGTAGCATGTTTTAAAGGAAAGAAAGAACTTAAAGTAAAGCTTCTAATAGTACATTGAAATCAGTTTTGAAACAAAGCACATACAGTGGCTCTCAAAAGTATTCACCCCCCCTTGGACTTTTCCACATTTTATTGTTTTACAATATAGAATCAAAATGGATTTAATTAGGAGTTTTTGCCACTGATCAAGTGGGCACCTTCCATCCTCTGTGTTTCGTCGACTAGCCCATGACACCTCAAGAGGGCTCGACGGTGATTCTGGCGTCCCAGCATCACCCCCCTCCGTCCCCCACTCAACTCAGCCCAGCTTACTTACCCGTACATCAGCGTTTCTTTCTTTCTATTGTGCTTGAGATCCCCAGCCAGAATCTTTCCGTCTCAATCACAGCCAGTATATTATACGTGGTATGTACATGTGCCCCCTCACAGAAAACATGTTGCCCCCCTCCTGTGTAATTCCTGGCCTCGGGCCTGCCCATTTCGCCTGTGATATTTGGAGCGTAAAAACTTTGGTTTGCGAAAAATTTTGCATTTTGATGTTATTGTTTGTTTTCTTTCAGGATATTGTCTGTGACACAGTTTTTTCAGCCTGCTTGTTACACATGAGTGAAACCTGTTACACCATGAGACGAGACTTGGGGGTGGTGTTGGAAGGGGACTTATGGTTGCAAATGCTGGGCTATAAAACAGAGTGGTTTTAGCAGCTCAGAGATGACTTTTGACATGCAGCGGGAGCTTACGACACTCTGTGGAGCAATAGAGAATAGTGCCCGAGATTTGTTTGTTTGACTGTTTTATACAAGTGTTTTCTCTTTAACCATTTATTTTGTGCCTGAGTTTGAATCTGTTAGCTATTCAACGGTAATTTCCATCTCCAGTCTTGCAATAGCTGGTTTGGTACACTATTATTCAGTAACTTTTTTGTTTGTTTGTTTTTCAATATAATCACTTCTAAGACTTGCTGTTCAGTCCTGCATTGTATTGGTCTATTCATTTTAACTAGAAAATACGTTTTTTTAAATAGAAAATAAGTATTTTTACAGCTGTTGATAGATAAATCACGTCTGAAAATGTCTCCTGTAGCTATTCAAAACAAGCGTGAAGCTTTCAAGTTCAGCAGCACTAAGTCAAACCCACTGTTTTTACTATGACAGTCAAAATGACAGCCGCGGTAGTTCTAGGTATAACATATTATATCTCCATAGGTTTCTGCAACCCTGGGTCTACTGATTACTGATGGTTTTAGATGTTTAATATATATATATATATTTAGGAAAAGTCAAAAAAGGACAGGTGCCTAGCTGCCAAATCAGTGGAGAAAACTGCAATGCACCAAAAAGGCCGCTCAGGTAGTTCTAGTGTTAATCTACGATGAAAATTGCACCAAATGAGGTCCAGAGGTAATGAAAATTATTTTTATAGACAAGGGGAAGCAGTGATAACAATGCTAGTGTAATAAATGGTGAGAAAATGGATTTTAAAATCTTGCCAGGTCCTTTAATGAAAATATAAAAAACAATGATCAATGGATTATGTAAGTAGATGTTGGGGCAGCAGTGTGGAGTAGTGGTTAGGGCTCTGGACTCTTGACCGGAGGGTTGTGGGTTCAATCCCCAGTGGGAGACACTGCTGTTGTACCCTTGAGCAAGGTACTTTACCTAGATTGCTCCAGTAAAAACCCAACTGTATAAATGGGTAATTGTATGTAAAATAATGTGATATCTGTATAATGTAAAATAATGTATAATGTGATATCTTGTAACAATTGTAAGTCGTCCTGGATAAGGGCGTCTGCTAAGAAATAAATAATAATAATAATGTTGAATGTTTGTAAAAGAGCATAGTTAAAAGAATCAAGCCTTAACTATTGAGGTACATGATGTAAATACTCTTAGATGGGTTAATCTAAGCCCTCAGTAGTTAATACTGCCTTACATTAACTTGAAAAGTAAAGTACTCCTACAGTCAGAGCCGGATTAACCCATCACTGGGCCCTAGGCAAGCATACACTTGCGGGCCCCCTACCCCTGAACAAACAGTCACACACACACACACACCTATATACATTAGAGCGTGTATAACTAGCGCTCCACCCTTTTATAACAGTTATAATTCTCAGTTTGACGTTATTATGAACGACTGAATGAATCTGACAGAAAATTAAATTGCAGGGGATGTGCTAAATACACTTCAGAATGAAACTAAAAAAAACTGAAGCCTGCGTTAAATCCTGTAGCACAGCTCGACAACGACTTTTAACCCCTTAAATACACTGTTACTTATTTAACTATAATACGTGCATTGGCATGTGTGCCATGTTCATCAGCTGTTATGACCCTGAAATCAGTGTTGTATAAGGTTACTTTAATCAAGGGTTTCATGTATTGAGCAAAGCAGGAGGCTGAACGTACTGTATATCTAGAAAAGCAGTGGTGTTAAATGTGCTATTTTATTTTGCCACACAATTAGTTTTGTCATGTTTCCAATATTTGTTGCAAGCTGCAGCAGAACTCAATGGCAGTGCTTGAGAACACAACAGGGCTCGGGCACACAAATATCAGACGTGCATGTCCAGCGATCTTTTAAAAAATGCATCTGCACAAGCATGGAATAATGTGGGGATACAGAATTCTATGGGGTAATGTTACAGAAATTTGGTACACCTGTCAGAACAATTTTAATTTGAGATACATACCTCGGTTCGAATGTCAGTGAGTGAAGTTTTTTCCAGTCAAATCTGTATACGTAAAATAAATAAATAAATAAATAAATAAACATATCCGTTTTGGCCCCAACCCCCTTGAGTTCGGGCCCTAGGTACATGCCTAGTTTACCTATCCGTTAATTTGGCCCTGCCTACAGCGCTTTTGGTGGTCTGTTTTATGCCAAACTAAATAGACAGCGTTTTCTCAATATGCCTTTTTTGTAGGAATTCCAGTGATTTATGTGCTACAAATATTTCTTTCCATACATGTATCTGTTCATCATCATGCTTTATTAACTCCATGAAAAGTATTTGTAAATAAATGTCCTCTACCCACTGGTTTTACCAGCTTTTGCTGTTAAAGCACAGTTCAACCTCAAACAAATAAGAACATCTCATCACACATTTATAAGCAATCTCCTTAGTCTTGGCTCACGGAGCTTCTCCAGTCATTGAAATTGAAATGCACCCTATTAACAGCCTAAATATGTCTAATTTCATGCTCAGCAACTTTTATGATAATTATGTCAGAACGCGTTTCATTGGCTTCAGCCTTTTTTATTATTGTTTAATGAAAGGCAAGAACATATTACAAGTTCTGTACATCAAATGAATTACATGAACACTGCCAGGGGTACTATGGCTGCACTATTTTGCAAAACTATCAAACAAACTAAAGATATCATGTGTCTTTTTTGCTTTTTTTTAAGCATGTCGATGGTGTCGATGTATCTTAAATCTAGCCAGGATGCTCTTTTCAGGGCAGATCCTATGAACAATTTTATAAGATACTTCTCATTGACTAGAGAGCCAATCCAGGGGGGAGGAGGAGGGACTAGTGTGATACAGTCTGGCACAGTCAGCGAGAAGGTCAGGCAAAAGGAATGATCAGCTCAGAATCAAACTCTTTTCATACATATATTAAGAACATAAGATAGTTTACAAACGAGAGGCAGCCATTCGGCCCATCTTGCTTGTTTGGCTGTTAGTAGCTTATTGGTCCCAGAATCTCATCAAGCAGCTTCTTGAAGGATCCCAGGGTGTCAGCTTCAACAACATTACTGGGGAGTTGGTTCCAGACCCTCACAATTATCTTTGTAAAAAGTGTCTCCTATTTTCTGTTCTGAATGCCCCTTTATCTAATCTCCATTTGTGACCCCTGGTCCTTGTTTCTTTTTTCAGGTCAAAAAAGTCCCTTGGATTGACATTGTCAATGCCTTTTAGAATTTTGAATGCTTGATTGCCGCACAGTCTTCTTTGTTCAAGACTGAATAGATTCAAATCTTGTAACCTGTCTGCATATGACATGCCTTTTAAACCCGGGATAATTCTGGTTGCTCTTCTTTACACTCTTTCTAGAGCAGCAATATCCTTTTTGTAGCAAGGTGACCAGAACTGAACACAATATTCTAGATGAGGTCTGTGACAAAGAGAGAAAGAGTCTAAGCTGTAAATCTCCCTCCCAACCAGAAAGAGCGCTGTGTAAGGTGGATGGTATGCTTCCCCCTAGAATGGTCGACTCGACAGTGGGCGGAAACCGGAAGTGCGTAGCGGCACGTACACAAAACGGATCCCTTGCGATCAGCCAAGAGGCAGGCAGCGATTGGCGAGTAGGACGGAGAACGGAGCTGCAGCCACGGAGCCAGCACTTACCCTGACTCACCGTTTTCACTGCACAGTACAGAAAAGCACAGCAAAGCACCACCAGTAAAAAGGACACGTACACCAAGAGCACAGTTTCGTGCACTGAGGATTGTGGTACTGGAGTGTTTTTGTTTGTTTTGTTTGGGACTGCAACCCGCCGTGTTTTGCTTCCCCTATACCATTGCTGGTATAGGGGCGACCTGCTTTTTGTTTGAAGAAACCTTTTTTGTGAAATTAAATAAACACAGATGTCTTTGGAAGTAAACCATTATTGTTGTTTAATCATTTACCACACACCATTCACCTTGTCACAGGTCTTACTAATGCACTGTAAAGTTTTAACATTACTTCCCTTGATTTAAATTCAACACTTTTCACTATATATCCGAGCATTTTGTTGGCTTTTTTATAGCTTCCCCACATTGTCTAGATTAAGACATTTCTGAGTCAACATAAACTCCTAGATCTTTTTCATTGATTCCTTCTTCAATTTCAGTATCTCTCATATGATATTTATAATGCACATTGTATTACCTGCATGCAATGCTTTACACTTTTCTCTATTAAATTTCATTTACCATGTGTCTGCCCAATTCTGAATGCTGTCTAGGTCATTTTGAATGACCTTTGCTGCTGCAACAGTGTTGCAACTTTAAGGGGTTTGCTTCCTATACCAGTATCTAAGTCATTAATGTAGGTTAGGAAGAGCAGAGGACCTAATACTGATCCTGTGGTACTCCACTGGTTACCTCGCTCCATTTTGAGGTTTCTCCTGTAATCAGTACTTTCTGTTTTCTACATGTTAACCACTCCCTAATCCATGTGCATGCATTTCCTTTTATTACTTTTATTACTTTCACTTTGAAAAGGGGATTTCCTAAAAACATTTAATAAGCAGACATTAGCCTAATATTGAAAAATAATCTTTTTTGTACACAAGCACCTCTCCATCACAATAAATACCTAAAGTCCCCAAATAGGATTGTTGCCTTCATCATACTTAGCGATCTCATCATACTTTACTATGTACTTCATACAAGCACCCCCCACAATAATCCCAAAGTTTCCAGCACTGTATTTGATAATGGTATTCTTTATATTATCCTGATTGTTACCTGACAGTACAGTATTGAAAAAATATGATTTTATAATTTTTTTCCATCTTCAGTGAGTAATACTTATATATGTATATACTACATGAGAAAGAAAGAAATATCTTTATTTTAGAGAGCTGTAATGTATGTATCCTACCGTGCAGGTTTCATTAGAACTACTGTATCAAGCTGCCTGCATAATAAATTGTACCCACCCCTCTAGTCTTGGAAATGTTGGATTACCAACATTTATTCTCTTCCTTTAATGATGGAATCTATCATTAGCTTCATCTTTTCCTACTTAAAACCCACCAATCATTCAAAGGTCATAAATCATCTGCCAATTAATATTACAGCTACATGGGCTTTAACAAATGTACTTATATTCTGCTTGTCTCATTACCACCCAGTAAAGTCTCCTAATTTGAAACACGTAGTGAGCCCCACATAGACTCATGACTCAAATCACTTCACAAATACACTATAAACTTCTTTGGCTATTTCCATTTTGCAAAATGTTTCCAAGAGGTGGTCAGTTGAAACACAGCCATATTTTTTACTGATAAATATCACTGTGAAAGATCATTCCAGAGCAATCATTAACAGTAACTGCAACGAAGGATGGTAGCTAGTTTTAAACTGTTAGAATTGTTTTATTCATCTCTGATAATATGCCTTTGCATTGCGTTAAATAAAAGAGGGCTCTCAATTCTTAATTTACAGTAAGGATTTCTAGGTTTCTTTATATACACCTGTATCTGACTTTGTGGTCTAGTAATGCATGTACCACACACTTGGCTCTATTGAATTAATCTGAAAAGTGGCTAAATACAGCTAAGAAATTGTGTACAAATTTAATTTTCTCTAAAAAAAAAACAAAACAGTAGTGGCCATCCACTTTCATCCTTTAATATAAAAAACGTACAATGCAATATTTTATGTTTAGAAATGTATGACGCTACTAAAAATGTTTTTATATTATAGTATATTCTTAATTGTATGGTTACTGGTATTATTATTATTATTTATTTCTTAGCAGACGCCCTTATCCAGGGTGACTTACAATTGTTACAAGATATCACATTATTTTTACATACAATTACCCATTTATACAGTTGGGTTTTTACTGGAGCAATCTAGGTAAAGTACCTTGCTCAAGGGTACAACAGCAGCAGTGTCCCTCACTGGGGATTGAACCCATGACCAAGAGTCCAGAGCACTAACCACTACTTCACACTGCTGGTATAGTATTTAATTTGTTATGCATTTGTTTTAAATTAGTCATTAGTCTATAATGGGTTGCTTTTACTTAAGTGTAGAGGGAGAAAGAGCTTGTTGCTGGCTTTAAATATCATGCCTAAATTACTAAAATTAGCAATATTGTATTTGAATAGGTTTTAAGTAAGTATTGATCATATCACAGAAATCCTTTACAAAGCAGAAAACAAGCCTGACAATTAGCTAGATTGGTATTACCCAGCTCTTTATTTCGTAAGCAATTTAATTATGTCTATAGAGGATCAACATCTCTAGTCTCTTCCCTTTAGCACTGTTCGACATCCATTTTTATTTGCAGTCAGTCTTTATCAGTAATAAGTATGTACATTATTAATTCCTATTTGCTTGTTTTGTGTTTTAACTGATTTTTACAACAGGGTTACAATATTTATTTGTCTTTGACATTAGACATCAACACCAGGATGCTGGCACGCTGTGGCTGGCACTTCTCTAGTATTTATTTTTACGTTGTTTTATTAGCAGTTTTATTCTGTTTCAGTTCTTATATTTTCAATAGTTTTAAATTGTTGTTGTCTTTTAAATGTTTACTGTATTCAAAATGTGTTGTATGAGCTAGTAACTTTACTTGGCTGTGCTGATCTGTGGACATGCTACCTGTCACAACACTATAAAATTACTAATGGAATAGAATGTTGCAAACAAGCGTTATTTTGAAACTAAACCTGTGTATCTTTCTTTATTTATCAGTGTTGAGCATGTAGGAAAAAAAATCAATTGTAAAAAAAGTATTTTAAAAACAAAAGGGTGTTTTCCTAAAACTAAAAAGGGGGGAGCAACTTTTATGCCAGTACCACCTATAAAACGATTTTTTCAGTAACATCTACAAAAATGGCCAAGTTAGCATAAAGGGACTGTCCATGTAAAGATGTGATATCTACAAAAGGAGCTACCAAGTTGAATACAAAAAAGTATCAGCCCTGTAGAGATTCAATGTTAATGTTCCTACTGCAATACAAATAAGGGGTCACTTTTGCCTTAATTGTATCTTATATAACCTTTAATCCATAACTATTAAACAGACAATACTACTGAATTCAGAAATACTAAAGTAAACTTAAAGTCAATGACAAATGTTTAGCTCAGAAACTTTTTAATGTCTTCAAAAATTATATTTAACTTGTACATTACCTTATAGGGCTACATATAGACAACTTGCAATACTGTATCAGAGAGTCCATTTATTCTGCCATTTTTATACAGAAAATCTGAGCAAATACTATTGTGACGTACTTTTCAGTAATAGTCCAGTTTTATGGCAACTGAATGACACTCACAGAACCTCGAGACTTGAGAGTGACCTTTCTGGAACATTCTCTTCTATAAACAGAGATGACCAACCTCCTTGGGATAGCTGATAGCATGCTACATAAGCAAATATCAGCAGTTGGACTTGTTGCTAAAACAGTGACTGCAGTGGAGCTTGTGACCATCTGCATCACCGTAGGTACAGCTATGAACATTTGTGATAACATCTACTAAGGTGTGATAAAGTGATGGAGAACACACAATCCAAATGGTGTCACAGCAGGAGAATGTTTGGAGCAGACACTGAAAAGCTGAAATACACACCATTGGGCTATAATTAATTTTCCTTAATAAGCTGAGGAAGTAGATCCCCCAGTGTCTCACTTAGTAAAAGCAGTACTGTGGAGTTGTTGAGTCCCGACCTTGGCTGGGGTGTCAAAGGGAGTGCTGCATTGAACTTTGTGGAAGTTGCACATTGGGGTTCAGCAGTAGAGGCCATTCAAGAGTGTGTAGCTTATGTGGAGAAGCAAAAGGCTTTGGTCTTGATCTCACCTCAAACAATATGGTCTTAAAAATGTAATCAAACTTTGTTCCTACTATCGCCATTTTGTGGAGGGATTTGCCCAAATTGCTGTTCCTTTGCGTGTCTTGAGCAGAGTTGCAGGGTCAAAAAAGAAAGGTAATCAAGTATCAATCTAGAAAATCATTTCAGGAGAGTTAGGGCCCAGAATGTCATTGTGCTTTTGCAATACTCAGAGCAAAGTTGGTTTTGGGGATATGCTGTTTATCAAAACACTTTCGTCTGCAATCCATTGCGGGTTGGGAGCAGTTTTGTCCCAAGATATTGATGGACAAAGAAGTCCTACTGTTACGGTCTGTGACACTCAGAACGCAATATGCAAAACTATAGAAAAATTGAATTCTTAGCCGTGAAATAGACAGTAACTGAGGCATTTTCTGAATATCTTTTGGGAGTAAATTCAAAGTCTTCACATAAAGTTCCACCGGGACACCTAAATTGGGTGCAGTGGAGTAGCACTGGGCATCACAGTTGGCATATTTAAATTTTTGTATAAAACACTGGCAATGTAAGAATAACAGAAATTCTGATACGTTGTCTTGGCAGTACACTGAATATTTACAATGTGCATCTCCTTCAGTGTCTATTCCCCAGAGTGAGGTACAAACTGCCTGGCACCAGTATCCCTAAGCCACTGGTGGTGCCTATAACTGAAGGTCAAGCACAGGAAATCATCACAGTGAACACTATAATGGCACTCCCAATCTGCTTCAAACAAGATTTGGCAGCCCTGCAACAAACAGACCCCATTGTCGGATGTTTCTTAACCACCCAGCTGCCCATTTATTTTGGCAATTTCCATGTTAAAAATGCTCTTTTTTGCAGATTTTTCATTCTTAGCTCTCAAATAAGCAATTTGGACAGTTTTCAAAACAATCTTTGCTATATTTTTTTTAAATACACACTTTTTAAATTGTGATTATGAAAAACGGAAATACAGTATTTCAATAGAACTTAAATAACAAAATAACAACCATGTGTTTACAATTGTAGCATTATAATATAGATCACAACATAACATCATTTTTTCCAATGGCAGCATTATATAAGTATAAATAACATATATTTTTTACAATGGCAGCATTATAATAACATTATAATACTTGTGCAGGCATATCACTTTTTAGAAATTATTTTTTGTGTGATAGATTTCAAAGCAGATGCACTTCCATCCCTCATCAATGCTGATATCTTCATCTAGCACGTATACATCAGAAAACGTCATATACAGTATCTTCCCCAGTTTCAGGCACGGGTGTATAGCGCTGTTATATTAATTATTATCTGTGAAGTTTAGGTACAATAAATAAATAGGTAATTTTGACCAGTACCAAACCTGACAAGGCTTCCTTACAACCTGTAACACCAACAAATAAATAAAGAAATCTTCTCTATAGATACACAGGCATCCATTTTTCACTCTCAGCTGTGTGTATACAGATGACCCGGTCTGTCAAGCACATTTCTTAGGCACTGCTGCCCTCTGCCAGTAAAAAATAAAAGTGCATACACTTCTACAATACAGTGTTCTTATTTTTTCATTGAAGCATGTTAAAAAGACGTGTTAAACTTTGCAGATGCACATATAAGTGCCTGTACACTATTCTCACGGGAGTGACAAATTTGGACTTGCATGTGCTCCATGTGGAAATCGCAGGATAAGCAGCTGGGTGGTTAACGTACTGGAGGTGGAGTTGTGTTCCAGATTGTACTGAACGAGAGAAGGAGATACGATGAATCCTCTACCTGTAATAGTGGGATAGGATCTATGAGAAAGAGGGAATATTGTATCGGGTAATTGAGGAGCCAGGTGGTGAAGAGCTACAGTAGTTTGTAATACCTGAGGGGCTAAAGAAAGAGGTAAGCTTTACATACTGACCATGACCATCAGGGGTTGGAGAGAACCGCCAGCCTGATCCGGAGGAGATGCTACTGGCCAGACATTCAGTTGTAGAATGAACAATGTATGCAGTGCATTGTTCCCAAACTTAAGCCTTTTATTGGAAGTCTTCTGGCAACAGAGCCCGTGGCAGTCTTAGCTAGGGACTACACCCTTGGGACTGGTCTAGTGATGGGAGAGAACATGTGCTAGTTTTAACAGATGTTTGTTTTTTTCTAAATTCACTTAAACAATACCTACTAGAAACCAGGAGGCTAGTAGTAGTGGCAAAAAAATCTTTCTACAAGAATGGTTTTATAGATTTGGCCTGCCCAGTCGGAGTCACTGTAATCAAGAAAGGAACTTTGAGGGAGAATTAATCAGACAACTTTGTTAAGTTTATGGGGTAAAGAAAGGGAGGACCACACCATACCACCTACAAAGTAATGGACACTGTAAACGATTTACGTGTACTTTGCATGATCTATCACAAACTCATCCCCCTGAAAAGAAGAGGAAGTAGACAGAGATCCTTCCTGAAGTATTGTTTGCCTATAATACTGCTGTCTACTGGCCACTTCCCGCATTATCTAATGTTTGGAAGGCATCCACAACTTCCTGTGAATTGACTGAATTGAACACAACAGTGAACTGTGTCAGGAAGTGTGGCTGGCACTGTTTTTCTTTTTTTTCCCCTAATTTTCCCTTGTTTTAGTTTTATTTACACTTGAGTATATTGGTTAATATATTCTTATGTGGGTGTTGTTTTTATGTCTGTTTATGAAAAATCATGGTTTCAGACAATTACAGTAACTACTATTTGTGGCAGGGCTGAGGCCCTGCACCTGTAAATTGTGTTTTTTTTTGTATTTTTGTTTCATTCATAGATAAAGCTGCTTATCCCGCGATTTCCACATGGAGCGCAAGCAAGTTGAAATGTGTTATTCCCATGAGAATAGCGTGCAGGGGGTTATATGTGCATCTGCAAAGTTTAACATGTCTTTTCGGCATGGTACACTAAATAAACACGCAGACTATAGGTACTATAGTCTGCAGTTTTGTTTTTCACTGGCAGATGGCAGCAGTTCCTAAGGAATGTGCTTGACAGACCGGCCCATCCATAGAAGAGCAGTAAAAAATGGACGCCCACATTCGCAGAGTAAAAAGTGGATGCTTAGTGCAGTGAATGAGATGAGGGTATTTATGTCTTTCTTGATGTTACAGGGGGTTGTAAAGAACCGATTTATTCTGCTGATGAAGTAAACTTCACAGATAATAATGCATATAATAGCAATACACACCCGTACCTGAAACATTGGAAGATAGAAAGTAAGTTTACCACATCAATCACCCTGTATGATGTGATTGAAATGATGTATATGTACTAGATAAAGACATTACCTTTGATGAGATTTTGAAGGGCGTCTGCTTTGAAATCTATATCACAAAACATAATTTCTAAAAAGTGATATGACTTTTTGTTGCACTGTTGTTATAATGCTGCAAATGTAAAAAAAAGTTATTTCTACTTATATAATGCTGCCATTGGAAAAAAAGTATGTTGTTTTGTGATTTATATTGTTATAATGCTACAATTGTAAACACATTGTTATTTTGTTATTTAAGTTTTATTGAAATAATATATTTCAGTTTTTCATAATAACAATAAAAGTGTGTAATTTTAAAAATAAGGAAAAAATTGTTTTGAAAACTGTCCAAATTGCTTATTTGGTGGCTAGGAATGAAAAATCTGCAAAAAAAAAAAAAAAAAAAAAAGCAATTAACATGGAAATTGACAAAATAAATGGGCAGCTGGGTGGTTAAAAAGGAGCTGGAAAAGCCAGTTCCTTTGTTCTCAGCAAGCTGGAGGTAAGAGTTTGTGAATCGGGTGTTAACCCTCACGACTGTGTGTGTAACCATGGTGAGTAAACCAAGAGCATGATCACCATGTGTGTCTAACCAGGGTCGTAAGCAGAAGCCAAAACAGCAGGAAACCATGTGTGTGTGTCTTTAGGGTCGGTTTGTTTAAGCTCATTGTCAGAAATAGGGAACCAGTTTAGCGATTTATAATCACATACATTATATATAAGTGTGTATAGTGTAGTGGGAGTTCCTGAAGCTCCTTTTAGTGGAGGTAGCGCTTGGCCGCCTGTTGGCCAAATTTATTTTGTTAACTTTGTTTTATAACTGGATTTTGTTTGCCCTTTCTGTATTTATTGTGTATGTGCCGTGCTCTACCATCGCTGGTAGTGTCACGTGGTTGTAAATAAACCCATGTGTCTGTGTGCCGTGGCGTGACAACGTCAACCTCTCTCTGTCTCTCTGATCTGTCAACAGATACCCACAAACCCCTTCTACATGACTACTGCACTACTGAGTGCTATAGATGTCCTAGTTCAGTTTAGTGTGTCTAACTACTAGACTGCTGAATATCCAGCAATTGATTTAATTTACTTGAATTTATTGCAACTACTAAGTAGTGTTCCTATAGTATTTGTCTTGTGTACACATATATAAATGCAATCACTGAGGGCTAAATTCATCTGTCCCTTATTCATTTCTGATATGAAACTTAGTGCAAAGCAACAATGTGTTACATTTATATTTATGACAAGAACCATTGTCATTTATCACATTAGGAGAGACAGTAAAATGATTAAATCCTCTTGTCAAAGACACTGAAAAGGTTAAAGTGCATGAAGTGCAGATTCCATATTGTATAGATACCGCAGTTCAATAAGTGCAGATGTAATAAAGAATCAGCCATGACCCAGATTTGTTTAAATGTATGAGATGATTCACTACAGCAAACTATCATTCATGTTTAGTAATACATTTTCATAAATCATGAAGTGGTCCTCTGGAATACTGACAGGTTGTTTTGTGTTAACGTCATATAAATATAAAGGATTATCTTTGCTTCATTATAATTTATAACAGTAATTAGTAGCAAATCCCACAAAATCAATTAATAAAAACTGTTAACATGTAGTAATTTGTTAATGTAATTAATCATGCTGAGCATTCATACTAAGCTACATGAGGATATATAACTCATATTTTTGCAAATGGTCGTCTTGGCTATCTAGTTTGCAAGTGTGTTGTTGAACTGTATTTGTATTATGTGCTGATTAAATAAGTCAGGCAATGCAATAAAGTGGTGCTACTGTGTTTTAATAAAGGCGTGTTTTATTCTTTAAAAAAAAAAACTTAAAGAAAAAGCTTGTCCAGCTTTACACAAGCAAAAAATAGGCACCAGTCCCTGCCTTCTGTGGTGTGGGCTGCAAAACATTTTCTAGGGTGTTGGAATTTCTGCTACATTTTAAATGGAAATTTGGAATAAACATAATAATCCAAAAATATTTTTAAACGCAATAAAAAAATGCTAAAGTAGATTTAGCTTTAACGTTTATGAAACAATTACTGTTAGAAAGTTAGGATCCTTTAACAAAAGGTTGGATTTGCTGGAAAATGTTAACTTTATTAAAAACTGAAATCATTCTTCACTCTTGCCAATGAAAAATAAAATATTGAATAATTAAACATCTGTGCTCCATATCAGTGGGTTTCTTTTGTGCATGCTTTGAATTAGAAGTGCACAGATGTGACCAGTGTGAATTCCTTTCAACATGTTAGCAAACATGAATACATTTTCTACTGTTTTCATGAAGCATAAACATCTTGCTATTAGAAACAGCACATTCACGATTGTGTTTCTGTTTAATAGGCCTTTGATCAGATGTACAGTAGGCTATGTAAAGGTCTACTTTCATTTCATCTTGTACTGTGGAAAAACACTTCCCTGAAAAGACACATTTTGATTTAAGTTTTCATATTTATTACAGACGATAGTCGTGTAAACCACATTTATATAACTACTGGGGCCTGTTTAAATTATCTAACTATTGGCAGATTATTACCGGTGAAACATAATTTGCTTCCCGTAAATATGTGCTAACGGGAGAAAAACTTTTCTTTTTCAGTAAAACGTTTACTTACAAAAAGTTATTTTTTAAATTCTAGTTTGTTTTGCTTTAAATGTTATTTTTATGTGATTAACAATCTATCTGATGTTAATATTAACTGAACATTGGTGACCCATCTTGGTATGCATCCAGTAAATTATGCAATGCCGTCTTTCTTAACTTCTCATGAAATATATATATATATACACACACACATATATATATATATATATATACATATATGACAAGCATGGGTACATCTAGCGTGGGATACATTTTTGGTATTCCACTTCAGTGGGATAACATAAGTGAAATAACATGTTTACTGGGACTAGTTCTGAATGGGTCTTTGTTTACATTCCAATCCAGTGCTGTACTGCTGAAATTCAGGACGGAGCTGCTCTTCAGTAGTTCAAACAATACTGCCACCGATATGTGTTTTATACAACTTTTTTACAACTTCAAAATGTGTTGTCAGGCTGAAAAGACAGGGAATCAGCAAAAACTCACAGCCTGCACCTATCTAAAACACTGCATTTAGCTTGCGGTAATCCACGCAGAGGTGCCATGTCCCATCTATCTTTCGGACTAGCACGATAGGTGCGGCCCATGGACTGGTGCTCTTATGAATTACTCCAGCCGTCAGCATACCCCCTGTGCATCTCTTGATACAGGGTAGTGGGTATAGGTCGATATTGCTCATGAATGGAGGCAGTCTGGTCAGTGTGGATTTGGTGACATACTACACCAGCTTAAAGCTATATAGAGACAATAGTGCTGTGTAACCGTTTCTGTGCTTCTTTCACTTGCCAAGCACAGTGTAGCAATGAATTTCAGAAGTACTTTAGCATGCCTTCAATTCTTAAATGTATTGTCACAAGGCTGGATGAGTGGTGATGTCAGAACCAGGAAATTAACAACACAGACAGGATGGATGAAATGGCAAATGCGCTTGCTTGCGCCGGTTTATTGTAAATAAAAGGTTTCAACAAAACAGAAAACAGGACATGGCACTTGCGGCCAAGATAAATAGACAAACAAAACGGACTAACACTTAAACAAACAGTGGACTAAATAAACAAACAAACAAGTATCGTGCTGGTCCTACCAGCACGCAATAGCAATTGTTATTATTATGATTTCACTTTATTTTTCTCCTCCTCTCTCTCCCGTTCTCTGCTCACCGAACACCCAACCCCGAGTGAGTAAAATGTGCATCTATATATACTGTTGTGCTGGGATTGAATTACTAATTAATTATTCACTTGAATCCCAGCATGTGAACTAATTCTGTGCAACCCCGTGCTCACATATTAAATACTTTAAATGCACGTGAAGTGAAGTGAAATCCCTGTGCCTAAATACAATTATACATTTTAAACACTTCATTACCCACATTATATCCCGTGTACCAACTACAATATACCAACATTAACACACGCAACATGCAACATAAAACACACAAATACACACAGGGGTGGGGCACATTGCCACATGTATTCACCATGTAACACTTACATAAAACACTCGGCCCTATCGGAGCTCGTGATTTACTGGGACATCCTCCTGCGGCAAATAAAAACCGTATGCCACAAACATTCATTATCATATATACATATTATATAAGTTGTAGTCAAAGGTTTACATGGAAATTTATAATTTCTCAAAATTTCTTGATAACAAAGAATTTTAGGGAAAATCTTTTGTAGCAAAAGTTTTGCTTTTGTGGATGAGGAAAACAAGTTACAAGAAATAGATGTCTACAATTATTTATTTCAGCAAAACTCAAAAAATGCTAATTCAAAAGTATTCATACTGACAAGGACAATGAAATTAATATCTAGTTGAGGCAACATTAGCAATAATAACATCTTTTAAATGATTAGGATATTTGTTGATGCTTTTGGTATGATTCTTTAGTGATTTTTGACCATTCCTCAACGCAAAATTGTTCCAGTTCATTCAAATTCTGAGGACTTCTCTTGTGCACAGCTTGCTTCAACTCATACCAAAGACTCTCAATCAGATTTAGATCGGGACTTTGACTAGACCATTCCAGAACCTTGATTTTATTCTTTAACCATTCTTTGATGTGTGCTTTGGATTGTTGTCATGCTGGAACGTCCAGTTGCGCTTTAAACCAAGTTTTATAGCGGAGGGTTTCTGATGATTGGTCAATATCTTTTGGTTTGCTATGGAATCCATTTTACCATGTATTGGACCTAAATTTCCTGTGCCATTAGAGGAAAGACAGCCCCATAGAAGGATATTACCACCTCCATGCTTGACAGTAGGTATGGTGTTCTTTTCTTTGTACGCCTCACCAGACTTTCTCCAAATGTAACAACTATCAGCGTGACCAAATAGCTTGATTTTTGTTTTATCACTCCACAAAACCTTTGACCAGAACTCATGTCCATCATTCAAATGCTGTTTTGCAAACTTTAAGTGATTGTCCTTGTGACATTTTCCTAAGAGTGTTTTTTTTTCCTTGGCCTGCAACCATTGTGACCTTCACCATGTAACACTCGACCTATGGTTGAAATGGAAACCCCAGTCCCACTTGCAGCCAATTCACCTTGAATATCTTTGGCAGTCAATCCTGGATTGTTATTAACCTTCCTCACAATTATTTTACTTGTTCTTGGTGAAAGAACCTTCTTTCTTCCAGACCAAGGGAGCATTGTGACAGCACCATGAGTCTTGTACTCCTTGATAATAGAAATAACAGTTGAAATTGGGATACCCAAATGCTTGGAAATCTTGTATCTGTCTCCAGCTTTAGAACAATAAATAATGTTTTGCCTAAGGTCTTCAGATAGCTCTTTACTTTTTCCCCATATTGACTTATTGGTAATAAGAGCAATCATCCTATGCCTAACCCTTTTATACTCTTTAAGAATGTTCACCTACAATCCAGCATTTTCTAGACTTTTCTAGAATTAGGTTCTGCATTATCATATTGAAATTTCTAGCACCTTGTAGACAACACTATCATAGCATCAAAGGGTATGAATAATTTTGAATTAGCATTTTGCAAAAAAAAAATTGCTGAAATAAATCATTGTAGACATCTATTTCTTGTAACTTATTCCTCATCCACAAAAGCAAAACTTTTGCTACAAAAGATTTTTCCTAAAATTCTTTGTTGTCGAGAAATTATCAATTTCCATTAGGGTATGTAAACATTTGACTACAACTGTATATATATATATATAAATTACCCCACTCTACCCAGGTTTCCTTTTAATATCTGGGTTTTGATTTAAGAATTTAAAGAAGATGTAGAAAATATGACAATACAGTTGTAAGGGCGGGTCTCTGGCCGGTGTAATAAAGACTACGTTAAAAGAAGCTTTCGCATTTAGCCTTTGGATCTGTCTCCAAAGACCCTTGCTCTTTGACTGTGAGGCCCAACAAGATTTCTTTAAGATCCGCAGTCGTGGTCAATCTGTGCAGGTCAGTATTAATGTTGGCTGAAAAACATGACGATTAATGGAAGTTTATAGTGTGTAATTTTATTTTTCAGTCCCAAAGTTAATGGTTGCATCAACTATTGTTCTTTGTAAAAAAGACAGGAACAGTTTTGAGCCATAACTTGCAGTTCATTTATTGTAGCTGTAAACTGCTTGAAGTGTTAAGAGATTTTAGGGGATATTTGTAACAAAGGCCTTTTGATTTTCCAGGCCATTGTCAAGTACAGTCTTACGTTTATCACTTTTAGGAAAGAGTACTATTAAATCACAACAGGTTAATCCAGCAAAAAAAAATGTCATAGATCTGCTATGTGTACTGTCTGTATACTAAACAGTAAGGGTTATTGTAGATCCCTACGTATCTGCAATAACTGCTGATCACATTAGGCTGATACAGTGTAAAGTAATGTCTTCATGCTTAGACAGCTAAAGTAAGAAAGTGAATGAGGGCATGTGCAGCTTAGAAATATTCATATAAAATCAAACGTTTATTGGATTGTAGCCAAACATCTACAGAAGGCTAGAAGTGCATGATACATGTTTTGTGCAAAATCAAGGCAGTTATCATATTCACCAAGTATAGTGAGACAGACGGATGGATAAACAGGCAGACAGACTGTGAAAATGAAAACGCTGAAATAAGGGAATTGAAGGAAGAGTTCAGAAATCTGGAGACCTACAGAAGAAAAGAAAGAGATGAAGCTGTAGAAACCTGTGCTCTGAAATAATTGAATAAATCCTGCTTAAATTAAATCCGATTAAGGAGCAAAATGTTGTGTCCAATTTCAAATGTTTGAAATAAGAGTTCTTGAAATAAATACAAGATTGCTCATTTAAAAGAAATAACAGGTTTCAGTATATTATTGGGATCAAAAAATGTGAAATTAATTTAAAAAAAAATTGTACTGACCTTTTTATTACAGTAAATATTCTGTCTAATGGTCACCTAAGCAACCATCTTTCTTAAGCAGCCCCATAATACTGGTTGATTGACAGTATATTTTATTCATACTGTATGTAACAGACTGCTTGTAATGTCCTTCTCTCCACCCTGTTACACATATAGTAGAAAAACAATCATGGGAATAATAATCTAATCCTTTTACTGCTACTCACTGCACTTCCCCAGTTATAATATCACCCGTGACTATATCCATTGCAGAATGAATATTGACTTGGAAAGCTTTACTTTTAAAAACATATTGAAAAGCAAATGCAAATGTGATTTGTACAGTATTCTATTGGTTTATTCTGTTTTGTCTGTGAGAGTACAAGAGATCTCCCCAGACATTTGATTGGCAGAAGAAGATTTCCAATCGCTGTCTTCTCCCCATGTGGAAAAAACAGAAAAAGAGTGACATCAGCATCATAGATAGCATTGCAAGCACTATAATTACTTTACAGCTTCTGAGCATTGCAGTTGATTCTTAATTAAAATATAGACAACATGGTAGTAAAAAAAATACTGTAATACAAACATTTAAAATTTTATTTAAAAATTACTATTCCAGCCGCATTGATTGGTGAGATTGTCTAAAGACAGAGATTTGATGCAGTGCACCCTGAGCACAGTAAGTCCACGTACAATTTACATGTTACTGCAGACAGGAACCGGTCACTACTTGCTCATGTTGTTTAATAACTACCTTAGGGTTAATACCCTGTTAAGTCTGTGTCTATCATTTACTCCAAGGTTAAATGTTTGGGAAATGAATGCAATCTAATTGTCATCAGAGAAGTGGGACTGTAAAACATACATGAGTTACTAAGAGGTAAAGAAAACTATTTGTTCAATTATGTAAAAAAAGTAATGCTGTAATACAAGTATTTGCAGCTGGTCGTTTTAAGAGAGCATTCCATGTGAGAATACATACAATATACAGTATTGAAGAACATCAATCATTACAATTATACATGCCTTAAGTTGTCCAATCAAATACTCATCCACATATGTATTATATTTAAATTACATTCTGCTGAAGGTGGTGGATTAATAGACCCCCATTAGGATTAATTCATAATGACCCCACATGGCAAATTCAAGGATAAAACTATAACCATGCCTTATGTGGATAGTGTATTTCACAGTGTTTCATATTGTGTAATTTGCTTGAGCCTTTTAATTGTTTTCTGCTCTTATAAAATGTTATAAGTAACTTGAAATCTGCAACTTTTTTTACCAAGAACAATCAGAAAGGTCTAATTAAGCTACTTGTTAGTTCAATTAAGGGTTTAGTTAAGTAATTGAGAGCTCAGTTGGAATGAAAACCAGAAGACACAGGGGTCCCCAAGGACCAGGATTGAGAAGCACTGAGTTAAAGTATCCAACTCAACTGGAAATAGTTACAGTATTTGCTATTTGTACTTCCCTCGCAAATAGAAGAGTAAACCTCATTAACAAAAACAACTACCAAAATAAGATGGGGGGAAACCACAGAAGGGAAGACTGAAAAAAGATTTGCAAAGTGGTTGCTCCAGTTATTAGATGTTATAACATTGTTATAGATGCCCCATAATTTAACGTGCTAGCACTTTTTTACTTTGTCTTCTGTAATTCTGTAAAATACATTCACACTTGTGTGTTATTCATTGTAAGTTAATAGATAGTTATGTATTTAAGTCTCTACCTATATGTTTGACAAAATTGGCTTGAAACAATGATGAAAATGATGATAAGTATTTGTTAAAAAAAACAGGTAAATAAATATTTGATGAAAAGGGCAACAGGAGGTTTGAGTATTGTTGTATATCACAGAGATCTCAAGGTCCAGTATCTTATACAGTAGTTTACTAGAACACAGGGATCAGGAAGCATTGCTTAGTCAAGAGTACATGTATAAATATCCAGGGTATTGAATATTATCAGGTATGCTAGTGTTTCTTTGCACATTTTTACCTAATTAAAAAACATGGTATAGCAACAGGTATTTAATAAATGGACACTATTTCAGATGTTTCCCTCTTAAAAGGAGTCAGCAGGTGCGTGGCTGAGTATGTGAACTTGCTTCGCGCACTGAATGCATGCCTGCCACAGGATTCTCCTGGGTCCTAAACCCTGCTAGGTACACAAAGGGATTGCAGTAACCACACACAGGCCATGACTTTTGCAGACAATAAACGTTTGCCGACATAACGGCATTTAACAGTAGAGTTTTGAGCAAAATACAGAATAAAATCTGTCCTGGGAGATGTTCGGGAGACCCATCCAAAATACAGGAGACTCCCGGTGAATACGGTCTGAACATGAACCACTCCAATTAAAAAATCTTTATAAAGAAGACTCATTTGTTTTTGAAAACCATTACAATAGTTCTGTAATATTTTCACGTAAACAAATTCACCATTTTCTGGAAGCAGCATTTTAATTAACACTCAACATTCAAGTGCAGTTTCTTGATTATGATTATGTAGTCTCACCTACTCGTATTATTGCTTTGCTGCTTGAGTATTCTTGTACGGTAACAGAAATTTAAAAAACAAATTGATTGTATTTCCCAGGCCAGCATATGTTCTTCCAAGGCCTTGTGCCTGTGGTAATCATGAAGTTTGATATAAGTCACTAAACAATGACGTTGTTGGCAATCTCAGTTTCAAGGACCTCTGGATCTTTAAACTAATTAGCTCGAGATAATTATGAAGATTTTTTTTTTGAACATGGTATGTATTATTTTCTACGTATTTTTAAAGATCCAAACACATCCAAATTCAATTTTTATCATATACACTTTTACTGAGTTTACTTGCTGCTTGCACTCTTATGTTGTGCATCTGAGTCAATTTCAAGCCAGAAATGAAGGGTAATGGGACCAACCTGAAATAATGGACTCAACTACAGTGGTGCTGTGTAACTGCATTGTTGATGGCTCTCATAACTCAAAACTATTTTCTATTTAAGCACAGGGACAAATGTTTATTTGTATTCCGTTTTTTCGTATGGAATGCAAATATAATTGTGATGAAAAAATGTAACCACCATATACAGTAATATTATGTATAATAATAATGATAATAGTAATAATAAATATTGAAAATACATTTACTTTTAATAGGGTTTACAATTAAATATGGGTTACTATATGCCCTGTACACTGGCAGATTGGGACTATTACAGCATTGCAGGGTTTCTTTTTGACTGCTGCATTATCTGTAAACACTAAAATGTGAAATTGTACAAATACAGCATTACTGTACTGATCATATGAACATGAATACCAAAAGTGGCGAAATAAGAAATCATTTAATGATGTAAATCTGCACTACAGTCCATTTCATTTTATATATAGTAGGCTGCACGTGAAGCCTGTTTAAGATGGCATAACATCATTCATTCCAAACACTATGATGGATCGCATATCAGAAGATATTTAAATCTATGGAATAACTTTGGAGGTGCACCCAGCTGGAAAAGAATGTAGATTTAACCTCCTTGTTAGAGGACCACATGTAAACACTGGCTTCGGGGGAGAATGGCAGGTATTATAACTTATACAGACGTGATACTGACTGTTCAACAAGCACAATATTTACATTAGAAAAAAAATAAATCAGTTTTAAAGAAGCAAAAGCTTTATTGTTATTATTATTATAGTTTTATGAAATAATAGTATATTTTTCTCTGTCTGTAAAACTATGCAAATAGGCCCCAAGGTCTTGCTATTTTCCCCCATGACTAAATTCAATTCTGGTTAATTTCATGAATCCAAGCAGACAGAGATTGTATTCATCTAATGTAATATACTGCACATTTGAACAGGGACACATTTGCAGAACTTATTGGATTTGGACTTGGATTTGGACACATATGATAATGCCAAGGAAATGATACACTATTAACCCAAGCTGCCTCCATTGTGTAGTTTATTACCAACTGGTAGTACTAACATATTAAATCTCGTTCTACAGTACCTTTCACATATTCTCTGTCGTAAGGTATTATGATCCATTCAGCACTTTATGAATCCACCAAAATGTTATTATTGTTGTTTGCTGCAGTCTAGTCATGAATGTAATGGAATTCACGGTAACGGGCTCATCAATTTAAATTTGATATTCCTCAGCTCCCATTGCAGCCATTTTTAAACAAAAACCATCAGCTCTGCAAGTACACAAAATGCTAATTTTATTGATGGCTGCCGTCAGGAAATTAGCAAACAACGCACTCTTGCTTCCAGCGATGAAAACTGGGTACAGCAAAACAAATACATTTTAAAGCAGTGCTGTGCTTTGTTATCTTTATGGTGCAGGCATAAAGACAAATTAGGAAAGGAATGCAGTGCAAGCCTCTAACTCGATGTGACTTATTGCCTTTTTATTATGGAAGACAGTCTTCAATTCATCAGGTTGATTTTATATTTTATTATGCAACTGTGCTGACCACCTGCTCTCCGGGACCATTTCGTGTTTTTATTTTTAAACCACTTTACAATTGCAGTCTCACAATACTCTAGTTAGGATTAAAAACAACTACACCTAAAAATAATTATAAACTAAAGGAATGATATGTGTGTTTGTAACAAACTACAATAGGTGACAGGTCAAGTAGCAGGATCAGAGTGCATGAAACAAACTGCGGCAGAAGTAATTCTTCGAACTTCTACCAGGCGCTCATATAAACATAAAACAATTTAAAACCTAAGGAGTTAAGCAAAGGAAGCTGTCCAAAAAATTAACATCAGAGGCCTAATTTGCATATAGCAATGTAACAATGATCCTTTTGCCCGATCTGATCACAGCCTTCTTTAGAGATTATTTAATGTGAAGGATTTTGAAAATTATCAAACTTTACAATGATGTGAGAAAACTCACTGACACATGATGACACAAACTTTTTTTTTTTTTAAATCTGTACAATAACAGGTCTGTGGCACAGATGGCTTATTCATTAGCCTCTTTTACAAGCCCTGGATGAGATTCGGGGAAGGAATCATGTGGACCTCCTGTCGATCCATTCTTCCATGGTTATTTGGTAACACTTTACATATTGTCTCTAATTACTGTGTATTTACCTAGTACAGTGGTTCCCAACCTTTTTCAATGTAGAGACCACCTTGTTATTTGGATTTTTACTAAAACTGTAGTTTTAATGTTTTCATTTTATTTTATTATTTATTCAGTTATTCAAACCGAGTCAGGAATATTCAATGCAGTGTGCTACTTTTATAGAGAAGCTGGAAGAGTTAATCAGTTTATATGTCAGGAAATGGTTAGCAGTTCTATGCTGCCTCAGCAGAGTAGGACGGTATGGCAAAGGGATACTGCAGCTGCCAGTCTTAGCTCTAAACAAACATTGGTAGAGTCACACAACGAATGTGTGAGGGAGGCAGCACCTGTGTTGAAAACTACAAAGCAAAGGAAGCTGTGGAGGATGCAAAGGCTGCCCTTCGTATCAGTGATATCATGGGGCAAATACAGCATGGAAGAGGAAGCCTTGGTCTCAGTTCCGCTCCTCCTACATGCCACAAAGCAGCCCCAGCTCAACGAAGGAAGCTGGTAGTCAACTAGGTGCAAAAGCAGGAGGAGAGGATGAGGTGCGTAAAGGCAGTTTCCCAGGCCAAGCAAGGAGAATGGATGAGATGGGAGAGTGTGGAACAATGCAAGATTGGCTGGCGGGATCTATGGACAATGTAACAGCATGATCAGTTTCCTCATCAGGTCAACATATGATGTTCTCCCATCACCACATAACCTATGGGTAGGAGAGGATCTGTGGTGTGCTTTGTGTTCATCATCAGTTACATTAAAACACATTTTGACAGGATGTAAGGTGGGTCTTAGCCAAGGACGGTTTACTTGGCGTCATGATCAGGTGCTGCGATGTTTGGCCTTAGCGTTGGAAGACAAGCGCACATGACCAACAGGTTGCCACCAATTCCAACAATATGACATACGAAGAACAACATTCCTCCATCCAAGGGGAGCAACCACCAAGAAAAGGTATTAAAGCCAAAACTCATCTAGGACAACTGGAAGCTGCTGGCAAATGTTGGACAACAGCTTATGTTCCCACCTGAGATTGCCACCACTAAACTTGGACCTGATATTGTCTTGTGGTCTGGATCAGCACGCCTTGTTCACCTGGCAGAGTTAACAGTGCCATGGGAGGATGCTGTGGATGAGGCGTATGAAAGGAAGAAACTTTGATATGCTCAACTAGCTGCTGAAGTGGAACAGTGAGGATGGAAAGTCCAGGTTTACCCAGTGGAGGTGGGTTGTCGAGGATTTGTGACACACTCCACAACCCGGTTTCTCAGGGATACTGTTCAAGAGTTGCAACGCAAGAACTTATCTGAAACAGCAGAGAGGAGCAGCAACTGGCTCTGGTTGAGACGAAAAGATTCTGTTTGGGGATCTCAAGCACAGTAGAAAGAAAGCAACATTGATGTAAAGGAAGATAAGTAAGTTGTGCTTAGCTGAGTGGGAGACATGGGGGTGATGCTGGGGTGCCAGAATCACTGTTGAGCCCTCTTAAGGTGTCATGGGCTAGTCGACGAAACACCAAGGGTGGAAGGTGACCACTTGAAGACCCCAGAGAAGTACCCTACTCAGCTCAGTCCAGATGGTTGTCATGCTGGTGTGCTAGGGAGGCCGCACTGTGGTTGATCCCTGGAACCAGCATTGCAGCCATTGTGTGTGCTGATGCGAAAAGGCTGGGAGAGCCAGATTAGGTTTTTTTTTTCTCTGAAGCTATGAACACAAGCAGTACGAACACTAAAGAACAGTGCATTAACGTGAATGCTAGATGTAGATTTACAAAAAAGAAGTTTGTAATTTTGACAAGACCAAGTAGGGATTCAAGGAAATGCATGCACATGGATTAGGGAGTGGTTAACATGTAAAAAACAGAAAGTGCTGATTAGAGGAGAAACCTCAAAATGGAGCGAGGTCACCGGTGGTGCTATTTCTAATCTACATTAATGATTTAGATTCTGGTATAGTTAAGCAAATTTGTTAAATTTGCAGACAAAACAAAAATAGGAGGAGTGACAAACACTGTTGCAGCAGCAAAGGTCAATCAAAATGATCTAGACAGGTACTGCACGCAGGCAATGGAAATGTGCATTACAAATATCATATGGGAGATTCTGAAATTGAAGAAGGAATCTATCAAAAAGACCTAGGAGTTTATGTTGACTCAGAAATGTCTTCATCTAGACAATGTGGGGAAGCTATAAAAAAAGGCCAACAAGATGCTCGGATATATTGTGAGAAGTGTTGAATTTAAATCAAGGGAAGTAATGTTAAAACTTTACAATGCATTAGTAAGACCTCACCTAGAATATTGTGTTCAGTTCTGGTCACCTCGTTACAAAAAGGATATAGCTGCTCTAGAAAGAGTGCAAAGAAGAGCAACCAGAATTATCCCAGATTTAAAAAGGCATGTCGTATGCAGACAGGCTAAAAGAATTGAATCTATTCAGTCTTGAACAAAGAAGACTACGCGGCGATCTGATTCAAGCATTCAAAATCCTAAAAGGTATAGACAATGTCGACCCAGGGGACTTTTTTGACCTGAAAAAAGAAACAAGGACTAGGGATCACAAATGGAGATTAGATAAAGGGGCATTCAGAACAGAAAATAGGAGGCACTTTTTTACACAGAGAATTGTGAGGCTCTGGAACCAACTCCCCAGTAATGTTGTTGAAGCTGACACCCTGGGATCCTTCAAGAAGCTGCTTGATGAGATTCTGGGATCAATAAGCTACTAACAACTAAACAAGCAAGATGGGCTGCATGGCCTCCTCTCGTTTGTAAACTTTCTTACGTTCTTATGTTCTTAAGACAAATGTCCCTTCATAATGTGTAAGTTATTTAGTTAGTATTTGTTTCACATTAGAAAGCTGTTTCAGTTAATGGTGGCTTTGAAGGTGATGCTTGGTATTGGAGCTGTAATAAATATTAATTTATAAACGCACCTGTAATAAAAGAAAACAGATAAAGGGAAATAATGCAGACTGCATACATATCTTATAATTATATGTCATGTGGTTAAAGTGGTTTGTTGTGTTGCTTAGTAGCACAACGTGTGATTGTGTAGAAATGGGTTTTTGCAAGAATTGCGTAACTGCATTTTGGGAGTTGTTTGTGGACCACCTGGAGTTTACTCACGGACCACTGGTTGGGAACCACTGACCTAGGACATAGTAGTTACTTAGTAAATACATGTGTACTTACACATAATTACAATTAGACTATTTTATAAAAGAATTATAGATCCCACTACAAGGCTTTAATATGGTATTTTATCAACAGTACTAACAGAACTTTCCAAGCTGTTGCAAAGTAACATTGTGACAGAGATCGAATGATTCTTGGTGTTAGATCTCCCTCCCGACCTGTGAGGGCATTGTATAAAAGGAACAGAGTACCCTTAACTAAATGGCACAACAATTTATTCCTTAAGGTAGGTGGAAGTCGGTCATTTAGGAAGGGGATGGAGCTACGGTACCCAAACTCAATGACTCGGACGGGAAACAGCGTGGCATCCGAGGATTGGAGGAGCGGATGCGCTCGTTAACCTAGGGGTCATGAGCGAGGGTATAAATAGGGGGGAGTAGTATAAGTGATCTGTTCCTTGGTAACTGGTTAGTGTTTTAAACCTACAAGGAGTCTGTGTTGCAGTATCATGAACCATGAGTTTTGTCTTGTGTTTGTTAGTGTTTGTTAACTGTGTTTTTTAATAGACTACCAGTAGCACGATCCGGAGCTGTAGCGAAAGCCAGCATAAACCCGGACATCACTTTCACCCCTGCATTTCACGGAGAATTGTAATACACCACTTGCACTTATTCACTATCACTAGGAACTGTGTTTGTGTTTTGTGTTTTGTGTTGGTGTGTAAAACTGGACTTTTGGTTACGGGTCAAACCCGGGGATTTACAAATACAGAGTGATACATGCCGCTGTATCACTCCATCATTGTTATTTACAGGTGTTCGCCATAAGGCTCTGGACATTGTTAATTAAATCACTAAACACCCTTGCACCTGGAAATCATTGTCTGTCTGTTTTGTATCCACTCTGCACTGCACCTACCTGTACTCACTCACCACTTTGCCACACACATTTATAAACATCTTAGCCCCCATGTCTTCTATTTGCTCTCCTCAACCATGGGAGAAGTTATAATCGGACACAGGTGCATAGGGTTATATAAGAAACAAAAGGATTAACTGAATTTCCACAGAAAAACAGCATACACTCAAGTATAGCCTCATGCACCTATTTGCATAATTACATGGTAATGTTTGTGACATGTTTTCATCCTCATAAAATAAAAATGCTGGGGAATAAAAAAAGGTAAACCTTAGTTGTTAAAAAGTTAGCTGTGGCAACAAAGAGGTTAATATCAACCAACTGTACTTAATTGCCTGATGTACAGAAAGCATCAACAGCAGGCAATTCTAATTACATTGTGGTCACTAAGATCTAATATACAAATCCATTAAACAGCATCTAGATTTCAATAATGCAGTTAAACATGTGTAACATAGAAACAGCGTGGGTGGATTTCCGAAAAGGGAAAGGAGGTGGTGTACCTTAATTGTTGTTCTTGGCTATTTTTAGTCTGCGACTGAAGTAACGTTGTTTGAATAAGAATTAATTGGGATTTGTTTAACAAACTTATTAGTGTTCTTGTTAATAATACAAATATAACTGTTGTATCTCCACTAGGCTCTTTGGAGTGAATTGTTATAGATATTGTTATTCCCAGTTAGCGTGTGTACTCAAGCAAATGATAATTACACTGTTGAACTAGTGGGCTCTATTAACAGTACATTTAATACATTTTTTATAGTCTGTTTTGACTGATCAAATGCAGTTTTGTATATATGCAGCTTTTCTAGACTTTTGTGAAGCCACACACACAAAACCCCACTCTAGAACAGATTTATGAATATGAAACTTTATGGGTCAAGGTATTATAATTAGGACCATACTAATGAAGATTTAACATATGGGGTTAAATTCTAGAAGCGGTTTACAATGTTTTTGTCTGAAAGAAATAAACATAATTTGCATTTTTAAAACAAATAATAAATGATTTTAGATGAATCACAAGCCCCTCAATTAAATGTCTGAGTTGTTTATTTCTGGTTTGGTAACTTTGTTGGGTGCGGTTCTACTATCTGAAGAAATCGTGCTAATGGCAGTTTGGATTCAAATGTTTTCAGAGTCAAATCCATGTTTTATAATGTGTTTGTTAAGATTGAGCAAAATGCTACTTTGGGGGATTAGCATAATCTGGTTATGTTACTTTGTGTTGTCCCAGCAATAATGTGCAGGTTCTTTGTCATATTTAATTGACATTTAGTATTCAGTTGTAGTTTTTGATTCCCTCAGTTGTGTCAGTTATATGTGCCAAACAATGAAAAATAACCATTTGGCAACATGCATTTGATTAGGCAGTCACTCCAAACTAACAACCCAATACACAACTTTTTCATAAATCAAAAGTGTATTGGGAATAGCAGCTGGTTACCTTAGCAAACAGTGGCCCTTTTCAATCACTAAAAACCCTTTCACTGCTTCGAAATTCAAACAAGTGTGCATGGAAGAAAAAAGTGCATACATTTTTTACATTTGGGGATATGGTCTATATCTGTTTTGTCTGTTTATGGTCTAAATCTGCCTTTTTTGTGTGTTAACAGTGTTTTTATGACTTGAGTAGCAGGCAAAGCAACACAATAGACACTTTTAATGCAAAAGGCTATGGCTATTCTAGTCCTGTTGTTAAAATTCACTGAATAAAACAAATATGCAATGTTAATACATAATGGAAATTAATACAAAAGACAAGTACAAACCAAATAAATAACCTTGTGACTGTTTCAAGGATTATTTTGCCTTATGTTCTCTCTTAATACATTGCTCTTCAGATCTGAGGTTTATATTCCTTCATTCTAGGTAATCTGTTTTGTGTTAATCAGTTTTTACTGTATTTATCTGAAGCACTTAAAATACATTTAGCAGCAGGTGCCATAACTTTACATTTTATCTGTAAATCATTACTTCTGCCTAGGACAGATGGGAAAAAGATAAAGAGTCACTAAGGGAACCATAAATCATGCCATTATTGACTGAAGGTATCGTTAACTTCTGAATACTAGCATGTACTATACCTTATACCTATAACGCAAACAGTTGGAGCAGTGAGAAAAGCCTGTATTACTCAGCTGCTAAAGGGGGTCCTCTGATATCTTACTAGTGAAACTCCTACTGAAAGAAAAGCAGGATGCCCCATCCTCTTTTTCTGCTCTAGTAAGAGATATAAAGGGGGAGGAGAGAGAGAAAGTCTTAAGCAGACAACCTCCACAGGCCCAGTCAGGGTATAGTACTCCTGATGCCACCACTATGTATAAGACAGAACTGGGCTTTCTGAGAGAGCTGCTGCAGCAAATGAGAAACCAAGTTTCTTCTCTGACTGTCCAGCAACATCAGAACCAGGGTGCCAAACCCCGTCCGGGTACTCAGTTGAGAAGTCAGCAATCAACTCCCAGAAAATACTACCTGAACGTGACAGCCTTTCGTCCAGGCCGGAGGAAGACTACAGAAGTAGGAGAACTCCTCCTGCGAGACCTGGCAGTTCATCTCCTGCCCCTTCCAGATTTTTTTGTTACCGCTGTGGCCATGATGGACATAAAATACAAAAGTGTGCTAAGCCTGGGAATGCCAACCTGGTATGGCTCCAAGCTTGTTATGGAAAGCTACCCAGAGACAGAGTAGAGGAGTGTCCTGGACCCCTACTTAAAAATGAGCACTGAACGCATTCGAAGAACATGCACATGAATAACTGACCTTGCTGTCTGGGGACTGGGAGAAGCGCAATATCCCTATCTGGTATGTGTCACAGTATGTTTGGAATTTCCTGAGGATGTTGTGAGAGTCCAGCAACCTTTAGAAATCTTGACTCTAATCTACTGGTTCTCCCAGCCAGGGTTTCCTGTCTCATAGGGACCAATGTTGTAATGTTTGGGGTACTTGCTCGCCTGTGTCATGACCATGCAGGACCTGCATACATAAGAAAGCTGAAGATCCATGCCCTCTGCCATAGAAGCTTATGATAAAAAAAGAGAAATAGTTATTGCAGCGAGGCCCTGAAGGACCTATAGGAGCAACCCAGATGTCTGGCTCCCCGTACAGCCCAACTGGTGGAAGGGAAGGTTGAGGTTTCGGAAGATGCACAAAACCAACTGATTGTGGTTGAAGCTCCAGAGGATGAAAGATTGCTGCGTGGGCTCCTAATTAAGAGAGGTGTTGCTCAAACATCCTACAAGACTATTGCCAGTGTGTAGATCCTTCTGCAATGCATCAGATCACTCTGTCACCATACCTGTGGGCACGCAACTTGCACATGTGAACCGAGCTGACACAGTGGCACACTCTATGCTAACCAATAGGGGCTTCACAACATTTGATGTGAAGCTGTTGAACTTAGGAGATTCACCCATTACCACTTCTTGGAAGGAACGTCTGCAAAATAAATTGGCCCAAAGGGCTTAAGTCTTCTCCACTTGTGAGTGGGACGTGGGATGTGCTCATGGAGTAGAACATTACATACGCCTGAGGGATAAAAACCCCCTTCAGAGAAAGATCAAGACGCCTTGCCTCTGCAGAGGTTGTGGATGTTAGAAATCACCTCCAGGATTTGAAGACAGTTGGAATCATACGAGTATCCAGGAGCCCTTATGCTCTCCAATAGTTGTGGCTCAGAAGAAGAATGGTGATGTTAGGCTGTGTATAGATTATTGCACTTTAAATAGGAGAACTGTGCCCAATCAATATACCATTCCTCGTGTGGAGGATGCTCTTGATTGTTTGACAGGGAGACAGTGTTTTTCTGTTCTCAACTTAAGGAGTGGATACTACCAAGATGGGCTGAATGGCCTCCTCTCGTTTGGAAACTTTCTTACCAGATCGCAAATGAGCCCTGATGATATGAGAAAAAGCTTTTATCTGTCCTCTTGGCTTTCAAGAATTTCAGCGCATGCCACAGGGGATGTCTGGAGCTCCGGCAACATTTCAAAGGCTAATGGAGAGGACAGTGGAAGACATTAATCTTTTGGAAATCATAGTATTCCTGGATAATTTGATAGTCTTTGAAAGGACGCTTGAAGAGCATGAGGAACACCCTCTCAAGGTGTTGGACCACTTACGGGAACAGGGTTTGAATTTATCCCTGGACAAGTGCCAATTCTGCCAAACTAGTGTGAAATATGTTGGTCACATTGTCTCTGAGAACAGCATAGCAATGGATCTGTCCAAAGTTCAAGCACTTACAACCTGGCCCAAGCACCAGGCCTTGAAAGAGTTGCAAAGCTTTTTGGGGTTCAACAGATATTATAGATGATTTGTGCAGGGATACTCTTCCATCTGTAGACCGCTAAATGAACTGACAAAAATCCACCCAACCAGAAGGGAAAAATGTTTGGAGTCCAATAGCAGACATACTATACAGTAAATGTGCAATTTGCAGATTGACAAACATTACGTGCATGAGCAATGTGCAATCTAGAGACATTATAAATAGCGGCCATTACAGTCAGAGAAGAAGGAGACCTTGGCTGAACTGCTGTGTGAAGACGCGTTGTTTTTCTCCGTTGTCGGAAGGCCCCATGCCTCCCAAGTTCAGGAGACCTTTGTGAGTTTGGTTTCATTCAAATACTATCCTGCATATCAACATATCTGCCCAACAGACGCAAAGTGTGAACCTTTGCTACGCTTGCCCTTTTTATGATTTCTCATTGTCTTCTGTAGTTCCACGCTAACGAAATATGAAGTTTGATTTTAAATTTTTGATACATTGCTAGTTCCACTAAATACATTAAACCAACTTCAATTGCTGAGTTATCCCAGATAAAACATATAGTATGTTTTAATGGATTAACACTAGAACCGCCACGGTAAAACTTTTGAATTGTATCTGATAGTTTGTGTTTAATTTTCATATCGAAGCTGTTTAACATGTACCTGTCAAAATGACTACCGCTGGCGGTTCTAGGTAGTAGCATAAACCCGGCGGTTCTAGTGTTAAATAATCTGATATTGATTGATCACTTGGATTTGGGCACCTGCTAAACTGCTACAGTAAACTGGACTTTTCAATGAAGCTGGACGTGTGATTCCTGTCAAGGGACAGTAAACTATAGGTTAGACCCTCCATAAAAATGAAAAAAGCACAGAAATGGCTTTTAATTCCAGCATTCTTAATTTACTGCAAAATACTATTGACTGCGGTGGCACCAGAATTATGTTTGAAAGAAGTATGAGTAAGTATGAGTTGGGTGGTGGGGTTTTGTATAGTGTAGGTTTGTATAGTATAGGTTTGCGAAACTTTAATTACTGCAAACAACAGGACACACAGGATCTTCATGAATTTACCACTTTAACTCTTAACTTTAGCCACATCTAAAGTTAAATGCCTTGTAAACACTTTTTATGAATACGGCCCTACATTGTTTCCGCTTTCTTGCATATAAATACAGAAAAGATATTTACGTCACTGTAATAGCAACACTACTTTTTATGTCAGGTGTCTAGTTAAAACAGTCGTTTTCCCTGCATTTTCGAGTGCTGGGCACACTCAAGACCCACTCCTGAGAAAACTAAAGATCTATGAAAGTGGGGTGAAATGTAATGTAGACACACTGGGGGTACAGAAAATAAAGTTACTTACTTAAGATTTACGTCACTGTAATAGCAACACTACTTTTTATGTCAGGTGTCTAGTTAAAACAGCCGTTTTCCCTTGTTTGCATCATGCTTCATATCGATTGCAATAAGTATCCAGTGGGATGACTTTATATTAACAGGAACAAGAACAGCTTTGAAGCACCACCAATTCCTATCATTTTGGGGGGGTTTTGGCAGTACTTCAATGTCATCACATTAGACACTATTCAAATTTTGACTGACAAATGTGGAAGGAATAGTTAACACACTGATGCAATACATGGAATGTTTTAAGATCAACATTTACATTCTTACATTTTTGGCAGGCACCATGTTCTTGTTCAGATATATGGGATAATATATATTTTTTAATCCCATCTTCGGATATTTCTTTTGGTTGTATTAAAAGTAAAGATTTATATTTAACGTGCATTGAAAATATATATAACGGACTCATTAAAGAGGTATGAAAAGGAAATTCAAAATCTACTTCCCTCATTCCAAAGATACATCACCATGCAATACTTGGCACTATATGGTGTTGTTCCTAACATAACATTTTCTTTAGAATTTTGTCATAGGCGTTCCAGTTTTCAAAAACAGTCTGACAGTAGTAGTTGTGGAGTATATGTATGTTTGTTTGCAAAAACATTGCTATTTGGTGGTAATCACACTGCACTGTGTTGCAATAGAATGAGGGAACTTTTAATATATGAGTTAGCCCTCCAAGGAATTATTCCAGTATAAATAAATTTAATATTAATCAAAAGTTATGTTCCTCTGTGTTCCATATCTCAAAATTAATATTTCAAGTGCTTAGTTTTTTCTAGTTCTCACAGTGTTTTGTTTTTTCGGACATCGTGGATCTGATCTTCTTCAGTGTTATACTTGATCCTGTGCAAATATTTTTTATATATATATTTTTAGAATGCCCTGAAGAAGGGGGCTGTTGAGAGCCAAGGACTTCTGGAGATTTCCTCAAATTAGAAATGAGGTTTTTTCTCTCCGCAGTGCTGTTAACAGTGTCTAGTTCGCTTAAAATTCACTTTACAAATTAAAGCACAGGAAATTCAATTTCAAAGTGTGGTGTCATCTTTATTTTCTGTACCCCCAGTGTGTCTACATTACATTTCACCCCACTTTCATAGATGCACAATCTTTAGTTTTGTCAGGAGTGGGTCTTGAGTGTGCCCAGCACCCGAAAATGCAGGGAAAACGGCTGTTTTAACTAGACACCTGACATAAAAAGTAGTGTTGCTATTACAGTGACGTAAATCTTAAGTAAGTAACTTTATTTTCTGTACCCCCAGTGTGTCTACATTACATTTCACCCCACTTTCATAGATGTACATTCTGTGTACATTCTCAGGGAAAGCTGTCTTGTGATAGTGGCTGGTGACTGCTGATCTTGGCCACATGTTGGTCTTGTGCCGTTTACCACTACCATACAGCTGATGAATATCCATAGCTAAAGTACAGAAAAAGTTAGTTCTTTATTAGTAGCATTAATTATATAATGCAAAAATGGGTGGATAAAAAGAAAATAAATAATAAAATAAATTTGATGTACACAAAGTTTCATTTATGTATTTAATTAAATCATATTAATTGTACTGCGTTTTTTTATTGCATATATATATAATCACATACAATTAATACAATTTAAAGTAGATATTTAATGTAGATTACAATGAAAATAACATTATATATATATATATATATATATATATATATATATATATATATATATATATATATATATAAGTATATATATATATATAAAAGGTTGTTTTTAAATATGTAATTACCTACGTATATTTATTGTAGACCTTCCACGTAGATTGATGACAGGAGTTAGAGACAACCGTTATATCCGAGCAACGAGAGACTTTTATCTGGGGGAAAAAAACTTCGCTTCCGGAGTGAGATGTGGAAGTAAGTTTTACCGGAAGTTGCTGTTGTTGCTTATTGTTGCTAGCTTCACATTGCTAACACTATGTAACACAATTTTTGTTACTGGGTAGTAAGTGTTATTTCCTAATTGCTTATGCCTCAAAAGTACAGAAAATGGCTATTATTCCCCACAAACTTTGCTTTTGTGACCAGGACAGTGAGATTTTGAAATTTATCTATTTCCAGTGAGAAAACGGGCAAATTTGTGTCTTTTCGTTCACATAAAGTCAGAAAAAAACAACATATGAATCCAAATTAACATGTATTTATACTAAAGTAATACAAAAATGACTACAAAAGATTTAGAAGTGAGTAGTTTTTCGAGATTTACGATTATACTGTAAATCACTTTCACGAATCAGCCCCCAAATGCAGTCTCCCATCATGTTCTCGTTATACTGTCCTTGGTAGCGGCGTTCAAAGTCCAGTATATCCTGGTGGAAGCGCTCACCTTGCTCCTCCGAGTATGCTCCCATGTTCTCCTTGAATTTATCAAGGATATGGACTTTGAGGGACATCCTACAGCCCATTGTTCCGTAGTTCTTCACCAGAGTCTCAACCAGCTCCACATAGTTGGCTTCTTGGGGAATTCATTGCACTCCAGGATCTTCTTTATCTGTGGTCCGACGAAGACACCGGCTTTGACCTAGATCTCTAATCAAGTCGTTGAGGTCTTTTTGGTTGGGGTAGTATGGGTTTCTCTCCTCAGCTCCACCTCTGAAATTGTCATCTGGATCTACAACGTCTTCCTCGCTCTCTGACTTGCTGCTGTCTTCTAAAGACGGCTGCTCTCTCTCCGGAGGAGTGGGTACGGGGAGCTCATGGCAGTGTGGCACCGGGGCGATGGATGAAGGAAGGTCCGGATATGTGATAGCAGCTGCATTCTTGCCAGTCCGACACTGAAAATTGTAAAACATTTTAAAATTAAAAACTTTTACAATTTAAAAAATTTTAACAAATTTTATAACATAAAATTCCGAGCAACAATTGTCCATCTTACCTTCCAGAGTTTTTTTGCAGTGCTCGCAGGTGAAATGAGGTGCCCATGGTTTGTCTTGATCCCCGACAGGCATGCCGAAATATGCCTTGTAGGCCTCACACATCTTAGCAGATGCTTCCACGGAGTACTTTTTCGCTCTTGTCTTGATAAATTGGCCGCAGACATCGCAAAATGCGTCTGCCAGATGCTTGCAGCCTCTTGATGCCATCTCAGAAAAATGCAGATATGTATCCACTTAGGCAGCTGGAACTAAACTGAACTGGTGGGCTTAAGGCCCCTGTATTTATACTACTATTTATATTACTGGAAAGTTCTAGAAAGTTCTAGAAGTTACTCCAAGTTTACTCAGCACTGAATCTATCTGGAATGTTCTGGAAAATAGGTAAATTTCAAAATATCACTGACCTGGTCACAAAAGCAAAGTTTGTGGGGAATAATAGCCATTTTCTATACTTTTGAGGCATAAGCAATTCGGAAATAATGTATAATGTGATATCTTGTAACAATTGTAAGTCGCCCTGGATAAGGGCGTCTGCTAAGAAATGAATAATAATAATAACACTTACTACCCAGGAACAAACAAAAAAAAATAATAATTGTTACATGGTGTAATCAGCAATAATTAAACAACGATTTTAAACTTCCTGCCTCCGACTTGCATGTTACGTCATTGTACAGTAAGGAATTCGCCAATCATGAAGCTGGTATTTGTTTGATCCCGTTGCCGTAGTAACCAACGCCGGACCGTGCACAGCTACTGTGGCGCTGCTTCTACTTGATAAAAGTATGACATGAACAAGGCAGGTGAAGACTAATGTAAATACTGAAATGAAAATAAAATGCATATTTTTCACGGTAGGCAGTCAAATATACGATTTCTATGAAATGTGATATCGTGAATTTTCCGGTGCCCTACATATAAGGCTAGTATGACCTGTGCTCAATATGTATCAAGTTATTACCTCCTCCTCAAACAGCCCTAGTAACGTCTGCTTGGGTACGAAATACTCTCTAAATACTCTCTCCCTTAATTCTTCTCGCTCTCCTGTGTAGCTCTTCTGCTGGTTCTGTGACACCACCTGGTTTCAAAAAGTGGTACTTTTAACACACGCTGAGGCACCTAGTAAAGTTAGCGCCGTTAAGTGAATATGGTTTGTATATCAAATACCTCCCTTGCGTATTTTTTCCACACAATTAACATTATTCATTATATTTAAATGACTCGAACGCGATACTTTTTTCCACACGCTAGGTTGCCTTCCACTGGTTGATGAATACAGCAGCTGTACAAAGCACTCACTAAAGGTACTTACTGCCCAAACACGTTACTGCTGTTTAGTGAATGAGACCCATGGAGTGCATTCTAATATCCAAGTTTACTTTTTATCTTCTGATTGGTCTCCCTTATATTTCCTTTCAAGAAAATGGACACGCACATCCGATTTTAAACTGAAATAAAATGTGGTGGTTGTTGCTCTAATACTCTATCATATTACATAACCTAAATGATTTTGCTCAGTCTACAATGCCTTTAATATACATTAGCATGCACAACAAGGTAGACGCTGCAGTTCCTAATTTAACTGAGACAAGATTAAACAGCTATTGTTGTACATAAACATGATCCATTATAGCTAATAAATAAATTTAAAAAAGAATGCTTATTCAATCGTGGGGTAAATTTCAATAAGTAAAGATGGGTATGTTTCTTTATTGTGTTAATGCAATAGGCTATGGAGGTAGTAATATGACTATCCATTTTTTTGATGTAAAAATTGATTACACAAAATCTGTGCATAATAAGCTGTAACTGAGTCAAAGGTTCTTGCGATATGGTCAACATGTTAGTCATTGTAAGTTAAAACACATTTTGGACATACAGTATAGTTTATACAATAAATATAAAACAAACTTACTGTTAATCAAATAGCACAGTACAGTTAAAGGTAGCTTATTTTAACAATTCAGTTAAATGGTGTGATGTGCGTAGGTACTGTATATTTACTACATACCATTTTTGTCTCAGAGGTAGATCTCACTATTCAAGTCTTATTTAAAATATGTTGCTTCTAGCATTCTGCCTAGTCTCTAAAGCCACAGTGGTTGTAGACTATAGCCTAACCCATAGTACGTGGGTTTATAAAGGTGCATTTCTTACCACTGTACCACCTGTTGCCTTGTAAGAAAAAATATATAAAACCCTACATGTTGCATAAGCAGACATCATACAGGCCTGCTTTGGAGGAAGAATTGCAGGGGAGATATCATTAGTCTGTGTGGGCTTTTATGAAATAGACTGCAGATACACAGTAGGAACTGGCGAATTACAAATTAAATAAATATGAGTTAATATAACACTCATCATTAGAACCCAATAAACATGTTAAAACAATTTTCTTGTTAATTTCCCTTTTCGGGTACATTATTGTACTATCCCACGGTTAATACTTGAATATAAAACATAGACATTACAACAATTAAAAGTTTAGAAATGATGATCTTATTTCTAGCTGATTACATTTCAAGATGCTGGATGATTGTGTTCAGTATCTGGCAACACCATATTGATGCAGTGTGTTGTATTTAAATGGTAATAGCCTAAAGGTAACAGTAGATCAGCACTTATTAACTACCTTTATAGATTTAACAAAAAAAAGGCTGAAAACTGAGTGTTTAACAGAAGCCTGTTCCTTGTAAGTCTGCTCCTTTCAGAAAATTCTGGGATTCTGGCGTGAGACCTGTTTGTGTTTTTGCCGCAGTTATACGAATAATTATTCTTGTTGTTCCTACCTTATGAGGACGTGAATGGTAAACTGTTTATCAAACCAAAACAGCCATGCATGAGTTACAAACATTGCAATCATAGGCATATATTGTATGATTTAAAAACACAATACAGCAACAAAGGGTGAGTTTATCTGTATTTCCCACTGACTGATTGATATGCCTGGTAAGATCACACTTTAATATGTTTTTTTAAGCATTTTTTTAAAATATGCTGCAATATAATAAATAATAATAATAATAATAATAATAATAATAATAATAATAATAATAATAATCTCAGTCTGAAGTGTGAATAGTAAACAGCAGCATCCCTGACTTCTAGTCGCATATTTACCTCCCACAAGTGAACACAAAAGGAAGGGAGAGAGAGCTTTAATCTCTATACAAATGCATTATATTTAGATTGTCTGCTGTTTTTTATATTGGCTTTCTAAACTGGATTCTAAACTCTGTTTTTCTTTCATTTCTATGCACATGCATTGTATTGTGATTTTCTTCTGTTTTGTCCTGTACAGTGCTTTAACATACTTTTTGTTTGAAAGGTGTTATATAAATAAAGTATTTATTGATTGCTTGATTGATATTACTCTGTATGAGGTTCCATTGTAAAGGATTTATTGTGAATGGTGCTTCTATTAAAAATCAAGTAATTATGATGGGTGCATTAAAAATGACTGCAAACTTGTGCCACCCTGACACTTTAACACATTTGTTAATCTTGCTATATTGGAGGAGTAAAATATATAGTTTTAAACTAAATTGTGAACTAATCTTTTTTTTTTTTCGATATGGAAAAAGGTCAAGAGACTATACCTTTTTTTTCTATTTATAACCTTTCTTTCACAGCACCGGCGCAATCATCAGCCAGCTGTGAATGAATTAAAGTTAGTTATAAATCACAACTATCAAGGCCTAAAATAATTGCCAGTCTTGAATTGAGAGGTCAGAAGGACAGAGTGTTAATGCTGGTTGTGTAAGGATAATGTGCTGTAGGGTTCTCAGGTGAAGTTAAGTGCATGTTTATGACAGTACTTTATGGGTTTTGTGCTCCCTCTGATCTTCAGGAACAGTTTACTGTCACCTGCGCAAAACCATTCAGTACTTTAGCCAACAACTGTTTTATTAACTAATAAATAGATCATTACTTTGTGATAACGAATAAACATGTGAAAAATAGCTTCAATAGATAAAACAATTACTGGAACAGCATATGCAGTTAGACTATAGGTTCATGTACACTGTGTTTAAGCAAGCTGAATCACCGTAAAGTTACAATGCCATATATTCTAAACACTTAAGTGCAATACTGTGTATAACAGCATGAGAAACATTCAACTAATATATACAATGAGAAATAAAATGGATAATGCGAAAAAAAGCATGAGTGCAAATATACATGATTTTATTTATACACAACATACAGTACATACAAATACACACATCTAATAGCAGTGTTAAATATAGTAAATAAACACTGTATAATGCAGAAATGTGCAACATTTTCTCACCCACAAAGAAAACCACTGTAAGTCAACCTTCATGGTTTATGTAAGTTCCATAACCAACTTTAATACTAACTAGCATTTAAAGTTACAAACCCATTTACTTGGATAGGCCCCACTTAGGTAACAGGTAGCTGGCCTCTGTTGGTAATTAATTTATACAATCTGAAACAAAAACACATTGGAAATGTAAAAAAAAACAGCAAGTTATCAAAAGTGCCCAGCCATTTAAAGTGGAGATATCAAAAACACAAGCCAGGTTTCAAGAAACCATTGGAGCAACCTTGCCCAGCACAATGAAAATAGGCACAACTGTAAAACCAATGGGGGCCAAGGTTGCCCCAATTGTTTCTTCAAACCAAGTTAGTCAAAACAATTGGGGCAACCTTGACCACCACCGCTTTTTGTGTACAAAAATCTTCACTAATATACAATTGAACAATAACTGTTGAGTGTTTATTTTCATTTCATACAGTATTAAATGGCAGTGTTTATATCTGATAGTGAAAAATAAATAAATAAATATCAAGATAGATAAATGAAGAAAGAAATGTCTATGTATTGATTTATGTATTAATTTACAGTGGAACGTCGCATATCCGACCGTCACATAACCGCCCTGATCAATTAACCACCTCGCTAAATAAATGAATAAATAAATAAATAAATAAATAATTTAAAAAAATATTAAAATTAGGCTACGAGAGTAATGGTATTGGCAGCAAGTGCAGCGTCCCCGATGGAAACAGAAAGAAAGCATTATAGCAATCAGCCATTTGGTGCATTCCCCTTTAAGAGAGACGGGCTGTGTGCGTGTGTCAGTCTGCTGTGTGTAGCAGTGACGTTTCAGTACACCAGTTGAGAAAGCTTTGTGTTTTACTCTTTTTTTTGTGCAATGTGTTTATATGATGGAGCGCACGGTTGCAGATATTAGCAGCGTGTTGTTGTTTCTTTTAAATGCATTTGAATTAAACAAAGCAAGTTTCATAAACGCAGTGCTTACTGGACGTTTGTTTAAAATAACCCAAGCAATATTTAAACCGAGCCTCTAAACGGCTGTTGGCAATATCAAGAAAGAGCACAAAGTACCGTGACAGAGATATTAAGAAAGCAGAACCAGGGAGGCACAGACTTCTAGAGTTCAGAAAGAAGCCATCAGTTGTAGGTTACTGTACATTTACCGTTTGTTTTGTATTTCTTTTAAAAGCTTTGTCTGGAGATGGCTTATAGTAAACCGCATAGCAACACTGTGTCTTGTAGCCTAATTAATCTCGTTTACGTTTGCTTACTTTTAAAGCAAAAAAATGTCCCCATGTTTAAAGCAGCTTGAGTGTTGTTTTTGTTCACTAACCTATTTATGGACGTGTAAATGCTTTTTTCTATAGATGTTCGCAAATCTGACTTTTTCACATATCCGCCTATACCCCAGTCCACAGGGGGTTGGATATGCGACGTTGTACTGTATTTCAATATTTATTAATGTATTTATTTATTTATATTTTACTTTTACCAAATATATAGGCTACCCTTCAGCATAGTTAATTATCAGAAATTAACATTCATTTTTGTCCAGTGGGGACCACAAATAGACTTACTTTCATCAGCCAGTATCGAGAGGAAACCGTACTTCCTTGCGCCAATAGGGACCACAATGAACGTTACACTGACAGGAAACCAAATGATTTCAGAGATCAAGATCAGAATCTCAAAATGATGAGAAGGTGACTCGAAAAAAAAAATCTCCAAAAAAATCTCCAAAATGTAAAAAATAACAAAGTCCTGATCTTTCAAAATACTGCTTGTTTTCTCAACTAATTTTGTAGCACTGATGACAGTAACACAACATGCTTGCAAACTGAAGGTTATAGTTTCATTCAAATCCCAAATATTTTTTGCAGGCAAAAAATGATATAGACATCACAATAAGTGTATTCCCTAGTATATTTCCATGTTGACAAAACAAGTTAATTGTCATTGAACTTGGATGTCCTGTAACATAAATATGGGTGGACAAAAGTGCCTGGGGTCTGCAAATATCTGCAAAAAAATGAGACAAAAAGGAGGTCATTTTTATCTTACTTTGGCGACTTATTTCTCTTACTGTATGACAGGTATTGACTTTTTTTTCTACATTTCACCTTAGTGTTGGGAACTACAAATTAAAAGTGAAATGGTGCTTTTGACTGATTTACTTTTGCTGCGCCAATACCCTGAAAACACGTAAACTGTCCTTGCTGTATAGAGTCAGGCAGTTCTCACTGATAACTACAATTTTTCTCCTAAACTTCTATAAAGTGAAGCCTTTCAAGATTGAGGTAGTTGATAGATGATTGAGGTATGCATGGTTATAGTGAAAATATGGTTTCAGAAATTAAAGTAGTCTTGTGTCTATTTGCGATCAATATGTAATATTGCATGATAAATAAAAAATACAGTTGTTTTCCATGCAAAAACCATAACAAAACATTAATAGTCAATATGAAACACATCATGGGGGTTAAGAAAACTTTAACCTTCGCTATTAAAATTATTTTGTTTTACTATGTTCAATCTATTAAACATCAACCTAATTATTGTAAGTTCAGGGTACATGTTTAACAATGTATAACTATGCAAAATTACAATAGGTTGTATCTACTGCAGTGCACGAACCGATTATTCAAATTGAGCTCTCCACAGAAATCAGGTGCAGGGCATTGGTGTTGATTGGGCTAATTTACTATTCCAAGTGAAGAAACAGGTCCTTGGATTTGCGATGACTGCTGCTTTTCTTAGACTGTGGGGAACAGGAATCCACACAAATCCAAACAGCTGTTTCTTCATTTTTTTTTTACTTGGAATGGTAAATTAGCGCAATCAACAGCAATGACCCTTACCTGTGGAGAGCTGATCCAAATACTCAGTTCGTGCAGCTCTAATCTGCAGTTAATATTGGTGGAGAGAAGATTTAACTGCAGTGCAGTATCTGTTTGCAGATGATAAACTGCTGATGGTTCTCTATTACTCCATAAACAAATATGTGATAAGGACAGTTCAAAAACACTGAATTGTTATGCCCAATACATATCATTTGTTTGACTAGTGTATGGAAGTAGATCTTAATAGAACTAATTGCATACATATTCCTCTATCTAATGTCACCAAGTTTCAATGAGTCATGAGAGAATAACATCTGTGTCACTGTTGTTAAGTGATGGAAAGGGGATAAGCCATGTGACAGTTTTTGCCCCTTTTTCTTAGACACTACACTGCAAACTCAAATTACTTTGACCATACCGCATATCTGCTATACTCTTTAAACACTATTTGGTAACATTAAGGTATACTGCAGGTTAGTTTAATACATGTCAGTGTATTTCATTGAGGTATATACAGTATATATATACAAAACATGTTTATGATTTTCATGTCAGAATATTAGCAAAAGAGCCTGCATTTCTGTGTTTATTGTAAACAAAAAGAAAATTGAAGTATCTTAGAAGCAGGTTCAGTCAAGAGCTGCAGTATGTGCAATTCTAATGAATCTCCTTCTACAGGCCGATGAGTTAATAATACTGACATCAGCATAAGACCTGTACTTACCTCTCGACTACAGAGCTTGCTCTTTAGTTGAATGGTTTTAATTAATTAGCACTCTTAATTATTAATTACTTCCAACCAAAACTCAAGATCCGGAAAATGAAACAGTCAAACAATAACACCACAACACAGTCATATAGTCTATACATTTCATCAAAGTGGGTTCAGAAGTACGGTACACAAGTAAGAAAGTTAATTAGAGTCGAAATAATCAGTACATTACGTTTAGTAATGGATAATATTCAATTAATATTTCAACTTAAATGTCACATGTCAATTAAATAAAAGCAAGCATTTGTCAACATTTATATTTGTCTTTCTAAAATAATAGCAATGTTCTTAAAACAATATTCAAATAGCATGAATAAAAAATGTAAATAGGATAACTATTTTATAATTTATATATATATATATATATATATATATATATATACACACACACACACACACACATACACATACTGTATATATATATATATATATATATATATATATATATATATATATATATATATATATATATATAGTGGCAGAAATGTGGTACAGAGATGGTACAATAATAAAAACAGAGGATCACTACCCAAAATCACTAGTGAACCCAGCCAATGTCTGATGGATAGGATACCGGTATTTAAATCGGCTGGTGGAACTAGTGAAAGAAGAAGAAGACACAACCGACAAGACACAACCTGTAATGGCAGTGTATTACACAACACTGCCCATTACACACGCATGTTCTTAAAATAACGAAATGATAATTATTATTATAGCCGTGAGTGATGTTTTAAAAAGGGAAACTACAATTGTGTGTGGGACTACCTCTTCGGAAATGCTCATTGGAACAGGACTGTTTGTTGCATTAACAGGATGCAAACCTGTTTCTGTTTTAAAGCTGCTGTTTTCACCACTTACTGTACAAGCAATACTGCAGGTCTAAACTTTGCAACAAACGGCTTTAGGTTCAAAGCAAAATACACAGTACAGAGAAATACTAGTTTTAAAGTGACCAAAGAAGAAAAACACTGAAACCAGCAGTTAAGCACAAAACTTTTATTTTTATGACCAGAGTTGGTCTAACATACAATCACAAGTACCCGCTGGTTCCACTTAGTCCCAAGAGGTGCAGCCGTGAGCCATCTTCCTGGTAATACCTCTGGGATCCTTGAGAAGCAGCACTGGACCTGTGCTGCTTTCTTCTGCTTTTTGGACTGTTTCCTTACTTACCTGTGTGCTGGCTCAGTAGCGCCCTCTGGTGGATGCTTTTGGTAAACCTGAAAAAGAAGAAAGTCAGTTAACAGCAAACACAGAGTTCACTTAAATCCTGAACCGTGTTTTAATACTCACCTTGCAGTTCCACACCAGGAGGTCTAAATGGATGGTGAGCCGAACTCTGCTTCAACTCTGGACTTTACAAAAGAACAAAGAATTTTTAAGCGTTATTGTTTATCATTATTATTTGATGAACTTTAAGTTTGGGTTTTATGTTTTGCAGCTTGCGTCCAGTCCTTACCTTCCCATACAATTCAATGGGCTGAGATGCCAATTACACTGTACAGCCTTTGTAGTATAACAGTTTACTATAGTAAAAGCATAACAAAGTGTAATAAAATACAGTGAAAGAATGGTAAAGCATAGGTGAAGTACAGAGAGGTATGGTAAAGTATATTAAAAAACACTAAACCACGATGGGAAACTATGTGAGATGCATGGGAAGATGGGAAAACTGTTAAATTACTGTGGTAATTTGGGGATGACCTACAGGTATTTGCTCAATACATACTGTATGACAAATAATATCTGATCGCATTATATTATTAGAAACAGGGTACAGTAGTGTACAGGAACATGTAGAAATGGCTCTCACAAAGGGTATGTTTGTCTATTTGCTCTACAGTTAAAACATTTTTTTTGTTTTTTTCTATTACTGTTAGTTATATAATTGAGTATGGATAAGAATTTGCTTTTACAGTTTTTTAAAAAATATGTTTCTAAGGTAATTGCAGAAGTAACACTTTGTGGTTTTATTTATAGAAGAAAACCAGACATTTTCAACCTGTCACAGACTCAAAAATCACAAACAAAATGTCTGGGCAGACAGCCAAAAAGTAACAAGTGTCTGGTTTTGATGTGCAGAGAGACAGAAGAACTATGTTTTTGAGCAAGGTGTAGATATAAGGAACCACATAGAGCAAATTCATTTTAACTGTTTTTTACTGCATTATGTTTAAACTGTGTTTAATATGTTTGTAATATTACGTTGCGCTGCTATAATATTGTGCAATATTGTGAATCCTTTCACTTCCCCTTTCTTAAAGATCAGCTATGTGCAGTTTTGCACAGAGTAGAGTAACTTATTGAAAATAAAGGTCTGAGCTAACCACATGCGAAGGAACAAGGATGTGAGTAGATGTGCAGGATGGGGAAGGTGAATTGGAAACCAAAGCTTTATAAAAAAAAAAAGCCTCTATCACTCCCCTCCTCAAAAAATCTACCCTCGACCCCACCTCCCTCCAGAGCTACCGTCCTGTCTCCCTCCTACCCTTCCTCTCCAAAACCCTCGAGCGGACTGTACACCGCCAGCTCTCTGCTTTCCTGTCCAACCACTCTCTGCTTGACCCTCTCCAATCTGGCTTCCGCTCTGCTCACTCCACTGAAACCGCCCTCCTGTCTGTCACCAACTCACTTAAGTGTGCCCGAGCTGCCTCTCTCTCCTCTGTCCTAATTCTCCTCGACCTCTCTGCTGCCTTTGACACTGTTGATCACTCTATTCTACTATCATCTCTTGCTGACCTGGGGATCTCTGGCACTGCTCTGGCCTGGTTCTCCTCCTACCTCTCCAACCGCACTTACCAGGTAACCTGGCGTGGAGCAACCTCCACACCTCACCCACTCTTAACTGGAGTCCCCCAAGGGTCAGTCTTGGGTCCTCTCCTGTTCTCTCTCTACACCCGCTCCCTGGGCCCCCTCATCGCATCCTATGGTTTCTCATACTATTTCTATGCTGATGATGCTCAGATTTTCCTCTCCTTCCCCACCTCTGACTCCACCATCTCCTCCCGTATCTCTACCTGTCTGTCTGCTATTTCCTCCTGGATGCACTCGCATCACATCAAACTCAACCTCTCTAAATCTGACCTCCTTTTCTTTCCCTCCTCCTCCTCCCCCTCCTCTGATCTCTCTATCTCTGTTCCTCTGGAATCTACCACACTCTCTCCCTCTTCCTCCGCTAAGAACATTGGAGTCACCCTGGACCCCTGCCTCTCTTATTCCCAGCACATCTCCACTCTGGCACGCACTTGCCGATTCTTCCTGAGCAACATCCGAAGAATCCGACCCTTCCTCACCAACTACGCCACCCAGCTCCTGGTCCAGGCCTCGGTACTCTCCCGCCTAGACTACTGCAACTCCCTCCTGGCTGGCCTCCCTGCGTCCGCCACCCGTCCGCTCCAGCTCATCCAGAACTCTGCTGCCCACCTGGTGTTCTCTCTGCCTCGCTTCGCCCACGCTACTCCACTACTCCACTCACTCCACTGGCTCCCGATCACCGCTCGCATCCAGTTCAAGACTCTTGTACTAGCCTACAGATGCCTTGACCAGACTGCACCCAACTACCTCCAGACCCTCATCTTTCCCTACACCCCCACTCGACCTCTCCGCTCCGCCTGCACTAGAAGACTGGCTCTACCTCCGCTACGCTCCCCTGCCTCCCGAGCCCGCTCCTTCTCCACCCTTGCTCCGCAGTGGTGGAACGACCTTCCTACAGATGTCAGGACTGCCCAGTCCCTGACCACATTCCGGCGCCTCCTTAAGACTCACCTCTTCAAACAGCACCTGTAGAACTCCTCTGTTTGTATGCTGGGACACTATCACCCTTCATTTAGATGTGCTTTATTTTGCTCTTATCTGCCCCCTATTTTACTGCATTTAATCCTGTACTTCAGAATACTGTAATCTGCCAAGTGTTTAACCTGTAGTATTTTGTACTTAATCATATCCTGATGTAACTATCACTATTTAATCATATCCTGATGTAACTATCACTATTATCTGCTGTATTATTGAATTGTGGTTTGTCACACTTGAACAAAAATTATTGTATTTCTTGCTCTTATTGTATTACTTGTATTGTAACACTTGAATGTATTTGCTTGCGATTGTAAGTTGCCCTGGATAAGGGCGTCTGCTAAGAAATAAATAATAATAATAATTATTATAAAACTAGAACCTTTTTCTTTAAAGTTCATGTTATGCAAATTGGCTACATGCTCTAGAATGTTCTAGAAAGTTTGGGCAGATTCCCCCCTGAACAGGAGGTGTGTTGAAGGTGTGAGTTAACAGGGTGGTCACCGCAACGATTGAATATTTAAGAAGAAGATGGGCGGGGAATCAGCCATGAGGTGTGTGTATAAATATACGTGTTCTTCCTGTTATAAAGTTGTTCTTTTCATTTTCTTGAATTGAATCCACTGATATCTGTGTTATCATACAAGCATATATATTGAGCCATACAGAGACTTGCGTCAAATGCCCTGTTCACAATGGGATTTTTATACCGGTATCGTTGTGGAACCGTACCGAAACATCTGTCCAGACTGGACTTCTTATCGGTGTATCGGTACTAAACTAAAAAAAGAGCAGGTTTTGTACCGGTACTGTTTCAATACGACTCGGAACAGCTTCAGTGTGGACAGGTAAACCGACACGGTATCAATACAGTTAAGTGTGGACAGGTAAACCGACACGGTATCAATACAGTTAAGTGTGGACAGGTAAACCGACACGGTATCAATACAGTTAAGTGTGGACAGGTAAACCGACACGGTATCAATACAGTTAAGTGTGGACAGGTAAACAGACACGGTATCGATACAGTTAAGTGTGGACAGGTAAACCGACACGGTATCGATACAGTTAAGTGTGGACAGGTAAACCGACACGGTATCGATACAGTTAAGTGTGGACAGGTAAACCGACACAGTATCGATACAGTTAAGTCAATATTCTGAAGCATGTGTATGTCTTGCTTTACAGTTTAAATACTTTAAACAGTTTTACATTTTAAGTGACAAAATAATCTCTACAAAATTAGTGATGATGACTATAAGGTAAAGCGGTGCCGCTCTAAAATAAAATCCTTTGTGAGAGAATGTCAAAAAGCAAAAAAAAAAAAAGCATGCTGTGCAAAGCTGTGATGCAAGCCCATTGTCTTCGCAACCTCATGCTTTTGAAGACGGCTAATTGTTTTTGCCTTTTTGTTCGTCTCATCCTTTCACATCCTGCTCATTTCTTAATAATGATTGAACACCAAAACAAAATACTGTACATGGACAGGATGGCAAAACATGCTGTATTACATAACAGCGGATCCATTTCTAACAGATATGACAACGGTCGTCATGGAAACAAGTTCAGAACCCGAACACTGTCGATTTAAACATGCATGAATGTGGACAGGTATATCGCAACTCTATCGGTACTGTACCGGTATTGAAAAGTGAGTTAGGACAGAAAGTGGTTTCGTACTGGTATATTCTATACCGAAACAAACTGTACTAGTATGGTACAGATAAGTGTGAACAGGGCTAAAGTTGGTTGTAAAACAATGTTTATATGATTATATACCTTTCTCTGTATATAAATCTTTTTTGATCAAAAGAAAAACAACTTGTTACTCTGTTTTCTTCCTTACAAACACCTCCTAAGAGAACACTTCGCCTAAGGGAACACCCTTGTGGTGAAACAGATTTTTCCCATTGTAAATGCTCCAGCTAAAGGAACAGGAACTTCGCTTAAAGAACACCTTCTTGGCATCGATAGCGATTTGCTCACAACGGATACAGTACTGTTTTGTAAAAGAGCGCCATCGCGAGACTGTCTTGAGGGACATGGATTGGTTTATTAAATCTTTCCAGAACAGCTGTCATATCATTGAATTGATTTGTTTCTACATGGCATGTAAACAAACAGCAAAACGTGCCACTGTTACTCTTGCTACACAAAGTTGGAAATTGTTCGAGCTCTTGAAAAAAGTCACCAAGCAATGTGGTGTTTCCAGTTCTGGTGAGTTGCTTCACCATTTTGTTAAATAATGTGCATTTTTGCAACATGTGTAGGGGTGCTGTGTTCATTTAGTTTGACAGTTTATTAACGTTAAGTTAACCCTAAGTAACGTCCATTATTTTTGCCTCTGCCAATGTGATAGCCTGAAACACACCCGCCAGCTAATTTCATAGTACATACCGATTTAAGCTTTTTGACCGTGTTGTTTTGCTTTAGTTTTATTAATGTTAGTTTGTCTGTTACTTTATTATTATAGTTTATTAACATACATTTGCTTATTGTTTTGCTTTTACATATTTAGTTCATTTCATATGTTGATGCATGTGTATCATGACAAGTAATGCATATATATTTATCTATTGATTAACTCATATTGTGTCTGGTAGCTAACTCTGTCTTAGAGAACACTTTGCGTGCTTCCCAAGAGATGTTCTCTTAGCCGGAGACTACTGTACCAATAAAGTTGCAGTACATAGTAGAACATAGAACTGGATGATGTTGATGTACAATATTATTTTTAATGTTACATTTTGCAAAGTTTTCAATATAAAACTTCTTCATATTTTCCGACCACAAGCGAGCGTCTAAACCACAACGTGAAAGTGCTGAGCTTTTAGAACTTTAAACTTCATCTCATCCCACTGACAAGACACAACCTGTATTACACAACACTGCCCATTACACACGCATGTTCTTAAAATAATGAAATGATAATTTTTGCACTTGATGAATATTTTAAAGAAGGATTTGTTTGATATGCCCCAACCAATTTTGATGTGCATCAGTAGTATTTTTTTTTTTGTGTTTTTTTTTTTTTAAATACGCCAAAGACTGCAGTGAAATCTTCTGCTCAAAGTCACCTCTAAAACAATCCAGTTTACCTCATCATTGGTTGGGGCATATCAAACAAATCCTAAGAAAAAATGTTGTAAATGTCAAATTAATTCTTATCTGTAATCTAAAAACATGAGTATAAATTCTAAACATTGAACTCTTGATTCACTACAATAAAAAAAATACTTTTAAAGCTTTTGATACAGCAGAAGCCCGGTCATCCAAACAGCTTGGGGACAAAGAAATAGTCTGTATGAATGAACATTCGGATGAACACAAGTTTACAGAAAAACAGCAATACATGTACGTATATTGTACTCTAAAGGTTTATTTAAACATTAGCTTTCTTCTCCTAGCCCATAATGCTGTGGTGGTGCTTGATTCCATGGTACTCGAGAATCTCTCAAGTTTCTGTTTTGCAGTTTTTGTGTCTGTAATTGTTACTTTCCCATACCGTACTCTTTATTAAGTTGAGCGTTCAGCCTTTTCCAGCTGTTCAATAATTTTTCAGCTAGAGTAAGTACTGTCATTTTTAATTTGTCCGGGACGCGCTTGCAGTTCGGTTAATAAGGCGTCTGGATCAAAGGGGTTCAAAGTAACGGGCTGACGATTGCCAGCTTGCTGCTGCATATGTTTATCAGAGCTAGTAAAATGTCCTGTTTACCTGACGTATGAAGAAGATATTAGCATTTTCTTTTTTTTCTCAAAAAGTTTAGTTTTATGACACCTCTTTTTCTTGAAGTAACAGTTAAAAAAAAGACTGGCAGGTGGCAGAAATTATAAAAACTAGGTATTTAAAATAAATACAAAGACTACTTTATACCAGGCGCTTTCAGCTTATTAAATATTATTATGGTGTCAAAATGTCAGGACTGATGCATTGTCTGACTGCTTCATTATGTATCTGAAAATAGATGTTTGAAACCATTGCATAATTAAACATATTTTTGTGTTTTCAGTGATTTGTTATGCACTTAGCAACTAACAGCCTTTGTTTACCAAAATGTGCCATCTGCCACTCCAGCAGAATGACCATCACATGGAAGCAAAAGCTCTTCAAAGACAAAAAAAAAAAAATACCCATTCAATTTAACAGTTTAATACAAACTGTAATGAAATTTTAATTGTTTTTAATTGTAAAATTTGAAAAAAACTAAGATAAATAGTATAAACTGTGGGAAAAGCTTGGGAAAAGCTTGGGAAAACTTCAAAACGACTGTGTAAATTTACTGTGGTAAACTTTTATAAGGGATATGTATAAGGCACGACAGGGTGTGGGATATGCTCTAATATCCACACACCCCTAGCTTTAACCACCCGGGGCATGTGGATATTAGAGTATATCCCACACCCTGAAGTGCCTATTGCGCTTATAAAATGGGTCAACTAACTAAATAAAAGAAACATGTTTTAATTAACAAAAAAGTAATTTCTATTAAATATCCTTCCACCTCTGACCTAAAAAATAGTCCCTTAAAACCAAAAATGCATTAATTAAATTATTATTATTATTATTATTATTATTATTATTATTATTATTATTAATAAACATTGAACTGATTAAAAACAAGAAGCACTATTTATAGATGTTAAATTGAACACTGCCATTGAAATTGCAGCTTTGAAGATTTACAGGCACTTTTTTTAGATGCTCATTCTGAACAGTAGGTGGAGCTGCAGCAAGCGATTTCGAGTAACATGGTTTTTGATTCAGTGTTGTCCTTGTCGTTGTCTGAGGAAGTGCAGCAGGACAATCACACAGACCTTCTTTGCCACTCTGGCCATATTTAGTTGCACATCAAAACAAACCTCTCAAAAGACCTGTGGCAGTGTCAGGTGACAGTGTTGGGGAAGATATATACAGATGTGCTCAAATTTGTTGGTACCCCTCCACAAAAAACGAAGAATGCACAATTTTCTCTGAAATAACTTGAAACTGACAAAAGTAATTGGCATCCACCATTGTTTATTCCATATTTAATAGAAATCAGACTTTGCTTTTGATTTTTTATTCAACATAATATTGTAAATAAGAAAACAAATGAAAATAGCATAGAAAAAAATGATGGTACCGCTAACCTAATATTTTGTTGCACAACCTTTAGAGGCAATCACTGCAATCAAACGTTTTCTGTAGCTCTCAATGAGACTTCTGCACCTGTTAACAGGTAGTTTGGCCCACTCTTCCTGAGCAAACTGCTCCAGCTGTCTCACGTTTGATGGGTGCCTTCTCCAGACTGCAAGTTTCAGCTCTTTCCATAGATGTTCGATAGGATTCAGATCAGGACTCATAGAAGGCCACTTCAGAATAGTCCAATGTTTTGTTCTTATCCATTCTTGGGTGCTTTTAGCTGTGTGTTTTGGGTCATTATCCTGTTGGAGGACCCATGACCTGCGACTGAGACAGAGCTTTCTGACACTGGGCAGTACGTTTCGCTCCAGAATACCTTGATAGTCTTGAGATTTCATTGTGCCCTGCACAGATTCAAGGCACCCTGTGCCAGGCGCAGCAAAGCAGCCCCAAAACATAACCGAGCCTCCTCCATGTTTCACTGTAGGTATGGTGTTCTTTTCTTTGAAAGCTTCATTTTTTCATCTGTGAACATAGAGCTGATGTGACTTTCCAAAAAGCTCCAGTTTTGACTCATCTGTCCAAAGGACATTCTCCCAGAAGGATTGTGGCTTGTCAATATGCATTTTAGCAAATTCCAGTCTGGCTTTTTTATGTTTTTTCTGTCAAAAGTGGAGTCCTCCTGGGTCTTCTTCCATGGAGCCCACTTTCGCTCAAAAAGCGACGGATGGTGCGATCAGAAACTGACGTACCTTCACCTTGGAGTTCAGCTTGTATCTCTTTGGCAGTTATCCTTGGTTCTTTTTCTACCATTCGCACTATCCTTCTGTTCAATCTGGGGTCGATTTTCCTCTTGCGGCTGCGCCTAGGGAGGTTGGCTACAGTTCCATGGACCTTAAACTTCTTAATAATATTTGCAACTGTTGTCACAGGAACATCAAGCTGCTTGGAGATGGTCTTGTAGCCTTTACCTTTACCATGCTTGTCTATTATTTTCTTTCTGATCTCCTCAGACAACTCTCTCCTTTGCTTTCTCTGGTCCATGTTCAGTGTGGTGCACACAATGCTACCAAACAGCACAGTGACTACTTTTCTCCATTTAAATAGGCTGAATGACTGATTACAAGATTGGAGACATGTGTGATACTAATTAAAGAAACTAATTAGTTTGAAATATCGCTATAATCCAATTCTTTATTATCTTTTCTAAGGGGTACCAACAAATGTGTCCAGGCCATTTTAGAATATCTTTGTAGAATAAGCAATAATTCATCTCTTTTCACAGCTTCTTTGCTTTATTCTATGACATACCAAAGGCATGCAAGTATACATGATAAAATAGCTTTTAATTTCATCACTTTTCAGGAGGAATGAAGCATTATTTCAATGAGCTGTAAGGGTACCAACAAATTTGAGCACGTCTGTATATATATTTTTAATCGTCCTTTGTGATCCGGGAGTATAGACAGGAGGTATCCATGCCAGATTTGCAGTACTGTTTCACAGTGGCAACAAAGATGTTGTTTGCATTTTGAAATAGTCGGACAGTGGCATAAAAAGGACACCCGATGCCCAGGCAGTGGACTTCTGTGTATTTTTTTTAATCCTTTTCTTTTTCTATGTCCAGAAGCTGTGCTTTGGTAAGTTCAATGCCTAGCAGTATTACTTTTTTTACCACTATAAGTGTTGGTGTCTGATTCAAACTCATCTAGAGTTTAGTTTTCCCAAAAGATCAAAATTGATATACAGTACAACGTCACATATCCGACTCCCTGTGGACTGGGGTATAGGTGGATATGTGAAAAAGTCGGATTTGCGATCTATAGACAGTGACATTTACACATGCATAAATAGGTAAGTGAACAAAAACAACACTCAAACTGCTTAAGACACAGGGAAATTATTTGCTTTAAAAGTAAGCAAACGTAAACGAGATTAATTAGGCTACAAGACACAGTGTTGCTATGCGGTTTACTATAAGCCATCTCCAGACAAAGCTTTTAAAAGAAATACAAAACAAACGGTAAATGTACAGTAACCTACAACTGATGGCTTCTTTCTTAACTCTAGAAGTCTGTGCCTCCCTGGTTCTGCTTTCTTAATATCTCTGTCAGGGTACTTGGCGCTCTTTCTTGATATTGCCAACAGCCAATAAGAAGCTTGGTTTAAATATTGCTTCAGTTATTTTAAACAAATGTCCGGTAAGCACTGCTTTTATGAAGCTTGCTTTGTTTGCTTTGGTTAATTCAAAAGCTACAATAACACGCTGCCAATACCTGCAACCATGCGCTCCATCATATAAATACATTGCACAAAAAAAAGAGTAAAACACAAAGCTTTCTCAACTGGTGTATTGAACTGTCACTGCTGCACACAGCTGACTGACACACGCACACAGCCGCCTCTCTAAAAGGGGAATTGCTATAACGCGTTCTTTCTGTTTCCATCGCGGACGCTGCACTTGCTGCCAACTATTACTATATACTATTACTCTTGTAGCCTAATTTTAATATTTTATTTATTTACTTATTTATTTAGAGAGGCGGTTAATTAATCAGGGTGGTTATGGGACGGTCGGATATGAGACGTTCCACTGTACACTCATCAGTCATCTTTATTGCGAATTTAAATATGGCTGTTTTTTTGTTTTTTTTTTCAAAATTCTAGTGGCTTATTTGTCCCTTTTTGAAAAAACGTTTCAACCGATGGGAATATGCTGTAATATCCACACCCCCATGTGACCTGTTTTGACCAATCAGGATAGAGTATTTAAAAGACCCATTTTATAATAACCCATAGAGCGGTGCATATTTAAAAACTATTTTTTGATTATTCTTTAAGGGTTCAAGCGAAAATAATATTTCCTGAAAAACTATACCTAAAACAAGCTTAGGCTATAAAAAAATGTATACATGTTTTTGCAGAAGATCAATCCTTGGCATAACTTGGTGTTCTCATGGACAAACCTGGACCAAGGTAAGATAAAGGTTCTCTTTGATTTAATCTCCAGTTACTAAAGCCTACATCTTCGAGCCATATTCAGAAACAACACTTGAGGATTAATGTTCACTTGGGTTCACTTTCTCAATGTGATAAGCTAATAACGTGTCATACACAAGTGGACAATAGCACTTGAGAGTCTTCTCTGAAAATAGCTGCAAAGCTCATTTTTCTCTTTTTCTGTACATGCTACAGAAGCCAACATAAATGCTTCCTATTTGTTGTGTTGCGGGTCAAATTATTCTGGCAGGGAATTTTAGTTCTTTTTTTTCATATTTAAGTTTTAATACAAGTAATTGTCAGTTTTCACTGTCAGTGGAAACTTGTTACATTCTTGGCAGGTGAAGCTTAAATTGCTCATTTGCAACAGTAAAATGATTAGTTACACATACAGTATTACTGTACTATGATACATGCCAACTGTGAATTTCGTAACACGTATGGGATATTTTTCTGTATTGATACAAAAGCTGCAGTCTTTCCATTAAAAACAGGTTTCTCTTTGTCTTACACTTGTTTGGTACCAGTATCTATTTTTTAAATTGCTGGTTCCCGGCATCTCTATTGTCTATTGCAGCTGGAGATGCCGGGCAACCAATAAATCTCTCTCACTGAGCCAAATTCTACCTTGCTTCAAAGCACTTGTTCGTTACTATGGCAGCACAGCCTTTGGCGCTTGCTCTATAGAATATTTGATCACCACTGCTGGTCGCATATGCGAAAAAAATGTATCTGATAATACTGGTAGTCATGACAATATACTAGTAATATACAGTAGATTTTCTGCAAATTATCCTGAATTGAATTTTTGAATAAAAATGGTTCAGTGTCTCACTTGTGCCACCGCACTAAGCATAAAAAGATGCTGCAAACACATTACTGCTGATAATGGCTAATTGGATCCAATTCACCAGCAGTAACACCTGCAAATTTTGATAAATGCATTAGTCATATGGCTTTGGCATGTATTCTGTGCACGCATAATGTTACTTCCTGATACTGTAGATATGCTTTCTGTGTGAAGCCACTGAGTACACAGAGGCATTTTTTATGTTTATGCTTGGATGGCAGTTTGCTGCCATCTTGGCAGAGAATGGCTGGCTCATATATCTTAACATCTGTCAGTGGGGGCAGTTCAATTAGCCATCTTTAGTGAAGTAAAACTGGCAGATATCTATTGTTAGTCTTCTAATAGTAGACAGCAATACATATTGTATCGTGACAGTGGGACAAACCCCCTCGCGTGCTTACAATCGTGAATATCATGGGTCCAAGGAATACAGAAAGAGAATTTCATTGGCAACATCTCCACCAGTTCCAATGTAAAATGGCTGTTGATGACCAGAGAGTTCTAAAGAGCCATTCAGAACTGAACATAACTGATCTACACACTGCTTTAGTATTTTTGTTTTCATAAAACAGGTTACATTTTTAAACACACAAAAACATTTATTTTTGCTCTTTGACTTGCTTCTGCCAAAAGCTCAAAATCAAAATGTCCAGTCTTAACCTCTAAAATACACAGAGCCATATCTGTTGGACAGCCCTCCTATTGATGCACCCTCTAAAGATATCTGAAAAAAAATCTTTATTTCACACACATCATCTGTGTGCAATGAATATCCAACAACTAATGAAGTGTGAATGAAGGAATTTGCAACATGATTGCATTTATCTTTGACATGGAATTTAGTTTAATGATGCGGCATAATTTATAAAGTGTAAATGTATTTTCTTTTTTTGTTACCCATCTTCATGATAATTTATTATTGCTACCAGCCCTATTTGAATTTAGACGTAACAGCTCTATTCCATTTTTTGTCACATTTTTTAAAAGCTTCTAAAAGCTTTAGAATTTAGACTTACAGTACCTGAATTTATTTATTAAAGGGGAAGTCTCATTCAAATTGTATTTAGCTTGGTGAGGGTATGGAATGGGTTACCTGGTCATATTGTGGATGCTGAATCTTGGCACACCCCTTATGTTTTCGGTTTTCAGTTTTCAGTAACCACTTCCATTAGTAAGAGCCGTGTGCTTCACCAAACCACAACAATCAGTGCAACCAGTACCCCAAACCGTGGCCGAAATTGAGAGAGGGAGTTTAAATCAGACACAACAAGTCTGTTTGACCTCAGTATCAGAAACCCAACAGTTTAGAGATGTGAAAACAATGGCTCATCCAATTGGGTAAAATGATCACTACCAAACCATTGGATCTCCGCATAGTCACAGCAAAAACATTAAACAAGGACACCTTGACACCTTGACACCAGGTAAAACCATGAGATAAGAAGTAAATTCGGTGAGGCAAGTCGTTTTGATCACAAGTAAAGGCAATTTATTTTATTTGTGAAACGGATATGCTGTAGGTTACATTAGGATTAATTTTACAGAGCACCTTTGAATTATGAAACAAATGAGTGGGTGTACATGCTAGTTGGAGGTTTGAGATTGAGAAAATGTTGTAGTTCTGATTCTTTTTCTGAACACGTTCTTAAGCATTTTAATTAATGCTCCAAATCCCAGCAGGCAGGCGTTTTAATGGAGCTTAAAATACATTTGAGTTAAAGATTCCAAAGTTTCAGTGGTGTCAAAGACATCAATTGAACATATGTTCCACAAATCATAACCTTAATTCTAAACTTCAGGAGTATTGATTAACATGAAACAAGGCAAAACTGAGCTAATCATTGAAATGCATCTAACAAAGCAGGAAATTAAAGAAAGCCAGGGAATGTAGTGTATTAGAAAAATTGACACTACTTTCTAAATTGAAGATCAGCCCAAAAATATTTCCAGTAATAAAAATCAGTATTCATTCTTAAATTATATATTTTCGTCTGTGATTAAGGAATTAGCGACATTTGGCAGTCAGCTATGTATTGACACAATCTAAGGAGCGTTAAGAAATGTTTTCAAATCACTCTAAGTGGAACATTGGTGGCTGTGTGGTCCAGTGGTTAAAGAAAAAGGCTTGTAACCAGGAGGTCCCCGGTTCAAATCCCCCCTCAGCCACTGACTCATTGTGTGACCCTGAGCAAGTCACTTAACCTCCTTGTGCTCCATCTTTCGGGTGAGACGTAATTGTAAGTGACTCTGCAGCTGATGCATAGTTCACACACCCTTGTCTCTGTAAGTCGCCTTGGATAAAGGCGTCTGCTAAATAAACAAATAATAATTGGTGGTTCAAATACATGCCATTGGTCTAATTTAAATCAGACCAAATACCAAGATGCAGCAATGAATGTATAGTGTTATATTTGAAATGTTTGCATGGTAACACTTCAGGGTTAAGGTTAGGATTAGGGTTATATCATGCAAAAACATTTACACATGAAGTACATTAAACTTATGTGTAACTACTATGTATATACACAGTAATTAGAGACACAATGTAAAGTGTTACCATTTAATTTACTGAATCACAGTTGTGGAACATTAACAGTGGGACTGTGATAATATTAATAAAGTCAAAAAGGTTCTCCTTTTAGACTCATTTTTAACAGTAATTCAGTAAATGAAATGGTAACACTTTACATTGCAGTTACTTTCAAAGCATTGGTAGTTACTTTCAATAAATTTCAAAGCATTGGTTCATGCCTTTAACTAATGTGTTAATTTGATAGCTGATTGCAGGCTATGTTACTTTGATGTTTATGTCATGAGCAGTGTTGGGGAAGTTACTTTTAATAGTCATAGTAATCCATTAGTTACAAGTTACTTAAACAAAATTGTAACTAGTTACAGCAACTTATTACTTGGTCAGACTGAAACTCGAAATATTCCATAAAGATAAAGCTATCGAACCCATTCGTTCCTCCTCTGACTCCATTTTACAGCGAGATTCTATAAAAAGCATGTTCATGTGAGATGTAAGGTTTGACTTTCTTTTTATTTGTGGTTCTAGAAATGCCATAAATGTATACATACATTTTTAAAAGGTGATACTTGAGGCTCCCAAGCGGCGCATCCGGTAAAGGCCCCCCGGTGGAGTGCAAGATGCACCCTATAGCCTGGACATCGCCGGTTCAAGCCCAGGCTATTCCACTGCTGACCGTGGACGGGAGCGCCGCCCAGGGAGGAGAGGGCTTGGGTCAACCGGGCGCCTGCAGGCTAGCCTATAAGCTGCCCAGAGCTGCGTTGTCCTCCAATGCTCTGAGGTGGCTGCATGGTGGGCCTGCAGTGTGTAAAAAAGTGGTCTTCTGACAGCACACGCTTCGGAGGACAGCGTGAGTTCGTCTTCGCCCCTTCAAGTCTGCGCAGGGGTGGTAGCGGTGAGCTGAGCCTTGAGATGATTGGCTATTCCAAATTGTGGAGAAAATGATAAAAAAAAATTGCCAACTACTAAATTAAAAAAGGTGATACTTGATACAGTTGTAAATTACAATTGAAGTATATAAAACAAGACAGCATGGTGGTGGTGGCAGTGGTCAACATTTCAGACTGTACATATCTCACTGTCTGACATATTAAATACAATATGATACCAGTTATACAGCCCCAGTAGAGACCATATTTTAGTAAACCTTGACTGCTGCAATTTAAGATTATGAGCAATAAATTAATTAGCCCTGATCTACCTTCATCCAAGAAAGAACATTTCCAACTTATGGCAATACACTTCCTAGCTGCAGCTAATAAAAGACCAACAAGTCGCATACATGACAGCTACCCAGATCTACATGTGTTAGGCCCACCAGCATAGTGTCAGATTCGCACATACTCTTTTTATTTGTATATATACTGTAAGCACACTCTTAATCTCAGGGGAGACGTTCAGGAGGACATAAAGATGTTTTGGACTCCTGTAAGTGGATTGTTCGTGCACTGGGCTTGCAACGTATCCAGATGACTTTTAATAATCAAAAAACTCACTCACTCATTCAATTTGAAGTTTTTAGTACCCCTTCTGTTTATTAAATGCTTAGAAATGGATTGAGTAGTTACAGACTACGTCGAATCCCAGCTGACAATCTGGGAAGTCCAGTGCCTTAACAGGTATAATAGCATTAATACATTTATGGTTATAACATGTATTGCTCTTAAGCTATGCATGCATAAAGCTAAAAACGCCCACCGCTAAATTCTGAAACATAATATATAAATATATATATAAATATATATATATACAGACGTGCTCAAATTTGTTGGTACCCTTACAGCTCATTGAAATAATGCTTCATTCCTCCTGAAAAGTTATGAAATTAAAAGCTATTTTATCATGTATACTTGCATGCCTTTGGTATGTCATAGAATAAAGCAAAGAAGCTATGAAAAGAGATGAATTATTGCTGATTCTACAAAGATATTCTAAAATGGCCTGGACACATTTGTTGGTACCCCTTAGAAAAGATAATAAATAATTGGATTATAGTGATATTTCAAACTAATTCGTTTCTTTAATTAGTATCACACATGTCTCCAATCTTGTAATCAGTCATTCAGCCTATTTAAATGGAGAAAAGTAGTCACTGTGCTGTTTGGTATCATTGTGTGCACCACACTGAACATGGACCAGAGAAAGCAAAGGAGAGAGTTGTCTGAGGAGATCAGAAAGAAAATAATAGACAAGCAAGGTAAAGGTAAAGGCTACAAGACCATCTCCAAGCAGCTTGATGTTCCTGTGACAACAGTTGCAAATATTATTAAGAAGTTTAAGGTCCATGGAACTGTAGCCAACTTCCCTGGGCGCGGCCGCAAGAGGAAAATCGACCCCAGATTGAACAGAAGGATAGTGCGAATGGTAGAAAAAGAACCAAGGATAACTGCCAAAGAGATACAAGCTGAACTCCAAGGTGAAGGTACGTCAGTTTCTGATCGCACCATCCGTCGCTTTTTGAGCGAAAGTGGGCTCCATGGAAGAAGACCCAGGAGGACTCCACTTTTAAAACAACATAAAAAAGCCAGACTGGAATTTGCTAAAATGCATATTGACAAGCCACAATCCTTCTGGGAGAATGTCCTTTGGACAGATGAGTCAAAACTGGAGCTTTTTGGCAAGGCACATCAGCTCTATGTTCACAGACGAAAAAATGAAGCTTTCAAAGAAAAGAACACCATACCTACAGTGAAACATGGAGGAGGCTCGGTTATATTTTGGGGCTGCTTTGCTGCGCCTGGCACAGGGTGCCTTGAATCTGTGCAGGGCACAATGAAATCTCAAGACTATCAAGGCATTCTGGAGCAAAACGTACTGCCCAGTGTCAGAAAGCTCTGTCTCAGTCGCAGGTCATGGGTCCTCCACCAGGATAATGACCCAAAACACACAGCTAAAAGCACCCAAGAATGGATAAGAACAAAACATTGGACTATTCTAAAGTGGCCTTCTATGAGTCCTGATCTGAATCCTATCGAACATCTATGGAAAGAGCTGAAACTTGCAGTCTGGAGAAGGCACCCATCAAACCTGAGACAGCTGGAGCAGTTTGCTCAGGAAGAGTGGACCAAACTACCTGTTAAAAGGTGCAGAAGTCTCATTGAGAGCTACAGAAAACGTTTGATTGCAGTGATTGCCTCTAAAGGTTGTGCAACAAAATATTAGGTTAGCGGTCCCATCATTTTTGTCCATGCCATTTTCATTTGTTTTATTATTTACAATATTATGTTGAATAAAAAATCCAAAGCAAAAGTCTGATTTCTATTAAATATGGAATAAACAATGGTGGATGCCAATTACTTTTGTCAGTTTCAAGTTATTTCAGAGAAAATTGTGCATTCTTCGTTTTTTGTGGAGGGGTACCAACAAATTTGAGCACGTCTGTGTAATATATATATATATATATATATATATATATATATATATATATATATATATATATATATATATATATATATATATGTGTATATATATATATATATCCCTTTCATTCAGGCAATACAGCATATAGGGGATCATACTGATGAAATGGACTGAAGTACATTCATTTATTCCCTAAATTGCCACTGCCTGCTGCCTGCACAAACTCTTGTCAACAACAAAATGAGGTGTTCAGGAATCAGTGGCTGCCTGTGAGACAGAAGGGGAAGGTTACAGTCTCACGAGAAAAAACGGCACTGCCTTTCACAACAACCCCAAAACAAGCACAACCCATGTTAGAGTGGGTGTTTATGCAAATTAAAACCTGTGACTCTCAAAAAACAAGCCCAATTCCGCTTACTATAAGCGGACTTGGCAACTGTGAAGGTTACCTCAGCCGCCAGTTTCAATTGGACAGCAGGGATCTGAGGAGTCTCGTGCTGCCAGAGATTATCTCCTTTCTTTTAAGTTGTGTTGGATTTACTGTTGTATTAAATATTAATGATGCAAACAAATAAATCACACATTTGCAATTTTATTTGATCAGTTCTGGGAGGGCGTCAACAACTAGTTGGATGTTTGTTGTGCTGTTTTGGGCGATCGAGCTGGCTCATGACATCCAGTTGACCAACTATATTTATTAACATGTAGGGCAGACACGCATTGTCTTTGGACATGGCTGGGATCAAAAAAAGGACGGAATTAATTCAGTTACATTTAAGAAGCTCACTTGCTCTTCATGTTTAACTTTAGTGTAGTTTTTACAGTAAGGCTATTCTCAAACAGCTGCTTTCATACTATAACAAGGACATAACGCAGTTCATGGTAAGTGGCTTTATACAGAACTGTAAACCCACAAGAGATTTACAACATGACAGGCCAGGCACAGCAAAAAACAATAATAAAAATAGCCGCCTGCATTAACATTAAGGTGAACTGCACCACTGCTAACCATAAAAATCGCCCTTCAGCCACTACTTTCTGCAGTTTTGGAATCCACAGTAAAAACTGACCTGCTCCCTTGCAATATTTATAATTATGGATAAACAAGCTCATTAACTTTTACACATGAAATACGGGTTTCTATGCGAAACTGGGCGTGGATTTTCCCGTGTGTTTCGTCATTTACACGAGTAAATGAGATTTACCCTAGCCCTCTCTTTGGCCATTTTTTTCGGCCACAAACTTGATTTACACGAGTAATTCTCCCAAACGTGCACGCACATCACCAATTTACGTGTAAATTGACCCACATGGAAACCCCATGAATGTCACACATGCACATTGGGCAAATGGATCCACCTATCTCTTAAAGTATGGCTTAAAGCAGGGGTTCTCAAACCTTTTTAGCTGGGCCCCCCTTTGGAAATGTTTCAGGCTGTGATGAAAATGTAGTGAATTCTGAAGTGCCTTGAACCCCCCTAACTTTAGTATTAACCTGGACACATTTAAAAAAAATAGCAATAAAGTATAGAGTAAAATAAATAACATTAAAAAATACTTTAATGCTGACATTAAACGATGAGTGAGATTAGAACTGATTGAAGAAGCTGCCTGTGACTAGAGAAGTACAATAAATAAGAATGCTGTCAACACATAATTATTTAAAATGATCACCAACTATATTTCTCTTAATAAACCACTCCTCCTCGAGTCAATCGTCACCCCTCCTCGATTCTATCCTCACCCCTCACCTCGAGTCAGTCCTCACCCTTCCTTGATCCAATCCTCACCCCTCCTAGTCAGTCGTCACCCCTTCTCGATTCAATCCTCACCCCTCCTCGAGCCAGTCCCTCCTCGATTCAATCCTCACCCCTCCTCCAGTCAGTCGTCACCCCTCCTCAAGTCAATCCTCACCCTTCCTCAAGTCAATCCTCAACCCTCCTCCAGTCAGTCGTCACCCTTCCGAGTCAGTCGTCACCCCTCTTCGAGTCAATCCTCACTCCTCCTCAAGTCAGTCGTCACCCCTCCTCAAGTCAATTGTCAGGCATCAGTAGTGCTGCATGTAATCGATTAATCTGTCAATTATTGCTTCGATTAATCGATTATTCGGACAAATACCAATACATCACTAAATAGCTAGCAAGGTGAACCATTTTTACAGATTTGTATGTACCCAGTGCAATAAATGTCTCAAGATGATTGCACTTCCTTTGCTTTTCTATTTCAGCAACAAACAAATACTCTACAATTTCTAAAGTATCTAAAATAAAGTATTAAATAAGGAATACTCTGCGTAGTATCCTTCTGATAAAAACTGCCAAGGTCAAATGATGGCAGCTAACTAATGCATTGAGACAATTAAAACATACCACAAATAAACTTTAGAATTTTACAAGCAGAAACTATTTATTTAAGTTGACCACTTCATAAGACAAAAAGCAACTATATGTTAATTATTGCTTTTTTATTAATGTTTTTCTATCAATGGAATGACATGAAAAAAAGTAATTTTCTTTACTTGTAAAATAAAACAAAATGGTCTAACTTTTCTATTACATTTCACAGCGGGATGTACTTTAAGCAAATAACCAGTTTTGTTTTCAAATCTTAATAGCCCTTTTAATAATTATTTGTTGAGGAAACTCAAGACATTAATTATATTTGGTATCTTCAAGTCAGTCACGTAGCAATACAAAATTGCATTTTTGCTAGTCCGCAGTATTTGAGTGCAAGAACACCAGCATATCAACATGTTCTGCGGTTAGGCTTCCCTCTTCCTTGAGACTATAAAGCCTGCTACTGAAAACAAATGCTCAGAGGGAGTTGATGTTGCTGGTATTGCAAGATAAGCTCTTGCCAATTTTGACAGGTAAGTGAGTCTTTCCTGATTTGCCTTCCACCATGGGCAGCAGTGTGGAGTAGTGGTTAGGGCTCTGGACTCCAGACCGGAGGGTCATGGGTTCAACCCCCAGTGGGAGACTCTGCTGTTGTACCCTTGAGCAAGGTACTTTACCTAAAATTGCTCCAGTAAAAACCCAACTGTATAAATGGGTAATTGTATGTAAAAAATAATGTGTAAAAAAATAATGTGATATCTTGTAACAATTGTTAGTAAGTCGCCCTGGATAAGGGCGTCTGCTAAGAAATAAATAATAATAATAATAATAATAATAATAATGTTAAAGGGTCAGTGTCTGTGGTGCTAGACTTTGACAGATATTGCATCACTTCTTTCTGCACACATGATATTTGCTCTCCTTCAGAATCTTCACTGGTGCTGTCTTCAAAAGAAAACATTTTGTCTATCACTGTCTGCTTAATGGATTGTGGACTCTCATGTTGACCACTCTGCCCACTCTTCCTGGGGGTTGGCTGAACTGGCTACCTGCCTCTTTTCTGCTCTGCTTGAAACAGAAGAAGTTGAATCTGTCTGGATTAAGTTTGTGAGTCCAACTTCAGTTGCGTTCAGAAATGTTAGCTTCCAAAATTGTGGGTCAAGAGCTGCTGCTACAACAATGGCACTAGTTTCAGCGGAAGGGTTGTCCAGAAATTTCCAGCGATTATTTATTTGTTCAAGGGCAACTGTCTTGAAATTTCTTATGGATGGTGAATCATCAGCATCAGGCTGCATTTCCTTTATTAAAGCATTAATGAGCGAAGGTATCGTTGACAGTGATACATACTTCTGCCCACAGAGGAAGCTTCAAGTACAGACCACTGGTGTTACTGCAGGTCCATTCATCGCTGACGTTTTGCAGTCATCAATGAATCAGAAAGCACAGCAGTCACTGTCCATCTTTGCTCTAACAGTCGTGTGCCCATGTGTAGTGTGCTGTTCCATTGCGTGGAAACATCATGTTTTTCATGTGGCACATTCATCTGCTGCTGCTTGTTTTTTAGAGCACTGGGTGCTGCCTCACTTTTGTGAAAATGTTCCACCAAACATCTTGCTGCTCCCACTGCTCGGTCAATAGTTGTAACTTTCAGAGCATTGTTCACTACTAATTGGATTGTGTGCCCTGCACAGCTGATGTTTGCCCAGCTGAACTTGTCCTTCAGTTTTCTGGCAGCAGCTACCATGTTGGCACCATTGTCCCAAACTAATGCACAAATACAAGATGCTTCTAATTCAAATTTGTTAAGCACTTCTTCAATCCAGGTCACAATGTTTTCACCTGTGTGTCTTTCTGCAAGAGGTTTTGTAGCAAGATTTATGTTTTTTAATTGCCAGTCTTTAGTGATGAAATGGGCTGTCACTTACATGTATGCCTTAATTGCTAGGCTGGTCCAGATGTCAGAGGTTAAGGCAATCTTTTCTGCAGGTTTCAGCTCCGCTTTAATATTTTCCATAGTGCCAACATACTTCTTCTCAATCATTTGGGTAAAAAAATGTCCTCGAAGGCAGCTGGTATCCAGGCTCCAAAAGCTCAAGAAATTTTCGGAATCCTTCACCCTCCACTATAGATATTGGACGAAGGTCTTTCATGATCATATTGACAATGCTGTTATTCACTGCATTGGCACATTCAACACTGCAAGAAGGTTTGCAGGAAATAAAGACATCAAGTCTCCTCTGTTTTGCTTTTGTAGAAGAGCTGCAATATAAACAAAAGGAGAAATGTACAGTTTATAAAATATCAAAATATTTTTACTTAATGTTTTAGACTTGTTATATTTGTTACAAAGCTCCTTTGTTGAATAATAATTATAATAATGTAAGGATAATATTTTGTGTATTTGTTTCATTCTAGTTATCTTTCTTTTAACTCTACCACTCAACAGTGAATGCTAAACACTAAATGATTATTATTAAAAATACACAAAATATCTTTTTTTTTTAAATTATTATTATTTATTTTAAATTGTCGTTGCCAATTATTTTTATTATTTTCTCCCAATTTGGAATGGCCAATTATTTTTAGGCTCAGCTCACCGCTACCACCCCTGCGCTGACTCGGGAGGGCGAAGACGAACACACGCTTTCCTTTGAAGCGTGTGCCATAAGCCGACCACTTTTTTCACATTGCGGACTTACCATGCAGCCACCCAACAGCATCGGAGGACAACGCAGCTCTGGGCAGCTTACAGGCAAGCCCGCAGGTGCCCGGCCAGACTACAGGGGTCGCTGGTGCGCGGTGAGCCGAGGACACCCTGGCTGACCTAAAACCTCCCCACCCACCCCGGGCGACGCTTGGCCAATTGTGCGCCGCCCCCTGGGAGCTCCCGTCCATGGTCGGCTGTGGCATAGCCTGGACTCAAACCAGCGAAGTCCAGGCTATAGAGCGCATCCTGCACTCCACGCGGAGCGCCTTTACCGGATGCGCCACTCGGGAGCCCCAGAAATACACAAAATGTCATCCTTACATTATTATTATAATTATTATTCTAAGAAGCAAAAATATAAATCGCTTAAGTTGCGAGTCACCAAGCTTTTTGAGAAGGACGCATCGGCATAGTCACATAAACACTTCACAGTAACAAGACATATAACACAAGTGGAGAGCCTGATAAGCAAGAAATGTATTTTATATTTTCGTAATATTAGGCCTTTAACTGACTCTTATATTTAGTGATGCAATTTTTTTTTTTTTAAATAATAAATGACCAGTTGAGCATAAATTAAAATGTTTAATTTTCATAAGAAAGTATTACTTACGTTTTCAGCCTATGTTTCATTTATTAATGCGAAGGGGTACTTTTTTTTAGGTGTTCAAGCAGAACGGTCGTGCTGTTATGATAAATCATTGACTGTTTGCATAAAGAGCAATTCACCGTGCCAGTGTTTCCATCTGGAGGAAGAAAACAATCCCATGCTTTTGACATTTTTTGCTTCACTGCTTTTGGACAAAACTGCCCTGGTCCACTGTTGATGATGGAGCGGGAGGCAGACTTACTTTGGTTATAAACTGAATGCGACGGCACGCACGGCAAGAAATGTTGTTATGCATGTTTGAAGGGAGAGGGAGTGTGGGGGGAAAGAAATAACCTGATGGAGGAGGAAGAGTTTTTGATCCTAGTGTAAAAAATAGAACTAACTGGGCACATGAAATAAAACAAAAAAAGAAAAAGACATGGGGAGTCTAGCCCGTGTTGATAAATTTACGGGAAACATTTGCCTTATATAAATAAACAAACGCCAACCCTACTGTCTCTGCGTTCACAATCTTTATATTTTTTTTATAGATCTTTTAGCTCTGGGAATATCTAGACACTTAATCTGCTTCACCACATTTACTGCCTTTGTGTGTATTAGGGGGAGGGGCTCATATCACTGCTTGCTTCTGAGTGCTCACTGTTTGTTAAAGAATCACCCATGGCTGTGAGAACAAGGCTTAAGCATGCTCTATCTGGGAGGGAGGTGTCGATGAATCGATGATAACAAATATTCATCGATGATAAAAAATATTCTTTTTTCAGGGAGAGTGAGGGGTTGGACAGAGTCATCTGGATCACCTAATCGAACATGAGCAAAAAAAACATTTGTTGCTTCCATTGGATGAAACAGATGTCAGTGTAGCTGCTGATTGGTGCATGCATTTTTACCTTTCTTCAGCATTTAATATGTATACTGTAAGCGTTTTAAAAAAATACTTTAAAAGTTAATGTGCAATTTCATTATTTGAATTTGTTTGAATTTAATTTGTAAGGCAAATCTTCTCGGCATACGGCATCAGACATAACATTTTTTGTTTGTTTTTTAAACAATTTCGATGTATTTTTTTATTTTATTTAATTTTGTTATGTGAAGAGCTTTGAGATGTTTTACGTGAAAAGCGCTATATAAAAATAAATTGAATGATTGATAACCCTGTCATTAATCATTTTTTGATTGAGTAAAGTGTGTTTGTGTAGGGACTGGGTAAACCCGGAACGGCGAAATTTAAGTTTGCATTTTTTCTATAATAACAAAATCACTTCTTCATATTGTCTTTTTATATTATGAATTCTTAAAACAACGGGTTTTACACATCAAAATGTAACAGAAAACAATCTGAATTACACATGTACTGTGGAAGAAACTTGCTTTTTCTTCACAAAGACACAAATGTCTACTTTCTAATGCTTTTCTTCTGTTACACAAAAAACAAACAGAAAAACAGTAATGTCTGATGCCGTATGCCGAGAAGATCTGCCTTACAATTTAAATCCAAACAAAATTCAAATAATGAAATTGTACATCGTAACTTTTAAAGTATTTTTAAAAAGCTTACCATATACATATTAAATGCTGAAGAAAGTTAAAAACACATGCACCAATCAGCAGCTACACTGCTACATCTGTTTCATCCAATGGAAGCACCAAAAGTTTTTTTGTTCTTGTTTGATTGGGTGATTCAGATGACTTCGTCCAACCTGTCACTCTCCCCGAAAAACAAAAACAAAAAAAACTCGGAGGACCGATGCCTGACGATTGACTCGAGGAGGGGTGAGGATTGACTCGAGGAGGGGTGAGGATTGACTCGAGGAGGGGTGAGGATTGACTCGAGGAGTGACGAGGATTGACTCGAGAAGAGGTGAGGATTGACTCGAGGAGGGACTGACTCGAGAAGAGGTGAGGATTGACTCGAGGAGGGGTGACGACTGAGGATGTCCTAAAATTGACACCGTACGCCTGATTTCACACAAACTTGATTACAAATTCTAGACTCCCACGGACACTTCGGACCCGTTTACTCAACCAAAAAATGCAAATAATCAGCCAGCCCAGTGGAGCTAAAAAGAGGATATTAAGCGAAACAGCCACACTTTTACATGTTAGTTTGGATAAAACGAGTGAAGAAATTATTGCATTTAAGTTACCGAACCAAAAACAAACATAACAGACTTCTATTGCAAAACTTTTTTCTACATTTTATTTGTAACTATACTTGTCTGTGTCACAGTGTGCACAGCTTAGTAAGAAAACTTGCACAACAAAAGCCTACAGATCGTGATACATTTTCTATTAATAATTATTATTTTGAAAGCTTTTTTCTGCTTAAATAGTATATGGTATTTGTGATTTAAACAAAGGTTAAGTTCCTAACAGGGTTTGTAGTAAACAAATTACTTTTAGAACAAACATGATTTTTATACAGACGGTTCACTTCCACTCAGCTTCCCACCAAACACATTTGTTTCGAACCTTGTCACCGAAACTGATTGCAGTGAGTGGTGGGCGGGGAGTGGCGACCTGAGATAACCTAGCTAGTGTACCTATGTAGCTGACGACTACGCCACCTTGTTTTTGGTAAGACAAGGACCTTAGTAACCAAATAATTATTTCATTTCCCCGTGTAGGTTCTTTGTTCCCTGGGTTCCCACACACACACAATGGAGCGACATCTGGTAAAACAATTTTTATTGTTCTCAACAGGGTAAAAGAGTACTAAAACCAAACCACACAAAAATACAAAAAAGATAAGTTAAAATTCCAAAAGGGAGTGCCAAAAAAAAAAAAAAAAAAACTCCAAACCTGTAACTGAATATGGTCCCAGTGCTAGTCCGTCCCCACAACAAAGTTCTTGTTGCCAAATAATCGTTCTCCCAAAGTATTCCAAACAGTAAATCTTCCTCAGTATATTTTCCCCAAGGCTGTGCACTCTGCCTGCACACACTCCTGCTGGTTCTTCCTGTCTTCCGTGTTCCTCCTCTGCTCTCAAAATCCAGCCCCTTATATAGTCTTGCCTGGACCGCCATTGGCTGTGGCGCTAACCAGGCGGGACTTCCAGTTGCTGGGGAGAAAATGCTGTACCCCCCAGTCAGCCACAACCACATAAAACCAACTGGGGGTTGAGATAAGCAGATTCCAGTAAAAAAAAAAAAAAAAAAAAAAAAAAAAACAGTACACAATAACCCATTTAAAATGTGTCACTTGTGACAGTATCGTTCTAGTCGAGTAAAACAAAACAAAAAAAAAGTTAATTAACTGAGCAGTAAAACATGGTGTGGGGGCTGGCTTCATAATACATATTTTACTGTTAGGGATTAAGTGTATATGCACTGTAATGAAATGCTAAGGATTTTAAGGTGACGTATGTTTTGATTACGCGACCCCCCTACTAGCCATGCAACCCCCGGAGTAGTACAGAGATAAAAAAAACAAAAAAAAATATTGATTTAAATGAACTACTGCACACCACAAGCGACATGAACTACATATCTTAATTCTGTAGATAGGCTTCTGTTATTTTTTTGTTTGTTTGTTTTGCCATTCGGTGTGCATTGCACAGGCAGAATAAAAAATGTCCTTAAGCAAATAACATTTTAATAATACTCTAAAGCAGTTAACTTTCTTGTTTACTGTTCACATGACAACGATGTATACATCAGCATATCAGTGTGTCTGTACTGTACAGTAGGAGGTGGGACAAAGTCAGTGTTGCATTGTTATTTTGATTTAGGTTGCTAAAATCTATTTTTCAGCATTGGAGGTAAAATACCAAAAATGGACGACAATGCAAAAAAAAAACTAAGTATTTTGGCTGAGGATCATGTCAAGAACTTTCTGAAAGAAACTTTACAGGCAGATGAAGGTAAATTGTTTTGCACGTCTTGTACTGTGACTGGATTTTTTCAGAGAAAAATATGATTGATTGCCATTTAGCTTAAACACACATTAAACAAAAGGGTCTGCTAAACACAATGCAAAACAAACAGCTTTCAGAAAACCAACCTGAAAGTCACGAATGTGCTGCATATATATATATATATATATATATATATATATATATATATATATATATATATCGCAGAGCTCCCAACACACACGCTCTGGCCGTGAGACTCACGCATTTGAGCATATTCTCACGCTCACACGCAATTTTTGGAGTCAGTTTGTAACATTCTTCTTGGAAGATACTGTAACTGAATGGCTGCACGTGTAATGTTTTTATTTCTTAATGCTGAAAAGTCAGAGTGTCGCACTTCATCTGCTGGAATGAACCACCTTGCTAACCACACGGTGGTTTGCGGGAAGAATTGTAACAGTTCATCACAAGTCCTCCGCGTGCTTAAGCAGTGGCGAGCAGGAAATGCGACAGAGACAGCAGCGAGAGGGTAAGTTACAAACCCCGCTACAGCTCGAATGGTAGGAAAACGGTTACACGTTTATTTTTTTTATCTTCTTAAGGTTTGTGCTTATCTGATCATCCGTGATTATTTATGATGCTAATAATTATGTGTTGCTCTGAAGTTCATAGATATAGCTAGTATCATTCTTTGCTATTATAAAATCAGATTAATGACATCAATTGTAATTTTAACAAAAAAAGCAACAACTTTATTATAGTTTATTTATATTATTCGTGATTAAGTTCAAATTGCTTTGATGATGGTCTGTCTGCTTTGAGTTCTTTCTGACAGACAGACTGTTATAAAAAAAAGCATTCTGGAGCTCGATGTTGAATAATTTATAAGTATGCAAATATCCGTTACTGTGTGAACCGAGTGGTAGCATTCAGGCAGCACTACTCTACAGAAATCATAGACCATGAGTATTATTATTAATATGATTGTTGTTATTATTTATTAATTTGTCAGACACCATTTAATCTAATAGAAACTAAATAACTGTCTTAATAAATGTGAATAACTTTGAACTGTCTAAATAACTAATTGGCACACTCCAATGTTTGATCTCTTAACTGAGCACTGGACACAAAGTGTTTTTTTTATTTATTTTTTTACAGATGAGTAAATCAAACAAGCCAAACCCTGCAAAGGGCTCTAGCAGACAGCAACAACCCAAAGTGTGTCCACCAGGATCAAAGCGAAAAGTACCAGAGAGCGAAAAACTGACAGCCTTCTTTGGCCTAGGAAGGCTTGACACACCACTGTCACCAGAACCTGGTCATGCTGATGTACCTGTTGAAAAGGCAGCCAGGATAGAGTGTGTAGGGGAAGATTCAGCTGATGGGACAGAACCAGATGACTGTACAAAAAAGTCTGTGCCAGCCAAGAAGTCAAATTCTTCTGGAAAATCAAGAACCAAATGTGGGGCAGCCACTTATAAATCCAGATTCCAGCCCGGGTGGACAACAGAATGACCCTTTATTAAGAAGGGACTCATGCAGAATCATTTCTGGTGCGAGATTTGCAGAACTGAGAATGCTTGTTACCATATGGGCCATGCAGATGTGGAGCGTCACATAGAGAGCGAGTCACACCAGAGGAAGGTCAAGGCAGGGGAGCAATCGCAGCAAATTACCACATTTACAGTGAACACAGCTCCAAAGGTGGATAACATGACACAAGCGAAGGTATGAATGAATAACTTCTTTAACATTTTGTTTTTCCAAAATTATTTTCTTCATGTCTTGTATAGAAGATATTGGCAAACACATTTGGCTGGTACTTTTCCCCTTTGTTACACTGGAAGACTAACCACAGAAACAGCTTTTTGTTCTGACTGTAAAAGCATTCTTTTTTTATACTTTGTTTTCAGGCACGGTGAGCTGAGATCAAAGTTGCTGTGACGATGGTAAATCACAATGTCCCCCTCGCAGTTGCTGACCACTTCATCCCACTGATGAAAGAGTGTTTTAAGGATTCAGATGTAGCACAGATATACGGTGCTGCAAGGACCAAGACTACTTGTATTATCAACAGGGCTATAGCACCATACCTTCATGATGAGCTGGTCAAAAAGATGAGAAACAAGCCATACACCTTGTCAACTGATGGATCAAATGATACAGGTACATCTCATTACATCTCAAGGATTTTCATTAATCCTAGTTTTTGATTAACTGAAGCACAATAACTGTGATGTTTGTATTTATACATAGTTTATTTTTTTTATCAATTTTTTTTTTTTAGGAAGGGAAAAGATGAACCCATTGACTCTGAAGCTGTTTGATGTAGACAGGGTGGAACACATGTTCCTAGATAACCCGACTGTCCACGGTTGTCCTTGCCACATAGTTCACAACAATGCCAGAGCTGCTGGGACTCATTATATTGAGGTTTGTACCGACACTTTATACTGATGATATGCATTAAGTTAAAATTCCTTCAAGTTTCACTGCATCATTTAGAGGATTCAAATCAGTGTAAACAAAGTCTAGTTAGAACCTGATAATTATAGAGTGATAATTTTCTGATAAAACAAAAATAATTATGCACAAGAAAAAACAATAATTTAAAAAGATATGTAGATAAAAAAAAAAACTTTGTCTTAAATTATAAATGCTGAAATTAAATTTCCTATTTCAGTTGTCAGACTTTGATCTGGAGGATATGGTTGTAGATATTTGATACTTCAAAGCAAGCACAAAGAAAAAATGTAGACTGGATGGTAAGAGTTTTTCATAATATAATAAGCCTTTTTGAAATGATAACAATAACTCTGAAAAGTCAGTCGATACCAGCACACAGTTTCAGGCAATAGAAAAAAGTTTTTTCCTAGTTGTATAAAATGCCACTATCACAGCATTTTAAGACTTTTTTTTCAGAATTCTGTGTGTTTTGTGATACTGAGTACATGGCTGTCATAGACCATGTTTAGACACGGTGGCTGAGTCTGGAGACGGCAGTAATCCGCATTCTACGGCTGTATCGAGCACTTGTCAGCTACTTCAAGTCTAACAGTGAGTACTGATTAGGGTTGCCACCCGTTCTGGTTTTGCCTGGATTGTTCTTTTTTTAAGGCTTACGATTGTAAGTCGCCCTGGATAAGGGCGTCTGCTAAGAAATAAATAATAATAAAAGGCTGCTGTCCCGGGAAATCTCTAGGACTTCCCGGGACATTAAATATTAAATATACTTAAAAGTATACTTTTTTTTTGTACGAATTGACTCTGGTGTCCTGTTTGTTTTTTAAATCAGAGGTGGCAACCCTAGCTCATCCACCTAGATATTTAAAATGCCAGTTGCATCTTGCTATAATGATTGATATCTTTGTCTCATTTACAGTTGAGAAACAAGCCCGCTTTGAGAGGCTTAGTAAACATTTTGAGGATCCAATGGCAGAGGTACACCTCTTACTCTACCAGGCCACACTGCCTGTCTTCACAGAGTTTAATTTACTCTTTCAGTGCCAAGAGCCATCTGTGTATCTTCTCCATGGACAGGTAAATATATAATATTCTTCACTTCTTTCCACAACATTATAATTAAAGTTGTATAATTAAATAATTTGTTTTGAACATTTTACCATTGTATGATTATTAATATAATTTGTGATTTTTTTTTTTCAGATGAGGTCTTATGTTAAGAAACTCATGTCCAAGTTTGTTACCACAACTACAATAAAAAATGCAGATGTGTGTGAAGTTGAGTATAAAGACAAACAGAACCAGATGGCAGGTATGTGCTAAAAATAGAAATCTATGTAAAAATAATTTTAAACATGTGGAATTCAAAGGCAGGTATTAAAAAGATTTGAAAAGATTAATTTCTAGGAATGTTTACAGTTGATGTTAATTACTCTTTTGGGTAATCTTAACTTTGTAAAACAATGTCAAACTGAATCTGACTATAACAAAATAAAAACTTGCATTGCATAAAGCAATAAAAACAATAAGAAGTAGAGGGAACAATATATTTATTATAAGTTTTGTTATTATCTAGATCACAAGCTGAATGTTAGCTGGACAAAGAACAACCCTCAACCGTCTGCTTGAAGCTGGTGAGATCAGTCAGTACCAGGTAGACAACTTCCACAAGGCTGTGAGGGCATTCTTTGTTGCAGCTGTTGACTATGCCTTTAAGAAGCAGCCCTTCAAGGAGCCAGTCCTTGAACATTCACAGTTCATTGACTTTCAACAGAAGATGGACTGTGATGTGAATGATGCCCTATACTTTGTGTACAGGTATGCTTCTTAGATTCATGGTAATGTATTTACTAAAGATAGCAACACAGGAAACAGGTAAAATGTTTTAAAAAAATGATCAAACATGTGAAACAAATGGTGAAAAGTAAAGGAATTTTAATTATATAATGTCTTTCAATCTAAATATTTCAGGTTTAGTCATCTGCTTTCGTATGGAGATCCCAAAGAATAGGACAAGTTGAGTGATGAGTTCCTGGACTATCAACTTATGGAGGAAAAGGACATTCCCAGAAGCATTTGAGAGACAGGTGGTGAGCAGAGTCAGTGAGCAGGAGGTGTACCACAGGATGGATAAGGTGTGGGCACACATGGCCACAATCAAGAGTCCAGTAACAGGAATGCCTAAGCTACCCAGGCTGAGCAAGGTGGCACAACTGATTCTAACCCTGCCACACTCTACTGCTGATGCAGAAAGAGTTTTTTAAATGATTGGACTAAACAAGACCTACACACGGAATGCTCTGGCCTTGGAAGGCACACTGTCCTCTATAATGACAATCAAGATGTCTGGTATGGAACCCAACTGCTTCAAGTATGAGCCCCCAGCAGAAGTAATCAAGGCCTCCAAGTCAGCTGCTTCCAGCTACAACCGTGAACATGCAGCAGCTTCAAATGCTGGCTCAGAATGCACCTAAGGTAATGATTTTCCATCTTAAAAAAAAAAAAAAATGTCTATTTGTTTTGCACCTAAGCCACTCCCAGCACTTCACCGCACACTAAAATTTTACTTTTTCAAAAGTCTCATTCAAACAGTTTCCTAAAAGTTGGCAGCCCTGATATCGCCTTTAGTAAAGAATGCCAGATGCCCTTGGGTAACTGAGTTTTGGTACTGTTTCTAACTGATTTCCACATCTGTGTTGGCAAAGCATTGCCTTACAATTCCAACCAATTCAGTGTGATCTCAATGTATGGGCAAGTCTTCCCACCACAGAGGCAGAGAATGTCGGCAGCAACTGCAGGGGGATGTTGCATGCTTGCCTTTAACAAATGACACAGCACTCCGTTTTACTAAGGTAAGCAAGTATCACTATTTGTAGGCTTTTATAGTGCTCTGGAATGTTATTTACTTATGTTTATTTAATGTTTAAATAATACATACCCTGTCATCAGTACAAACCTCCAAGGAGCAGAGATTGATGATAAAAGTTGTGTATTTAAAAACAAATTAAAAAGTTTACATTCTAGATTATAAATCAAACAAAGGAATTCATAAAAGATAAGTGCAAGTGTATAACCCTGTAATATTGTCTCAATAAAGTCAATTGCAACTAGAGCATCAGTGCTCCATATATACTATAGGACAGTAGTTATAGGACCCTAGTCACGTGATGGGGGAGCTCTGAGGGAAATAGGGGATTTATGGGTTAGGGTCAGCTTTTTTTAATGCAACCTATCCAACCCATACTAAGGCCGTGTTGTCCCTGTGCTCTCCAGGTAGTGTACAAATAAGTTATTTTTAAAATGTTAAGTAAAAACTCAAATGATTGAAACTAGTTAAATGTGTTACACAATTAGTTTTGAAACAGCTATATGTGTGATTGTTTGTAGTTATGCTCATTTATAGTACAGATTATAGTGTTGTCACAGGCAGTTCTGGCACGTCCCTTTTGTGCTATAATTCATTAGATCCTTTTGCATGGAATACCTTGGTTGCAAGGATGTGTGGTTCTTTGATGGACCCAGATTCAGTTAAACTGTGTTTGCCCACTGACGATAGGGAATGAGAATGCAGAGATGGGAGCCCAGCTAACAAGATTAAAGTTTTTGCAATGACTGTAATGTGTTTTAAAGAATATAAAACCTGTAGAAAATGTTATTAGCAGATCTGTGTAAGGCCTGTTGTGGTGTTCGCAGAGCCACTTCGAGCTGAGCCAGGAGGAGAATTCGAATCTTGCTGGGAACAAGCTGACTTATTAGGTATGGATTGGATGCTATAGAATGAAATACACTGCTAATAGTAATGTTGTATGATCCTGTATTTTGTATCCTTTTGCATAAGTCTGTGTAAGGTCTGAAAAAGAGAGCTCCTGGTATCAAAAGGCCAGGCTGACATGCTGAAAGTTCCAAGCCTCCCTTATCAGGCAAAAGCATCTCTTTTAATTAGACTCTGAGCCTTAAAACATTCTGATCCAGCGAGAGTAGAATGGCAAACTCTTTGGAACAGAGTTAATATGCCAGAAGCAATCGAACTAGGTTCGATTTATAGTAAGAAAAAACAAAAGTATTTAAATAAATAAGAAACCTAATATAATAACACTAAGTAAATGTATGAGCAGTTGCATTTGCTGCCAAGCAGGTGCCTAATTAAAAATTAACCTCTTGCCTTCTGTGTATATCAATGGAGTAATTGATTACAATTGATAAAATTACAATTTATAAAAGAGATTGCTATATTGAAGTATCTGAATTAGAAATACATGTTATAAAATCATTTAAAGTATAAATTATAACTTTACATGTACAGTGAACCGATTTGTAACCTTGTCCTTCTCTGCTGGTAGTAAAAGCAGTGTAGGAGATGACTCATTGGTTTTGGCCAATGTAGCAGGTTTTTTTGATGGTCAGCAATTTAAAAGCCAAGATCCTCTCTATAATGAGCGATTTTGTTAATATTAACAAACGAAATACCTTTCAGATAATAGAAGGTAGGAGTTTATATTCAAATAAATATTTTCTGTACATCACAGAAGTTAATTAGAACCTGGCAAGAAGAAATGTGAACGAAAAGCATAGCATTAAGCTAAAAATTGGTTTAAAATAATGAGTATTAGAAAATGCTTATGGCAGTGTCTCATATTAATCAACCCTAAAATTGGCAAAAGGAGAGGCTGTCTTAAAACCTGCTTCGACTGGATTTTGTATGAACAGAGAAAAAGGTCAGACTTAGTTCAGTCACTTTAAAACTATTACATTCTAATATGTTAACAGTGGCCTATACTTAGATGAAAATAACTGGACCTTCCATTGAAAGCTGAAATGACTTCATAACAGATCAATGGAGTAAAATACAATTATTGAAGCATCTGAATTGGGAATATATGTTATTTAGTAATTTAAAGTTAAACTGTTGAAAGAACATATTAAAAGTTTATTATAACAGAAGCTTGACATTGACAATGTTGTAGACAAATTGTTAAGACACATTTGAGATAATGTTAATTTAATTTAATAAATTTAAGAATTAGTTCAGTTTCTTTCTCCAACTAAACAAAAAGTATTTTAGACATTAAAATATCAATTAAACTAAAGAATATAAATGTTTGGTTTATATAAAGGTTTTACTGCAACAAAAAACAGAGGAACTGTTAAGTTTGAAAGTAAGATGTAAACTGTACTGGATAACGTTAGCATACAGTAAACTTGCTGAAGGAATAGAACTAATTATGTGACCCATTCTTCACCTGCTTACAAGCAAGGCTGTACTGGGCATGAACAAATAGGTTTTGGCAATCGAAGCGAGATTTACTGGTCATCAGCAGTTTTGAATCCAAGGCCTTTCTATAATTAGCAAAATTAACTCTCTTCATGATATCATAGAAATGAATGAAAACTTGGCAGCTGAAGTGAGCATTTGAGTTAAATTACAAAAGTCACCTACAGTATCAGTCCTTATTAGATATGTAACAATTTTAATTGGGATAATGTTTGTGAGCGAAAAATGACTTAATTACAGTTGAATTTCATATTAATTAAAACAATAGCCTTGGGAAGTAAACAGGGTGTCTGAAACCTGCTTGTGCAGGTGAATTTTTAGAAATGGAGAGAGAGGTCAAGTTTTGTCCAAGCATGGTACAGTTAATATGAGATTATTGTATTTAACATGTTCATTATAGCTTAAATTTAAATGAAAATAACTGAACTAACCACTGTATGCTTAGTGATTTTATACAAGACCCCATTTGATACCATTGATCTTGATCTTGCAAGCTGACGTGATCCATGCTCTATGGGTCTCTGCTAAAAACTGATTGCTGTTTGGTCGAAGACTACAAGTCTCTGCCTTTTGAAGACAGTTTTTATTTTTCATATATCCTACACTACACTTCCATATACTGGAAGGTAAGCATATATTTGAATTTCTCTTTTTTTATATTGAATGCATTGCTATAAGGTATAGAAACTATGTGTTAGTTGTAAGACACTGATATGTTGAATGCTATAGGATGTAGCTGTGGGCGCTTTAGTTCTTTGCATTTTATTGCCTGAAGGCTAAGCATATGATAACCATATTTGTATTACTGTATTGAAGTACTAATGCTGTTAAACCTGTAAAAGCACTGGATCTCCCAGACTGCTTTTTACTTGGGCTTTACGGTGGTCTGCACAACCAACCAATCCAATTTTTTAAGTATTTAAAATACCCAAAGGGCACTACTACTGCTCTGATTCATTAAAACTTCAAATTAAATGAGTCTGTGTGATTTTTTTGATTATTAAAAAAAGTTGTCTGGACGTATACCACTTACAGGAATTTAGAACATCTCTGTCCTCCTTAAACGTCTCCCCTGAGTTTAAGAGTGTTCTCAGGGTATATATATATATATATATATATATATATATATATATACAGTGCCTTGCGAAAGTATTCGGCCCCCTTGAACTATGCGACCTTTTGCCACATTTCAGGCTTCAAACATAAAGATATGAAACTGTAATTTTTTGTGAAGAATCAACAACAAGTGGGACACAATCATGAAGTGGAACGAAATTTATTGGATATTTCAAACTTTTTTAACAAATAAAAAACTGAAAAATTGGGCGTGCAAAATTATTCAGCCCCCTTAAGTTAATACTTTGTAGCGCCACCTTTTGCTGCGATTACAGCTGTAAGTCGCTTGGGGTATGTCTCTATCAGTTTTGCACATCGAGAGACTGAAATTTTTGCCCATTCCTCCTTGCAAAACAGCTCGAGCTCAGTGAGGTTGGATGGAGAGCATTTGTGAACAGCAGTTTTCAGTTCTTTCCACAGATTCTCGATTGGATTCAGGTCTGGACTTTGACTTGGCCATTCTAACACCTGGATATGTTTATTTGTGAACCATTCCATTGTAGATTTTGCTTTATGTTTTGGATCATTGTCTTGTTGGAAGACAAATCTCCGTCCCAGTCTCAGGTCTTTTGCAGACTCCATCAGGTTTTCTTCCAGAATGGTCCTGTATTTGGCTCCATCCATCTTCCCATCAATTTTAACCATCTTCCCTGTCCCTGCTGAAGAAAAGCAGGCCCAAACCATGATGCTGCCACCACCATGTTTGACAGTGGGGATGGTGTGTTCAGGGTGATGAGCTGTGTTGCTTTTACGCCAAACATAACGTTTTGCATTGTTGCCAAAAAGTTCGATTTTGGTTTCATCTGACCAGAGCACCTTCTTCCACATGTTTGGTGTGTCTCCCAGGTGGCTTGTGGCAAACTGTAAACGACACTTTTTATGGATATCTTTAAGAAATGGCTTTCTTCTTGCCACTCTTCCATAAAGGCCAGATTTGTGCAGTATACGACTGATTGTTGTCCTATGGACAGAGTCTCCCACCTCAGCTGTAGATCTCTGCAGTTCATCCAGAGTGATCATGGGCCTCTTGGCTGCATCTCTGATCAGTCTTCTCCTTGTATGAGCTGAAAGTTTAGAGGGATGGCCAGGTCTTGGTAGATTTGCAGTGGTCTGATACTCCTTCCATTTCAATATTATCGCTTGCACAGTGCTCCTTGGGATGTTTAAAGCTTGGGAAATCTTTTTGTATCCAAATCCGGCTTTAAACTTCTCCACAACAGTGTCTCGGACCTGCCTGGTGTGTTCCTTGTTCTTCATGATGCTCTCTGCGCTTTAAACGGACCTCTGAGACTATCACAGTGCAGGTGCATTTATACAGAGACTTGATTACACACAGGTGGATTCTATTTATCATCATTAGTCATTTAGGTCAACATTGGATCATTCAGAGATCCTCACTGAACTTCTGGAGAGAGTTTGCTGCACTGAAAGTAAAGGGGCTGAATAATTTTGCACGCCCAATTTTTCAGTTTTTTATTTGTTAAAAAAGTTTGAAATATCCAATAAATTTCGTTCCACTTCATGATTGTGTCCCACTTGTTGTTGATTCTTCACAAAAAATTACAGTTTCATATCTTTATGTTTGAAGCCTGAAATGTGGCAAAAGGTCGCAAAGTTCAAGGGGGCCGAATACTTTCGCAAGGCACTGTATATATATATAAAAAGAGTAGTGCAATTCTGACAGTGTGATACAGCGTCTGAGATTTTCTCTGAAGCTCTGAAGCTCGCTTTATGTATGACTGTGATTTACATTGCTTATTTGCTTGAAAGATAACCGAGTTATATAATGGTTATACGTTTTGGAAGTTTACATATGTATTTTATTTGATGAATGCTGATTTGCAGGTGTATTATTGTGATTTTAGGAAATGTGCTTAGTTTATTGTTTATTTAAAGTAACCTGTCTGACCTGTACTAAAGCCATGTTTACAGAATCGTGAGTTTTGAGTCTAAAATGGCCGCGCACTGTGTGTATATACTGTACTTGTAAAATAGTTAAATGTGGAAGAAAGTAAAGATAAACCGAGTAGAGTTCTGCCGATAACGAGTACATACAAGAACAATGACGCTGGTGAAGACGCTGTTGAACTGAGTGCAGTCAAATAAATACATTTAAAAAAAATATTATACCAGTAGCATCTTAAAGTGAAAGAAGCAACTATGAGGGATGCGCTCGAATGCTTAAATATTGAAGTTACCACAAGAAAAATGAAGAGATGTTTGTGTTTATCTGAAGATTGCTGGGACTAATGAATCCGATGTTAAAGAGAAAAGCCGATCAGTGTTGATCAAGTACATTACCGATTACTTCAGCATTATTGAAAATAAGTTAGAGGATCAAGGTATGTCTCTACTACTGGACTTGAAAGATCAAATAATCCAGTTGTACGAGCCACTACTAGTTAGTAGTTTAGAAATCAGCGAAGTAACACAGCAAGATTATGCAAGAAAGGAAACAGTTTAAACAGCAAATGGAGGAACTAAAAATGGAAATGACGCCTGGAAAAGATAAACCAATTCAACCTGCTTGAGCTGAGCCGCTAGTAAAGTGGAATCAGAATGGGTTATAGTGAACAAGAAGTAGTAGATGCCGTGATAAAAGCCATTAACCCTGGACTCAGTCTCAGGAGTTATTTAGAAGGCAATGGTGACGTGTCCCTGCCTAAACTAAGGAGGATTCTTAGATCCTACTACCAAGAAAAAAATGCAACATAGCTGTATCAACAGTTAACAAGTGCATCACAAGGGCTCTGAGAGACACCAAGATTTTTTAGTTCAAACACTGGCTCTAAGCCAAAAGTTGCTGTTTGCATCTCAGGAATCTGATGCAGGCCTGAAATATGACCTGTTTTAGTACAGAGTACATTTCTTCAGTCAGTACTCACTGGACTACGAAATAAGTGTACCTATTATAACTTGCAGGACATTCATGTTTCAGATGAGGTAAGAAAATCTGATGTTCTGGAAGCATAAATTAGTATACTTGCTGTTATGGACATTGGACAATGTAAAAGTCATATTTGCAGGGGGTGAATCGGATGTGAAGTATAAAACAAGATTACTGCTTTGTGCCTGTGATAATGTTTGGGACAACTTTTAGTTCGTCAGGAAAGAGTGTAGAACCCTGTAATATTGTCTCAATAAAGTCAGTTGCAAATAGAGCATCAATGCTCCAGCCCCTATATTTATATATAGGACAGTAGTTATAGGACCGTAGTCACATGATGGGGGAGCTCTGAGAGAAATAGATTTATGGGTCAGGGTCAGTTTTTTTTTTTAATGTAACCTACTGAAGCCACATTAAGGAGGCAGTGTGGTCCACTGGTTAAAGTCCAGCGCTTATAACCAGAAGGTCACCGGTTCAAATCCCACCTCTGCCACTGACTGGCTTACTGTGTGACCCTGAACCAATCATTTAACCTTTGCCTGACCTGTGGATGAGATGTTAAGTCAATGTCCTATTGTAAGTGACTCTGCATATAATGCGCAATTCACAACTTACCTCTGTAGAGTGCTTTGTGGAGGTGGCCCTCTATGAAAGGTGCAATATGAAGATGGTATTATATTTATTATTATTATGATGTTGTCCACAGTGCTTGAATGTGGTTTTCTTTGGATATGCTATTCCAGCTGAATATGGGGCTTCCTGAAGTGGTTGCCGAATCCGAACAGACCGAGAGATGGGGGAAGTTCCAGTGATATATCTACCCAAGTATTTAGAGCTAATTGCTGCTGTTTAATTTTTTTTTTAACAAATGGTTTCATCATTTTAGATTTAGATACTTTTCTCTTGATTGCCTGCTTGTAGTTTATAATTTTATAATTGTAAATGGTTGAGGCAGGGCTCTTATTGTTGTGAATTTTAGTATTTTATTTTTTAACTGTTTTAGTATTTTAACTGGGGTAATGTTATTAGGTGCTGCTAATTATAAACAAGGCTGCGTGCTTGGTGTCTTGGGGTGTATGCTTTGTGCAGCTGCTCATAGTGGGAGAGGACTGTCTTGTGCACGAACGCACTCTGTAGTCAGAGTACGTGCATTGAACTGGGAATTTAAAGCACATAGGCCAAAAGTATAGTCAAGGATTGGCGCCACCTAGTGTAAAGGGGAATGGGTGGTGTCTTGTGCTGGCTGTTTAAGGTCAGTACAGATCTGGTGCATTAAAATTTCCCCCGGAGCATCAACATTCTTAACATTTGTAAGTACCATAATTTATTGATTTGTTTTATTCCTCTTCTCTTTTATTCTTGCTTTTATTCTGTATTAATAAAGACTGTCATTAATTGATTACATTGTGTTTTTCCTTCTTTTGGGGTGATAGTCTGTGTATGTGCAACCCCCTCACCAATCATTCCAAATGCAAAGAACGTGTGGGGGTCAAGTTAAATAGATTTCTCACATAGTTGTTCCAGCTTGACTGAGACTGGTGTAGTCGGACTGTAGCTGTATTATTTATATATATATTAAAAAAAAAAAACTATTCCCTTTTCCTGCCCCGCCTTCTGATTTAACTCACCTCGTCACATGCTACACTACCTTGTTCAAAAGCTGATAGAAATCTTAGTTTTAAGATTCCAGCACTGACTTCACACAATGATTGGAGGAAATTAGTTCTGTTCAGATGGAAACATAATATAGTTGCATTTAAGATAATAAGGATAATACAAGAACATTTATATTGCAAAGCGAGGGTCGTGTATTATAACAGTAATACAAATAGTGATGTATTGAGCTAAAATTTCACTAAATCATTGCTATAAAATACCTTCAATATAAAGCAAGCTTTAATATAAAGATCCTTGCATGAGTCACCTTTGAATATCTCTACTGTATTGCATGCATCATGCTTTTGAGATAACAGTAAAGTCAACTTTTAGGAGATATCACTTAACAAAAGACAAGCTAAATCATTTAAAAGGTAATGCCTGCAGCACAGGCTATTTTTTTATATTCCAATTGAAGACTGGATCAATTGGGATTCTTCATTTTGCTTTATTTGCTTTATACCTATATCTGTCTATCTATCTATACAGTCGCTTCTTGTTAAAACGAACTCGGATTTGACGAATGTCAATAGTTCAAATGATTGAATAATTTGTTATTCATGGATAATTTCAATGATTGTAAAAAATCTGCCAGAAGTTATAGCTATGGCCAAAAGTTTAGCATCACCTAGAATTTTAGGATTGAGACAATTTTAAAAACAAACATATGAACATAATTTAGATCTTTTATTTAACATCATGTAATGAAAGAAACTACACAATTATATTGCAAAAGTCTACCGAAAGCCTTGATAGTAGTACAGTATTTAATGTTAGATTTCGAAAATGTCAAATTTTTCATTTTTGTCAGTTTTTCATTAAGTATATAGAAAACTACAAAGCAGTGTGTATTTCAGTATGTTAACGTAACATTATTCAGCAGGTTTCATTTGACTTTATGAATCAACATTAGTTAATTCTATATGGTGATGCAAAACTTTTGGCCATAGCTGTAGATTACTTTTTTCTGTATTTAAAAACCAAAAGCCCTTTGTAAAGCTACTGTATTCCATTTATTTGGTTCATTGTTGATGTGTGAAAAGCCTCCTTGATTCTCAATTTATCAACGATGACAGTGTACATATCTGTGCCCGGCTCCTCAATTTAAATCTAGTAATATGAGTGACTGGCAACAGTAACAAGTCCATATACTGATATAAGCCTGTCACAATGACTGTCAGATTCCACAGTTATTAGAGAATGTATAGAACCCTGTTAGATTGCGGAATGTAACATTGTTAAAAACCCTCACATACACTTGGCAGTCAATCGCAAAATTTGTAATACCGGTCGATGCATCTTTTTTATATATAACCTGCTTTTGGCTCAATGAAAAGATTATTAGTGTCCTTGAGTTATACTCTGCATTCTTATCATGCAATCTTATCATGGTAGTTTGTATTAGTACATCAAGGTGTTAGACTTATGCTGAAGGATAGCATTAATTAACTGACTAAGATCTAGACAGCCTAAAACCTCTTCTGTTTCAGTTAACATTCAGATCACCAGGTAGAATAGGCTCTAATTGATCCTCAAGTGCATACCAACATAAAACACGGTCCACTGCAGTTCAAGGTATCAAAACCCTGAGGGCAATACAACTAACCTAGAATCACATCAAAAGGCCACAAGTTAATTATATAACAAATAAATCATTAATAAGCTTTTATTACTACTATATATGTCCAGCATCTGTTTTACTGCTACTCCTTTATCATGCTTGTTATGGTTTTACACGTATAATAAATAAAAAATAACCCAGAGACCTGGTGAGTATAATTAGAGGGAAGTGTGTTCTAACAAAGTCTTAAGTTAAAGCTGTGCAGGCTTTCTTCCTCTCTGTTACCACTGCTCCCGGTCACTCTACCTTTCTTACTCCCTGCTAGCATCACAGATTAAACAAATTATGGGAAAGCTTTTTTGACAGGTAGATCTTGATGTGTAATTATTATTGTATGCCAAGGGAAATTTAGAGCGTTAGACTAGTAGATCAAAAGTTGAATTTATTCATTGATTGCTGAAGCATATGCATTTATTAATATACTGATGATGAACTGGAAGTGTGTCTGTGCTCAGTGCAAAATATACAAAGTAAAAAAAACATATACATAGTAAAAAAAGATGTGTTTCAGTCACTCATGCAATTTTTAAACACAGTTCTATTGGGTTAACTTTTGGAATTATCTTTTGTCTGTGGTATTCAGTTTTACAATAACTTCCATAGACAATATACTAGTGTCTGTATTTCCCCTATGGGCAAATCACAGCCAAATTGCCTCCTACATAGTTAATGTATTACATGGGCAATTTGCCCACAGTGGAAAACAGGCCCAATATATTTAAGAAATTACTATGTTAAGTCAATTTTACAGGCAGAATATATCACCTATTCTTATTTTAAGACTACTAACCAATTAAGCAAATATAATATTTCACAAACATTTTACTTTGAAAGTACATGTTTTGAGGCAGTTTAGAAAACAAATTACATTTGGAAACACATAACAATTTCCTTGCAAGTCCTTAATAGTTTTTCTGTAGGATGGGGTGAAATGGAAATAAAGTATGGAAAACTACACAATCTACAGGATTACGATAAGGGACAATAAAGTTGAGAGATAATACATGTTTCTTTAAATGCTTAGTTATTGCTAAGTAAGGTGCTACAGATCCCTCGTACTGTAAATTACGGAAGCAGAAGGACATGACAGAAGTTATGAAAGACAGCAGGCCATTCAACTGCATCCAAACAGCTCTTGAAGGATTGCAGTGAATCAGCCTCAACTACTTTAAATACATCCACATGCATATGGATGCATGGATTCAATGGAAGAGACTGAAATGGATTTTAAGCAGAAGAGCTCTTTATTTAGTTCCCAGCAACCCTTAAAAGGACAGCACGTCTCTAAGAACTGAGACAAGGGAAAAACCAAATCACCAACAGGGAGCACAGAGGGGAGGGGGCACACACGGACTAACAGCGACAAAACAGTGACTGGCCTACAATTCACACATAGATAATAGGAGCAACAACAGACACAAAACTCTTAATTAACACAATTTTTATAAAGAAATAGAGGAACGGGTACTCGCAACTGCGCGAGTACCTTCCCATAGTCCTTTGCTCCGGCGCATGCAAATTAGTCCCTTTTCAGGCGTGCCGAAGCAGTCCTACAGAGGGCAGAAGCTAGAGCTCCAAGCCCAGCTCGTTACGCTGCCCCCTCCCGCTTCCAGGCATCCCAGCTGGACGAAAGCAAATAAGCGGCCACTGAAACGAGCTGGGGGCCTATGCTGCCGCTGGCTCCGGCGCAGGGGCTGCTGTCTGTTCCCAGTCGTAGCAGACTCGGAGTCCGGCAAGGCAGGAGCAGGACTGGCTCGGCGGCGGCGGCGGCGGCTGGTCGGTGCAGACCCAGAGCGGGCAGGCTCTGAGCCCAGCGAGGCAGGAGCGGTACTGGCGCTGGGACTTTGCCAGGACAGGTGGTCGGCCATGGGGTCCCTGGAATTATTTCCCAGCTAGCGGGCCAGATGGTCTCCGTGCAGCACTATGATCCGGTTCCGAGTGCGGAGTCTCACGCGGTACACCACCTCTGTCAGACACTCTAGGACCTGGCAGGGTCCTTCCCAGGCACTATCCAGCTTTGGGCTGAGTCCCTTCTTGCGCCGTGGGCAGTACACCCAAACCAGCTCGCCTGCTTGGAACCCTCGGCCTCGGGCACGGTGGTCGTAGGCCCGTTTCTGGCAGACTCCTGCCCCCTGTAGGTGGTCCCGGGCGAAGGCATGGGCACTCCAGGCACTCTTGGAGAGTGGTCAGGTATTCCGGTCCAGGGCCCCCCCTCAACTCCGGTTCTGGCAGCTTCCCGAACAGCAGCTCAACTGGGGTGTGCAGCTCGCGGCCAAACACAGGGCTGCTGGGGTGCAGCCCATAGACTCTTTCCACGTCTACGTGGCACCGGCCCCAGTAGAATCGCTGGCGGAGTCAGGCGAGGGTCTTAGCGACGCCAAAGTGGCCAACACCAGGGCCGCCGTGCACGGCTCGGAGGACTTCGGGTCGGAGGCTCCATGGAACTACAAGTTGCCAGCAGTGGTGCTCTTTGGCCAGCGCCGGTAAAGGACCAGTTTCATTACATTATCATTAAAGAAATTCTACTGTGAGCATTTGTAAATATTTTCATGCTATGAATTTAAATAGCTAACACCAGGTACACAAATTCTGTGAATATAAACATATTTGATCAAGACCGTGCACTGCATTATATAAAAGTATAAACTCTAAATTAATACAAAATATTTTTTGCTTACATTAAATGTATAATACTAACCTTGTGTAGAATCGGATGTCCTCGTCAGAGCCTGCAAACCTTTGGAGACCAAAACTTTGACTCAGGGCTAGCTCTTCTAGCTTGACCTTTAAAACCTTGATCTCATTTGACAGCTCCTCGTTTTTAGAAATGGACAAATCAAGGGCTGATGGCTTGAGCTTCGAACAATAATTGTGACACTGCACTGCAGAAGTACAGTCAATTTCTTCTTCTGGACCCTGTACTGGCTTTTGACTTTGGTCCCACACACTGAACCTTTGGGCCAGCAAGCAGTACTGATACCAATCAAACAGAACTGGACAAGCACCTTGATGCAGCCTCTGACAGCCTCCTGGTGTTGGTTCAATTAGGTCTTTCTTAACAAAATGCTGACTGCAAACTTTGGTGTGTTTAGTGACTGTGAATTTCTCTCTTCGAATATTTCTAAGCCACATTTTTCTTGTCTCTTCATGCACAGGAAATGCATGAAAACGTACGCACAGGGGGACAGTGATCACTACCATTTCCTTCTCGTCGCTGATAATTAAAGGTTTTCACAGTTGTGCCTGAAGTACAATTCATCCTCTTTCTCTCAGCAAGTAAAAACGCAAGTTAAAATCAAGTGATAAATCTTTGTAAATCGTTCAATACAACAGACAAAATGTAAACAGGATTTCGAATACGTCGCTGACTCGGAAGCTGAGACACCAGTATAGCTGAAACGTGACGTCATTATAGCTGCAAGTAGCCTACTGCAGTGAGCAAGTACATCTTGATTACTGAAGTCTTTTGAAAACAAGTGAGTGTTTTTTTAGTTTCACTTTGGCTGGAATTTTATTTTCGGGGCCTAAATCAAAAACATTTGGACATCTGAGAAACGTTACAGCTCAGTGATCAAACATTACAGCTCAGTGATCAAACCTCTTGCTCCTGTTTGTGGCCAGTGAAGGTATTTGGACACATAAACTGATAGCATTTGATGCTGAAAACAAAAATAGTAACACCAGCAAAATGTAACGACAGAATATATGACTGATTTATAGGGTTAGATCTCCAGCTTGATTGACAGGTGGTCGTAAATCCAAAACTGTAAAAATTACAAATTATGTAGGCACAGTTTCAAAAGTCATGACCATGAGCCATTTTTGAGAACAGATGTCTCAGCAGAATTCCAACCCAGAGATCCCTTTAGGAATATTTGAACATTGCAGTCTGGCTGTCCATGGTGGACCACATTGACAGTGATGGCAAGCGTTTGTAATGTTTTGATCAACTACTGTATATTTCCTGATTGAAAACGTTTAAACCTTAGCTGGGATGTAAACATTTGCATAGATCCACCTTTGTTTTGCATGTCTGACAGTGAAAGTCATGGCTCTGTCAGAAAGGTCAAGCAAAAGACAGCGGAAACATGTACATGTATCTTGCACCTGGGCCGAATCAAATGTGTAACAGCTTGTTTTTCTGACCTTGACATTCCCATTTGGCTTGGTAATGTTAACTAGGTGATTGTGGACAGTTTACAATTTTAAATCCTACTATCTGAATCTTGTTGTTTATCAATATTCTCACCATGATTTACACTTATTGTGGAAGTTGTCATTTAAATTGGAGTAGAAGGCAGCTTCATATGCATCTGATGAGTGACAACACAAACGAGAAAATGCAGAATAGACAGTGAAGGAAGAAAATACAATATAGGCTACTAAGGGCCTCATTTACGAAAGGGTGCTAAACTTTATGGTGCGCGATAATTGCAATTAGTGTGCATGTTAAAGACTTCCGTATTTACTATTGCAATTTTATTAATTTTCGCATTCTATACTTGGCATATTATGGCGCGCACTCCATTTAGTGCTTCACACTATGGTAATCAGAATGTGATTTTTATTGTAATGCATGATGATGTGTTTAAATGAGCATCCAGCTCAGAATAATGAGATGAGCTGTATTCACGTGGTATTTACTAAAGGACGCTAATTTTAGCGTGCGCATTAAAGCGATCATTTATTAGTGAGTATGGAAAGCAGGCTTTATCCACTGATAGGCCCGCTATAAACCTCTTTTTCTGGCCTGAAAACTAGTGATGTGCAGTTTGATTCTTTTTACTGACTTGATTCGTTTGATTCATTCAGTTCAGTGAATCAATTCAACAGATTTGTTTGTTTGATTCACTAACGCGAAATAAATACATCTTGCTGAATTACTTGGTTATAAAAATTTGTTTGAACGGAAAAATCTGGCAGCAAGGGCCATTTAAGTTAAGACTGTTAATAAGTCATATGTGCACGCCAGTGCTTAGTAATTAATGAGCTTCTGGCCAAAGCAAGACAATAGTATTGTATCAAAAATGTGTATTATCGGCCGCACACTCACCATGTCATTTAAAAGATGGATGTGGCCCCTGTTATCTTCAAAATTAAGTTCATTTTATTTATATAAAATTCTTAAAAAGAACAAACAAATACACACGTTTCAGCACGTCCATACCTTCATCAGGTTTCTATAAGAACTACATGCAGCTGCACATAAAAAGGCAGTTCAAACTATTAATCAATTAAGTCCATTACTTAATTATGTTCATATTACATTATTTTAACCGAGGATCACATTCCAATATTAACATCATTAGCATCATCTTAACATCATTAGTCAGATGGTTATGTTCAGTTACAAAAGTGACTCTATTCTCAGCGGATTCTTTAGTTTTTAAAAGTGTGTCTCACTCTATTGTTTCTGATCTATTGAACGCTGTTTCAACTGTATTTCTTTTATAGCCTCTAGACAAAAAAATGATTCTGCATATCTTTTGCTTTAATTACATAATCTGTTGCATCACTACATATTCTTTTAAGACATATAAATTGGCCATACAGTATATTTTGTGAGGAATGTGATCCTCAGTTAAAATCATTGGCTTCCTCCAGTCCCAGATTTTATTTTAAATGTCGCAGAAACATAAAAGACACAGTGGTCTCCTCGATGTATAAGCCAACCAATGCCCAGTGGACTATCCTTGTGGTAAATGTATTCATTGTTCCAACACATACAATACAAAATATTTTAACCATCCACATTCAGGCCAGAAATATGTAATTCAGGATTTTATTAATTGTAATTCAACTCATGCGATATATATATATATATATATATATATATATATATATATATATATATATATATATATATAGATAGATAGATAGATAGATAGATAGATAGATAGATAGATAGATAGATGCTTAAATGCCCTTGTGGATTAGCATATATAGGACAAACAAAAATAAATTTAAAATTATGTATAGCGGAACATAAAGCCACTGTTTGCAATAATAATTTGGACTATGCTATAGCCAGACACTATAAAAAACTGAACCATAGATCTGCTGCTAGCTTAAAATTCATAGCCATTGAAAATGTTTCAATTTCTACAAGAGGAGGCAATATAATTAAACATCTTTACAAAGGGAATCATTTTGGATTTTTACTTTCAAAACAATGGAGCCTCACGGGCTGAATGAAACACTGGACCTTAGTCCTTATCTGTAATTATGATCTTCTAATTGACTAATAATATGGCATATCAAATACGCACCTGCACCGCCGCCGCTGCTTTACAGGGGAAATAGTAAAAAAGGTATCACAGATTGCACCACTTTCAATTTTGCATTTTCAGAAGCTATAGTAGTGGTATGGTAGTGTGCAGAGTGTGCGTATTTATTTTTAGCACGGTTTGCACACTTTAATTTACAAATAACACACAAACACAGGAACAAATCAAATAGTCACACTAAAAACCCTACGCCTAACAAGCTCTTCAAAATAAACAAAACGGCAAAACACCCGAGCTACCTCTATCTCGTTTTCTCGTTTTCTCCTTCTCCTTCTCCTTCTCCTTCTCCTTCTCCTTCTCCTTCTCCTTCTCCTTCTCCTTCTCCTTCTCCTTCTCCTTCACACTCTCTACAAACAAAACTCTTTGTTCTCCTTTTATACCATGTGCCAGGGGCTTGATTGATTCCATCAATCATCCAATCACCACCTGGCCACACTTTTCCATTCACTCAATCAAAAAATTGATCATTCAGTCCAACAATTAAACAATCAACCGCCATGTGGCTGTGCAAAGTCTGGCCATCTTAGTTGCAGGTTGTCCCTTCATAAAGATGGCTGCCATTCACCAAACCTTTATCCACACACACGTGCATGGGTAGATGGATATCTAAATACTGACACATACCAGATTCTGCCAACTCAACACCCAGGGGGCGTAAAGTTGTCATTAAGGCAAACGTGTGTGTGTGTGCTTTTGCGCTGCACACTTTAAAGCTACAGTGTGCAGCGCAAAAGCACATCATGTAAAAACATATTTGTAGATGAAAAGTGTGCGCTGTTATGATTTAATGTATTATATTATGATTTGATTATATATGAATGGCGAAAAGCCTGTGGTGGTGTTATTATTATTATTATTATTATTATTATTATTATTATTATTTTTAGTGGTGATATAAATGTGTATTGTTATTATTTGGGAATGCGTGACTGATCGGTTGCTGATTGTTGACTTGGCTGACACCTGTGCACAAGTATGGCCGAGGGGTTAATAGGACAATTGAAAAAAAGTTAATCCCTCGGCTGGTAAAACTATAAGGACCTGGCCAGTGCACAGGTGAAGAGTGTCGGAGGAGAGACAAAGACGTGAGTCTGTGAATAATCTATATAACAATTGCTACAGTAATATACTTGTTTATACGTTTGTTCCGTGTTTGTCTATTTTGTTTTGGCCCTTGTGCCATTTTGTTTTGTGATGTGTTTGTTTATATACAGTCTTTATCATTTAATAAATGCTGGGTGTCGCCATTGTGTTCAGCTTCACCTGTAATCCAGTCTCACTGTGCCCATTACTTCCTGGTTCTGATGTCCCCGCTCCAGCCAAACTGCTACAATGGCTTTGCATAATCTCTGTAAGTAAGAAAAGAAATGGTCCAGTGTGAAAAAATAACGCAAAACAATAAATCAACGTCGAATCCAAAGTAGCACTATAACATTAAAATGTTCAATACAAAAAAAATTATGCCTGAGTTCCAAGCTCTTGCAGTGTCTAAGAAAATAATAATTAAAAATGGATTGTAGAGTATCAAAAGGAAAGCGTAATCAAAGACTGCAGAGTCTTTATCATCTGATTCGAAACCGCCAAACTCTTCGTCATCTGAATCTTCATCATTAATGATGCAAGCAATTGTCATTTATGCACAGAACTACTTCTAAGCAGTTATATCTGTGCAATAGGACACGATATTTCCCCTCCGGCATTATTTGCGAATGGTTATTAAAAAACTGGAAATTAATGGTTAAAATTTAGTGTTGTTTAAACCGGGGCGATGACTATGCAGAATTCACAATATACTGGTTTTAATTATCCATATCTTTTCTTGAAAAATATTAACATACTTACATGTTTATTTAATATAGTGAAGATACTGTCAATGCTGGCACTAGAACTCCCCAGCTAGTACAGTGTAATGATACAGGTATACCGGTCGCACCTTCCCAAATGTTCCCTAATATTCTTAATGTAATGCACACTGGCTACACTGCATGCCCATGGCTCAAAATGTCTTGTAATTACCTTATATACTCCACCTTTGGTGACAGAAGTGGTTGTCATTTCTAAAATATCAGGTTTTTAAAATGGCTTGCCTTGAACATTTCTAGCATCCTGACTGGTTGCTGACATTCCAGTCGCATATGGTTAAAACAGTACAACTACTGTACACTCATACACCACAAGCCTTTTTATAAGCACAAGAACTCAGGTTATGCTGTTACACCCATGTCTGAGGTGGTTGAAGCATTGTGTGTTATTGCTTACTTAACACTCTGTTCTAAATAGTTTATGCATTTACATGTTATATGTTAATGATGTTAAAATGTCATGGTGTATATTTCAAAATGATGTACTATATTCAAAACATTTACAGTTTCAAATGATGCTTATTGCCTGTATACACATGCATAATATAGACCCATCTCTGAATATCCCTTGTTTAGAGTAGTGTATACAGAACATGTCATGCATTTAATTATTTACAGTAAATAAATAGCTTGAAAAATTCATTTAAAAATAAAAAGTAAGCCTGAAATCCAAATCATTTTGGAATATTTATTTATTAATTGATTTATCAAACAAAAAATGTTTTTTTGTTTTTTTTTTACAGACATTGGCTTTGAAGTGTCCTTTAGAATTTGACGAGCAAATGGTGGCAGTTGTACAGTTTTGCAGCAATACACCAAGGACTTCCACGATAACAGCTGGCACTACATTTCATGTCAGTGTTGCATTAATTACATCGTATAAACATGGACCCACACTTACTCTGTAACAGATTTGTTCATCACACAGATATTTAATTCAGGACAAGAAGGCTGGTTCTTCTGAACTTTTATGACAATAAGTCACCTTTTGGAGAGAGTGTGTTTCCATGGAGGAAATTAAAGTGTGAGGCACAGAGAAAAGATCAATTAAAATGTTGGCTTGAGCAATTATATCAAATATTGTATTGCTGTATTTCAACCCCGTAAATATGGTTTACTCTAACGCTAATCATTCAATTGACAGGAAAATCGCCAAAAGTCAAGCATATATTGAATTGGGGAGGTAAATCTCACGTTTACACCAACCTTCAATCCAGTGTCAGCAGCCAATGGTTATCAAGCCATGTACAGTTAAACCTACCCCTCTTTACAGTGTGTCTGAGTTTGCCTACTCCTAAGCCAGGAGGTTGACAGTCAGGCTACTATATCTCTCAGCACTGGCTGTCAATCAAAATGTGGAGGCCGCACTACCAAGCGCCCCCAACTCAAGGTCTGTCAACACTGGCCACATTCAGTCAACTGGCCTGTAGAAAAAAGAAAAAGGATAACGTTGTTGTATTATGCAGCAAAGCCCCTGCAGCATGTTGCATATTAACAGGTTCATAAGGAAAAAAAGTTGACTAAAAAATGCATGACTCTAAACAACATGTTTATACAGGGGAACTCAACAGATGGATCTTTCTTGTAACAAATAACAGCTGTTTTATACACTTGAGATTGTAGAGAGCGGGGTAAATTGTATGTAAACAATGATTAAAAACACGAAATGTCCTTGAATAACTGGACCAAAAGGTATATAGATGCAAAAATAAAAGAGTTCAATAAAACAAGTTTAATGTACTCCATCTGCTTTCCTGGACGTTTACTCTGCAAACACTTCAGAGCTAAAAGAAATGAAATGTGACAGGGAAAATTTGCATTAACTGATCTCTGCTCAGTTCATAATGTGCAAGAAAATGCATTACCCAAACAACCAAGAGGTCACTAGTGTGACAGCTTCTGAATTTGTAAGAATCAAGAAATACATGTACTGCTTTGGAATTAATCCCAAGCCTAAATCGTGCCTTTTAGCACACACTAGTTTATACACATAATATCAGTGGAACAGCAAAAGGCATTTAAAACAGATATTTTTAATTAACTATCATCTTAGTAACTTAATTATTTTATCAAGCAATGTCGGCTTGACTTGTTCTTGTAGTACATATAAGCATAGGTTACCTGGTGGGCAGAACGTTAATAAATAATAACATAGCTGGATTGACAGTTCTTTCCCGGGTCGAGGAGTTGGCCAGTCTGGAAGAAGGCAAGTCTCTGTTGCAAGAACGTATTGACCCGGAAGGTAAACAATGTAGCAGCCGCTGATTGTAAAGGCAGCTGCGTTAGTTTACCAAGGGGTCATGCGTGACAGCATAAAAAGCGGACGGAGACTTGTAATCGGTTCCTTCGCTTGGGTTCAGAGATGCACGGAACTGGAAGGACCGGGAGAGTTCCCAAAAAAGTAAAAAAGTATTTGTGAGTGTTTTGTTTGTTTGTAGCACTGTTAGTAATTGTCTTTTGTTTGTAAATTCACTAGACGGCTAACACGTCTCTGGAGCTGTCACCTTGGGCTAGCACTACCCGGAACAACAACACCACAGTCACTGTTATTTGTTATCACCCACCTTGAGCACTACTGCACGCACCCGGACTGGTGATTTGTGTTAGTAGTATTGTGGGAGCAGATAACGTATTATTATTTGTTTTGTTTACAAATCATTGTTATTATTTTCCTGCCGAGCTTTACACCAGGGGTGTATTGCCGGATGATTATTGTTTGGTCGCCAGACCAGGATTTGTATAATAATAAAAAGAACATTTCCAAATTGGATTACATTATTTCTGCACTGCATCATCTCTGCATCTGTTCTTAATCAGCAGCCACTTTGCCACACGTGGTGTCAGAACACAGGATTATGGATCACGCAGCACTTATGCACTGCTGGAAGCACTAGACAGCAGACGCAAGGCTACAGAGAGACAGAGAGAGTAGCGGTATACAAAATTGTTGGAGAAAATCGGTCTGGCGATCCAGACCACAGTACCAACGGCACCCGTGATGATGGCCCCGAAGGCGAGGGCACTGAATGGCGGCTGAGGACAACACCGAGGCTTACCTGGTCGCTTTCGAGTGGCTGGCTACCACCGCGTCATGGCCCAGGATGTACTGGGAGGCTCAGGCAGGGTATCAGGCCTTGACGGACACTGAAGCCAGCCATCCTACGCCGGGTCAACATCACGGGGGAAACGCACAGGGTATGATTCCAGGAGTACCGAAGGTCCCCAGATACACGCCCCAGGATGGTTGCGCAGCAGTTGTATGAACACATGGTGCACTGGCTAAGCCCCGCCCAGAAAACGGGTCTGCAAATGGGCAAAGCTATAGCAGTGGAGTAATTCTGCCATGTGGTCGGTGCCGAAACCCAGGTATGGATACGGTGGCACAACCCTGATACCCTGGAGGCAGCAATAAAGCTGGGGATTTTGAGGACTCCCTGGTCTCAGCCCACCCCAACCTGGTCACAGCTCCTGTCCACCGGAGCAGCGGCACACCACCTCCTCTTTGGTCACCAGACCAAGATTTGTATAATAATAAAAAGAACATTTCCAAATTGGATTACAGTTTTCACTTGTGATTATTTCTGCACTGCATCACCTCTGCATCTGTTCGTAGTCAGCAGCCACTTTGCCACACTGCCACAAAAGTGTTAATTTTATAGGATACCCACAATCAAACTTGGCTGAAAAGGGAGTATGTGTAATGAATAAAGGTATGATATCTCTGAATCAAAACATTTATTAAACCTCCCCAACATATAATTCTACTATTAACTGACTTTGTTGATGATCTTGATGAGAAAATGTTAATGCACAGTGAATTGTTTCTTCTCACATTTTGCAGATTAACGCAATTATCTTATGTGTAAAATTCTTTTGCTCATATCAGTGATCTTCCTACTAAAATGACCGGTAAAAAGTGAATACATTTTATCCCAGCATGAGGCAGCTTGGGCTCAATACAATTATATGCCAGCACACTTATCTCAAGTAAAGCTTCATTGAAATCTAAAGCTATTCAAAGAAAGGTAGATTAAAAATACACTAGCTGCAGCACTAAAGCTTCAAATACTCTTCCTAACCAACTTCAGCTCTAGTATTTCAACATTCTAGTATGCTTTATTCCTACTGTAATTCAGTACTTTTTAAGAATACATGCGGTTCTGTAAATCAAATATTTGCAATACCTCCATTCTTTCTAAATAAAGTAGGACAGGGTAAGAAGGAACCATGCTTCATAACTGCAACATAATGCTGTGTACATTCTCAAAGCTATTTACTCCCAATTGTTGTTAACTTTTTAATGACAGAATGGTAAAACATCATTTACATTTCTGAAACTGAAACAAGCCCCTAAAATAAATGTCAAAGTTGTACATTGCTGATTTGGTAACTTTGTTGGGTGTTTTTTTGATGGTTTAGTGTAAAGAGCCCTGAGAATCTAGTAAGTTACTTCAATATATATATATATATATATATATATATATATATATATATTGAAGTATACTGTATATACTGGTTCTCTGTGTTTTGTTAGAGAAAAAAACAACAACATGTGTTCACAAAACAACAATTACAAGTGTACAGACTGTACAAAAGGGATTCAAGTGCACCTGAACAGAATACCCCTGTACTGCAACAGTGGAGAAAATAAATTTGTGATTTTTTTTCTAAATGGGATAAGCTTCAGTAACCCAATATTTTATTCCTTTCCTGTGAAGGGTAACCAAGTGTATTTGTTTAATTTTACAGTTATTCAGCTTGCTTTCCGACTCACCTGACACATTGCCAAAAGTTTAGTACGAACTGGTGTAGCATCAGGATTTCAATGGAATTACTGTATCTCCCTGTACGGTAATCACTGCCAAATTAAGATGCCCGCGTATATTTATGTTTTATTTTTCTTCTGTATCCCAGTAAATGTAGAATAATTTCCAAGAAGTTCAAAGAAGTATGCAGCTCACCTACAAGATTGCCATCTACAGACAAGCATAACTAATGAGGGATGACATGCAAGGCACTCTGAAATGGAGAAACAACTGGAATTCATCCATAGGGTATAATAGGGCACTCCAGTTACTTTGGGATTTCAGTCTACAGAATTCTAACAAACACGAACTCCACCTTGTGAAACTTGAGCCTTCTGTTGTTTAGGGAACACAACCACAGTACAATGACTGTTACCACTTTGTAATAGTTCAGGGAGGCACTGTCGGCACCATAATGCAGAATCCTCCCAAAGCCTGGTGCCAGGTGCCAGGTGCCAGCATTTTCAGGTTCTTTTAAGCTATCCGTTGTCTTGTGTTCCTCATATCGGAATTGGCACCCAAAAAAGTCTTTAAAGCCTTTGGGCACCATGCCAAATTACAGATTGATTTTTAGATGTGTATTGAGTTTGATAAGAGCAGATAGTAGAGATCATAGAGTGGCTCAGGTTCAGTGGTCTAGGAATGGAATGTAAAGCCTTTTAATTCTAGAAATGCAGGTCAAATCTATCAAGTGTCAGGAGAAAATCAAACATCCAATCAGGCTGGTGGCTGTTGGGGGGCCTACTGTATATAAAATGAATTCTGGTCATCTTAGACCTGTTTTTAAAGGACAAATGTCCATATGACTAAAAGCAACCTTTTGAACTAATGACCATATTGGCATGCAGACTGTGGAACTACCATCTAAACCCCGAAGAAGATACATGTACATCAAGAAAGAATAATGAGAAAGCTCACATTGACTCTGCGGGTGCTGAGGGCTGCAGTGGTAATAAAAAGTTGATGAAAGTGTCTGTCTCCGAGACAGTATCATCTGTTCATCAGTAAATGAGATATCTGCTGAAAATCGAGCTCAAAACCAGATAAAAGGCATATTTAAGGGAAAAAAAAGGATAATAACTCAATATTTGAGCAACAGAACCTAGAACCACTCGGGAATAAAAAAGAGAAAAAATGAAAATTCCTACTAGCTGCATTTTATATTTTAATGGTTTTAGATTTTAAAAAGTAATTAACCTTCACTCTCCAATCCATATTTTATACCAATAAGTGTTCATAAAGCATGTAACAAAAGGGGAGTAAGGATCAGATAAATGAGTTAATTAATGATTCAACTCTTTGTATTATGATTCAGCTTTAAATTCTGATGTGTCAACAAACTAACAGACCAACTAAAAAGTACAGCAGTTCATCTCTTTTTCACTTTTTGGCATATCAACCCCAGCACATAGATTCCAGATTTAGAGCTTGCCATATGTGTGTTGATTAACAGCCATGCACTCATTAAAGTCCTATGAGAAGGCTGTCAAATATTTGTTGACTACGCAGTTGTGTTCATCAAAGCAGCGTCTCAAAACTTTGGAGGGAAAGTGACAAGACTTGACATATTTTTGACAGAAAGCTTCCACTTAAGCCACACTTGGTCCAGGTATGTTAGAAATAGGATGCCTGTTCCTACAGTGATCCACGGATGTGATGTTATTGTGTGCCACATGGTTTGGCTGCAGTCAATGCTCTTGATTAGGATAAAATTGAGCTAGCAAGACTTTTGATTGATATTTTGCTGACCAGAGGAGAAGGCAATAGAATAGGGAAAATATCACTGGTAATGGATGGAAAAGTAATTTTTAATTGCTTAAATCAACACAATGGAAGGTGGGAAACACATTGCTCATTCAGATAACACCGTCCTGCAGAAAGTTTGGAAGATTCATGAAATCCATCTGTGACGGAGTGTACATTCGCTCTCGGCTAGATGACGCTGTAACCTCTCTAGAGGAATTAGTTTCAGACGGTGTCCGGTTAGGAAGGTCAGAGATTAACAGGCACCATGTTGGGGAGGACGTTAACACTAGAAGCCCCGCGGCAATCATTTTGGCAGTTTTTGGTTTTAAAATGTAATTTTCTCCAGTCGTGTAACACATATGGGGCTGTGCGTTCGTGTATCTTTCTGTCCGTATGTATTAAATATTCTCACAAAGCATGAAATGCGGGAGTGCAGAAATAAAGGAGATATATTACATTATACCTAAAAGCCCCGGGACCAGTAACATTGACGGACACACAGAAAACAATTGTATTTTGATTATACAGAACAGTATTCTACATTATTATTTTTATTTACCAGTCCAGAATGTGTTTAGCTGTAATTAGATCTACTCTCTGTCTGAGTGAATGACTGACAGTCTATTGTTTTTTAATCAGCCTTTTGAAAGGCTGGCACCTGTTTGCCATTTGCGCTGCTTTGGTCAGAATGAGCATCGAGACTAGTGAAAATAAATACCAGAGACCGTGGAGTTTTACAACGCAATAAAAAATGGAGTTGATGTTTTGGATCAGATGGCACAGAAGTATTCCATGAAAGTTGAGGCCTGACAGTGCCCTGTTCAGGTGTCTTACAATGTATTGGACCTAGGAACCATCAACTCCTGGGTACTTTACAAAAAATGCACAGAGAAGAATTTACCAAGGAGAGAATATATTTTACAGTTAGCACGGGAACTTCACAAGAAGCATTTGGAACAGAGGGAAACTGTAAATCGTCTACCCACAGCTGAAGCTGGCAACCCTGCTGAGAGCTGCAAGAGACGTCAATGCCAGGATGGCAAGTGCAATAAAAATAAAACTTCGGAAAGCTGTGCCCTGTGCAGAAAGGCGGCATGGAGAAGCACATTATCTCTGTTGATTGTGAACAGCCTTAGACTCAAGGTAAAGGAACACCATTTTGTTGAAAAAAAATAAAAATAAATTGAACTTTTTTATAACTTCTTGTGCTGTGCGCTTCTGTAAAACGTTTTCTTCTAAGTTTATTTATCTACGTTGTTCAGTTGCTTTTGCTCATCTGATAATAAACCGATTGCTGTTGAAAAGTTAAAAATGTATTGCTTTCGTTTCAGTTTTATAAATATGTTTGTTGTAAACCGATGTCTGTTCAGATGTTTATTTATTTATTTACGTTTTCTTGTTTTGATTTGTAAAATAAATGTTATATATATAATATACTTCCGTTGTTCAGATGTTTATGTGTGGTACTCAATAAAAAAAAAACTAATTACATCCAACTGTTTCTCCTTTCGTTCTACTATTTACAGTGTTTTGAATACAGCTGTCAGAAAGACTGACGATCCTTCTAGTGTTAACTGTGAGATGATTTGTAAAAACACCTGGGGATAATTAGGTAATGGGGAGACTTACTTAAGTGGGGTGGTTCTGGAATAGGTGGAGGGAGTGTTGCTGTTGCTGTGTTAGGAGACCTCTTGTGTATAGGAACGTCTGGACTGTGACTTTGGACTTGGTTAACTTTGGACTATGGGGAAACAATTTTTGTATTTAGTTTAGGCATGGTAGTAGTGTTACGAGAGTACCACAAGGTAAGTGTGCAAAGTGTGCAAGAGCAATGAAACCAGTTCGTCTGACTACTGTGTCAATTCCCGAAGTCAAGAAACCCTGTCATGCTACCAGAGAGAGGTGTTTTGTTACACCACCCAAGTGTCACATGTCAACATACATACGTAAATTATTTTATTAGCATCTCAATCATAATTTCTTGTAAGTAATTAACATTTCATAAGACTTGCTTAACCATGAATTGACATTATACTAATATCATATTTGGGGTTGAAATTGATTGAAACTGAGGCTACGCAAAAGTAATCAAAAAAATTACAATGGTATAGCATAATGCAAGTAATAATAATGTAGCGATCCTGGGGGGGGGGGGGCGGGGATCAGGATAGTGTTGAGGGTGTGTGTGTGTGCAAGGGGTTGCATGGTGTGAGCAGGGGTTACATGTTGGTTGTGTTCGTGTGTGTGTGCAGGGGGTTGCATGCTGTGTGTATGCATGCAGTGGTGCATGTGGTGTGTGGATGTTTGTGGGGGGGAATTGGGGTACAGGTTTGGCGCGAAGGATGTAGGGGTAGAGGGAGTGAGGAGATATAAGGGGGCGCGTGAAAGACCGGGGGAGTGGAGAAGACAAGAGTGGGAGAGAAAGGTGTGCCTCCCGAGGGTCCGCTGCCGTCGCCTCCCGAGGGTCCGCTGCCGTCGCCTCCCGAGGGTCCGCTGCCGTCGCCTCCCGAGGGTCCGCTGCCGTCGCCTCCCGAGGGTCCGCTGCCGTCGCCTCCCGAGGGTCCGCTGCCGCTGCCGTCGCCTCCCGAGGGTCCGCTGCCGTCGCCTGGGGTCGCCAGGGATCCTGCTTCACCTGGGGACACTACACTGTGGTCGGAGCCCCACGGAGGGGAGCTGCCGGCCATCAAGAAAGGGGGGGAGGTCAGGAGACCAGCTTCCCCAGCCGCACTGTTGCGGCAGGAGTTTGGGTGGTCAGAGCCCCACGGAGGGGAACTGCTGGCCATGAAGAGGAGGGGGAAGGTCAGGAGACCAGCTCCCCCAGCCGCACTTTCGCGGCAGGAGTTTGGGTGGTCAGAGCCCCACGGAGGGGAACTGCTGGCCATGAAGAGGAGGGGGAAGGTCAGGAGACCAGCTCCCCCAGCCGCACTTTCGCGGCAGGAGAGAGTGTGGAGGGAGCCCCGGAAGAGGGAGCTGCCGACCACGAAGAATTGGGGGGTGCTGGAGATTCCACCATGGCCACCCCCCGGAAACAACTTGCTTCCCCCTCTTCCGGGACATTGAGACTGAGGGGGGAGGTGGCCGTTGGGGCCATGTGTGTGTTGCACAAGGGGGGGGATATGTAACAGGGCGAGCAGCCCTGTACATTGTTTATTTATTTTTAGATCGGGGTCTCCCCCTCCGCCCTTGTGCAGATTGTTTTGTATTGTTTATTTATTTTTATTGTATTGTATTTATGTCGGCGAGCGCCGTGTTATTGTTTTGTTTATTTTTAAAACGTGTCCTGGCAGAGGCGAGATCGGTGCTCGTCCTCTGCCAGGAGTAATAATTAATAAACCCGTGCAGATTGTGGCCGAGGGGTAATAGGATGATTTACTAATTAGTTAAACCCCTCGGCCATGATATAAAAAGCCTGCAGCTCTCTAGTTCAGGGTGGGTGATAGAGAGGAGAGAGCGAGCAGAGAGACGGAGAGCGAGAGAAGGTTTATTTAAAAACGAAACTAAATCATAGCATACAGGAACAGTGACAGCGACTGCCCAGCCTGACCTGTATGGTTTATGGTTTATTTATTTTGGATTTTGTGTTCGTGATTTGTTTTTGTTTAACCTTTTATTTTGCTCTGTGAGCGAGTGTTTTCTGTTTGAAATATTTATTTTATTTTTGGATTGCTTTAAATAAAACGGCGCCCGCGCCACTGCACCATACCTTTTTGTTTTGTTGTGCCTTCTTCTGCCGTGACGTCAGACCCTCAGCCATTCCTGTCACAGTCACACATACTGTAACCCAGGAAAACTTGAAGCACACAAACAGAAGCTAGGGTGACCATATGGCTCTGTGTTCACCAGAAGCCTGAACTGTCCCAAACTCTCTGGTGAATATGAAGCCATATGGTCATCCCTACACAAAGCAGTTACACATTTTGTTGGTTCTTCAGCTGACTCCACCTAAACTCAATTCCCTCTCTGTCTCTGACGTGCTCTTCAGCCGTTCCAACACAGTTGAGCTCTCTATTTTCTGTGTGGAGGTATGCAGTGCACTCCTTAAAGGGGTGGATTCCAGTATACTTACTTTCCTAAGAATATACTTGTGACAGAGTAGGCTTAATTTCCTGTTCTGTGCTAGCTTTCCTGCATAATGTTAGGACTCTGAGGAAACCTGAGGCTTGTGAATGAGCAGGCAATGGTTGGGTAGGCTTGTCCAGGCAGATAAAAGGTAAGCCTGAGTGAGACATCAAGATGGGTAGAGGAGCTGAAACCAAGTTCCCAATTGTTGGTTAACTTAGCAGTTGTTTGTTCTATACCAGCCGATTGAGGAAAATTATCTTTGTGATTTGCTGGGTTTTGTGTTTAAATATATATTTTTTAAATGTCAGTAGAATAAACGTGCACTCTCAAGTGTTTAAACATGACATTCTGTTTTGCTGGCGCTTTATTGGCATCCAGTCCACAGTCATCAACGCCCTCTTAGAACCCCGTATTAAACACGTCACGCTTCTCATCTGGCCCAAGTCTGAAACAGTATTATAATTAAACCTTCACAGTGTTGTACATACATATCAACAATTTTAAAACTTCCCCATAGTTTTCCCATATTGGAGAGACCTCCTGCATGGCGACCTGAGGAATCCTGCAGCAGGTCGCTCTGCTCGCAAAGCTAACTCGGGGGAATTCAAACACCACCATAGTCTCTCGAGTGAAAATAATCAATTGTGTGTGAGTGGTGTCTCTCGTGTCTGCTCCTTTCAAGGACAGAAAAGGTAGTTTGTAAGTTAAAATCTTAAATTAAAATAGAAAATAAAATAATGAAAGTTTCCAAAGCGAAGCATTTATCAGTAAAAATGTAATGTGTTCACCTAAGAGAAAACCTGTCATTCACCTGTTTTAACATTGAAATGATTAGGATATGAACAGAAAGGGTAGAAATTGAAGCTACCCACAACATGTTGCGCATTTCTGAGATGTTTTAGTGTATACAGTATTCATTGTGTTTGGGAGAATTTGGGCTTTCTAATTTGCCATCCAAAATTTGCAAGCACTTTTAGTCATCCATTGATTCTCTGTGGTGATTAGAGCTAATTAAAAATTGGCAAAAAATTGTTGCTAGTCAGCATAGGGTTCTTTGAATATCACTGCACAGGAAATAAGGTTCTATAAACTATGGTGCCAGTAAAACAAGGTCACAAAGCTTTATGAATCGAGCTCAGTTCCATGAATTGTAAAGCCCAGAGAGATTTATGGCCACTACAATAAACACATTTCAAGACAAAGGCTCAATTAGCATAAAAGACTGTGACAGCAAGGCAGACTTGCAGATTTACTGGTATACCAAAGATCAAAGCAACATCAGCTAGTACTAAAAATATTGCACTTACATTCCTTATTACATACAACCCATTCTCATTGAAACTATTTTCTGCTCTTTAGCTATTAAGACTTTTTACTGGAACCAAAAAATCAGTATTTGTCTCATACATGCCAATAGTCCATTCTGTATTTTATCAGACAGACACATTTTTCCACCAAATATTCTTCCTCCCAAAATGTTTTCAAGAAAATTTGCCATAGCTCTCACACATGCTGCTACTTTTCCTACAGGGAAGCAGGATTACTTTTAGAGACATCGCTCAGATTCAGCCAAAAACTGAGTGAATGTGTATTTTTACCCTCAGGTTTTTATTTATTTATTTATTTATATTTTTTTAAAGGACACACTGAGCGATCAAGAAACAAGTAATTGTAGGAGCACTTTGTAACATCAAACTTCTTTTTTTATATATATATAAAAAAAAGTTGTTGGTTTATTTTAGATGTAAACTTAACACAGAGGTACATGCTTTGCGTAGAAAGAAAAAAAACAGTGAAACTTGTAACAAGCCACTTTGAAGGTTAATTTAAGGATTTAAAAGTGCACCTTCAGATATAAAATAGTGCCAAAGAAACGTTGACGTAGATTTGTCCCCTATGTAAGCAATTTGGTAAAATACTACTTCAATTTGTATTTATAGTACAGGCAATTTGCCAATTTGTTTAGATGCTTATTAAAAGCCTTTTTAGCTGTACATTCACATTTTAGCACTCTTTTATTTGCTTTAATTTGACGTTTATTTTATAAATAATTCTCTCTTCACCTTTGCAGTTGAATAGCAGAGTGCCTTATATGCATAACAAATAAATAGATGGAATAGCTGGCTGTTTAGCTATTCCATCTGTCTGCATCCAATAAGACGACACTGATGGTGAAGGTGACTCTGTTTCATAACTTTAAAGGTGAAATGGCTGAAAGGTTTTGGTGATCTTCGAGGGAGACTGGAACTTAGCAAATACATTTTTAAAATTCTTGGTTTTGAGAATCTTTGAAAATAATCATCTCATGAAATCATTCTGTGCACAGGTTGCATTGTTTATGAAACCAAATGGGAAAAGAGCCACCAGCTGCACTCTGCCTACTAAATATTGATAGAGGGCACAGGTCACATGGTCTGTTGAATATTTTACCAGTTTCTGACAAAACAGTATAGTAGGAGTAGGCAGTTCAATATGTCATGTAGTTTGTGACAATCTTTTAAATTACATTAAATATCATTGATATGAGGCCAGAGGGTGAATTTTACTGTTTGAAAATATGCAGTACTCCATCAAACTCTTCGCTTGGTTTAGTTAAGTTAAAACTGTATGGTTTTACTGTATATATACAGTAAAACTGTTTATATACATATATGTGTGTGTATATATATATATATATATATATATATATTATTATTTAGCAGACGCTTTTATCCAAGGCAACTTACAGAGACTAGGGTGTGTGAACTATGCATCAGCTGCAGAGTCACTTATATCTACGTCTCACCCGAAAGACACAAGGAGGTGAAGTGACTTGCTCAGGGTCACACAATGAGTCAGTGGCTGAGGTGGGATTTGAACCGGGGACCTCCTGGTTACAAGCCTGTTTCTTTAACCACTGGACCACACAGCCTTTTTTGGTTTTCCTTTATCTATTGAATGGTAAGATATTGTAGCGTTTTCGGGTTCTTCAGGGACAGAAATGAGACTAGCCGTGAGTAATGAAGGCTCAAGCCATTTACTTTTGTACAATTATTAAATAAAACCATAAAGTAAGGGAAGAGAACTGGGAGTCGAAAATGAAATAAAATGATTACAAGCATGTAACAGGGGAGGTCTGTGCTGACTGTCTGGCGCATGCGTGGTACTGCAGGAAGGGGGCAACAGCCTTGTAGATCCGCCTGTCAGTCATGGCAGTGACATGGAGAGGTGGGGAAGAGGGTGTGTTGGCTTTCCCTCTCTCTGAGTGGCTGAGAGGCAGGCCTTGGGGGATTGCTCACCCTATAAGATAATGCTCTGGTGTTCCCTCAGCCTGCCCCTCTAAGATGAAACGAGCCAGCTGGCGGAAGCACTGATGCCGGACCGAGCACGACCGGAGAAGAACAAGCACAACAAATAATTAATTAGAAAGAGAAAGAAAAGGAATTTTTAGGAGTGGGGAAAAACTTGGGCAGAACCCCGAATAGTATGAGCAGGTTGAGGGAACGGGTGAGCATGGGACAGAGACCCGGGCCGTGTGGATAGCGACACGGTCGGAGTAACGCTGCCGAGTGCAGCACCTTTATTTTGTAGTCTTATTACTGTGTTTTATTTTCCCTTTTTCTTTCGCCTTGTGTTTTCATTATTATTTTTGAGCACTTGTATGTGCACTGGTCTGTAAACTTGTGGTCCTGTTTACTGTTGAGGTATTCAGGCCACGGACAACAGCGCCCTCTGTGGGTAAAAATAAATCAGTGCGCCTGAGCGGTGTTACAAATAAAGTTCTGTCTTCTCTGTGTCAGTGAATTGCCTTCCACAAGTATTTTTGGTTTTCCTTTATCCTTCCCCTATTTCTCTTGCTATCTATCCACACACACCTTTCTCTCCCACTCTTGTCTTCTCCACTCCCCCGGTCTTTTTCACGTGCCCCCTTATATCTCCTCGCTCCCTCTACCCCTACGTCCTTCGCGCCAAACCTGTACCCCAATTCCCCCCCACAAACATCCACACACCACATGCACCTCTGCACGCATACACACAACATGCAACCCCCTGCACACACACACAAACACAACAACCATGTAACCCCTGCTCACACCATGCAACCCCTTGCACACACACCCCCTCAACACTATCCTGATCCCCGCCCCCCCCCCCCCCCAGGATCGCTACATTGTTATTACTTGCATTATGCTATACCATTGTAATTTTTTTGATTACTTTTGCGTAGCCTCAGTTTCAATCAATTTCAACCCCAAATATGATATTAGTATAATGTCAATTCATGGTTAAGCAAGTCTTATGAAATGTTAATTACTTTGCAAGAAATTATGATTGAGATGCTAATAAAATAATTTACGTATGTATGTTGACATGTGACACTTGGGTGGTGTAACAAAACACCTCTCTCTGGTAGCATGACAGGGTTTCTTGACTTCGGGAATTGACACAGTAGTCAGACGAACTGGTTTCATTGCTCTTGCACACTTTGCACACTTACCTTGTGGTACTCTCGTAACACTACTACCATGCCATGTATTATTTTTTCACGTTAGTATGTAGATGTGTATATATATATATATATATATATATATATATATATATATATATATATATATATATATATATGTGTATATATATATGTATGTGTATGTATATATATATATATATATATATATACAGTGGCTCTCAAAAGTATTCACCCCTGATCAACACAAGAAAAGTCCATAATGTCAAAGTGAAAAATAAAATCTACAAATTGTTCTAAATTAATTAAAAATATAAAACAGAAAATAATCGATTGCATAAGTATTCGACCCCTTTGCTATGACACACCTAAATAAGCTCTGGTGCAACCAATTGTCTTTAGAAGTCACGTAATTAGTTGAATGGAGTCCATCTGTGTGCAATTAAGGTGTGTCACATGATTTCAGGTGAACTACACCTGTCTCTGGGAGGTCCCACAGTTGGTTAGTACATTTCCTAACAAAAACTACATCATGAAGACGAAGGAACAGTCAAAGCAAATCCAGAATAAGGTTCTTCAAAAGCACCAATCAGGGGTAGGATATAAGAACATTTCCAACTCATTGAATATCCCCCAAAGCACAGTAAAATCCGTTATTAAGAAATGGAGAGAATATGGCACAACTGTGAATCTGTCTAGAACAGGCCGTCCTCAAAAACTGAGCATCCGGGCAAGAAGGGCACTAGTCAGGGAGGCCACCAAGAGGCCTATAGCAACTCTAAAGGTGTTACAGTCTTCCATGGCTGAGCGGGGAGACACCTTGCATACGGCAACAACAGCCTGGGTGCTTCACAAAACTGGCCTTTATGGGAGAGTGGCAAAAAGAAAGCCATTGTTAAAAAAAACTTACATCAAATCTCAGCTAGTTTGCCAGAAGGCATGTGGGAGACTCTGATCAAGTGGAAGAAGATTCTATGGTCTGATGAGACCAAAATAGAGTTTTTTGGCCTCAACGCTAAGCACTATGTTTGGCGCAAGCCTAACACCGCACATCATCCTGAGAACACCATCCCTACCGTGAAGCATGGTGGTGGCAGCATCATGCTATGAGGATGCTTTTCTGCGTCAGGGCCTGGAAAGCTCGTTAAGATAGAGGGCAAAATGTATGCAGCAAAGTACAGAGAAATCCTGGAGGAAAACCTGCTGAAGTCTGCAAGAGACCTGGGACTTGGGAGAAGATTCATCTTCCAGCAGGACAATGACCCCAAACATACAGCCAAAGTCACACTGGAGTGGCTTAAAAACAAAAAGGTAAATGTCCTGGAGTGACCCAGTCAAATCCCGGACCTCAATCCAATTGAGAATATGTGCAAAGAGTTGAAAATTGCTGTTCACCAAAGGTCCCCATCCAACTTGATGGAGCTTGAGCAATTTTGCAAAGAAGAATGGGCAAAAATTGCAGAGTCCAGATGTGCAAAGCTGGTAGAGACTTATCCATATAGACTCATGGCTGTAATTGCTGCCAAAGGTGCCTCTACCAAATATTGACTCAAGGGGGTAAATACTTATGCAATCAATTATTTTCTGTTTGTATTTGTAATTAATTTAGAACAATTTGTCAATTTTATTATTCACTTTGACATTATGGACATTTTTGTGTTGATCAGTGGCACAAACTCCTAATTAAATCCATTTTGATTCCATGTTGTAACACAATAAAATGTGGAAAAGTCCAAGGGGGGGTGTATACTTTTGAGAGGCACTGTGTGTATATATATATATATATATATATATATATATATATATATATATATATATATATATATATATAGGGCAGAAGAAAAGTCATGCTTATAAACAGATATAGTGTGTTCATTCATGATTTAAAAGTAATGGTTTAGTATTATTATTGAATGTATTATTTTGGGATTATTTAAGAACAGGGATTTGTATTAGTGTTTAGTTAAAAACACAGGGAAAAGGGGCAGGGCGAGAGCCTGTATAATCACTGTGTGGTGTATTGTGCTTTGAATGTATTGTGTGGGGTTTATTTAAACAGGTGTTGTATTTAAATGTATTATTGTTTGGTTTGGATGTGGTCTGGCAGATGGTAGCAGCTTGTCTCTGTCAGACAGCTCGTGAGAATGCGTGGTCGACAGCAAATGAATTAACAGAGTTGCTGTCAACCATGCAGATATTAAACTTGTGCAGAATGTGACCATCTCCAGATTGATTCATTTATTACTAATCTGGAGATGGTCACGTATAAAAACCTGCAGCTTTTGCTGAACAGGGTGGGTGTTCAAGGAGGAGGAACATGAGCGAACGAGAACTGAAAGAATAAAATTAAAGGAAAAAGAGAGGTAAACAAACAAGTGTCATGCGTGCTGGAAGGATCAGCACGATAGTTTTACAGGATCAGTGAAGGCGACCGACAGCATGACCGAAGAATTGTTTTGTTTCATGTGTTTGAGACTTTTTGTTTAAACCTTTTTTTTTTGCTTGGTGAGCTGTGTGTTTTTGTAAAAGTGCTTTCACCCGCAAGTACCTGTATGCCTCTGTGTCCGCTTCCTGGTCTGGGGACGTCACGACTCAGTCGTCCTGTCTATATATATATATATATATATATATATATATATATATATATATATATATATATATATTTCAAATATTTATTTCAAAATATGCATTTGAAATATAAATAGAAAAAAATGCTTTATATAATAACAATATAAAACATACAGATGATAGAATCCCTCTGGTCATCACTTACCACCCTACCAACAGAAAGATAGACAATTGCACAAAGAAACTTTAAAATTTTACAACAAGACCCATCTACTGCACCTATTTTCAAGACTCCCCCCTTGATGTCATATAGAAGAAACAAGAATATAAGAGAATATGTGGTATACAGTGATATTTGTCCTTCTGGGGAATCTTTGAAAGGCACATATCCATGTAATAGACCATGATGTAATACCTGTAAATACATTCATTCTGAAACAGAGATTAGAGGCATTAAATCTTCATATATATATATATATATATATATATATATATATATATATATATATATATATATATATATATATATATATATATAGTGTAACATAGCCTTGCTCTGCATGTTTGCTCTTTCAATCAGCAGACACAGAACTTGCAATTTCAGCACTTTTAAACACAAAATAAAACAAAACCAAAGCCTATCTCCACCTAGACTAAACATCACTTTCCTTAACTAAAGGGTTGGGTCTGCTAAGCTTAACTTTTAACTTCCTCCCGTGGCACTGCTTTCAGCGGAAAGGCTGACAGTGGTGTGGCGCACCCCGGAAGTGGCGATGGCGCTAGCAGCAGCCATGCTGCTCTCCGCGCAGGACACTCTGGCAGTGGTGGTGGTGCTGGGTATTCCATCATTACAACTACGGTGGGTGGAGGTGGTCTCCTCACCTCTCTCCCCTTTTCTGTAGCCGGCGGTTCCCTTGTCTTGGGCTCTGGCCCGATTTTCCAGCAGTGCAACTACTGCGGTTGGAGGTGGTCGCGGGGGACTGGTGCAGATCTCCTTTGCTCGTGAGGGACTGGTGCAGCTCTCCTTCGGTCGCTGGGGTAGGCGTGGCTCCTCCCTTTCTCCCTCTCATGCTGGAGACAGCCAGGCTTTTCCCTCGGTCACTGGAGACGTGCATCCCTTTCTTGGGCTCTAGACACGTGGGCTTCCCCTTCTTGGACGCTGGATATGCTCGGCCTTCCCCCTCTTGGGCGCTGGAGACGTGGGTTTACCCCTCTTGGGCTGGGGACACCCGGCCTCCCCCCTTTTGGCTGTGGACGCTCCGGCTTCACCCTTTTCTGTGCAGGCAGCTCCTCCTCTTCCTCTTGGAGGGGGCAGCATACCACCGTGTGCCCATACTCACCACATACAAGGCACCATCCTCGCTCCTCAAGGCCACTGAGGAGGTCCTCTAGCCTGTCATGCTACTTCATATGGGCTGTGTCCCCCAAATCCAGTTATCCATTTTTTCCTCCACTCTTCTCACACAAAAAAAACCTGTTTTTCCAAAAAGATTCACCTGCAGTACTGTTCCTGGCCTGCAACTGTGGAGGCGCTGTTATGCCACGTTCTGACACCACATGTGGCAAGCTGGCCTGAGCAGTAACGTCAGACCCGGAAGAAACACACACAGCACTGCGAGTGAAATGTGAATGCGCTGCTTGCACATTTAATAACAAAATAAAAAGTTAAAACATAACAAAACACTGATGCAAAAACAAAAGTGCACATTGGCCAAACGGACACGGAACAAACAAGTGTCATGCTGGTGTATAACCAGCACGCTTAGCAACTGTTTATATCTTTAAGCTTTACCTCCCAACCCTCGTTCTGCCTCCAAACACAACAACCCTGTGTCACCTGTGATCAATCTATTTATACACCTGTGGCTTTAATTCATCATTGAATCATTTATTCAATTCACGGCTCCAGCCACATTCCCACATGTTTTTGCAAGGAGGATTAACTGCCTCCCTGTCACCCACTATTCCACACACACACACATCCCCGTGCTCCAATACATACACACATATACACAATATACGCACAGGGGCGGGGCACCCCGCCACATGGTCACACCTATATATTCCTCAGGTATAAACACACAATACTGTCTTTTCTATACATACAGCACTCCTTGGCTGAACACACACTTTCTCCTTGTTACCAGCTCCCTGGCAGTCCTCTCTAATGCAGCTTCAAGCTCCCTTTTTATACTCTGTGGTCGTTCCCAATTAGTACTAATTATCTAATTTGGGAACAGCCACACTCTCACATGTATTTGGCAGGGATAGGAATTAACCTCATCCCTACCAACCAGCACCAAAACACACACACTAATACTTAATTCACAGACAGGGCTGTCTGTCCTGTCACAATATATATATATATATATATATATATATATATATATATATATATATATATATATATATGACAGAAAGTTTTAGAAAACCTGAAAATGTACATTATTTTTAGCAGTAGAGGCAATACGTTGGGCACTAGAAGTATGTGAATTACAGAGGGGAACTGAAGCTTGACTACAAGGTCAACATGTCAAACTCAATACTCAGTGTATATATATATAAACAGTCCCCAACCAAGCTTAAAGAAAATAAATCATGTAATAACTTCTTAATTTAATCTAATTGGGAAATGCATTAACTGAAGCAAATTAAAATAACTGAACCACTGTGCCTCATTCATTCTTTCCACATTCTGCAGCTTAAGGCAATATATATATATAGCAATTCCCTAGCAATTTCTTATGCTAAGAAGCTGTACAAATTGAACAAAAAATATGTTTTTCCATGGAAACCCTGCCATTTATATCATTATAAAAGCTCCTAAGACAACAGTGCTTTCCTAGCAAAAGTGTTATTACCTTTTGTTTAGTAGAATTTCCTGAAGATCAAGACATGTTTTTTGTCATAGTATGTTATTATCTGCATTGACAGAATAACAGCAGCTCACATAGATGTAGTAAACTCCATTTTGTAAAACTATTAAAAAAACAATTGTTTTGATTTAATTACTGAAATATACTGCATGTAGCTGTTTTTTTATTATAATTTAAAGGCAATGGCTAGTTGTGTAAAACAACAATCCTAATTATAACACCTTGATGTTATGATGAATGAACTTAACAGAAAAAAAAAAGTTTCTTTTTTTTCTAATGTTTTAATTAAAAAGTGACAGTAAATTGCCCACACCTGATCTGTAGTGTATATTTTTGAGGAAAAAATATATAATAATGAATCCCTTTCAGAAGATAGGAGGCACTTTTTTACACAGAGAATTGTGAGGGTCTGGAACCAACTCCCCAGTAATGTTGTTGAAGCTGATACCCTGGGATCCTTCAAGAAGCTGCTTGATGAGATTCTGGGATCAATAAGCTACTAACAACCAAACGAGCAAGATAAACTTTATGTTCTAGATACCGATAAACTCACTTGTGAAATACACTGCTGTTTTCTTGTGGATGCATTGATTTCAGAAACAGTTGCTCTGGGACAGTTACCCTTTTGGCATTGATTATTATAAATCTCAATTGAGAAAGGCAAAGAAAATATGGTTTTAGAGATTATATATACATATATATATATATATATATATATATATATATATATATATATATATATATATATATAGGGTGTTTTTTGCTCAAGAAAAATGTATGTGCTGCCTTTACATGAAAACAATTGGGGGGGGGGGGCAAATTGGTATGCTTTTTAAATTAAAGCTTGAGTCGTTTATAAAATTAGAAAATTGGTTTTGGTTTCCAAAAGAAAGCAGTTTTTTGTTTCCTGCTGAATGAGTGATAATTAAAATATCATTAATAGCCTGTAAAATGAGTTAATGTATGCCATTGCTAATTTCTAATTTCCCATTCCAGCAGAATCATGGGGTGAATGATCAAGGAAAGTACTTTTTGCTTCACATTGGCAACAGTAACATAATACTTACTATTGTTCGCCTGAGTTAAAGTTCAACAGGTCCTAAAAGTTATTGTTGCATTTTTTTTTTAGTAAGATTTTTAATAATGTACCATACCAAACAAATATCACTGTGGTAAAAAAAATAGGGGTTCCCCTGTGTAACTGGGAAATAGGGGGGGGGGTGTACAGTTTGATGACCTTAAGGGTGTATCCAACTTTTGAAGGACCACTCCCACTTTCCAATGTCACCGCATCAACAGTTTTATTAACTCAAAATTAAGTTTTAGTATTTATGTTCAAATTGACCCATGTGTCATGTACAGTACACTTACTTTACCCCATTTATCTTCTAAAGTTACGTTGTCTACAAGTTTATCCATCTGTAAAACTAGCATCGGCCCCACCAAAAAGAAATCATTTATTTTCACTTTTTGTACTCCACATATAATATCTTGTTACTACATACATTTAGACCATAGTTCTGGGGTTACTTGTCCTTTCTACTGATGCAATGTAACCATATCAAATACCAGTGGGTAAATTAATATTGGTGGATAATGTTTATCTGAAATGACTGGAAATATCAATGGTAGTGTCCTTTTATATGTGTGCAGGAAATTTGCTTTTTTTAAGTAACTGCTTAGGGCACTTGATGACCTAAAATAGTGCACACCAAGTTACATCTTCTGTCTAGTTCCCAATTTGGATCTATGGGGTTTGTATTACACAAATCTAATTATTGTACAGTCCTGACCTCTTTAAATTGTCTCTTTCACATACGTTCGCATTTCTTTTATAGTGAAACAGTCTGCCAACAGATCTATGCAAAATAATAAAAAATATGCAGACAGTACTTTACAGATCCGAAATACGTCAGTTGACTCAGTGTACCCAATTTAGGGAACATTTTCTGAAAGGAATAGAACAATTTTAACAGTATAAATGAAATGAGCAATGATATACCAGTTCCTACCTGCAACTGTTGTTTGTACTAGTATTGTACTCTATGTGTACACTTTTTTAATCTTTTAAAAACTAAATAAAGAGCAGCTCAAACTCCACTGAAAAGGAAAAGTGTCAGAAGAGGGAAGGTAAGGGTCACATTTTGCTTCAATTGTCTTTTTAAACATCTTCCTCTAACAGTCTTTTCGGGAGTCAGTTTTCAACCCTATGGCTTAATTATACCTATTTGTCTCGCCTGTCCTGCTATGACTGTCTCTCACATCCCTGTTGTCCTCTCGCCCTCGTCCTCTGCCCTCTCTCCACCGCTGCTCCTCCAACCCCTCTAACCTCATCCCTCTGCCTCTCCCACCCTCCTGCACACTCTCTGGTGCACTCTGGAACTGTCACTCTTCTGCTAACAAAGCTGATTTAATTTCTGCCTTTGCCTCCCACTCGATTTCCTTGCTCTCACTGAAACCTGGCTGTCCCCTTATAACACTGTAACTCCTGCCTCCCTGTCCTCCCTCTACGTCCTGTCCCATACCCCGCGTCTCACTGGACGGGGAGGTGGGACTGGTCTTCTCCTCTCTCCCTTCTTACTCTTTTCTGTCCCCTCCAACCTCTCCTCACTCTCTGTTAATACCTTTGAATTTCATGCCGTCCAACTAACCTCTCCCTGTCAACTCCTGTTAATTGTACTGTACCGTTCCCCTGGACCTCTCGCTCACTTTCTAGATGAACTCGACTATCTTCTCTCCTCCCTCCCCTCTCTGTCTACCCCAACTGTCCTGTTAGGTGACTTCAATATCCATCTCTCCAACCCCAGCCACTCTGCCGGATTCCTCCCTCTCCTTCACTCCTTCGACTTCTGTCTCTCTCCATCCCCTCCTACCCACAAAGCTGGTTGTCAACTGGACCTCACCTTCTCCAGGGCCTGCTGCCCCTCCACCCTCTCTGTCACCCCCCTGGACCTCTCTGATCACTATTTCATCTCTTTTTCTCTGTCTCTCCCCTCTCTCCCTGCTCCTCCTACCCCCACTGTCACCTCTCGCCGTAAGCTCTGCTCTCTCTCCCCCTCTGTTCTTGCCTACACTGCTCTCTCTCACCTCCCTCCTATCGACTCCTTCTCACAACTCTCTGTAGACTCTGCTACCTCCACCCTCTTCTCCTCCCTCACCTCCTCCCTCGACTCCCTCTGTCCCCTCACCTCCCGACCTGCTCAACCCACCCCTCCCCAACCCTGGCTCTCCTCTGCGCTCTGCAAGAATCACACTGCGATCTGCTGAAAAGAAATGGAAGAGAACCAAACTCCCTGCTGCCCTAGACCTCTACCGCACTCTACTCTCCTCCTGCTCTACTCTCTCCTCTGCTAAATGTACTTATTTCCAATCTGTAATCCAAGCCTCCACTAACAACCCACGTAAACTATTCTCTACCTTCTCCTCCCTCCTTAACCCTCCCCTCCTCCTCCCTCCTCTATGTCCTCTGATGACTTTGCCTCCTCCTTCTCTTCTAAAATCTCAAATATCCGCAAACTCTTTAACACCTCTCCCTCCCCCACACCCCCTCCTGCTCCAACCCCTTCACCCACTGCATCCCCTACTAACTCACCCTCCTTCTCCACCTTCTCTCCCCTCTCAGACTCTGACCTCTCTTCCCTACTCCAGGGTCACAAACCCACCATGTGTGCCCTGGACCCCCTCCCCACTCACCTCTTTCAAGCTGCTGCTCCTGCTCTACTTCCCTTCATCTCCTCCCTTCTCAACACCTCTCTCCTTTCTGGTCTCTTTCCCTCTGCCTTCAAACAAGCCTCTATCACTCCCATTCTCAAAAAACCTACCCTCGACCCCACCTCCCTCCAGAGCTACCGTCCTGTCTTCCTCCTACCCTTCCTCTCCAAAACCCTCGAGCGGGCTGTACACCTCCAGCTCTCTGCTTTCCTGTCCAACCACTCTCTGCTCGACCCTCTCCAATCTGGCTTCCGCTCTGCTCACTCCACTGAAACCGCCCTCCTGTCTGTCACCAACTCACTAAACTCTGCCCGAGCTGCCTCTCTCTCCTCTGTCCTAATTCTCCTCGACCTCTCTGCTGCCTTTGACACTGTCGATCACTCTATTCTACTATCCTCTCTCGCTGACCTGGGAATCTCTGGCACTGCTCTGGCCTGGTTCTCCTCCTACCTCTCCAACCGCACTTACCAGGTAACCTGGCGTGGAGCAAACTCCACACCTTGCCCTCTCTCAACAGGAGTCCCCCAAGGGTCAGTCTCTACACCCGCTCCCTGGGCCCCTCATCGCATCCTATGGTTTCTCATACCATTTCTATGCTGATGATGCTCAGATTTTCCTCCTTCCCCACCTCTGACTCAACCCTCCCCTCCCATATCTCTACCTGTCTGTCTGCTATCTCCTCCTGGGTGCACTCGCATCACCTCAAACTCAACCTCTCTAAATCTGACCTCCTTTTCTTTCCCTCCTCCTCCTCCTCTGATCTCTCTATCTCTGTTCCTCTGGAATCTACCACACTCTCTCCCTCCTCCTCAGTTAAGAACCTCGGAGTCACCCTGGACCCCTGCCTCTCTTATTCCCAGCACATCTCCACTCTGCCACGCACTTGCCGATTCTTCCTGAGCAACATACGAAGAATCCGACCCTTCCTCACCAACTACGCCACCCAGCTCCTGGTCCAGGCCGTGGTACTCTCCCACCTAGACTACTGCAACTCCCTCCTGGCTGGCTTCCCTGCATCCGCCACCCGTCCGCTCCAGCTCATCCAGAACTCCACTGCTCGCCTGGTGTTTTCTCTGCCTCGCTTCTCCAATGCAACTCCACTACTCCGCTCACTCCACTGGCTCCCGATCACCGCTCGCATCCAGTTCAAGACTCTTGTACTAGCCTACAGATGCCTTGACCAGACTGCACCCAGCTACCTCCAGACCCTCATCTCTACCTACACCCCCACTCGACCTCTCCGCTCCGCCTGCACTAGAAGACTGGCTCTACCTCCTTTACGCTCCCCTGCCTCCAGAGCCCGCTGCTTCTCCACCCTCGCCCCGCAGTGGTGGAATGACCTTCCTACAGATGTCAGGACTGCCCAGTCCCTGACCATATTCCGGCGCCTCCTCAAGACTCACCTCTTCAGAAAGCACCTGTAGAACTCTTCTGTTTTTCCCCCTGGACACATCACTTTTCCTTAAATGCACTTTACTTGCTCTTATCTGCCCCCTATTTTACTGCATTTAATCCTGTACTTTAGAGTACCTTAATCTGTCAAGTGTTATTTAATCTGTAGTATTTTGTATTTAATTATATCCTGATGTAACTATCACTGACACTTATCTGCTGTATCATTGAAATCGTATTTTGTCATACTTGTACTTGCTAGAACCAAAGTCATTGTATATATCTTGCTCTTAATTGTATTATTACTTGTACTCTGATTCTTGAAATGTATTTGTTTACAACTGTAAATCACCCTGGATAAGGGTGTCTGCTAAGAAATAAATAATAATAATAATACAAAAAATGTAGTGTTCATTTTTAAGAAGTGCCATATTAAAAAAGGTTTGAAAACACTGCCTGACTGAGTGGGCAGGGATATCAAAGGTAAACAGGAAAGTGATTAAGTTTTAAGGAAGTAACAGCCTTTTCTATTCTGAACTTTGAAACCAAAGTCTAACCTATTCTTAGATTGGTAACAACATAAAATTACAACTACAATATGGTATCGTTTTTGTTTTTCTTCCATGTTGTAACATGCCTTATTGGAACAATTTTACAATAAGGCCCTCAGGGTCTCATGCTGAACTTGGTTACAGAGAATCAAAAAGACACCAACAGTGCAAGATCGCTATGGATCTTTGTGAGTCACTGTAACAGCCAGGCAAGGCAGGTGTTACTTTCAATACTCCTGTCTCTGTCAGTCAGTGTTTAAAGCAGCTGGGCAGAAATAAAGAATACATTAGAATAAATAAATAATACATTTAAAGCTATTGTATTAAGCAGAGAGGCCTATATGATTATTAATGTCTCATTGAATGTTTTAATGAAGAATTTGAGTTGGATCAAAACAACTATGTTACTCTAAAAGGCATGTGTATTATTATGGTATTTTGGGCACGCCTAGTATAATCAATTTAACCTCCAAATCATAAAAAAACAGTATCTTGCATTACTTTTGATAAGCTCAAAGCTAGCAATAAAAAGTGCAGCCTTCAATACAGAAATCATTATTAAGTTTCCTGTTTATGTGGAAGGGAATGCAGTTATATACACCAGCACTTCAATAACTATTAGTTTATCTCACCCTTTGTCAATGCTGAGTGAAAGATTATTTCTGAGTGAAAGATTATGTCACTGGGCACCCTCTGATTCCACTGTCAAGCCAATTGCTTCTTTATACCCATGAGCACTACAGCGGATGTCAGCAAGCTACCGGCCCCCCGGAGAACAAAGGTCAGCCCCACAGGTGTCCACTCCCCTGACTATATGACACCCTGTAGTCATTAGCCATTTAGAGATCCTGTTTGAATGAAAAGTGCTTTAACATACCACAAACTGGCCCAGTGTGGGGATCAAATCAGGGCTTTGGAGGGAAAACAGATTACGTTATTCTGATGTACATATTGTGCTATATTTACCAGTAAAATAAAAATGGGACTCAAATGTGCTCCGAAGTTGTTTGTTATTTATTAGTATTGCCTTTTTGTCACGTTAACAGTTTTATTTTTATTTTACAAAATGATGCAAAATGCACTTTAGTCTAAAGACCTTCATAGATCAGCCCAAACAGGCACCATTATGCACATTCAGTTTACTTTGCTCATGAGACTGCAGTCATCTCTGCTAGAATTAATGCTCTGTTTCTGAAAATATGCACCTCTTCAGCAAGAAGAATGAACTTGATTCAGAAAAGCAGGGTTTTCGTCTGTTATCCTGTTCACCTGTCCTCATCCGAACTCAATATGTGAAAGAGCTGTTTTTCAAAAGCTGCTTTCAGAACATTAACACCTGGGGTGGCAAAGCTTTGTGTCCCATTAGAGTTTTGATTTACCTATCACTGTCATAGCTATGGTCTCCTAAACTCCACAGTCTTCTAAAGCACAAGCACATTGTTGTTATTAATGGTCTCATGTTGAACTTTTATTTTTGTATTGTTAATGTTACAGTACAGTGTTTTTTTCTGCCTTCTTCTACAGTGCCTTGGGATAGTTTTCATGAAAGGCCATTCGTGGGCTATCTAAAAAGATTAGGCTCAGACGCACACTCAGATTTTGGTATTTCTAGTCCTGTCTCATTAAGCTACAACTTCTATTTTCACAACCTGTGGCAGCAACATGATGGGATTTATGGTTGCCTATCTAAAGAGAACACAGAACATAAAAGTAGCTGGAAGATGAGCTATGCCAGGCTAGTGAGGTGTTTTCTACCCAGTTTTCCACCCAGTTTTCCTCACAAACATGCAGCAGAAAATAAATAAAACCTCAGTGAGTGAATGACTGACTGTACTGCTGCTACTTATAAAGCAGTTTCAGTAATAATTTAAAATGATCTCAAGCATAAAATTAGAGTACAAGAAACCTTAAATATGAGTCGGCTAGTTAGAATTTCTATCAGAAGTGAGTCATGCATTTGGACACTAATGATTCTATTAAACTGCAGTATATTAAATAATGGTATGGATTAAATTCCAATCATGCAGCTTCCGTGCGAGTAATGAACTCACAAGGGATGCTTGCATGTTCAAGCCATCATTTGTCCTGAGAATAAAATCTTTACTAAAAAGCAAATATTGTACGCATTTAGTATAATTAAAAGCTAATAACCGAGAAAAATGGGTATTCGTTTCCTAAATTAGTTATTTTTTGACGATAGAATATTTCATGCAGTCGTTTGAATTAGATTAAAAAACATTTTTCATCTTTCGTACTGATAAGAATAAAAAATAATACAATGATATAGTAAGCTCTGGTCTTATCTGTCCAAATGGTTCTTAATGCTTGTTAATGAGTGCTCTCTGTGTCTGATTCTGCATAAATAATAGTGTATCATAAAATTAAAAATATGGTCATATACAGTGTGTCTATATACACAAACACCTCCTTCTGTACAGTTAAAATATAGGAAATTAATAGAATATAGTAGTAGTTGCATTCACCTTGAAATAACAGGGAAAAAAATCTCTTCCATAGGTCTATTAAGGTGCAGGCCCCCCAGAAAAGATAAAAGCCAGTAGCACTTGTAGAATGAACCTTTGTTTTGCCTGTTTAATGCTCTGGTGCCAGTAGTGCAGAATTGTGTGTAGCTATCAAAATGTAGTGCCAAAGTATTATACCATATTGATTCTAGAACTTGTAATGCATATGTGAACAAATAACAAGAATAGCAATTCCTTCTTAAACTTATGTATGTATTTTTTAACCAGATGGATTCAGTAGTCTGATCAAAGGGGCCATTATAATCAGCTTGGGGTAGAGAAAACACTCCAACTGCAGAAAGGTTAAATGTTATAAATTCCGGCACTGTTTTCCATTACTTTGATGAGCACATACAGTACAGGAGCAGTGTCCTGTGTTCAATAAAACATTCTCTGCAGGTGCTGGTTTATCCTTTATCGTACAGCATCTCACTATTTTATGAATTTTAATTACATGAAAAGCATGAAAACCACTGGGTTCATATTTTCTGAAGTAATGCTTGCAAAACCGCGAGAGAGCTTATAGAAGTGTATTTTAAGAGGCCCATTGGGTGTCTGAACCCAGACACTGCTTAAATACGGCACGCTGTAGACTGCTAATACACAGAAAACAGCTTCCCCATGTTAATGTTGCCCCCATTGTTAGACGTCTGCATAAAAATGCAAACATTATGCAAAGCTGTTCTTAATGCCTGCGAAATCCCTATGAATTGCAAAGGCTCTCTTTTTTTTTTCCCCCCCAAGTGAGCCTAGGTTATATTACCTAGGTGTCATTCTCATTAATTACATTGTGTAAGTCAGTTAAGTGTGATGACAAATGAACCGGCTTTTTAATATACTGTAAAATGAGTAAGTGAGAGAGAGAGAGAGAGAGAGAGAGAGAGAGAGAGAGAGAGAGAGAGAGAGAGAGAGAGAGAGAGAGAGAGAGAGAGAGAGAGAGAGAGAGAGAGAGAGAGAGAGAGAGAGAGAGAGAGAGAGATTACTGTAGAAAATGTGGATGCCGGCGCTACAAGTGTTCAGGAACAACTTTCAAAATCTGGGGTGCATAGTCCTGGGATATAGATAAATAGAAGTCTCCTCTAGTGAGAAATCCTATCAAAGGAGAAATTAAGATAGCAACTCCCGTTTCAATTAAGTCCAAAGCCCCAAGGAATTCTCAATAAAAGCAATAGTCTTTATTTAAACATATTTAAAACCCCGCTAAACATAACAATGGCTTACGCGTTTCGACCCGTAGGTCTTCCTCAGAGCACAAACCAACGGGTTGAAACGTGTAACGACTTTGTATTGTGCTGATTAAAACTGACATCACGAAGATGCTGAAAAAAAAAAAAAAACTTTGAGAGTGTAGCTCATACCCAAACGGTAATAAACAGTGTTAACTCTAGCCTCCATATTGACTCCGATTTTCAAATTCAGACTAACGAACGTCAAAAAATAAATAGAGTAAAATGATTTAATCAAATTAGTAATAAGGTACATTACTTGCGCTCCTGGTTGTCTGAATGTGTGAGTTCTTCAACATCGCGCTGCCTTTCTCTCCCTGTAGTCTGCACACTGAAAGTACAAGTTATTTCCTGCCAACAAAATTCATCATTTTGATCAGCTTAGTGTGCTTTCCTATAGCTTTCAAAAACATAACATAACCCGAATAGATGACTCCTCTGTACCGCTGCGTACCACTAACTGAGAGAGTTAAGGTAGGGCTAAGGGTTTAAAAATAACTAACAGATTGTTTTTTTTTTTGTTTTCTCACTATTTACTATTTAATATGTGTAAAGAAAATTATTAACAATTAATTAAGATTGGGTCATTTTATATGCATCCTGAGACCAAAAAGGTCAAAAGTCAAATTTCAGGGTAATGCATTTTAACAAGACCAATATCTATTTACATATTTGTTCTTAACCTTTTATAATAACTCTGCTTTCTTTAGCCTACAGAAAAAGTGACATGGTGACCTTTCAATTTTATAGCTCTAAAACATTTCTTTACATCTATTCTTTGAAACAAAAAAAATGCTTATCTTCTGTCAAAATATTGATATAATGAAATATATGCATTAAAACGCGCTCGTGAGTAAGGGTCAGACAGCACACAGATTTCCTACAAGAAATCATGTTCTCTATATCTGTGTGCCTCATAGTTACTTCGTGTTTTAGAAGTATTTTTTACACTTGCATGAAGCACATTTCGTGTTGACATCATAGCAGGATTGCTGAGAACTGCCTGCTGTAGAGTGGTGTTTTTTTCAGTGTTTCTTTTTTTTTATTTTTGCATATACGGGATATGATCGCTCGTTGTGATCACTTCAACTTCCTCTGCTGGCACATGCGTGATCGAGGACGTTTTTCTACACGGAATGAGGTTTAAAAAAACATTTGGAAGCAAACTTTCCTTTCACTCTGGATGCTGGCATCTTCATGCGCGCTCAGAACTGCCATAAATGCAACATGGTAATGATTCATAACGCACGTGTGACTATTTCTTAGCCCTCCATCCATGTTTTCGTTGTGTTTAGCTGTAACTTACTTTATAAAAAAGACCCTGAGCACTGTTTAATATGTTTTGGTTTCTGAATTAAAACAGAGAAACTGTTAATTGTGAATGAATTCGTAAAGGAGAGGCGAAAAGTTGGAAGAAAACACCAAAAGCCAGAAGCCCTAATGTGTGTGTGTGTGTGTGTGTATAACTCATCTCGATGTGTAGGAGGAGGATGTCTCTCAGGGAAAAAATAGAGGTAGTCTGTTCTTATTTGTTTATTTAAAAAAAAATATATAATAATAATAATAACTGAATATACAGTACATTTAGAAAAAAATGCAACACAGATCTAAAGATCAGTCTATTAATTTCCCTGTAATTTTTTGTAAAGTTAGATTGCACCTACCTGCAGACGCCCATGTGTGTATATATATATATATATATATATATATATATATATATATATATATATACATATATATATATATATATATATATATATATATATATATATATACATATATATATATATAGTAGCACAGCACAGAGGGGATTAATATCCTCCCTTCCAAAAAAATGTTAATTATCATCTGCACCTGGTTATCATTGAAAACTAGAGCCAGGTGCAGGGTATTTAAAAGAAATTTGCAAGTCCAATATGACACCTAGAAATTTTTTAAACTATACTAATCTTTTCCCCTTTTATAAAAATATCAAACTGATTCTGTATTGTATTTCGCTTTATAGAGAAACACATTCCCATGGATTTACTCACATTTAAACTTAAGCACGAGTAATCAAGCCACTTTGACACTTCTTCCATAACAGTTGTTAACAGTTGTTAACATAACAGTTAATTTTCTAGCAGCTTCTTGACTTTTTTTTTTAAATTTAGTAGTCGCCAATTAATTGTTTTTGTTGTTTTCTCCCAAATTTAATAGTGTCTAATTATTTTTGTTTAGCTCAGCTCACCGCTACCACCCCTACGCTGACTCAGAAGCAGCGAAGACGAGCACACGCTGTCCTCCGAGTGCCGTCAGCCAACTGCTTTTTTTCACACTGCAGACTCGCCATGCAGCCACCCAGAGCTACAGCGTTGGAGAGCAACAGGAGCCGCTCAGCCAGTTGTGCGCTGCCCCCTGGGAGCTCCCATCCTCGGTCGGCAAAGGAATAGCCTGGACTCGAAACGACGACGTCCAGACTATTATTATTATTAATATTATTTTATTTCTTAGCAGACACCCTTATCCAGGGTGACTTACAATTGTTACAAGATATCACATTATTTTTCCATACAATTACATTATTTTTTACACATTATTTTTTACATACAATTACCCATTTATACAGTTGGGTTTTTACTAGAGCAATCTCGGTAAAGTACCTTGCTCAAGGGTACAACAGCAGTGTCCCCCACTGGGGATTGAACCCACGACCCTCCGGTCAAGAGTCCAGAGCCCTAACCACTACTCCACACTGCTGCCCAGCATCCTGCACTCTATGCAAGGGCGCATCCTGCACTCTACGTGAGTGCTTTTACTGGATGCGCCACTTGGGAGCCCCAGCTTCTTGACTAGTTGTGGTGCTTACATATACCACTGTATCATCAGCATACATTTGAATGTTAACTCAAGGACAAATTTCAGGAAGATCATTAATATAAAGACTAAATAATAATGGTCCTAGAATAGATCCCTGAGGGACTCCCACTGTGCAGTTCCTAAAAGTAGATTGATTATTGCTGACTCTAACACACTGCTTTCTATCCAGCAAATAAGATTCCATCTATTTCAAAGCCTTGTTAGAGAAATTAAATTTAGATAACTTAGAGAGCAAGATATTATGATTAACAGTGTCAAAAGCTTTCTTCAAGTCCAGAAATACAGCTCCAACAACTCTGCCTTTATCAAGCTGAGATTTTATCCCTTCTAAAAAATAACAATTTGCCATTTCTGTGGAATTCTTTGCTCTAAATCCAAACTGCATTGGATGTAAAAAAGAACATCCAGTGTCTAGATGGGCTGTCAGCTGTTCTTTTTCACTATCACCAGACTTGAACAACTAATATAAAAACAGATAGTGATATAAATGGTGTAGACAGTAAAAAGTATTATTTCCATAATAAATAAAAAAAATTAAAAGCTGCCTGAACTCTTACAAAAGACCTTTCAACAACCTGCCCAAAGAATAAAACATTTTCTTGTGACAGTAATTGTTCTGTTCAACACTAATGTTGAAATGGACGGCATCCTCATTTAAACATATTCTTTTAATATTCTGAATTAATTCTTGGTTCTTGAATCCATTTAACATTACCCTCATTAGCAGGCCCATGTCTGGAGCACACCGATTTCTGCATTACTAAGGACGGTGTTAGAATGAGGGTGGATTTCTCTTTTTGAACTTTGGCTTTTCTTTTGAAATGTAACAGAAATCCTTTTGACTTATGGTCTTAACAAATTGTGTTTTTGATATTGCTGGATAACAAGCTTACTCTGTTGAAACCTGTGGTTATATAAAATATAAACCTAATTTTCATTTCACAGTGACACAGGTTGGCCTATAGATGGACGCCTACAATGTAAATCAGAAGATAACACAGAAACGAGTCTACCTAGCCATTTCTGTCTGACTGTCTTCAAAGACCACAAAGATCACGCTTTGAATGTATTACTAGTGGGGATGTTGAGAGAGTTAGCATTTAATTGGGTGCCCTTAACTGTTCTCCTACTGCTAACTTCTGTGATGTTTTCCTTACCAAAGTTTAATGATCAAGAATTGTTCTTTGAATGCTCATTAATGAGTTTTTTTTCTTTCTTTTTTTAATTATTTTAAATTGAGTCATTCAGTGCGTTTACATGAGCATGAGAATTCCGATAATTAAGTTTTCTGAAAACTAATTCAGATATCAAAAGTCATGTATCGGAATATTCCGAAAGTCAGTTTTCGGAAAACACATCGAAATTTCCGATTATATTCCGAAAACTAACAAAATGTATATCATGTAAACACACTTTTCGGAAAACTTATTCCGATAGCATACTGCACATGTGCAAACTTTGACCTTCATCCCTGCATGTGGCTTTAGAAAACAGAGAAAATAATAATAATCTGTAGTCAGTCTGCATGCATCCATTTGTCTAGTTATGGATAAAGTAATACATTTGTTAAAGTCTGTATGTATTTGTTAATAGCCTATACTGAAGCAGCGAATGCTTTCCAGCTTTAGAATGACGTGAGAAATTGGTAATATAGAACAGGGTGAGCTGTTGGAAAGGCTGATTGGACATTGTGGGGAATCTGAATAGAGGTATAGGATAGTAATCTTTGAATTTAAGACCTGACACTTCAATAAAGCACTATATTGGATTGGTCTCCGTTCTATCACAGAAATGTCCAGTCTTCAAATCGTACTTAGGCTACTACAGTACTTTGCATGCGAAAATATCCTGCGTTTTCTGAAAACTTCAATCCATGTATACAGTTGAATTCTAATTAGATTTTCTATCGTTAATCATGTAAACACAGAAAAGTGACGTTTTAAAAAGTTTTCTGATTCAGTTTTCCAAAAACATTAGTTTTTGGAAAACGCTTTGTCATGTAAACGTACTGATTGAAGTTTCTGAAAACTGTTTAGTAATTATGTTTATTAAATGCCCCATTTTCAGGTTAGCATCACAGTACATCAAATTAAAGGATGAATGATGTGGAATATATTCTTCAGTGATGTAGCCAAGACTGTTAATAATAAAATTAATTCCATCACTTCACAGTGTTAATGTTAAAGGGGAAGTAGATTCCCAAACTCCATTGAGTCCAAACAAAGACAAGTTTAATGACTTAAAAATAAAAAAATATGTAAGTTATACTTAGAACAAAATTAGCATAGGTTAAAAAAAAAAAAAGATGAAAAATAACCATAACAGCAGTACAATTATAGAATTTCTTTTTATCAAGACCCAGAAGCACAAATTAGTTTTATAAAATAAGACGGAATATCCATTCTCTTTGAGTTGATAGTGGAGCAAATGTGATTTACTTTTTTCCCCCCCTTTTGGTCTTTAGTGCTGGGTGAAGAAAAAACCTTCATTATTTTCTCCTTGCAGGTAATTATTTGTGACAGTCAAATGTCTCTGTAGATAATTAAACACTACGATACAAACTTTAGGTGACTTGCAGTGGGCTGCTTGACTGTTGCATTAATAATGGGCAATATTTAAAAATAGATTTGAAGACATCATTGTTGCATACATAAATGCTGCTTTCTGTCTGGTGTACAGACAGGCGCTGAGCGACAGCTTGTTGTATTGACATTGCGGAGGAGAGCGTCCGTGGACAGAACTGCTCCGAGATGGTGAAGGCATTGCCCAGCCAAGGCCATTTGAAGTGGCTGGAGTCGTCGTGAGGATGCCGGAACTCCGGGGGCCCAGAAGTAGGTCAGTTTACGGGATGTTGATCCCAAACAGTATACAGGGTTTGCGTAGTGTAGTAGGTTCCTGGAGCGAGACGTCGCTTTTAGAGGCTAGCGCTCGCCTTGTATGGCAAACTTATTTTTAGCTTTGTTTTGCTTTCTTTTCTTTATTAAATCTGGCGCTAGGATTACCATTGCTAGTACCCTAGCATCAGGGCTGTGTTGTTGTTAAATCTGCGTTCCTGTGCAGCGTGTCAACACCCACTACTCTGTGTCTGATTCAGTATTATTCAGTGACAACCCACGTATGTGATGTCACCCTGTTACACTGCCTAAACTGAGTTAAATGATGTCTGTTATATAATAACAGACACAATAACACACAATTTATTACATTTATAAATCACAAAAATAAAGATTCTCTCAGCAACTACAAAAAGGTGTGAATGAATATATCCTATTTTGTGTTCTCTATCATTCTCTGTTGTTGTTTCTGCTTGTAATGAATTAGTAAGTCAAAAATACTTATTGAAAAATAGGCTGTGCCACTTTAAATCTTAGCAACTTCCCTTTGATATAGAACTTCCATGGTGGAGTTAGTGCGAGTACTAGTTAAAGTGAGTGTGGCACAACTGTTATTGTTGCCCACTGCTGCAATTATTATCAGGTACCAGCAATCGGGCCTATGCTAGGCCTGTTCAAACTGGTTACAAAGCCTATGTTTGCTGGTCAGAACAGATTTAACAAAGTACCAGAATGAATATTAAAATAATGTACAGTCAAACCTGTATTAAGAGACCACTCAAGGGGCAGTCTAATAGCTATGATAGTCTAATAACTTATGAATTTTCTATTTGTCTCTGACATGCTTTCCTGTAATTATGTATGTCTTGCATACACTGTAAAAGCCAGCAGATGTAATATGAACAAAATGAAGTATGAACATTAATAAAATTCATTTAGATAATGCATTTACAAAACAAATTATTTTGTGAAAGTAATGAATGCCTGCCTGTCTCAGGTCACACAACATGTTTTAAATCCTTTGCACATTTCAATGCCTGTGTCTGCCTTTCAGGTACGTGTTGATTTGTGATGAAACCAACGCCAGCATAAGATATTTTTCAATACCCGCGCACATTGTTTTCATACTCTTTTATAAGTATGGCTTGAATTTTTTGGTGTTTATTTTCCTTTGTTTGCCTTTAAGTCTTAAGCTGCTAATTATGAGAACATTATGTTAAATTAGCAGGAAAGGACAACACAACACGAAACAGACACACTGGAAGTTTCCTAGTTCCCAGGCAAGTACGAGAACGAAATGCAAGTTAAAGTAGCATCTTGGGGAAGTGATTAATGTCATTGCTTGCTCTTATGTTCGAATAATGAAGAAGGTGAAACATAATCAGCAAGTCAATTAGGACATCAAGGTAAAAATAAGCGACTTTGTTTAGTAATTAACAGTTTAATTATGACATTGAATCGGCTCAAAACACAGACACGTTTCTGCTACTTACTGTCTTTACAAATTTAATAACTTTAATTCTGTCATCTAGGGAGGACCTTTTGTTTCTCCACGTTTTCTCTCTTCCTTTACAAGAGAGCGCTGTTGTTTTATTGATTACGGATAAAAGACCGCTAAAATGGTTACCGTATTCCTTTGAATTTAGAACGTACCATTTAGAAACATATTTTTCTTATAACAATAACCCTGTGTAAGGGTGCTTAATACAGGTTTGAGTCCGTTGCTGGGTAAGAGAATTATGGTCACTGGTGGCGTTAGACAGGTGGTCGCTTAATACAGTTAAATAAAAGAACAAATATCATTGGGAGGAATTTAAAGTGGTCACTTAGACCAGGTGGTCGCTAAATAAAAGGTGGTCGCATGAGCAGGTTTGACTGTATATTCTTATAATGTGTTAAATAACTGACATACATTGGAAAAGGAAATGTGCTAATGCAGGGTAACCCCAATGTAAATCGCGACAGGTTTCAAGATTAAATGGGTAATGTAAGTAATGATTTTTTTAGGATTTTAAATAGAATACTTTATAAATCATATCCTTCTTACTTTTATCTTGTAAAGTACAGGGTTTGCCTGTATTTATCTTTTGCAAACCTCAATCTTAAATCGTGAGCTTATAGGTGTAGTCAATTAAAGTAAGCACTGTGAACAACAGGAGAGTCAAGCTCATTAAAGTGAAATGGGGAATTTTCAGTTTACTCTAATTCATGGTGCATCAAATGGACAAAAAAAGACACTCGCTGTTGCTTTTCTCTGGTTTCCTAGCATTTACTTTAAGACGAACCTGAAACACATAACCATGTTATTTAGTCGGGTAAACAGTGCCTTCCTCATAAATTATAGCATCAGTCATCCAATCAAGGACTTGGTTGTGCTGAGTTGTTTATTTTAGCTGGGGGCCCACAAGGAACTCTGCATTGGCCTTTACGTGGGTTGTAGAGGAAAATTGGCTTGGGGATTTCCGTTACACGAGAGTAGATGTTGCTATTACTTGTATTGTAACGCTTGAAATGTTTTTGCTTACGATTGTAAGTTGATTTGAACTCGGCTCTCGCCAAGATAAGCACCAACTAAGAGGTAGCTTTACAGTAAACTAATGTGATCCATATGTGTCTCCATCCATTTACGTTTCCTTCCATATGATGATGTTGATATCCTTCTGTCTGTTGTTAATGGCTGAAGTGTAAATGCTGGTGTAACTGGTATATAGTGCACTATTAATCCTACACCAAAGATCCTGATCCAGTGCCGCGTTTTCACTGCAGCCACTATTGTTTAGAGTGTGCGAATATGTAATCTTATATTGGAATGCGCGCCAATTCTGAGTTAATACATTACTGGACTCTAGAGGGGAGATGAATGGTGAACCGAGCCATCTTTTACTTATTTTCTTTTATTTTCTGTTATGCAGAGAGAAATAAACGTCGCTGTCTTCCAGCATTTGATCTCCAGTGGTATACTTCTTAACAAAACATCCAGTAACACCAACACAACGCAGATATAGGATAGCCGGAGTGTGAGCGCAGGCAGGGAAACAGAGATGCAGGTTTCAGCGCTTGCTAGCCAAGGAGAGACACACATAGACTGGTTACACTGGCTCCAGGGATCGGCTTATTTTGCCTCCCTGGCGCATCAGCACACACAACGTCTGCGATGCTGGCTCCGGGGATCAACCACAGTGCGGCCTCCCCAGCGCATCAGCATGACAACCGTCTGGATTGAGCGAAGTAGGGTACATCTCTGGGGTCTTCAAGTGGGCGCCTTCCATCCTCAGTGTTTCGTCGACTAGCCCACGACACCTCAAGAGGGCTCGACGGCGATTCTGGCATCCCAGCATCACCCCCTCCATCCCCCACTCAACTCAGCCCAGCTTACTTACCTGTACATCAGCATTTCTTTATTGTGCTTGAGATCCCCAGCCAGAATCTTTCCGTCTCAACCACAGCCAATTGCTGCTCCTCTCTGCTGCTTCAGATAAGTTCTTCACTGTTCGACGCAACTCTTGGCCACTGAATCCGACGTCTGAGAAACCGGGTTGTAGATTGTGCCACAAATCCTCGACAACCCACTTCCACTGGGTAAACCCGGACTCTCCATCCTCGCTGTTCCGCTTCAGTGGCTAGTTGAGCATACTGCAGTTTCTTCCTCTCATACGCCTCATCTACAGCATCCTCCCATGGCACTGTTAACCCTACCAGGTGAACAAGGCGTGCTGATCCAGACCACAAGACAATATCTGGTCGAAGGTTAGTGGTGGCAATCTCAGGTGGAAAAATAAGCCGTTGACCAACAGCTTCCAGTTGTCCTGGGCGAGGCTTGGTTTTAACACCTTTTCTTGGCGGTTGCTCTCCTGGGTGGAGGAATGTTGTCTTTTGTGTGTAATGTTTTGATGGAACTCGTGGCAACTTATTGGTCATGTTACGCTTGTCTTCCAATGCTAAGGCCAAACAATGCAGCACCTGGTCATGATGCCAAGTAAACAGTCCTTGGCTAAGAGTCACCTTACATCCTGTCAAAATGTGTCTTCACGTTGCAGGTGATGAACACAAAGGACATAAGGGATCCTCTTCTACCTAGAGGTTTAGGTTCTGTGGTGATGGGAGAACATCATATGTTGACCTGATGAGGAAACTGATCCTGCTCTGTTCCATTGACCATAGGTCTTGCCAGCCAATCTTGCGTTGTTCCACACTCTCCCATCTCATCCATTCTCCCTGCTTGGCCTGGGAAATGGCCTATAAACACCTCATCCTCTCCTCCTGCTTTTGCACCTCTTTGACTACCAGCTTCCTCCTTTGAGCTGTGGCTGCTTTGTGCCATGTAGGAGGAGCTGAACTGAGACCAAGACCCCCTCTTCCATGCTGAACTTGCCCCATGATATCACCAATTCGAAGGGCAGCCTTTGCATCTTCCACAGCTTTCTTTGCCGCCCACTTTCTTCCAGTTTTCAACACAGGTGCTGCCTCCCTTACGCATTTGTCGCGTGACTCTACTAATGTCATTTCCAGTCTGACCTTGGTGCACTTAAACTCCTCAGTTGGAGCGGAGACTGGTAGCTGCAGTATTCCTTTACCATAAAGTCCCACTCTGCTGAGGCAGCGTGGAACTCCCAACCATTTCCTGATGTATGAACTGATTAAAGCTTCCAGCTTCTCTACTGTTGTCAAAGAAACCTCGTACACAGTCAGTGGCCACAGCAACCTCGGCAGTAGACCAAACTGAAAGCACCAGAGTTTTAGTTTACCTGGTAGAGCGCAGCTGTCTATGCTCTTCAACCCTTCCACTGCTTGTTGTCTAACTTCTCCCACACAAACTGTGTCCTTTAGATCCCCATCGTACCATCTCCCAAGACTCTTCACTCGCTTCTCAGACACTGTTGGTATTGCCTCACCATTAATGAAGAATGTTTTATCTACTACTTTGCCTTTAATTATAGAGATGCTCCTTGATTTAGTGGGCTTGAATTGCATTCGTGCCCATTCAATGTTATTGGTTAATTTGCCCAATAACAGATTAGTGCAGGCTACTGTTGTAGTCATGGTTGTCATGTCATCCATGTTTGCTCGAATTGGTGGTAGTCCAGAAGCCAAGCGCTCTCCTCCTACTACCCATTTTGATGCCCTAATGATTACTTCCATTGCCATGGTAAAAGCCAGTGGAGAAATGGTGCATCCTGCCATTATTCCAACCTCTAGGCATTGCCATGTAGTGCTGAATTCTGAAGTTGAAAAACTAAATTGCAAATCTCCAAAGTAGGCTTTCACTAAATTTGTTATTGTCATCGGTACACTGAAAAAATCAAATGCTGCCCAAAGTAGTTCATGTGGCACTGAACCATATGCATTAGCCAAATCCAGGATAATTCACTTCATTGTACTTCAGTGACCCCTATGTGTCACATTCCCCATGAGTCAAGGCAGAGATTTTCCAGTCTGGACCCTTGCCTCCAGGGTTCAAAAGCTTGGTTACATCCATTCTGTAGGTTTGGCAGGTGAAAAGAGGTTTGGCTTGACAGGTTGCCCATTGATCATAGGTTAATGTTTCAACTGGTGTCTTGTCCATACAAGTTGTCGAGTCTGTGTTTGAGAGTGGACAAGCCCAGGATCTCCTGGTTCACACACTTAGTCCAGCCACTTGACCAAACCAACTCTCTCCTTGGGTACTCTCAGAAGTTTCCATTGGTCAGACTGCTAATAAATACAGATATTTTGAAGGTTATTTTTCAGTCGTAACTTTATAGAGGCTTAGAGATACCTGAATTCAAAGTCAAACGGCTTGGAAAGAGCACTTGTCACTGGTCCTTAACCCTTTGCGGTCCATTTATTCAGCGCGTCACAGGCGCGCCAGGTCCAATTTATTTTCACATGCGCAGTTTATTTTAGACGCGCTGTTTAAAAGTTTTTTTTTCACAGTAAAACTGGTTTAAAAGGCACTGCATATCAACAGGACACTCAGTACTGCATCTCCAGCCCCGCCCCACCCCACCCCTTGTTCGCTGTATTTTTCACATACCTCTTCATAGTCATGCATACCGATAAATCATCTCCTGATCACTCGTTTTATCACCAAACTCCACAATAATGCGATCCAAGTCATTATTTTATTACTATAACATCTCAAAAAGCTCTGCAAATGTCTGTGATATTCTTCGAGTGCTAGATGCAGAAGCAGCTATCTTGTTTGTTTATGTCCGTGTTATCTCTGTGGTGCCGGGGCTATGTGTATTGCTCAGATGTCGGACAGGGTCTGACATCGGACCGGAAAGGGAAAATTGTAATGTTGGACCTGGTCTAACATAGGACCGCAAAAGTTTAAAGGATTAATATAACAAAAGAGCAAAGTGACATTACAGTTTATGCAAAAATGCTATGCATATTCAACTGTTTATTATTCAATTGTATAGAAATGCATAATTAGGGTTACCATGTGACTCCAGATTAACCGGACGCTGTGAGACAAAACGGGATTTCAAACTTGCCCCTAAATTGAAATGAATGAATGTGTAAATGAACCATCCTTAGCTACAATTAATAATGGTGCTTAAATACTCGCATGTGTGTCAAATAATTGTATTATACTAAGAATGAATTGCAGCCAGTCGCTATTTTTTTCTGTTTGTTAAAATTCAATCGCCCATATTATTCTGCAAATACAATCAAAGCATCATCATCTCGTTGCTCTATCGATAGATTAGCTATTCGTTCATTAAGATCTGATCAGAAGCAGCTGATCAGTGTGACTTGTTTGCTGCGCCCAAGCAATTCCACCACAGCAGGATTAATCTCAGCAAAGGTGGAGCTCATTTATACGTGAATTACTTTGTTTAGGGGGAATTTTGAAATCCCGGTCTGTCTCAAAGCGTCCGGTTAATCTGGAGCCATATGGTAACCCTAGCATAATATGGCAGGCCTTAGATCTTTCATTTTGGTTCTCCAAATGAGTTTACACTACGGTACCTCTGATTGTTTTATTTTAGTGTACCACATCAGGATTAAAATATGCACTATTTTGTTTAATAAAGCTCAATCAACTGACTGCTACAATTATGAATAAATAATGAGTTACTTTGAAGATATAGAGGGACTGGATGCTTTTTTTGTCTGTAAATAAATTAATCTATTCTTCCTACTAATTTAATTTTCACAGCTTGTGGGTAAACCTTTTGCAACGCTGTATTTACCAGACTATTTCAACAGGGTCTAACAGTTTTAGGATTAATAAATTACACACAATTGTCATTCTCCGACCTTCAAATTAATGATGAGACAGCAGATAATAAACATGTGGATGCCTGCCTCAATATTTTCTATTAAAAGGAAAATAAAGGCCTGTCACCAGGCTGAGTGACTGGGTCTGACTTGCCAAAAGGATGATAAACACACCAGAACTAAAAAGTTCAAAAGAAAGATTTATAGGAAACAAAAGAAAAACAAAGCAAAAAAGGCTACAGAAAGAATATGCCTGTGATAGAGAGAGAAAGGATCAATATTGTAAATTGCCCTCCCAATTAGAAAGGGCGCTGTGTAAGGGGGAAGGTAAGCTGCCTCCTAGATCTGCCACCTCGGTGGTAGGTGGAAACCGGAAGGTGACCATATTAGGAGGGGCGCGTAGCTGCAGATACTCAGGACGATTCCATTGCAGTCAGCTGCGGGGCAGCCCTCTATTGGAGAAACCATGGCGACACGTTGACTGCAGGGAGGAGTTTGCTGGGTACAAAGGGGAAACAGCTACGTCAGTTTCTTAACTTGTGCTGAGAAACTGAGCCACCAGCCGGAGCTCTGTGTTTTTTGGATTACGTGTTGTTTGTTGTGTGTTTTCAGAGGCGGAGTAGGAGCGCGGGACTGCAGCCACGGAGCCAGTTCCAGACCACAGAGCACTACCTTCCCTTCACCAACATCAGCACACCCCGTGTGGATTACAGAGCACTTTCATGCACAGGACACTCGGGATTTCATTGTGGACACTTTCTGTTTGTTTTTCATATTTTTGTTTGTCAGCCAGCTGTGTTCCCCCCAATACCCTCGCTGGTAAAGGGGAGGTTTATTTTAATAAACACAGTCATTTTTGGGAGAAATACTGTTTCGGACTGTTATTTATTCAACACACCACTCGCATCTGTCACAATGCCATATGAGTCTCTCCAGCACCCACCTTCAAGGTTAGCGTTCAGCTCAACCCTGAGCATTTTCAGGCCCTTATATATAGAATATATTTCCCAAAGGCAACTCTCATTTAAAGATACAACTCTCATTTAAAAAAAAAAAAGAAAAATAAACACATATAGCATCAAAAAATATTTTGGCAAGATTCACACATTTAAGGTTTACCATATAGATATGTATATATAATACAACATACAAGTCCACAAAATAAAGAAAAGTGCACTTTTAAATATCAGATATGACCTTTAACCTGTGATGTCAGCAACCATTTTGTTTCTGCTGATGTGGTACTATCAGCAATCTTTATATGCTGAGGTGTCACTGGCGGCCATCTTTTATACACAGCTGACCAGCTACTACTAATAACAAGGAGAAACAAACTTGTACTTTGCGTTATTGTTTCTCTTTGCTTTATATTGTTCTCCAAGAATGGTCATACATTGCAGTGATTTAGGAAAATTGGGGAAAAGGTAAGAATTTATTCCTCATGCATATCACACACACACACACATTCATACATGAAGGAAGTGGGAAAGGTTTTTGGAGTAAATAAAGTAAATACAGGCCACCCTGTCACATACCCCTCCCCTTAAGAGGGAACCATAGTTTCCGACATTCCTTTTCCCTGACCCATCTCAAAGCCATACCTTGAGAGGTGGTCTGCATTCTGATGCTTACTTCCCGCTCTGTGGTTCACTTGGAAGTGATATGGCTGTAGTACTAGATACCACCTAGCTATGCGGGCATTTTTGTCTTTCATCCTATTGATCCAGGTAAGTGGATGGTGATCAGTAACCAATGTGAATGTGCTGCCTAAGAGGTAGTACCTTAAAGTCTCTAAGGCCCATTTAATGGCCAGGCACTCCTTCTCAATGGTACTGTATCAGGTTTCTCTGGGGAACAGTTTCCGACTAATGTAAAGGATTGGATGTTCCTCCCCTCCAGTTCCTTGACATAGTACTGCTCCTAAACCCACCTCAGATGCATCTGTTTGCACAATGAAGAGTTTGGTAAAATCAAGACTAGTTAACACGGGTTCAGAACATAGTGACTTTTTCAGTGTCTCAAACCTCACTTGTCATTCATATGTCCAATTTAACTGGTTCTTTCTGGGCCTCTTGATTAACTCAGTAAAAGGTGCTGCAATTTGTGAAAAATTGGGGACGAATCTACGGTAGTAGCCAGCTAACCCAAGGAAAGACCTCTGCTACTGATTCCACCATTGACACCTCCAGCTCCACCTGTCCATTCCCCACTATGTATCCCACGTACTTTGTCTCATAGCTGCCCAATACACACTTTTAGAACATAAGAAAGGTTTAAAACTAGAGGAGGTCATTCAGCCCATCTTGCTCATTTGGTTGTTAGTAGCTTATTGATCCCAGAATCTCCTCAAGTAGCTTCTTGAAGGATTCCAGAGTGTCAGCTTCAACAACATTATTGGACAGTTGGTTCCAGACTCCCACAATTCTCTGTGTAAAAAAGTGCCTCCTATTTTCTGTTCTGAATGCCCCTTTATCTTTACTTGCTCGGTTTCACTTTCAAATTAGCACTTCCTAGCTTGACCAACACCTCTTCCAGCCAGGAGAGGTGTTCTTCAAAAGTCTGGCCAAAGACAACGATGTCGTCAAGATACACCAGACAGGTAGTCCACACTAGGTCGACCAACACCAGCTCCATCAAACGCTGGAAGGTCCCTGGGGCGTTGCAGAGCCCAAATGGCAATACATTAAACTCGAATAAGCCCTGCCTGGTCATAAAAGCAGTCTTATCTCTGTCATCAGAGTGGACCTCCACCTGCCAGTACCCACTAGCCAGGTCAAGCATAGAAAATCAGATCACTGTGAAGGATGCATCTTCCCTTCCTCGATGCGAGGGAGGGAATACACATCCTTCACAGTGATCTCATTCAGTCTCCGGTAATCTATACAAAATCGCAAGCTTCCATCCTTCTTACAGACCAGCACGACAGGGGCAGCCCAAGGACTGTGGGACGGTTGAACAACACCACCCTCCAGCATTTCATTGAGCTGTGTATCCTTTTGACCTTGATAGTGGACAGGAACTCGTCGCGGAGCCACCTTAATGGGCCGGGAAGATCCAACATCTATAGAATGATAACACAGGTGAGTTCTCCCCAGATCACTACTGCCAAAGCTAAACACAGAGAGATTTTTAAAAAGAACATCTTTGACTGACCTCAGCTCCTCACATGTCAGACCCTGGTTATGTAAATCAAGTTCTTCAAAAAGCTGTTCAGCCAGCTGGCCATTTCCAGTCATAAAGTTAGCTCGAGACCTTGGGCTTGGGCTCACCCCTTGAGAGATCTCTTGAACTACAGCTACTGTACTACTCCCAATACAAATCCCCCTATTACCACGCCCTTCTTAAGTAATTGGGATTCAACAGTCATATTGATAGCTCGAACTGCCACCTGTCCTTGTTCTACCCTGCATATAGACCGGGCTACTAAAAGGGCATGGTTTTCCATGAAACTTGCATTGGTTTCCATCACTCCCTCTATTTCTATAGCCTGGCACCCTTCTACCTTGCCTCTAATTAAAATCTCAGTGCGTGGGGCTACAACAATATCTTCCCCCACTCGGACTTTCCTCATCTCAGTCTCATCAAGGACACCAACCAGGGAAAACTTTCTCCCTATTAAAACACAGGACCGTTCCTTTACATCAATGATTGACCCAAACTTGGTTAAAAAATCCAACCCTAAAAGTGCCATCTGTGTTTCATTTGTCGCAATTAAAAACTAATGTTGCAGCTTAAATCCATTGAAATCACATGTAGCTTTCCAAACACCCTGTATCTCTAGGAGGCTACCATTAGCCGTGCGCACACTGCCCAAACAAGGCTGCAATGAAACCTCACCATCCTTTCTAATATCTAGAAAAAGCTTTTCACTAAAAAGAGAAACTTGAGCACCAGTATCAACTAGAAGTTGGCAAGGACTGTCATAACACTACCATCTAAATAAAGACCCACTGCAGGGGGTACCGTGCAGTGTACCAACAGTGGCCAATTAACAGACTCAGAGAGGACGGTAGTGTGGAATTCCATTTCCGCCCACTCTAGTTTTCCGACAGCCGCTGTCTACAATGTCTGTATGTGTTCCCAACTACCACAGTTCTAACACTGTCTATCCAAACCACTATTGCTAACGGGATCTCCATCTAGGTCTTTGCCTGTCCTGATATAGAGGGGGGTGAACAGATTGCCTTCCTTCAGATCCCTGAAAGGAAGAATCTTTAAGCTGTTTCATTTCTTTCTGTAAATTCTCTACCACTCTCAGAATCTTATCAAGAGCACCATTTTCTGACACAGAAACACTAGCTGGTCTATCAACTACCCTTACCCAAGCAGTCAATGCCGGGGCAGACTCCTTCTCCAGATCCCTAATCATCTCCAGCTCAACAGCCAAACCAATAGACTCCTCCAAGCCTGTCGGTTTTGCACTGTGGAGCTGCATTCTTAAATCCCCACTCCCCACATTCATAATGAAATGATCTCTAGCAAGCATGTCCTGGGTTTTTAAGTCTACATTGGGGTACGCCTCATTAACCAAACACCTGATTACATTACCAAACTCCCTCAACTTTTCCTTTTCCTGTCTCCTCCTACTATTAAAACTCACTCTGTTCCATTCCTCACTGGCTTCGGGGGTCAAATACTTTTTCATAGCTAGTTTTAAGGAGATTATAATCACCCTGAGCACTCTTAGGTAGCCCTTCATAAACCTCACGAGCCTGCCCAGTAAACAGCATTTTCATAAACTAATTTAATTTCCTCATCCCAGTTATTAATTTCAGCTGCAGATTCACACTGCTCTGACCAATCTGACCACTTTCGCCCTGCCCCATTAAAGGAGTCAGGCATAAACACTGGATGTGGAATACAGCCCCCACTGCCATTAGAACTAGTGGAACTTTCACCCCTTCCCTCCATATCTATACTACCAACAGAAACAATATTTAGCCAAGGTCAATCTCCAATAATAACTGCACAAGCACACATGCAAATGCAATAACCAAATTGAGGTGTAATCCCACCGCCGGCCACCAGTGTAACAAACCCACCTAAGTCAGTGTGAATGCCACGTTGGGGTCCGAGTAGTGTGACTGCTGCCACCACCTTTTTTATCCGGTAAGGTCCGAAATAAAGTTAGGTGCGCTTGTGCAACTATTAACAATCAATAGTGTCCTGTGGCTAAAATGAACAGCAGTCTGGGAGCAGAAGTAATAGTTCAAAGCTTTTATTAAATTACAATAAATAGTTAAAAACCCAATAAATAAGGAAAATACCACAGGCTAAATTCCATCAAGAAATGTTATCACGACCTGCCGACAGGAATGGACGCTTAAGTCTGCTACTCCCTCCCGCCCGACAGTTTTTTTTTTCCTTTAAAACTTTATCCGGGCATTTTTCAGCCACTTAATTCGATAAAAGTTATAAAATATTGGAGATGGCAACGAAACGTGATAAAGACATGAGTTCCTCACCATCAAAGAAAAAGTTAAAGGATTTGACTACTGACCTCCCCGAGTCACAGCTGCGTGCTACCGTTGCGGAGTTGCTGAAACAACAGCTCAGGGATTTGCAGCCCCTAATGAGACAAGTGATTCGGGAAGAACTTCACGGTTTAACGGAGAGGCTTGGTTCCTTGGAAAAGGATTTGAAAGCATTTACTTCTAAGTTTGACAATATGCAGGTAACTGTTCGGGCGGTCAAGCAGGAGTCGGCCGAAACCAGGCTCTCTGTTGATAAATTACAGGAGAAGCTGATCCAGTACGAGGACAAACAGCGCCAAAATAATCTAAGGCTTGTGGGGTTAGACGAGGGCGAAGAGAGGGATGATACTATCAAATTCCTCCAACGTAATCTTCCTAAATGGATTCCGGCTTTAGAGGGCAGATCTATTGAGATCGAAAGAGCCCACCGCATTTACAGCGGAAAGGAAGGCCATAGAAATAGGCCGCGCACCCTGATTTTCTAGCTGCTGCTTTACAACGACCGCCAGGCCATTCTCGCTGGAGCTCGGACCAGCTCCACTCTGCAACACGGTGGCTGTTCACTTCGCTTTTTCCCAGATTACAGCAATATCACAGCTCAGAAGAGACGGGACATGTCGCAAGCCAGGAAACATCTGACTCAGAAGGGGATCAAGTCTTTCCTGATTTATCCAGCTCTGGTTAAGGTGCTTCATGGGGGGAAACACTGGTTATTTAAAACACCTATGGAAGTTGAAGATTTCGCGGTCTCTTTGGAGCCTGCGGGTTCTATTTTGGCAATGGACGCAACTCAGCAAGGGATCTGAACTGTTAAATGATGTCCGAAGTTAACCGGGACTTAAGGTTTGACAACACTGTCATTACAGTTTGCTCAGTTTATTGACAAATTTGTTATTGTAGCTGCATTTCTGCGGGGTTAGGTTATAAGGTTAAAAAATAATAAGCCGATATACATACATATTTTGTCTTGTGGTTGACTTGGAGTCGGGGCGGGGGGTTTAGAGATCAGAGCGTTACCTTGCTGTGTTGGGCGGTCACGGATCAGTGAAGTTTTATGTTTTTGGCAGATAGAGTTATTTTTACCTCTCTGCTGACTGCCTTGTGCTTATTGTTAATATGTCTCAGTGAGGTCTTTCTACGGATCGGTTCTTTATTGTTGTTCTATTTGCCAATGCTTGCCTACAATTATATTGTACTGTTTTGCATACCATATATGTCCGATTTCTATTTTAACTGGTATGTTATCTTTTCACACAATGTGCTGGCTGCTGCAACTAGTAGAATGTACCCTGTATCTGTCTTTATTATGTTTGTTTTCTTGAGAGAGAGGTCTTCGTTTGTTTACTTTGATCCACCATGATGGCTGATATTAATGTTGTATCTTGGAACGTCCGTGGCTTAAACAATCCTGTTAAACGCACAAAGTGTCTAGATTTTTTGCACCGTAAAAGGATATCGATTGCACTAATACAGGAATCTCATCTTAAATCTGATGACATTCACCGCTTTCAAAATAAACACTTTTGTGTTGCAGCATACTCTTCTGCAAATAATAAAACAAAGGGGGTTCTTATATTGGTAAATAGGAAACTAAAACTTTCTGCTGAAGGATCTGGGGGTGACAACTCAGGGCGTTTTGTTTACTTACTAGGTTCCTTGAACAATGTTAAATTTGCTTTTGTTTCAATTTACGCCCCTAATGTCTACGATATTAACTTTCTTCCTGGTATAGCGAATGCTTTTCTAGATTTCTCCGAGTACCAGTTAATAATAGGAGGAGATTTCAATGCAGTAAGTAATCCGGTTCTAGATCGATCTACTCCCAATTCAGCTGATAACTGTTTGAATTCGTCAGTGGTTTTTAATAATTTTATTAGAGATACTAACTCGTGGGATATTTGGCGTTTGAAGAATGAAAATGCAAGGGACTACACATTCTTTTCTGCTCGATACAAAACCTATCGGATTGACTATATTCTTACCTCATCTACACTTATTGAATATGTGACAAAAATTGACATACTGCCAATATTAATTTCGGATCATTCCCCTGTACTGTGTAATATATTACCTACAATACGCCCTCCACGTGCAAAGAGATGGCGCTTTAATACTTCTCTTTTACAAAATTCAGAGTTTATTACGCAACTTAATAATAAACTACAAGAATTTATTAAATTTAATCTCAGTTCTGCTAAGAATCCTCAGGTTCTTTGGGAAGTTACTAAGTGTTTTCTGAGAGGTAACTGCACTGCATTTTCTTCCCATATACACACTTCTAGAAACAAACAAATTATTAACCTTGAAACCCAAATTCAAATTTTAGAGAAAGGACAGAAGCAGGCTTTTTCTGATGATAGAGCAAAACAATTAAATATTCTCAAAACCGAATTTAAAGCCCTGACGTTGTCGCGAGCAGAATTCCTCATTCATCGCACCAAGCAAAATTATTATTATCACGGGGAAAGACCGAGTAGATTACTAGCTCTGAGACTAAAGCATAATGAATGTTTGGCAGCAATTAGTGCAATTAAAACTGTAAATAATGTATTGGTTACAAAACCTAAAGAAATTAATAAAATATTTCAAAAATACTATTCCAAACTATATACTTCAGAGACCACTACAGATCACACTGCTTGTACAAAATTTCTAAGCGAACTAAATTTACCTAAATTGGATCCTGATCAAAGTAAACATCTTGATGCACCTATTACGTTAGAAGAATTAAAACAGGGAATCAAATCTATGCAAAAGAATAAGTCTCCAGGCTTAGACGGCCTCCCCCCTGAGTTCTTGCTAGCAATATGGGATATAGCTGGTCCTCTAATATTGAACTCTATAAACTACGCTATTGAAACAGGCTCTTTTCATAGGGACCAAAATACAGCTTTAATCTCACTATTATTGAAAAAAAATAAAGATCCAAATGAATGTTCCAGTTATCGTCCAATTTCCCTTATATGCACGGATGCAAAGCTTTATGCTAAGGTCATGGCTTCTAGATTAGAACTATATATTGGTAGTTTGATTCACTTTGATCAAACAGGCTTCATGAGAGGGCGTCTAGCTTCTAACAATATTTGTCGACTACTACATGTCATTTGTGATGCTGACTCCCACTCTGAATCTTGTGCAGTTTTTTCCCTGGACGCGGAAAAGGCATTCAATCGAATGGAGTGGCACTATCTCTGGTTGGTCTTGGAAAGCTTTGGATTTGGTCCAGGTTTTATTCATATGGTGCAAGTACTATATAATAATTCCTTGGCGTCTGTGATGACTGGTAGCTGTCAATCTCCCCCTTTTAAACTTCAACGGGGAACGCGTCAAGGGTGTCCTCTCTCTCCATTGCTATTTGCTCCATCGTTGGAACCGCCAGCTCAAGCTGTTAGACAAAGTACAGATATTTCTCCAATAACAACCGCAGGTTCAAAACATTACATTTCTCTTTACGCAGATGACATTCTGTTATATCTTTCAAATATTTCAGAATCAACTCCTCGTTGGCTAGCACTATTTACTAAATTTGGCAGTATGTCTGGTTATAAAATTAATTGGGCTAAATCAATTTTAATGCCTCTGAATCTACCTGCAAAGAATGCACAAAATTAAACAAGACCTGCAGAGATGGTCTCCCTTGCATTTATCTTTACAAGGTAGGATAGCTACGATTAAAATGAACATATTACCAAGATTCAGCTTTTTATTTTCTATGTTACCCCTATCCCCATATCCTACTTTTTTTAAGGAAGCCAACTCTATTATATCTAAATTTATTTGGAATGGAAAACGTCCCCGCATTCGCTTAACAGTACTACAACGCACAAAGGTCAATGGTGGATTGTCTCTTCCTGATCTTAAACATGGACCAATATAGACTCAAAAGTTGCCTGGCGCAATTTGGAAGCAGTTATAGTTCGCCCACATAGACTACAGGACTTATTATTTACTGGCATCCCCAAGAAAAACTTAAATTTTAAATTTGGCCCTATTGTTGCAAATTCTTTGAAAACTTGGCACGATGTGGAAAAATTTATGGGAGGTCCATTTAAGTTTTCTCATTCGTCTCCTATTTGGAATAATAATCATTTACTGACAGGAGGTAAGCCTTTTATATACCCTCCCTTGTCAAATAGCGGTGTGTATAGTTTTAAAGATATTTTTAACAATAAAGGCCTTCGAACGTTCCAAGAACTCAAGGAAGACTTCTCTCTCCCAGGGTTTTCTTATTTTCTATATTTAACCCTAAGGTCTGCTTTACGTGCCATGGGGTTCCTTGGGACTCAGATGTATATCCTCATCCTTTGATAGACTGGTTGGTCACAGACACCTGTTCACGAGGGACAGTCTCAACTATCTATGGACACTTGCTAAAACAAGCATGTAATACTCTACCAGTTACAAAAATTTGGGAGCGTGAAATGGAAAAGCTGTTTTTTTCTCCTGATTGGGACAATGTATAGAACAATACATTTTTAGCTTCCAAGAACCCAGCTCACCAATTAATACACTTTAAACTTATCCATAAAGCATATGCTACTCCATACATGCTTTTTAAAATGAAAAGGTCCCCTAGTCCGCTCTGTACAGTTTGTCAGGCTGGTGCAGTGGGCTCATACCTACATATGTTTTGGGAATGTCCGATTGTGGCTGCGTTCTGGGACAGTGTAGCTCAAACTATTACTGAGCTGATGGAGGTTCAGATCATAAAAAATCTGGTTGTATTTCTATTGAATGATGACTCCTCCCTGGGCCTTTCTCAACACCAGAGCAGGATACTTCTTGCAGGGTTAACTGCAGCCAAGAAATCCATTTTACGGCTTTGGATAGACCCTACTCCTCCTATGATTGCTACCTGGCTCTCGGACTTTAGAAGCATTGTTTTTTTGGAATGCTCCACAGCCAGGATTAATAAGGCACGTCTGACAACCATACAGGCATGGAATGCAACTGCTGCCGATTTGGCTACGCTGATGTCTAAATGATTTGGGCCTCCTTTCCATTACCTTCATACTAGCTTCTATTTTTGGTATGTAATTTTATTTTTAGATAACATTGTAGTAACTTTTTCTTATTTATTTTTTGTTATTATTTTAATGTGCAAGCATTGGTAATATTGTAAATAGTTTATATTATTTTAGTTTTTTTTTATGCATTGTCTCTGTTATTAAAAAAAAAAAAAAAAACAATTGATCACAAAAAAAAGAAATGTTATCACAATTACAGTCAGTAGAGGGGTGGGCACTCGAGCTCAGCCAGACTTCCCTACAGTAGGCGTTTTCACTGGGGTGATTAAAGTGACTAGTGCATAAAAGAAAATAAGCGTGACAACAAAACTCATCAAAAAATAACTCAACAAACAAAACTCAATTAAATCAAAGGCAAAAATCAAACATGGCAAATCAGCAATCAAATAGTAAAGCATAAAGCCTCCCACTGAAACACGTAGTGTAGGGTTATACTGCAGTACAGGTTATCCCTCCCCCAGTCAGAAAGCATGCAATAATATAGAACAGGATACAGTATACAAGATATTGCAAAACGGTTGTTTAAGGACACTGCTGGTAGAGTGATAAGGAAGTTCAACGTTTCCAATCCGGTGTATAGAACATAAAGAAATTCAGCAAGCTTTCAGTTTAGCAGCAATAGAGTTCATCAAATCAGAGTCGGCATACCACGATTTCAACTCCAGCAGAGATTCCCCTTTCAGACTTCCTTGCGTTACAATCACACAACTTCTCAGTCCACTTCAAATGCAATATTCCGTGGTTTCATAAAGTTCAGACATCAGTTCTTTCATTACACGCATAGCACATATACAGCACCCGTCCTGCATCTCCCCTCAACCATTGTCAGTCCCTTTTTATCTACCCCGACAGTCCATTAACAGTTATTAGCAGCAGGTACTGTTAATCAAATGAAAGGGTGCAATTGACAGCATCCATTAACAAAGTCATACTGATGTCAGATGAAGGTGGTCAATTGAGACACCAATTGATACACCCATTAGTAAAGTCACTACAAGTCTTTCATCACCAAAGATATCTGTGAAATTTGATTTCCAATGTTTATAATTTTACTGTGGAAATAGTCAATGAAGTCGTTGCAAGAGACTGTGGCAGCAGAAGGATTACACGGAGGATGAACTACTTTATTCAGAATAAAAAAAAAAATATCTAGGGTTGTCTTTGTTAGTTTCAATTAAGTTTGAGTAGTATGTTGATCTGGCTACTACCAAAGTCTCTCTATGCTTTACTTGATGGTCCTTCCATATAAGATCATTCACATGTAGTTTAGTACCTCTCCATTTACATTCTAATTTTCGACCATCCCGTTTACGTTTTCGAGTGGCGTCAGTGAACCATGGCAAGTGTTTTTTTAGCGAAACATTTCGAACCTTAGCTGGAGCAATAGCATCAAGGTTACTAGATAGAAAGCCAAGTGCCTCTGAAAACTTTAAATTAGTTGAAGGGTTAAATTCCCGAGTTGTAAAAGTGTGTATCACTTTATTTGTAAGTACTGGCACATTAACCTCAAAAATAACAGCAAAATTATCTGAAATGGTAAGATCAGTACCAGGGCTTTGGTGCACGATATACAGTACAATACCAATGTACACAGAAACTTCATTATGTAAAATTAATGATAATAGTTCAAACGATGAATAATCATCCATAGTTCCTTGTTTAATATTAAGATCAGAGTTTTAAATTGTAGCAAGTCCACCTCATCTCTCACTGGTACGAGCCTTCTGGATAAAGGAGTAGTCTGGAGGGAAAGCCTCAATCAATGAGACATTATCATCTACCCTAAGCCAGGTTTCAGTGAGAGCCAACATATTAAGATTTTGATCTATAATAAAATCATGAATTAAAAGGTGCTTTATTGGACAGTGATTAACTTAGATTAAATAATGCCAAACGAAGATTATTAGACTGATGTAGTTTTATTTGCCCAGTAATAATTGGGATATTTATAAGGTTATTATAACAAACTCCACAGGGTATATTAAAAGGTAATACTGTGATATGAGAAGCTGACACAACTTCAATGGGGTGAGCCTTTTTTAGGTTTTCTGGAGATTAATTAATTGGGATTGTCTTTGCTGAATAATGTTTCTCACTAGTACCTTGCCCTTCCCTAGATCTTAATCTAAAAAATCTTTTAGGTAGTTTTCAAAATGTGCAGCAAGCCTACTTGTCCCAGTATTGTTCAAATGAAGCCCATCTTTACGATATAGTTTTTTTTTTTTTTTTTAAATAGTCCCAGTTGTTAATGTGTCCTATCTGTTGTTGAACACACCACCCATGCTAACCAATTATTTATTGACGAAATTCTACCATATTGTTCATCACCTCTGCCAAAAACAGACAGTAGGCGAGAAAGAATGGCTTTGCAATTTAGCTCTTTCAGTTTCTTAGAGATTTACATATTTGTTTCATCACTTCTGATTTTCTATCTTTTATGTCTTTAGTATCTACATTCATAATTACTACCTGCCTCTTTTGTGTTTTATTGGAACCATTTACCAGTTTGTGTATTCTAATATCAATGTCCTGAATGTTTGCTCTTGGAAGGTAGGTTACAGGCCTGTTAAATGGATCTTTACGAGTGAAATCACGATCAACATAGCGAATTATAGAGTCACCTACCAATAAAACATCCACATTGCTTTCTGTATTGTCACATTTTTTGGTACTTAAGACTTGATATTTGTTAGATAATACAATATCCTCCAGTTGTTTATTTTTAGGTGTTCTATGGCTTTTCCTAGCTGTCACCCATGGTCTATTCAAGTTAACATCCATTCTATGTAACCCTTCCATAATAGGACATGCAGTGTTCGATAATGAGTTTGGTTCCTCATGAGCATTTGAGACCAATAAGTTAGAGGTCTCACCTACAATATCTGAAGTTAACCAGGTGTTGTTTATCTCATGAACACTGTTTTCTATAAACTGCTTACTTGTATATATCTCTCTGAGTGTTCAAATTTGATTTTCAAGTTCAGCGACTTTCTGCATTAATGTATTTATAAGAGAACATTTCTGACAATAAAAGACTTCCAAAAATTGTGATGCATCAACAACTATATACATTTCACATGAGTTGCACTCCATAGCATGCATTGCAGATTCCATATTTATTATAATACTTGCCTGATAATCATAAAATTTTAGTTCTCTCCTCAGTTGATCCCCAAATCTGGGCGTCTTCTGAATGCTTCCAAGTCGCGGACAAGCACAGACAAGCTCTACACTTGTCGCGCCGCGGATGCGCACAATAGTTGTTATGAAGCCGTCAATCCCCAACTTTCCCGCGAGGTCTCCGCTGTCACCAGAGGTTGCAAGTAGTGTAGAGAGATGGAGTTGATTCTAGCTGTATTTTCAGCGAGCAGTATAGATGAATAAAAAGTGTGTGAGGTACACAGGTACACTAAACACAACACCTAATTTGAATTAGTCCAGCACAGGAGTACACACAACAGTCAAGTCCAGCACAGAATCGAAAAGAAAGAACAACTGATTGACTTTAGAAGTGCATATGTCTACATTTTCTTTAGTTTTCATATGAGACACTTAGTATTTTTAGAACAAATTAGCAGTGTGGCCACCAGTAAGTGTGGTGGTGGCCAAAATCTGAGGCCACCATAAAATGTCTTTGAGAACCACCACACTAAGGGAAGAGTGTTGCAGGGGAACAAGTTAAAGGTTGCTCTCTGGTATACAAGCTGTGCCTAGAGACTAGACATGCTTGAGGCCATGAGGGGATTTAAACCTGGATGTGATGACTGAAACAGAGGCTGCTATGCCTTTTATTGTAAATCTCCTACATTTTGGAAGGGAAACTGGGACTGTTTTTAAATGAAAAAAAATAGCTTTTTCTATCCTTTTTTGTCCTTTTATAATTCCAATGATATTCTTGTTCTTTTAGATGGTTTACAATCTTAGTTTTTCCAATTGTACATTTAAACACACAAACACACACGCACATATATATATATATATATATATATATATATATATATATATATATATATATTCCAATTTTATAGAATTTTTGCTTTAGAATTTTTAATTGCTCCATTTTTACAAACTAGCTTTTTAAAATATTTTTTTGTCTCTTTTTAATTTCAATTTTATTACATTTTGTATTAGACTGGTTTTTAATTTAATGGCTCATTTTTTGTGTGAAGCGTTTGGGCTTCTTGTGATGAAGGTGCAATAGAAATGTGAATTGTATTGTATTGTGTTGTACAGAGTGAATCTAAAGAGGAAGAATACATTTGGTAAAATAACTGATTAATTACTACTCAGAATGATTGCTAACATTGTAAAAAGGAAAGGGAACAGTATGTACTTTAATTAAAAAGCTGGTTCAAATATAAAATATTATATATCTTAGGACCCCAACCCGAAATACGACCCCATCTAGATCGGGTCGACCACATCGGGGTTAATTAAAATTTTTAGAACCCTGAAATATTTTCTTGGTCGGGGTGGGGTTGTCTTGTAACTGACCCATACCATATTAGTTGCACAACAGAGTGTCATCATTGTTGCTGTATTCAGAATAAAATAACACATCAAATAGCAACCTAAATATTCTACATTTGTTTAATTCTAACAAATAATATCATTATTAACTAAATAAACATGATCTATGGGTAGAATTGTACCAAAGATTTAAAACTGAGTATTTAAAGTTGTGGGTGAACATTTTCTAAATACAATCGAGTGCATTCCTTTCTTAAAGTAAATTAGTTTTTATTTTTCTTCATACACGAGCGTCTTCATTTTCATATAATAATACTAAATAAATAAGTCAGATAGTTTGATAATTGTATTTGAAAATGTAGTTCTGCAATTTATGTATTTAGTTTGTTTCCAAAGTAGCATAGTTTGACACATTTGGGGCTATTCCGAGAATGCATTTTCTATTGTTATGGCCAGGTTACAATATTTAAATCAATGAATGTATTTTTATATACTGTAGTACCTTTCATGGCAATGCAAAAAACATGATTACAAACATACAAGGCTGTGTGGTCCAGTGGTTAAAGAAAAGGGCTTGTAACCAGGAGGTCCCCGGTTCAAATCCCACCTCAGCCACTGATTCATTGTGTGACCCTGAGCAAGTCACTTAACCTCCTTGTGCTCCGTCTTTCGGGAGAGACGTAATTGTAAGTGACTCTGCAGCTGATGCATAGTTCACACACCCTAGTCTCTGTAAGTCGCCTTGGATAAAGGCGTCTGCTAAATAAACAAATAATAATAAAAATAATAATTGCAAAACAATTTACATTAAAACACATTTTTTTTAAATCTCCCTATTACCAAAAGCTAGGAAAAACAAATGTGTTTTTAGCAGTGCTTTACATTTCTCAAGAGAATGAGAGCCTCTCACAACTAATGGCAACGAATTCCAAAGTTTAGAAACACTAGTGGAGAAACTCTGACCTCTGACACACCCGGTCAAGGGAACAGCCAGCAGCTCTGAGCTTGAAGAGCGCAGCTGCGCCTAGGGATGTAGGGATGCAGCAAGTCCGATAAATATTTAGGACCAGTTCGCCGGACAGCCTTGAAGGTCAATAGAAAAATCTTAAAAATAACCTGATATGTGAAAGGTATGCAATGTAAATTTTCCAAGACAATGTAATATGTTCAGTTCGTTTAGGACCAGTAGCACTATTCAGATTATTGTATTAATGTTATTATTTGTTAGAATTAAACAAATGTAGAATATTTAGGTTGCTATTTAATGTGTTATTTTATTCTTAACACAGTACACATTATGGTACTCTGTTGTGTACTGCGCAGCTAATATGGTACGGTAGTTTCATTGGATGACTGACGCGCACTGTGATGTTGCTGCTCACTGCTTGAGTTAGGGTGTGTCTTCGGATGATCTTCTTCAGATCGGGTTCGGGTTAAGTGAATTTTTTGCATCGCGATGGGTTCATTCGCAAGACAATCCCACCCTGAACACAAAAAGATTTGGAGGTTCTAAAAATTTTAATTAACCCCATATTTTGTAAGCCGTATTGCAGGTTGGGGTCCTAACATATACATCATTCTCTAAGTCATAAAGTGCTGAATATTATACAACACGTGTGGTTTAGTAACTATAGCCAGGATAACTCGCTATGGAATAACTTTGTTAACCAGTAAATAGCTCTGTCTGGGTGGAACTAAACCATCAGCTGTCTGACCCGTTTCAAACCCTAAAACACAAAACACCTCAAACGAGTCGTTACCATCTGCCTAAATTAAAAAAAATAAAAACATGAAAAAGGTTAACATGAACATTTTGAACCCCTTTGAGGTCTTGTGTGTTATTTGGCCTCCCTGACTCATGCAATTAAACATGGTGTTGCATGAACGTCATGGAGTATCCTCTATTTACCCAAATAACAAAAAAAAAAATAATTACATGGTGCAGTTTGTTGACTATGTATAGTAACTCTTGACACTGATCATTTTTTCATGTATAATATATGAACCATTTCATTTTTATTATCATGTGGACTGAAGGGGCACCAAGTTTAAATTCCAATTACCATGGTGTAGACTTATTGCTCTTTAAAGAAATGTGCTGTTCTGCTCTGCAGTCATCAAGTACTGAAACCAAAAAAAAAAAAAGTATGTGTTATGTTTTAAATATATCCCTTTTTGACGTAATGGCTGCTCAATGCTTGTTTTGTACCTGTTGTAAAGCACTGACAGGCTGAATCATTTTTATCACAGAGCTGTCGATACACAGATCCATGGTTCTCCTCACCTTTGGGGAGCAGATTATTTCAGTCAAAAAGACAATTCAACTTGTGTATGTGGTGACCTTTTTATATCTTATTTTAAAGAAACCTGAAATTAAAACATCATTCACTTGCAGCTTTTTTCTGACAATGAATCTGTTATCGTATATCATTGCCTACACTATTGTATAGCAAACATGGGGGCAAACATTGTAGGATTATATGCGTCTTTCTGTAGGTATGACTTCATTCAACTGTCCCAATTTGCAGGAGATGTGTGAAGCCATTTCTTTGCATAATTTAAATCTAGCTTAATTCCATATCCCTTTGCTGCAAGCTTTGAAGCTTTAGCTAAAAGGTGGTAAAATCCTTTATTTGAGTGACTGAGGGAGTGATTAACACAACACGATAGCAGAAACATAAGACGGGTTACATATGCTTCTCGGTAGGGAAAGGGTCTGATCCACAATATTCTTGTATGATTTACATAGTAATAATTTAAGCAATTCTGCTAGCTACAAGAATAAAAGCAGCATAACGCTGTATAAATTAGCTGTTGCTTGATAGTCTTGGCTGAGAACAAAAATAATCAAACTGCCAGTCAGGTTATTTTCAGTTTGTAATTTCTCTCCAGTTTTAGCAAGGCTGTAGCAAGGCGGAGACTGCGTGCGAAGCAGTCAGGCTCATCTGCAATCGTGGTTATAGAGCTTTTATCTCACCTCGCCAACAGGGGTCAGATCCATAATGATAGTGCATCACAAAACGCTGTCTGTTACATAACCTTAATGTAAATTATGTAACTGCTTTCTGAAAACTTCTGTCATCTTGAAGAAATCAATATGGTAGAGAAGAAAGATGCAGTAATCTCATAATTACAATATCTCATAAGCTAGCACATATGAAGACTATGAAAACAGAGTAAACATGAAATATTAAACATTGCAAAAGAACATATAAAACCAGACGTGAGTCTGATACTGTTTAAAAAGTGTACAAATTTAGTTTTCAAATGCATAATGTTCCCACTATCTGTTTGGTATGTTCAGTTGTTCCTGAGAAAGCCCTTTTGATGTTGATTACAATTTTCAAGTTGACCACCTCAGTTGAGCTGAAACTACCTCACAGAAATACTGATTAACACTGAACCATTTACTAACAAAGGGAGTGTGTCACAATGTGTGGAATGCTCTTCTGGTTGCTATAGACACAGTAATATGCCAATATGTTTGTTTTTTTTTTTTTTAATAAATTGTATGATGCTATATTAAAGTGATACCACAATTGTCCCATATTTTGAGCCACATCAATCATAAACCTTTATATTATTCAATATTCAATCTTTATTTAAATCAGGAAGTTTCACACATGCATGTCTTTTATGCCTGGACCACAAAGCTCTTTATTGGGCCGGGGCAAAAAGGACATACGTGAGTAGAAATATACTCTTGCATTAATTTGGCATCTTTTTAATTCTAGTTGATTGGCAATCTACTGTGGCAGTGTTAATCCCTTAGAAAATACTTTCAATTTAAGGGCTATGAAATTAACGATGACTCCTGTGAAATGTTAATTGTTTTAAATACCTTGGCAAGAGGGCACTTGTGACACAAGAACGAGTAATATTAATCTCCTGGATTTACCACTGGTGTTTTTAAAAAGGTTTACCTACTGAACTGCAGAGTCAATTCAGCGGCTTAGGGAAATGGTGCTCAGTGGAGCACTCAATAATTAAAACACAACGGTCCATATATCTCAGTTTGACCACTGCTGCTCCAATGTAAAGGCCTTAGCTGTGATCATTAAACTTAAATTATTGCCAGAAAACATTTCCTGAGATTTGTTTATAATATATACAGAAAACATTAAATAAGGATTTTGTGTTTTACGTGGAGTGATACATCATTCTGCTTCCGGTAATCTCTTTATATTTATAAATTCAGTTTAAAACAAATAAAAGGGGTGACTACAAAAGCCAAGACCTTCAATTGACGTGCGTGTAAGTACAAATTGAATGAGGAAATGTGACTTACTGGTACTGATTGTTTACTTCAGGTGCCTGCAGGGGCATCATCTGCGGTGGCTTTTAAATCAGTCGTTTGTTTCAATTTAAGAGCTCCAGTACAGATCCATTATCCACACTATATATCTTCACGGTCAAGGGAAAGGCAGCTGTGAAGGTAGGTGTGTGGGTGTATCATAAAGCATATTGTCCATAATAATGGAAAACAAACTGCCCAGTCACAGGTCTTTAAAAAAAAAAACCCCACAGTAGGGACCTACTGAACAGTAAATAAAGTGCAGATTCTGTGCTCAGGAGTGTCACCGATTTATAGAGGTAGAGGTAGAGACTAGGTAAGTCACAGCGTGCAACAGTAGTCAAACGTAATGTCTATGTTTAAATGCAAGAAGTATTAAAAACAAACTACTAGAGTTAGAAGCTACAGTAACCACTGACAACTATAATGTAATTGTGATTTCTGAAACTTAGGTGGACATAGGTGGAACACAAGACCTGTCCATCTGGGTCAAGGTAACTGACAAGAAAAGAAAAAGACAAGCTAGGAGTGTGCTACAGATGGCCAGATATGGATACCAATGACAAGTACCCCTTTATACAACAGCATTAGACTTCCCAGGTATCAAATGGAAAAACCCCACAGATTGTGGAGTGACAGAGCTTGAAAAGGTGGAAGAGGCAAATGACTGCTTCTTAATACAATTTGTGTTACCAGGGAGAGCGCTTGCCTCAACCTAGTATTCTCAAATAACCAAGACAGGGTGAACAAAATAGAAATCATGAACCCACTCAGAACAAAAAAACACAACATGATCAGAGTTGAAGTCTACTGGAAATGCAAAGCAGCAATATCCAAATAAATGGATCCAGAGAGCCAGCTTTGAATGACACAAAGCCTGTACAGCATTATTATTATTATTATTTATTTCTTAGCAGACGCCCTTATCCAGGGCGACTTACAATTGTTACAAGATATCACATTGTACATTATTTCACATTATACAGATATCACATCATTTATACATACAATTACCCATTTATACAGTTGGGTTTTTACTGGAGCAATCTAGGTAAAGTACCTTGCTCAAGGGTACAACAGCAGTGTCCCCCACTGGGGATTGAACCCACAACCCTCCGTCAAGAGTCAAGAGCCCTAACCACTACTCCACACTGCTGCATAGGCTGGGAGAAGACACTGGAAGGGCACTTTCCATCCTGGAAATACAAAACCTATTCATCCCAAAAACTAAGAAGGTCAATGTAAACAGTCGACATAATGATCCATTAAGCAAAGCATAAAAACAAAAAAAGCAGAGAGTATGAGGGGCAATGTACTCAGTGGGGTGCTGCAGGGCTCTGTGCTTGGACCACTGATATTTCTTATCTACATCAATAATTTCAGGGGATAATTAGCAAATTTGTAAAATTTGCTGATGTCACAAAGCTTGAGGGACTGGCTGACATGCCTACAGTCATCCAAGAACTCCAAAAAGATTTAGACCACATACAGAACTTGGCAGAAATGTGGCATATGAAATGCAATGTCAATGAATGTAAAGTGTTATATACCAATCACTAAAATATAAGATCTATATATCTAATGGAACTACAAAGACACAGCTGGAAATTCTGTGGAGACAGACTTGGGACAGAGTGAAGGAAACACTTCTTCACACAGTGAATGGTGAGGGTATGACATTGGCTACCTAGTCATGTTGTTGAGGCAGAATCACTTGGATCAGTACAAGCTTAGATGGGCTGAATTGCCTCCTCTCATCGGTAAATGTTCTTATCTTTTTTTATATCCCAGGAGATTGAGTCAAGATCTTGAACACTTCTTTTGGCTGTTTCAGCACCATGGAGAGTGGATAGAATAAAACTTGCTTTCAGTTTCAGCAAAACTTGCTGTGAACTAACTGAGACAGGAGAAGTTAAATAGGGAGCCTTTATAAGACAATGGTCGTGCTCCATTCCGTCTGCACGTGGAATGCTGCAAAGCCAACTCGTTTCAAGGATCCCTTATTAAATAGGCCTGTCACAGCATCCCATAAAATGCCCCACTAATTACCACAGAGATCTCGAGAAACTGTCTGATCATAGTGGGCTTTTTGGATTCTTTCATAATGTACAGAAAGACTGATAGGCATAAAAAATTTGGAAATGAAAATAGCAGAGACGATACGATACGAAGGCTAAATGTCAAGGTACTATTTTACTTGTATTAATACACAAACTGAACGCATTACCACCAACCATTTACCAGCAGAAGATGCTTGTAACAAGGTTTAATGTATTGAATGCCCTTCTCGTAACTTTAAAGACATAAAGCGTTGCCAATATTGAGTTTTTTCAGATGTTAAGGGTTAAAGAAATTATATTTATGATGCTTTGTTGTACAGAGCAATGATAGTGCAACTTTAAAATATTGTCTGCCCCTTCTGGAGGAACATATTAGATTGCTCCAGCATTGGTTCTCCAGCACCTCTCATGTCATAGCAACTCTTAGAAATGTTTATCAAAGACATATGGTACAGGATTTTTGAATTGGTATTGATAGTCAGTGCCTGGCTGGAGAGCTGTTGGATAAATGCTATCTGAACTTGCTCTCACGGGTGTGAATGGTCAGAGTGTCCCATGCAGGTTTAGACTCCTACAGAAAATAGTAAGTGGACTCTATGGGTTACGCAATGTGGAGTAACAGTGCATGTTTTCCTATGTGTAAGGGGTTGCAATGTGGAGTAACAGTATTTTTTCCAATGTGTAAGGGGTTGCAATGTGGAGTGACGGTGCATGTTTTGAGATGTGTAAGGGGTTGCAATGTGGAGTAACGGTGCATGTTTTCCGATGTGTAAGGGGTTGCAATGTGGAGTAACGGTGCATGTTTTCCGATGTGTAAGGGGTTGCAATGTGGAGTAACGGTGCATGTTTTCCAATGTGTAAGGGGTTGCAATGTGGAGTAATAGTATGTTTTCCGATGTGTAAGGGGTTTTGGGACCCATCAGGGCCCCAGTGGAGTCCAGGGACTTTGCCCCTGGGGAATTTTTCACATTTACAGTGCCAGTGCAGTCAATTTTACACCTAAAAAGATGAAGCAATTGATCTATAGATATTATTTGGGAGCCTGGGTCCATGAAAAATCATACTATTAGTTGGGAAAATGTTTATTTGCATTTAAATCATTGCATTATGTGAAGATTGGAATTAAGTTTTAAATTACCAATAATCAGGATAATAATTAGAATTAATAGGAGAACATGCTGAACTGGAAAATGTCACTGTTGGGTTGATTTTCAATGAAAGATGTGCAGCACAGAATAAAGAAAAGGAGTCTCTCACTCTCTAAACTAGGAGGGCTATCCTTGCCTGTTCTTGAGAAAAATGATCTGGCTGCTAGGCTATATTCAGTGCAATACTGGATTTTCAAAAATGTTAATGCCGGATGTACCCACATGAAACCATCTGGAAAACAATCTGACTATTCACTTCTCCTAACTGGTCACAAAAAAATTGTTTAAGCATTTAAAATAATAATTTTAAAAAAAGTATTTTACATACACTAAATGTCTGGTATAATGTTTAAATTTCTTTAGGATTAGACAATGATTATTTAAAACTGGAGGAGAACAAAGGTATTTCTTTCACAAAATAGAAAAAGCTTGGTCACAACACTGCAGGACATCTCTCAAAATGGCACACTGTTATCCTTTTACACAGCACAGTCAGTCACAATATAATATAGCAAAGGAACTCCTTCAGTTCTTTCAAATAAGACAAGTCCTCAAAATGACCACAATATAGCCTACACACTAATAGCATGAGTCCAATTGAAAAAATATGATTGCTGCATGCTAAGCCGTAAAACAAAAGACCATGAAACTGCAGGGCACAAATAAAAACGAAAGCAAAGAAAAACTGACAATATTAGCCTAACACTTGTAGCGGATATTTACTTAATTTAGTTATCTAGGGAATGAATCCCAACTACTAATTGTGTTCTCTTTTAAATCGATGACGACCAACAAACATACTTTTGGGGATGTACCTGCCACTGGTCAGGTATTTACTGAGCATCTACTGAGGTATTTACTGAGCATCTACTGAGGGAATAAGTAGTCACTCCGCAGAGCTCACTTTCTCTTTTGCTTCTAACAACCAGGTGAGCAGCTAGGACCTCGCGAGAGTGGCAGAGAATATTTTACATCGGAACAGGCAAGCACTCTTAATGCGCGGATATATAGTGAAAAGTGTTGAATTTAAATCAAAGGAATTAATGTTAAAACTTTACAATGCATTAGTAATTATTATCATTATTTATTTCTTAGCAGACACCCTTATCCAGGGCGACTTACAATTGTTATATCACATTTTTTTTACATACAATTCCATTATTAGTATTTTTTATTTAATTTTTTTAAACATTTTTACATACAATTACCCATTTATACAGCTGGGTTTTTACTGGAGCAATCTAGGTAAAGTATCTTGCTCAAGGGTACAGCAACAGTGTCCCCCACCAGGGTTTAAACCCATAACCCTTCGGTCAAGAGTCCAGAGCCCTAACCACTACTCCACACTACTGCCCTATAGAACATTCATCTAGAAAGGGTGCAAAGAAGAGCGACCAGAATTATTTAAAAGGCATGTCATATGCAGACAGGCTTAAAGAATTGAATCTATTCAGTCTTGAACAAAGAAGACGTGGCGATCTGATTCAAGCATTCAGAATTCAAAAAGGTATTGAAAATGTTGACCCAAGGGACTTTTTTGATCTGAAAAAAGAAACAAGGACCAGGGGTCACAAATGGAGATTAGATAAAGGGGCATTCAGAACAGAAAATAGGATGCTCTTTTTTACACAGAGAATTGTGAGGTTCCGGAACCAACTCCCCTGTAATGCTGTTGAAGCTGACACCCTGGGATCCGTCAATAATCTCCTTGATGAGTTTCTTGGATCAATAAGCTACTAACAACCAAACAAGCAAGATGGGCCGAATGGCCTCCTCTCGTTTGTAAACTTTCTTATGTTCTTATGTATTGGCGCACCTGCACCTCAGACACTGGGTGCTCTCCACTGTACACACCTGCTACGCACTACAGTTATGCTCAGGACCTCCTCCCTTTCGAGGGATCACGGTCATGTCCATGAGCGACCCTCTCCAAGTCTTGGCCCTCAGGCAGGAAGTAAATACATTAATTTTGAAACAAGCCATTTGTCTCGTAGAACCCATCTCTCAAAAAGAAAGATTCTACTCAAGGTATTTTCTAGTGCCAAAAAAGGACGGTGGCCTTCGCCCCATCCTAGACCTGAGACACCTCAGCGGGTTCTTAAGTGAGAGGAGGTTCCAGATGGTAACACTTCGTAACAACACAAAATAGAGAATTCATAAATACTTGTGGTCAAACTAGCTTAATGTGAGAAGAAAGGAGATTTAACAGCCAGTATTGCATATCATACCTGAATTCATACCATACGTTTAAGTCAGAAATGCTTGCACATAACCTTTGAATTCAGAATATGTAATAGCTTGGATTAATATACATTTCAACAAACATTATTTAAATAAGGAATCCTATGTTTAATCTATGCACCAATTGAAGTAATATGAAAAGTAGAGTTTATATGTAATAGTTTCGCGACAAGTTTCCCAGTGTTGCAAACAGCAAGGATCCGATCTCCGTAGTTAGTTGCAGCTGGATGTCTTGTGGTGACGTCAGCAGCGGGAAGTTCAAACAGAACCGCAATATTTATTTTGGAGATGGACAGCTTTAATGGTGTTGACCAGCAGGCAGGCAGGCAGGCAGGCAGGCAAGCAGGCACGTTGCTTGGAACATCGTATCCAATGGTTTCCATATTATTATTATTATTATTATTTATTTCTTAGCAGACGCCCTTATCCAGGGCGACTTACAATCGTAAGCAAAAACATTTCAAGCGTTACAATACAAGTAATACAATAAGAGCAAGCAATACAATAACTTTTGTTCAAGTAAAGTACAAGTTTGACAAACCACAATTCAATAATACAGCAGGTAATAGTGACAGTTACATCAGGATATGATTAAATAGTGATAGTTACATCAGGATGTGAGTAAAGTACAAAGTACTACAGGTTAAAAACTTGGCAGATTACAGTATTCTGAAGTACAGGATTAAATGCAGTAAAATAGGGGCTGATAAGAGCAAAATAAAGCACATTTACATGAAGGGTGATAGTGTCCCAGGATACAAACAGAGGAGTTCTACAGGTGCTCTTTGAAGAGGTGAGTCTTAAGGAGGCGCCGGAATGTGGTCAGGGACTGGGCAGTCCATAGCAACGGGTACTTCACAGACTGACATAGATTTCTTCGTAGGATGTTGGCAGTGAGTACCTTTGATGAAGGGACAGCACATTCCTTGAAGTGATCACATCTTGGATGGATGAGAGAGAACGGCCTGGATGAGCACCTCTTAGATGGAAGAGGGCCCTCTTAAAATAAAACAAACACAAGCTTAAATGCATTTAGGATAACCAATCAGAGAAGCTCTTGGCAACCTCTTAGGATTTGGTTAATTCAAAAAGAGGACGAATGTACCTCCATCGGACTCTGTGATAGGCGGATTTCAAATAAGATAGTATTTATGCATACTATACAACCACACCTCAATTAGCATTCTTAGAAGCATTGAGGAAAGCATGTTTAAAACCAAAACTCTCATAGTAAGATAACTCTTTCTGAGTATCTTGAAATTAACTAAAGATTTTAGTTTAATCTTCACCATGAAATACGCGTTCGGTACATACTAAACATGTGAGTGTTTATAGTAAAATAACTGTATAAAACATGTATATGACTGTTGACCAATATCTACAATACTCCCAGTGTAATGGTTTTACATACAAAAACATGTCATGCCTATGTACATTTATATCATATTAGATTTAATACAAAATAAAAACAAATATCTTTTTTAGACATAACAAGTTTCTTTTCTATCTATCCATTGACACTATTACCAACGTGTACTGTCAGTTTTATCCACTAGATGTCACTGTTGCCCATTAACCCTTAAAATGCCAGGCCTTTCAAATTCCTGGTTCCAGGAAGTCTCTTTCCAGTGAAATAAATTAATCAAGTTCTTCTGAAGCTTGGAGAGGGTGACATTTTCTACTGTTCTGTCAAATAAGAAGTTAGATCTGTTTCTTTCTTTACATAAACAAATGCAAGTTACGTGTTTTAAGTGGGAGGGAAGATTTTGGTCTATACAATCAGTATTACGTTTCATTAACCTCAATTCCCGATTAAAGGCAAAGCTCCAAAATATCATTACATTATGCCCTTTTCACATACAATATAGCCCGGGAGGGGACATGAGAGAAAAAAAAAAAAAACATATCTTAATCATGTGGCCATGAGATTATATATATATATATATATATATATATATATATATATATATATATATATATATATATATATATATATATACACAGTGCCTATAGTAAGTATTCACCCCCCTTGGACATTTTCACAGTTTGTTGTGTTTCAACCTGAAATCTTGATGCATTTAAATGGAATTTTTGTTCCTTTGATTTACACAACCTACTCAAGACTTTCAATGTGTGAAAAGTATTCACCCCCTTTGCTATGACACTCCTAAATAAGCTCAGGTGCAACCAGTTGCCTTCAGAATTCACATAATAAGTTAAATGGAGTCCATCTGTCTGCAATAAAAGTGGTTCACATGATTTCAGATTAAATACACCTGTCTCTGTAAGGTCACACAGTTGGGTAGTGCATTCAAAGCAAAGATACTACCATGAAGACCAAGGAGCTTTCAAAACAACTCCGGGATAAAGTTGTGGAAAGGCGCAGATCAGGAGAGGGGTATAAAAAGATTTCAAAGGCATTGAATATCCCTTGGAGCACAGTCAAGTCGATCATTAAGAAGTGGAAGGTATACGACACCACCCAGAATCTGCTTAGAGCAGGCCATCCTCCCAAACTGAGCAGCCGGGTAAGAAGGGCATTGGTCAGAGAAGCCAGCAAGAGGCCAATGACAACTCTGAAAGAACTACAGCGTTCCATGGCTGAGATGGAAGAAACTGTCCATGTGTCAAAAATAGCTGAGGTACTCCACAAATCTGGTGTGTATGGAAGAGTGGCAAGAAGGAAGCCATTTCTGAAAAAAAGCCCATGTAAAATCCTGCTTGGAATTTGCAAAAAGGCATGTGGGAGATTCTGAAAAGATGTGGCAAAAGACCATGTGGTCAAATGAATCAAAAATTGAACTATTTGGCCTAAATGCAAAGCATTATGTCCAGCGCAAACCCAACACAGCACATCACCCAGGTAACACCATCCCTACTGTGAAGCATGGTGGTGGCAGCATCATGCTATGGGGATGCTTTTCATCGTCAGGGACTGGGAAGCTTGTCAGGGTAGAGAGCAAAATGGATGGAGCTAAATACAAGCAAATCCTTGAAGAAAACCTGCTTCACTCTGCAAAAGACCTAAGACTGGGACGGAGATTCACCTTTCAGCAGGACAATGACCCCAAGCACACAGCCAAAGCGACACTGGAGTGGCTTAAAAACAAGAAAGTGAATGTCCTAGCGTGGCCCAGTCAAAGCCCGGACTTGAATCCAATTGAGAATCTGTGGCAAGACTTGAAGATTGCTGTCCACCAACGATCCCCATCCAATTTGACAGAGCTTGAACAATTTTGCCAAGAAGAATGGGCGAATATTGCATGATCCAGATGTGCAAACTTGGTAGAGACTTACCCCAAAAGACTCACAGCTGTAATTGCTGCCACAGGTGGTTCTACCAAGTATTGACTCAGGGGGATGAATACTTATCTAACCAAGACATTTCAGTTTTTTTATTTTTCAATAACTGTTGTTTCACAATAAAAAATCTTTTTTTTACCCTCTGAAAAACAGTTGTCACGTCAATTTCAGTTCCCGAATCTGCTTGTCAATTTCATTACTGTTTAGCCAGAGAGCACACGCAGACACAATAAAAGGAAAACTTGCTTCCGGAACATTAAACGATGAAGTACTGGGGAGAAATAAAATAGGCTACTATTTAAGAATAATAATGGCAAAAGTCGACCCCATCCAACATATATATTATAACACAGCCTCACTCACGGTCGTGCGTTTGGAACCTATAAATCAGACACAGCACAAAGGAACTTTTAGTTTTAGCGCTTTCGCACACTTTTAATAGAACAAAATAAATAAACAAAAACCTAACTCCCACTCTGAGTACTAACCGAACACTGATGCAGGTCCCTGACTAGCTCGCAGGATATCTACGCCGTTTACCTGACATAAAAGCATCAATTTAACAAAAAAAGGCTCCACACAGTACCTTTACATTATTACGATTGAGCACACTATCAATCGGGCTCTCCACACAGCAGCAGCCCCAAAGAGACTGGCTGCTCTCTTTAAGAAACATATAAAAAGGTTGTTAAAATTCAATTTGGCAAACTTTAGGTTTATTAGACAAAACGTATCTGTTACTGCTGCTAAATTGTATTTACATTCTATGATTTTATCTCATGTGTCCTATTATGTAATTGCCTGGTCACAAGCTGGGATGACTGCAATTAAGACTCTGAATTCTTTGTATAAACAAAGTCTTAAAATTCTAGATAAAAAGCCGACAAGATATCACCACTGTTATATACTCATGAAATATAACATAAGTTTCGATAATTGTGTAAATTACTCATATGTATGTTTGGTTTTTAAGTCTTTGCAGGATAGCTCCCCCACCATTAAAGGAGTTTATAAAACTCTGCTCAGATGGTAATGATAGAATTACTACAGCACCTATAAGAGGTGATTGCATAGCTCCAAGACGACGTACTAAGTTTGCACAGACAGTTCTCTCAATTAAGGGTACCATGTTTTGGAATTTACTATTGGATGATATAAAAGGTTCTTATAACTAGAACAGTTTTACAACTAAATAAAAAATGTGGTTAAAACAAAGACAAGTCTGTAGTTATGTATTTTTATTTTTAATACAATGGTATTTATAGCTTTGTAATATATTATGCATTGTAATGAAAATTATTCGTTTTAATATCTCTAAGATAATGATTTTATTATATTATAAGGGTTGGGTGGGTATTTATTAAGGGAATTAATTTAAGTTTTATTTATTATGCTGACAAAAGTACTGGTATTTGGTAGCTGATATTTTTATAATTATAATACAGTATATGGGATTTTGGTTTACATGAACTAATCTTGTTGTATTTATTGTAATGCTGTTTGTATGTGTATATATATAATTTTTTTATTATATATTTTTTTTTTGGTTTCTTATGAGCCCAGGGACTTCTGATGTAAATTAGCTTATAACTAAGTCTGGCAACAATAGCTCTTGTGACTTGTCATGAATGTTAAAAATTGTACACTGTCCCTGTTAAATATATGTTTGATTATATATATATATATATATATATATATATGTGTGTGTGTGTGTGTGTGTGTGTGTGTGTGTGTGTGTTAGTTGTAGCCCACACCATTCAAGTTCATCTCTTTGTTCTTCTGTATGATTTGGGACTGAACAGATTCAAGATTAATCTAAGCTTCCTGTCGCCTGCTGATAAGTGCGTTTACAATCGACAATTGTAATGCATGAGATCAGATAATTTTATTAATTGCTATTCATGCAGAATACTTCACACAGGTTTACATTAAAAACTGACAGGCTGTAAAGTTTAAGTGTATTTATTTTAAAATGCTGGGATGGCAATATTTCCATATTCTGGCTTCTTAAATGCTAAGAACAAGAGACGTTCCGCAAGGAGTGATGACGGTTGCTCAATGTGATTTTAAAACAGTGCCTGCCTTATAACAATAAAGAAAAGCTTTAGATTACAACTGCTCTTTGAAGTTGATTTTACTGATATAGTGAGGTGATACCAAGGATGTTTCCCAATGTTAGGCATCTGTTGTCACTTACAGTACATGGTGTTAAAAAATAAGAAGTGCATACAATAACCTAGATCCTCTCGTAGCCAACCTTGTAACCTTGTAACACAAGGTTGTAACACCAAAATAATATACTTTTATATATCTCAATTAAATAACATACATGTATATTTTAGATCTGGTTACATTTTATTTATTTTCTGACCAGGCTCTTTTAGAATTCTAGGGGATATAATCCGCAATATATTATTTGCACTTATCCATACGGTAATATATATTTTAGGACATGGAGATATTGTAACAACCTGTGTTTCATGAGATGTGTTGCAGGACAAAACCCTGATTTATTTCACAAAGCCCTCATACAATAGTGGAAATGTAAGTACTGACCCTGTTCTAGCATACAATGATGTAGCTAAATCCTGCTTGCGCTTATTGTTGACGCTCTCTTTCTTATATACTGTAACTAAGTGTTACTTGCTTATAGTGGCACCTAACATAAAAAGCTTCCCAATGATGCCAGTCTGATTTGCAGACATATGTCAAGTGTTTCAACGCACCAAACTGGCTGGTAAAGAGCTGACCAGGTGACAATAAACCAAACACTGTTAACTATGTGTACAAAAGTTAACCCTCCCGTTTTCCCACTCTCTACAGGTTCTTTTGGGATTCTGTAACACCAACCCCGACCCCCCCAGAGGAACATTCAAGGACCACAACACAGGTAAGTAAGCTTCAATTTTTATTGCAATGAATGGTCACAATAATCTTTATCAAAATAACAATTTAATAAAGCACAATCCCAACTAAAACTATGAATACAACATTGATCTAAAATAGCAAGTCTTACTAAAACAATTGGCTTAGGTTAACACTATCTAAAAGCAAGTTAAATTGTGCAAATAGGCAGGGAGGGTCCCGGTACTTCTTGACGGTGAGAAGACAGGCCTTAGCACAGAAAGATATAACCTTGTATTCCTTGTGTCCCGGCATGTAGCATCACTCCAGGCCGAAACTGGCCCTTGTCCTCTTCACTGTAGATTAGCCCCACAGAGACAGGCTCCCCGTCCAGAATGCTGTCCCGTTGATCACTGTCCAAATAGGGGTCAGCCCAAAACCCCAGGCCCAGGTACCTGCTGTAACAAGCCAAAAGAACAAAACAAAGCCACCGTCAGTGCCGTTCCGTTGCAACGTATTGTATCTCAATTTTAAGTTTCTAACAATAGTCCAGCAGGTTGTCTTATATACAGACCACCACAATAATGATGTACAATCGGTATAATGCTATTTGACACACTTCAGACCTCCTATATAGTAGTAAAGTCAATATACAGTGCCCTCCACAAGTATTGGGACAGTGAAGTCAAAATTGCTATTTTTGCTGTACACTCAAGCAATATGAAAATACGAGTAAAAGATTAATATGAGGCAAAAGTACAGAATGTCACCTTTTATTTCTGGTGGTTTCAAGACATACATGTTTTACCAACTAAGAATAACAGCACTTTTAGAGTTCCATCCCCCCATTGTATGTGAGCATAAGTATTGGGACAATTCAACTTAAAGCAAATATAAAAAGTATAAAAGCTAGTATTTAGTCGCAAATCCCTTGCATGCAATAACAGCAGTGAGTCTGCGACCCATTGACATCACTAAACTCTTGGCATTGTCCTTTGAGATGCTTTGCCAAGCCTTTACTGCAGCCATTTTCAGCTGTTGCTTGTTTTGGGGAGTTTCTGACTTCAGTCTCCTCTTCATCAAGTGAAATGCATGTTCAATCGGATTTAAATCAGGAGGTTGACTTGGCCAGTCTAAAACTTTCCACTTTTTTCCTCTGATGAACTCCTTGGTTGCGTTGCGTGTGTTTTGGGTCACTGTCCTGTTGCATTGTGAAGCGCCGCCCAATGAGTCTGGTGGCATTTTCTTGTACATTGGTAGCCAAGATGCTTCTGTACACTTCTGAACTCATTCTGTTGCTGCCATCATTTGTTACATCATCAATAAAGATGAGTGATCCCGTTCCAGAGGCAGCCATGCATGCCCATGCCATGACACTACCTCCACCATGCTTCACAGATGAGGTGGTATGCTTTGGATCATCTGCAGTTCCTTTTTTTCTCCACACTTTTGCTTTCCCATCACTTTGATAAAGGTTAATCTTTGTCTCATCTGTCCATAAAATTCTGTTCCAAAACTCTACTGGCTCATCTCTGTACTTTTTAGCAAATTCTAATCTGGCCTTTCTGTTTTTGGTGCTGATCAGAGGTTTGCATCTTGCAGTGCAGCCTTTGTAATTCTGCTGCCGAAGTCTGCTGTGAACAGTAGATTGTGACACTTTCACCCCAGCATTCTGGAGGTTCTTGGTGATTTCACTGACACTTATTTTAGGGTTGTTTTTCACAGCTCCGGTCATTTTTCTTTCATCAACTGCTGTTGTTTTCCTTGGTCGACCTAGTCATTGCCAATTGCTGAAGACACCAGTGGTTTCTTTCTTTTTCAGGACATTCCAAACTGTTGATTTGGCTATGCCCAACTTTTGTGCTATGGTTCTAATTGAGTTCCTCTTTTCTTTTAGCATCCAAATCGCTTGCTTTTCTTTCAGACAGCTCCCTAGTCTTCATGTTGGATTATGCCTACTGACACCAAATGCAGACTCCAAAGGCAAAAGCAAAGGATAGAACTGAGACTACACATTCACAGCTCTTTTATGTGTGAACAATCAATGCAACAGGAAACACCTGAGCAATTAGAAACACCTGTCCCAATACTTATGCTCACATAAAATGGGGGGATGGAACTCTGAAAGTGCTTTTATTCTTAGTTGGTAAAACATATAAAAGGTGACATTGTGTACTTGATGGCTCATATTCATCTTTTAATTGTATTTTCATATTGCTTGAGTGTAAAGCAAAAATAGAAATTTTGACTTCACTGTCCCAATCCTTATGGAGGGCACTGTATGTGTTGTACTGTCAAATAAAATGGTTTCCAATCGCACACTGAACAAACTTATTCTAGCCCTGTGAACTTATCTGCAAGCTAGAAAGGGTTCACCGCTCAAACAAAAGTACTACTACTTGGTTGTAACTTCCCTTTATCTCTTCGTCCAACTTTTCCAGGTTCTTCCTGCAGTCTGTTCCTCCAGCAATTTCTCTCATCCACTTCCTGGTCTGGGTCCTCCGGCAACACAGTCTGCCCTGCTCTCTGCCTGCACTGTGCAGGCAGCAGAGAGTGACATGAAGACAGGATTCCCGCGGTACAAGAAAGAATGGTGTTAAATTTTGCGGGATGGGATAGTACAGGAGTGAAGCTCATGGGAACAGGCAGGACCAGGAAATAAAAAAAAATAAACCTCTCAGGACGGGCAAAAATTGGATTTTTTGCTCTTTAAAGTTGTAAAAGGCCTATGATATGGAACTTGACTGTTACCATAAACATATAAAATAATATTAACAGGTCTCACTTGAACATATAATCACATTAATTTTACCAAATTATGTTTAATCGTGCTACAATGAATCAAATAATACCTGGAAATACACAGAGGGCAATCTCCATTTCCTGGTTTGGGGCCAGGAGACAGAGGGTGATACCCGCAGGCTCCTTGCATCTGCCAGTATGGATGACAGATACAGTGAAAGTGAGAGTAGCCTAATTTTATCAGTTTCAGACACCTCTTATGAATGTGAATCATGAAGTGATGGATCTGATGTAGAGAGAGAAAACAAGGATTGTCTCCCGTATCAATTCGAGCCATATGCTTTCGAATCAGAAGGGTCAAACTCTGAGAGAGACTGACAACACCAACGCTGAGGGACAGAAGGTGTGCGCGGAGAAACAGCGTCTTGGCAACACGGAATGGTGAATAAAAATCCTTACGTTTAACATAGACTGATACTTAGAATATTTTATATTAACCAAAATTGTATAGTTATGTCAGTCCTTTAGTTAACAATATTGATACATGAATTATTGATACTAGCAGAATAACCGAACGCTGTGGATTGCTACTGGCATGTATTTAACATATCTCTCTCTATATATATTGTATGTACAGTATATTAAGGATGTGCACAGTTTCGTTTTTTTGTGATTAATACCCCTAATCATAATGCAGAGATGTCAAACATGTCGGCTATGTAATTGGTACAGACTCATTTATAAAACCCTAATCGGGAAATCACCCCTCTATTAAAGAGAATTGTTGACTATATCGGTCTCCTATTACAACCTTTGATTCTGCAGTTTGATTAGTTTAATTGTCCCTCGTGTTTTTACTGCTGTTGGGCATAACTCATTCCAATATGCAGCTGCTCACGATTGGAATGAGTTACAATCAAGGCTTAAACTCCCTGGTTTTATCTCAGAGGGTGTTTTCTTTTCTAGACTTGAAGCTCTTTCCCCTATTTCATGTGCTTGTCAGAGCAGACACTGATTTTATTAGTTTTTTTTTTTTTTTTTTTTTTTTTTTTTTAATTGATTTCGTATTGCTGTAATGTCTCTAACTGTCTATGTATTGTTGTTTGTTGTATTTATGTTGCCTCTTGGCCAGGTCAGCATTTTAAATGAGAACTTGTTCTCAATGTCTTTACCTGATTAAATAAAGGTTTGAATTGAATGAATGAAAGGCTACGATTTGGCCGTAGCTATGAGGGGCCAAACAGGCCATAATTCATATACTCTGTGTATGTAGTACATTGCTTTGTGTGTGTACTATATTATTATTATTATTATTAGTTTATTTAGCAGACACCTTTATCCAAGGCGACTTACAGAGACTAGGGTGTGTGAACTATGCATCAGCTGCAGAGTCACTTACAACTACGTCTCACCCGAAAGACGGAGCACAAGGAGGTTAAGTGACTTGCTCAGGGTCACACAGTGAGTCAGTGGCTGAGGTGGGATTTGAACCAGGGACCTCCTGGTTACAAGCCCTTTTCTTTAACCACTGGACCTTTAACACTGTGTGTACTATATCGGTTTGCGTGCATACTATATTGGTTTGTGTGTGTACTATATCGGTTTGCGTGCATACTATATTGGTTTGTGTGTGTACTATATCGGTTGTTCATGTGACCTAAGTGGGCGGGGCAGTAGTAAAATGAAAACACCGTGTAACAAAATTTTTTTTTTTTTTGGTTCCTGGGTAGTAAGTGTTATTTCCTAATTGCTTATGCCTCAAAAGTATAGAAAATGGCTATTATTCCCCACAAACTTTGCTTTTGTGACCAGGACAGTGATATTTTGAAATTTACCTATTTCCAATGAGAAAACGGGTGAATTTGTGTCTTTTCGTTCACATAAAGTCAGAAAAAAACAACATATGAATCCAAATTAACATGTATTTATACTAAAGTAATACAAAAATGACTACAAAAGATTTAGAAGTGAGTAGTTTTTCGAGATTTACGATTATACTGTAAATCACTTTCACAAATCAGCCCCCAAATGTAGTCTCCCATCATGTTCTCGTTATACTGTCCTTGGTAGCGGCGTTCAAAGTCCAGTATATCCTGGATGAAAGTGTGCAAGTCACAGATCAGAGGAAGCGTCAACAACCTTTTTCCAGCTTCTTCATCCGTCAAGATGGGCTCTGCTTCTGCCACAATGTGACCAGTCTGTTCGAGGCAATCGGAATCGCCTGTAACCAGAATGAGTGGCGCCTCTTCATTGAAAGCTCATCCAGGAGCCTCAAAGCCGTGCTGCTCCTTAATGGTAACAAGTACCCGTCTCTTCCCCTGGCTCACTCGGTGCACCTCAAAGAGGATTACAACAGCATCAAGACCTTGCTGGACGCCTTCAAGCATGATAAGTACGGCTGGGAGGTCATAGGAGACTTCAAAATGGTGGCATTCCTGATGGGTCTCCAAGGCGGTTTTACCAAGTTTCCCTGCTATCTTTGCCTTTGGGATAGCAGGGACACCAAGGCGCACTACCACAGGCGGGACTGGCCACAGCGGACCGAGTTCTCTGTGGGGAGGAACAACGTCAAGTGGGAGCCACTGGTGGACCCCCGGAAGGTTCTGATGCCACCACTGCACATCAAATTGGGCCTTATGAAACAATTTGTCAGAGCTCTAGATAAGGAGTCGTCAGCCTTCAAGTACCTTCAAGACTTCTTCCGTAAGCTGTCTGAGGCAAAGGTCAAAGCCGGTGTCTTCGTCGGACCACAGATAAAGAAGATCCTGGAGTGCAATGAATTCCCCAAGAAGCTCACTAGTAAGGAGAAAGCGGCTTGGAACAGCTTTGTCGCAGTGGTTCGGGGCTTCCTGGGCAATCACAAGGCCGAAAACTATGTGGAGCTGGTTGAGACTCTGGTGAAGAACTACGGCACAGTGGGCTGTAGGATGTCCCTCAAAGTCCATATCCTTGATGCTCATCTTGATAAATTCAAGGAGAACATGGGAGCATACTCGGAGGAGCAAGGCGAGCGCTTCCACCAGGATATACTGGACTTTGAACGCCGCTACCAAGGACAGTGTAACGAGAACATGATGGGAGATACATGTTAATTTGGATTCATATGTTGTTTTTTTCTGACTTTATGTGAACGAAAAGACACAAATTCACCCGTTTTCTCATTGGAAATAGGTAAATTTCAAAATATCACTGTCCTGGTCACAAAAGCAAAGTTTGTGGGGAATAATAGCCATTTTCTATACTTTTGAGGCATAAGCAATTAGGAAATAACACTTACTACCCAGGAACAAAAATTGTGTTACATAGTGAAATCAATGCGGCAACAGTATTGGACTGGTGCTGTCCACGTGGAGACTGAACGAGGGAGAGGTAGGTGTATTATTTGATCAATGTAGTTTAGAATTTTGTAAACCGTTTCCGTAATTAATATACCCTACTATCAGTAGTTAATAAAGGACCGTATACTCCTGACATGTATTTTCAGTTTGTAAAATAATAATGCGATTTGAAATGCTGAGGTTTAAACGATTTTGGTCACAAAGTGAAATTAATATTAATTTGAACCAAAATTAAATCGTCAAATTAATGAACGACGATTTATACATAAACAGCATCTATAACCCGTATGCACCGTGACTTATTTTAGTATTTGTATTCCTTTAAAAAAGAAAAGTGGCCGTAGGCCTAATAACGATTTGTACATCCTTTGAGTACGAGCCCGGCCCCTATTTACCATTTTCTCTATGAGAAAAATAATAAACTTTCAAAGAATTGGTCGAAGTCGCAGTTATTTGTTTCAGGTTCTGTGTCATGGAGGATCGGCGGAACATAAGTATTTGCAGAAATCTTATTTCGTCAGTTCTTAGCAGCCCTACTGTCCTCAGAGCTGTGGACGAGGCACTACACCAGACAAACTCGCCATCAGACAGCGTAGCTCAACTAAATCAAAACACAGAATCTGACCACCACGTGGAGTCCCCAGTTGACAGTGAAGTTAGGAGAATTTTTCGGAGCAGAATTCTTGCTAACGCATTTCGTTTTACTGCGAGATTAAACATGTCGCAGAATTCACGGAGTTCCTCAAGACTGTCTGCAAAAAGGTACGTTTTTACGCCCAATTCATCAAAATTAACGGATGAAAAATGTATATATATAGATAAAACCCTGTTTGATGGTATATTCATTAATTGATGGCAGTAGCACAATTCATAGTTTAATCAATCATCAAGGATGGCTTTTGAGTAACAATATGTTTGAGTGAAAGGTTTGTCTTATTAATAATAATAGTAATAATAATGATAATAATAATAAATGTTATTGAATGAATTAGTGACTCTGCTTTTGAGTATAATTCTAATAATTTATCCCTGCCATAGGACATACATTATCAACTTAAAATGTAGGTCTTTTGTACAGTTAGTAGTAGTACAGATCCATGACATATTGACATGGAGTTTTTATTATGGTATGAATATTAACCTTTGGCATCACCATCAAACAACATGTTTAGTTCTTGGCGTTTTGTCACAGTTGTCCCCTTGTATTCAAAGATCTAATAAAGCCTCCAAAGTTATTTTTGTTATATCTACTATAAGTAAGAATACTAACAATTTTATTATAAATAAAATATGATATGTATGTAACCATAGTCATAATATTGTTAATTTAGATGTACAACATATCGAAACATTGGGCAGCTGGCTCTCTATATATATTTCCCCAAATTTTTCCTATCATAGAAACTTAAAAAGAGGGATATGTGGTCCTAACACTTTCACAAAGGAGGTAGTGTTACTCCCAGATCCTACTGCTGAATTGGTTCCTCGACGGGGAACGAAGCAATGGCTGTTTGATAATGGTCATGTCAAGAACGCAGTGGAGTTTCAAAAAGACTGGGATGCCAAGACCGTAATGGAACATCTCCAAATGGTTTTTCAAGATAAAATTGATTCCACCACACAGTGAGTGTGTATATGTTTGCATAAAGTCTTTGTTTTCATTGAATGTTAAGTGTGTATTTTCTTTTAAAAAAAAAATAGGAACATGGAGTTACTGTAGATATTTCAGAATACATTTATAGATTTATTAGAAGAACAATATGTTGCAGTGCTATACAATGAAGGGATTATTACATTGAAAACCTTACTGTTTTCAGCATATATGTACACTTTGTTATTAATGTCTTAAAATATGTTTCTACAAATATAAATTGTATTTGTTTCTAATATAGCTTTGTATCTTAAATGCAGATTTGAAATTCTAATGGGACTTCATAATAAAGTGGTAAAGCCTAACCTGGTTGCTGGCCAAACTCTTGAGTGGATTTTTAATTCACAAAATATTTGCATCTAAAGCCTTGTATCTTAGACCAAACAAGATGCTGCTTCAGATGCCACATGATGACACAAACAAGGTATGTTTAGATATTGCATTCATTAAAGTAATTAGAGTCTGTCAAAGTAATTCACTAATTTTTTTATATGTTTCAGATCACAAATGCATATGCCAATGACCTTCAAGATGAATCACAGAAGCCTTTAAATGACAAGTCACATTGTGAAGTACACCAATAAGTTTCCTTACAAAATATGAAATGTAATTTTAATAAAGGCTTGTTAAAACACATTTTGAAATATACATTTATGTGGAATGTAATATTTGCATTTTAGTGATTTCCTTTTTTTGTTTTTTTATTAATTACTATTTGCTTTACATGTCAAGTCAGAATCAATGTAAAAATCACATTAAAGTTCTATTAAGATACATTTGTTTTTTTATTGTGAGCAGAACGGGTGAAGAACTGCACCAAGAGATACCAACCCTTCAGCTGACAAACACTGATGTTATATGCAGCACACCGTTCTCTGATTTAGGGAATTACGAAGTCTGTTCTGTTTCACCACTTCAGTTGACACAAACTCGGACACCTCCAAACCTACATTCCAGCTGCACAGCCACTGCAGAAGAAAGTAAATCCAGTGACCCATATCAGTACGTATTGCTGTTTGCAGCATTTAAATAAAACTGCTTAAATTGAAAAAGTATTTTAAGGTGCTTCAAGTGAAATTGTTGAAAAATGTATTTAACAATGCAGAAGGTTAAAATGAAGACCCTTCTGATAAATGTAGCAAAAAACATGTCAGCATAGCTACTATAGAAAGAAACTTATAAAATCCATTTCTGCTTAATTTAAAATTTTCTGCGCCATAATTCATAAAAATAGGTTAACTTGACCCATGACTTGCTATGAAATTATATAAATATATTGTTTAATATTCTGATTGTTTGACATTTGTAGTATTACATCGTGTTTAGTTTCAATGCTTCTCTTGTTGTGCAGTCAGTATATCAACATATTGGATTTAACTCAAGATGACAACTCTGAAGCTGCCATTCTTTTTGGATGACAATCTTATTGAACCATCACATGATGGGTAAGGGTGGTTCTGAAGGTTTCAGTAAGAGTTTCACTATCTTATTGAATTATTATTTTTTTTAGTTGGAAGGATTTTACTTTATTTTCTCTATGTGAACATTTATCTTTTCAGTTTCCTTCTTGAAGACATCCTCGGTAATCTAGCTAAAGCAATAAATGACGAGGAAATCAGTATTTTTAATATTAACAGATCTACTGTGTGGGAAGGTGCACTGCATGGATTCCAAAGAAATACATATTCCCCAACCAAAAGAATATCTGTGAAATTTACTGATGATGTGGGCCATTCTGAAGGTGCAATTGACATTGGTGGACCTCGCAGAGTTCTTACGACTTCTAATGAAGCACCTGCAGACCAGCTGTCTATTTATAGGACCAGAGAATCAAAAACATCTATGTTTAAATAGTTCAGGTATTTGTATTTTATTTATGAAACAAACAGTAACAACGGAAATGTATATTGTTTTGTACATGTAATGTAAAAAAGCCTATAAGATACTAAACTATTAACTACTACAGGACAGGTGATACACAGTGCCCTAACAACATATTAGAATGGTATGTTCACTAATATTTAGTTTGGTACCTGTATTATACATTACAGAAGTATTAGCATGTACAGAAATCATGTAGCAAGTTAGTATGTTACTTGTTAATCAAACTTTTTTTTTTTTCCAATTCTACATATGTGTACTTGAAGTAATAAATTTGCTTTTCTGCTTCATCAGTGCAATATGTCCTAGACCCGAAGCTTGAGAAACCTGGATTCCTGAGCAGAATCATTTCATCATTGAAATTGTTTGGGGTAAATATGTATTTTTAAGTCTGAACAAACAACATTTGACAAAAGCTAATCTTTTCCCAGCTGTGAGATCAGATGACTACTTCATTGCCGGAGGAGCTATTGCTGTGAGCCTTGTACATGGTGGACCACCTCCCCGATTTCTGGCAACTGAATTATATGATGCACTAGTGAGAGGACCAGAAAATGTGACCTCTGATTTCCAGAAAATTCCAGATGAAGATTTAAAGTCAAAACTGGAGAAAGTAAGTGTTTATTAAAATGTAGGTGTTCTTTTAAAAATGATGATTCTGATTGATTCTATCAATTAAAATGTTATATTTTTATATTCTTTAACACAATGAAGTTCAAAAAGGTTCCTACATATTGAGCAAAACCTGCAAACTTAGTTTCAAGCCATGGATTAGTCATGGAAAACTGATGACAACATAGCAGAATGACTGGTATACAGTAGTGTGTTATCTACTTCACAGCTGGAGAAAATTGTTCATATTTACCTTAAACAAAAAAATACATTAAAGTTAATTAAATCAATGAAACTAAAAAGTTGTGATAGGTGATAAGTCTTACAGTTTAGAAATCCCTTGCATATACAGCACACCCTCGCTATAACACCCTTCATTATAATGAACCTTTGGCTATAACGAACCTGGCCCCTGGACCAAAAATAAAAAATTAAAAAAAAGATCATATAAACACATACTGTCAACATACCGGTTTGTACGCACAGGATGCCACCTCTTTTATCTTAATAAAAAGCGCGCTGTGTAACTATAGATCCAAAATCTTGAATCGTATTTTGTTATACTTGTACTTGCTAGAATAAAAGTCATTGTATTTTTATCTTGCTCTTAATTGTATTATTACTTGTACTGTGATTCTTGAAATGTATTTTTGTTTACGACTGTAAATCGCCCTGGATAAGGGCGTCTGCTAAGAAATAAATAATAATAATAATAATAATAATAATAATAATAATAATAATAATAATAATAATAATAATAAAATGAAAATCATTTTATGTTGCAACAAAGCTGGAAACTATATTGATTGTTAAAAAAAAGTAGTAACATAGTCAATCTTTTCATGTCGGGATGATTTGGAATAAAAGCTCAGTTTGGGATTCTTGCATGTTGGATTAAGATTTGATGCACTTTGAAACGATTCATGTCAGATTGATTTTGAATAAATGTTAAGCTTTAATTCAGGATTTGTGCTTTCTGTACTGCGTTTCAATTCTTTAACAAACAGAATAAAGCAAAGGCAGAATACTGCATACTTGAGACGAATAGGTACGTGTAATTCTACTTGTATTCATAATTTCATCTCATTAATTTACTCCAACAGTTTATCATTCATTTTGATTGTCCTTTCGCTATAACAAACCCCTCGATATAACGAACAAAAGGCTTTGACCCCAACAGGTTTGTTATAGCGAGGGCGTACTGTATTATCAAATCCAGACTAGTATCAGTATAACACAAATTGAGAAATGATAAATTTGTATTTCAGATTGCTGATGCGCAAAGTTTAGAAGCAGCAGTGGATGCTGTCTTGATGTCACAGGATTTCTTCAGTTTAGCAGGGTGTTTGCCTCATGTGACTTCTCTAGAAGGTCATAAACAGCTTGTAAAAGAAGCTACAAACTGGTATTTCTTTGGGCAAACAAGCAGTGCAATGTAAAGTGTTCTATTTTGAATGTGGTTTTGTTGCACTGCAGTTATTAGTTGATTCTACATCAATCTTTGAAAGTGTTTTTAAACTATGCTATTTTTCAATTTTGAGGAAAGTTAAACATTAAACCTACATTCCAAACTGCACTGGTTTTAAAGCTGGACTTTTAAAGAGATTTAGATTAAATATAAAGAGGTACATTAATTGAATTTATATATATCATATAAGGGTCAATTATATGAAGTCTTTCTCTTATTCGCCACCGTTGCACTCTGATGTTGCGGGAACGTATGCTGCCAGAAATATATGTCTCTCCTGCATTTGGAGTTGAACGCCTTATTTCAAGGATCAGATTATCAAGCTCAGAATCAGGGATGCTGCTGAAGCTGGAGTATGTAAGAAGCCCCAAACGTTGACGGAGTCGGTATATGGTGCGCGTTCCAACAGACAGAAGTCTTGAAATGGAAGTCCAGGAAAATCCAAGATCACTAAGGTTTTCCAAAAGGTTCCTAGTTATCTGATACCTGAAAGTATTAATATATTTTATTTTAAACTGATTTCTTTGTATTTGGTGAAATATTTTGCTTACAACCTAAAACAAGGGTGGCCAACTCCAGTCCTTGTGGGCCACAATGTCTTCTGTTTTTTGTAACAACCAAGCTGTCAGTTTATTGGCCGAATTATTTGATAAACTAGAAAGAATAATACTTTTGCTCTGGCCTAATTTTGTTGTACAGATACTGAACCTTCAATCAAGTACATATTTTAAATCATCAGTATGTAAAATATCCTGGAAAATGTCTCATAAAACCTTAAATATTTTCCAGTAGCCAAATAATTAGATCTATAAAGCAAGACCTGAAGTTGGAATAAAAACCAGAAGGCACTGCAGCCCACGAGGCCTGGAGTTAGCCATCCCTGACCTAAGGTATGAGAAATGATTGGCAAGATTGCATGCTAAAATGTTAATAAAGCACTAAAATGCTTTAACATCATTTTCTTTTACGTTTCCTTACAACAGCTTCCTGTAATAAGCCTAAGCTTGATAAAACGTAATCGTATTCCAATAAAACTCCAACCTATTACATTAACCTTTCATTGTGTAAGTATACATGTAACTATACCCATCTGTAGTTCTTTACAGTAGCTAGTGAATTTATTAATGTTCTCAGTAGTCATTTGCTGAAAGTTAAAATGTAAATTGAAAATCTTAAAATAACTAATAGGCTAAACAAGTAAGCAATCAGTAAGCAATGCAATAACAGAATCACTTAATGTGTGATAGACAGTTAATAACCTTTATGTACAATATACAGTTAATAAACAAGCAGTGTGCTTAAAGAAGCAGGGATATCTAATCCCAAGCCAAGAAATAGACAGCAGAGTTTTTAAAATCACTATATCACTTTAGATGTTAAAATATTTACTTTTTAAAATATTGTTTTTGGAGTTAAGATGTAAGTAATATAACTTAGTACTAAAAGGATAAGTGTAATAAATATTGTGTTTGGAGTTAAGATGTAACTAATATAACTTAGTGCAAAAAGGGTAAGTGTAATAAATATTGGCTTACCTTGGTCTTCCAGGGTTTTCACTGAAAAAACGACCAGGAATCAGTCCTCTCTGGTTTGTGGAAGGGGCAAAACTGAGAAATTCTTCATTTCTTTCTAGCCACATATTCTTTCTTCAAGTTGTTCATACAGGCAAATTAATGCACAAAGTAGTTGATTAAGAATAATGAAAGCTTGATTTTGAATGGAAAAAGAGGCAAGGATACTAACAATTGCAAAAATCAACTGAAGATGATCTCCAAGATGACGATGAATTCGCTCAAGTTGAGTAGCATCATTCTGCACAGTTTCAATACTGGACACTGTGTGATCAATACTTAAAAAATAATCTGTTATATCTTGCTCAGATGACATCTTTCAAAAATGTGTTTCTCTCCAAATCTTCCCATGAGGTATTTGGCTGTTAGTGATTGTCTGTTGACTAATCTCCACCCACTAAAGGTCACAGAAGTCAGTAATGAATATGCATAAACCAATATTTTATGCAGGCAAACCAATATATTCTGACAAAATTAATACTACACATGCTAACCAATATAGTATGCACACAAACCGATGTAGTATGCACACAAACCAATATAGTACACACACAAATCAATATATTATACAGGCAAACCAATACAGTACACACACAAACCAATACAGTACACACACAAACCGATATAGTACACACACAAACCAATATAGTACACACACAAACCAATATAGTACACAAGCAAATCAATATAGTATGCACACAAACCGATATAGTACACACACAAACCAATATAGTACACACACAAACCAATATAGTACACAAGCAAATCAATATAGTATGCACACAAACCGATATAGTACACACACAAACCAATATAGTATGCACGCAAACCGATATAGTACACACACAAACCAATATAGTACACATACAAACCAATATAGTACACACACGCAATGTACTACATACACAGAGTATATGAATTATGGCCTGTTTGGCCCCTCATACGTAGCAGCTACTATTTTTTGGAGGTACTGCTTCGGTGCTACGTTGAAGGGGTATGTATAATACTACGATTTTTAATAAATAAATACATGATGGATACTCCCTGAACATTTATGAAATATTATTTCAATACCATGGTTTTTTTTGTTGTTGTTTATCTTTTTAATGAATTAATGGTTTGTAATACTGTATTTCACTGACAGTTTATTGTGGCATTGACATACTAAAACTCTGAACAGTTGTTTTTATATTACCGAATTTATATATTACATCATTATATTGCACATTGTGCTTATAAAGACCCTCTGCTTGCACTGTATTTTTTTCTGAAAAAACAAATTACTAGTAGTATACCAGTAGTGTTTAATGCAAAACCCTATAACCTAATTTTATACATGAATACGAAAATATCTGTACCTCCAAATAATAGTTGATCTCTGTTTATCACGGGATGGGATGGGGCAGATTTTTTTTGACAGGACAGGATGGGACAAGAATTTAAAAAAAAAAAAAAGTTACAGGACTGGAAGGGATGGGGAAAATTTGGACAGGACAGGATTGGAAATTATTACTCTTTCATGGGACGGGACAGTTTTTGACAGGACTGAAGTTTCATTCCTGTGTCACTCTCTAGCAGGCAGCACACCTTTTATTGGGCAGTTAGTAATCAAATGAGGTAATGGGTAACGGGTGATGCAATTAGGTTCCTCAGAATGTCAATCAGTTCTACCATTTGGTCACCAGTGTACTAATAATAAATACAACAAAATAATAAACACACCAAGCAAAAACTGAACATACTAATTAATATAAAATAGAAACAACCAAATAATCACAGCAAAATTATAACAAACAGTGCAAATCAATCAATCAATGAAAAGTAAAAAAGTGCAGTCCTCAATTTGGTCACTTATGACACATACTTGTGTGGATAAAGTATTTTGGGATTTTTCATGATAGGTTTCCATGCATGTATAATTCTCTGTAATAAAGTGCTCTGTACCTTCAGTTTTACTTAGCTTCAATTAATACCATCTCATCATACTCTTTGTGCTAAGTTTGATGTTTGAGGGTGCCACATTGAAAAAGAGACCTTTATAAAGGTTTCTTTGGAGAATAAAAGGACACATTTCATATTTTGATAGAGGAATTTCTTGTGGTTCCTAGGATGAGGTACAGTGTCATTCTTGGATCACCTACATTTCTGCAAGTAGTTTGTGTGACCCTGTGAGTATATGTATTTGTAACATAATAGAATGACATACTTGGAACATAAGAAAGTTTACAAACGAGAGGAGGCCATTCAGCCCATCTTGCTCGTTTGGTTGTTAGTAGCTTATTGATCCCAGAATCTCATCAAGCAGCTTCTTGAAGGATCCCAGGGTGTCAGCTTCAACAACATTACTGGGGAGTTGGTTCCAGACCCTCACAATTCTCTGTGTAAAAAGTGTCTCCTATTTTCTGTTCTGAATGCCCCTTTATCTAATCTCCATTTGTGACCCCTTGTTTCTTTTTTCAGGTCAAAAAAGTCCCCTGGGTCGACATTGTCTATACCTTTTAGGATTTTGAATGTTTGAATCAGATCGCCGCGTAGTCTTCTTCGTTCAAGACTGAATAGATTCAATTCTTTTAGCCTGTCTGCATACAACATGCCTTTTAAACCCGGGATAATTCTGGTTGCTCTTCTTTGCATTCTTTCTAGTGCAGCAATATCATTTTTGTAACGAGGTGACCAGAACTGAACACAATATTCAACACTGAGGTCTTACTAATTGTAAAGTTTTAACATTACTTCCCTTGATTTAAATTCAACACTTCTCACAATATATCCAAGCATCTTGTTGGCCTTTTTTTATAACTTCCCCACATTGTCTAGATGAAGACATTTCTGAGACAACATAAACGTTTGCAATTATCCATTGCCAACGTTGCCTCCTCAAAAAAGTCAAGCAGATTAGTTAGACACAATCTCCCTTTCCTAAAACCGTGCTGACTGTCTCCCAGGATATTGTTACCATATAGGTAATTTTCCATTTTGGATCTTATTATAGTTTCCATAAGTTTACATATAATAGAAGTCAGGCTTATTGGTCTGTAGTTACCTGGTTTGGTTGTGTCTCCCTTTTTGTGGATTGGTATTACATTTGCAATTTTCGAGTCTGTCGGTACAACCCCTGTGTCAAGAGACTGTTGCATGATCTTGGTTAGCGGTTTGTAAATATCCTTTCATTTCTTTGAGTACTATTGGGAGGATCTCATCCGGCCCAGGGGATTTGTTTATTTTAAGAGCTCCTAGTCCCTTTAACACTTCTGCCTCTGTTATGCTAAAGTTATTTAAAATTGGAAAGGAACAGGTCGACATGTCGGGCATGTTGTCCGTGTCCTCCTTTGTAAAAACCTGTGAAAAGTAATCATTTAATATATTTGCTATTTTTTTTCTTCACCTATGATTTTGCCATTTGTGTCTCTTAGACATTTAACCTCCTCTTTGAATGTTCTCTTGCTGTTATAATATTGGAAAAACATTTTGGAATTGATTTTAGCCCCCTTAGCAATGTTGATTGTGCTTCTTTCTTTATAGGGCTATGTTGGACTGTTTTTCTTTAGTTTGTGAATACTGCAGTTCCATTTTACAGGTACTTCTTCAACATTCTGTTGGCTGTGGTATCCTATTGCATTATTCAGAAAAAGAAGTGTGGAACACGCTATTTTTGCTCAAAGGGTTTGTTAAAAAACACCTGACACCGTAATTGATAGCAAAAGCATAATATAAGCAAATAAAAAGGCTTGACTAACACCAGATTAGTTTTTTCCTGAAACCACAGTGTCACCTTGAGGTATCTCTGGTCCACTCTTTCCATGAAATCAATTATCATGTGTTGAATTGTTTCTAAATGTCGGTGCATTAATCTGCCTCCAGAACTCGGGTCCATTTGCAACTGATCTATAAAAAGTTCTAGAACTTGTAATATACCATAGGGTTAAAGGACAGAAACTTATGTGTATGAACAATATGTAGTTCTTGCAATTATTTTTATACTGCTGCTGTCTTCTCAACCTAGTTAAACAAAAAAGAGTTTAACTGAATTGAGCAGATAGACAGCATTAGCCATTGTATGAGTTTCCTGGTGTAAGTCCTCTTTGAGCAATATGTGTTTTAACAATGTTGTATGACTGAACTGATTTTCTTCAGACTTTAATAAATATTTAACAAGGGGCATGCTGTCGAGCCATGTTAAGGGAAATGCCAGAAGGCTAATACTGAATAATACATTTAAAGATGCTTGCTATTGATTAGAGCTCCACAGGCTTTTTAGTGTTCGACCCGCGAACAGGCTTGAGTCTTAACCTCAAAAGCTCTATACCATTTACAAACAGGCTCCTTTCAAGCTCAATGATAGTCAATGGGGATTCGAGCTCCAGTTTAAAAATAAACCACAAAAAAACAATGACACCCCTCTTTTCCACTTCAGCATTTCAAACTATGTGGGGTCGGAACATTTAAAAAATTGATTCCAACCCCTCTGGCAACATTCTGATTACTTTTCTTACTGTATAACACATGATATTTCTCAGACAGAAATTTAGAGAATTTTAGAGAATGTTCAGGGGTACTACTCAATAAAAATTAAAAAAACGCTGCTTATGTTGATAATTTCTCAGATATCGTGGCAACAAGCTCGAATGCATCTCAAATTTCCTGAATGCAGAGAAGCTGAGGATGCAGGGAAACATAGCTGAGCTCCACAGTTTATAGAGCTTCAGGTTTGAATTTGACGTGTGCGCTCAGGATGTGAGTGCTGCAGGTAATGATCCAATGTCCACAACAACGGGTGTATTTACAAAAGTCCTGGGTTTTTTAATAAGCAAAACACTCCCCTCTACCAGCAATGGTATTATGGAATTAACAGTGGGCTTGGGGTCCCAAAAACAATAAACAATAAATACAGTCCCAGGGTACAGTGCCCGTGCTCTGTGGTGCTGTACCAGGTTGAGGTGTGGTGGTTGTGCTGGCTCCATAGCTTCAGCCCCTGTAGTGTCCATCTGCACAAAATACAAAAAACAACAACACCACCACTCCGGCGTCTTTACTGTATCAGCATAAGGGACCGCACTCACGTAGCTACATCCCTTTGTACTGCTAAGCTCCTCCCTGTGATCAGTATGGCGCCACGCTCTATCCAATCGCAGCCCATACAGGTCGGGAGGTAGATTTACAGTTCAGATTCATTCTCTTTCCATACAAGCCTTTTTTACAGACCGTGCCAAAAGTTCAAAAACTTTGTACAAGCACCAAAGGGCTTGTTCGAGCCTGTTCCAATTCCAGACAAACATGTTCACTGCAGCTCTATTATTGATACCTATTAGAGCTGATGTGAATACTATTAACTGCGGCAACAGATAAAATGCAGTGGCAACTAATTATATATCCGATCTGTGAGAAGAAAATTGGGGCTTAGATGTGACATGAGGTGAAGAGTTTCCATGTTTAATGAATAAGAAGACTGATATTACTGGGTTTTATTATAAGCAATGTACTTAGGCTGAGGATGAACAGAAAACCACAGCGATGACTCACTAAACAAACGTTAAAGGTCTGTGCTGGAGTGAAATGACCATGAAACATGGCAACTGACATCACAATGAATTGAAAACCTATTTTCTTCTGCTCTCCATGCAATGGCCGGTAGAGAAGGAGAGCTCTTCTGAAAGAGGTGGAGAGGACAATGGAGTCAGAAGGCAGACTCTACCGCTATTACTGAATGCACTCAAATAAAAAAATAAAAATTTTTAGTATTCATGGTTTGCTTAAAATCTGACATGTGCTGCTCACACGAGACAGCAAAGCAGTTTATGTTGTACGTGTTGCCTTGCTTCCTGACACAGACCAGAACAATGGGCAATGAGTAAAGAATGCAAAGGGAAGGCAAGCCCCTTTACACACTGTGTGATGCTTGGCTAAGATACACACTGTTTTGTACTGTCTTACAGATATGGATTCAGTCGTCATGCTGCTTAAATAAGAAAGTAACACCTTAATTAGGTTCAGTGTACAGTGTGCTGCTTTACAGCCAGTGGTACAGCTATAGCTGAGCAGTGTAGTGCTACTCAGACTGAGTGCAGCCTACTAAGTGCAGTCTCCAGTTTCTTTCTTGGTTCTCTTAGTCCCGCTTCTCTCGGGCTCTCTTTGACTGTTTCTTCTCCAGTTCCCTCTCACTGTTCTTCAGTTCTCTTTCGTCTCAGCAGCATCTTGCCACTGTCCTCACTCCTACTTAGCCCCCCATCCAGACCACGCCCCTGATGTACCAGCCACCAATTTCAAGCATGCACGGCTTTCCTGCTCTTGGCCCCTGGTTTCCCGCTCTTGATCCCTCGCCACATTGTTGTAACAGAAAACCATCTGTAAGGAGCTTGTTTTTTGCTATTAGTGTGCTGAGGAAGCAGGGAGAAAAAGTCCTGAAAAATAACTAATTGTAAAGGACATGCCTTTTATTCTAATTTCTGTCTTTTGGACTTGTAAATTATAGATTAGTTTCTGATCATGTAGAACTACAGCGAACAGGAACGTTGACACAGGATAATAATTTATTTGGAGGAAAAACATAAATGTAGGTAATGTTTGCATTATTTAAGACCTTTAGGCCTTTTCTCAGTAAAGGCTTCCATGCACATAATCCTAGCTACTGATAAGAGTTTGTAGCATCTCTCAATGTTACATTTTCCCTTTAAAAATAAGCACACAGGTTATTTTATTATTGAGCTAGCATCTTAGGCAGGTCACGTTCATGTATTGGTTTTAAAAAGAAGTAGATACAAAAGTGGTTAAAAGGTACGTCACATCAAGCTACAATTCCAAATTCTGCACAGAACCAGTTCAATGATCTATATCTATAGATATGGAAAGAAGTGCTCAGATGCTATACATTCTATTACAGTGGGACAACAATACAATTACAACAATGTCCGACTCAGAACAAGAAACAGACTGTAATGCAGGCGGTGCGAGCATCCCCCCCAAGAATTAACTTTACCAAGTAGAATTCAGGATGATTCATACGATCAGGGGTTTGCTGGTTTGAATCCTGGTTGTGCTGAGTGTTGATCTTGGCTTGGAGCCCCATGTAGCGCTCATGTGGGATGGGGAGGAAAATCTGCTGAAATAGTTCACCTCATTGAGCGTCAGTGACCCCCGTGCTGGTCAGAACACCCACACTGAGATTTCCACGGATAGGCTTTGTCTCAAGGGTTCAGGAGGTTGGTATGCAATCTTATATATGTCGTGCTTGGGCACGTGATCTATTGTTTGTCCCACGGGTGTGGGGTTATGCTGGGAGCCGGGGGTCCAACCTTTGGGGGTAAGTGAGGCTCACTTCCCCGACCTCTAAGGACGCCGCCATCTGCGCCTCCACTGAGGAGGGGTTCTCACCGCGTGAGTCAGAGGGGACCCCCGGCCACACACTCTATTCTTTAGCAGCTCCTGCACTAGCTCTATCTGCAGCTCCCTCTTCTGCCACTCCTTCTCTAGGTCCTTCAGCGCAAGAACCTATTCCTCCTACATGACTGCTGCTCCACAAAGCCTGTCGTGGGCTCAGCGAGCCTATCTTATGTGTATTCAGGTTCCTAGGGTTGCTGTACAGCTGGCCGAGGGCTCCTACCGGTCAGGAATCTCTTTATCCTTTATGCTCCATTCTTTATTCTCACTTCTCAAACTACCTCTCACTCTCATATATATATTAGGGATGCACTGAATCCAAGTTTTTAGGATTCAGCGGAATACCGAATCCATATCAAAAGATTCGGCTGAATACCAAACAGAATACCGAATCTACAAAAACTGTCAAGAAAACTGAAGGAAACTGTTGAATGAAAAACAGACTGGCAGCTACTAACAAGGGACACGCAAAATCTATAGTTTTGAGCCTTTTAGTTAAAAGTATTTTTATTACCGAATGGAAATATATCCCTGAATAAGATTTCAGTTTGAAACGTACACAATTTACAAAGAGTGCAGGTGAGTGCAAAGTTATCTATAATAATATTGTTGCGCAATTTTGATAGATATTGTTTACTGTATAAAAAAATTCAAGCAATACGATTAATCGTTGTTACAAGGCTTTCCGGTTAGAATTGCCGCCACAATTAAACAATTAAATACATTTACTAAACTGCTGAAGCAATTCACACTCACTTTACATGTTGAATACACTGCAGTTTAGAGAGGTGAGTTGAAAAACCTGACCTGCCTTATGAAATAGTTTTAAAAATATTTTAATGAAACACAGCAGTTTCCAAATGGTTTAACTTGTATTGGCACATTGCAGTAATGTAAAATTTTATTTACTAAAGCATATTGTTCCACATCCGACAGTTGTAATGTTACAACAAATATATATTTCTGTGCACCGATTTTACAGGTTTACTGCATAAATTTACTCCATGAAAAGTGATGTGAATGTGCTGTTGCATACGGGGGTATGTTTGCATTCAGCAGCTGCGTGTGTTTAGTGCGTGTGCCACCAGTAATTTATGAGTTCAAATGTTTTCTTGTTATTAAATACAAAAGTTATGTTCAATACAAGATTTGTGTCTTTTATTTAAAGAACTGCACACATTGGAGGGATGTATTAAAATGGATGTGCGTCTGGGCGGATATATAGGATATAACCCTGCTCAAAAAGTAGGTATCCGGGCCGAATCCTAGATTCAGTGCATCCCTAATATATATATATATATACAGTCACTTGTAATAAAATGTTTTCTCAAAAAGATAGGTGTCAGAATTATTGGCACCCCTAAAGATTCTTATAAATAAAATCAAACAAAATTAAATCTGCATTAACATTCTACTTTAAGTTCATCTCAGTCTTAAGGAACTGTATTGTGGCCTTCCATGGCTTCCTGTTTCACTGGGGTATAAAAATGAGGTAACGCATATGAAATCCATTTGTCATCCATCAACATGGGGAAAGGCAAAGAAGTCACAAATGAAAAGAGACAAATGGTTGTTGACCTTCATCAATCACTTACCACTATTAGGGCAATAATTAAGAAGTTCAAAACCACTGGAACAGTGGTAAACTTGCCTGGTCGAGGACGCAAGTGTATCTTGCCCCCACGCAAAGTCAGGCAGATGGTTCGGGAGGCAAAGGGAACTCCAAGGGCCACAGTTGGAGAATTACAGAACTTGGTTGCATCTTGGGGTCACCAAGTCTCCATATCTACAATTAGATGCCACCTCCATGCCAATAGGCTATTTGGAAGGGTTGCCAGAAAAAAAGCCTTTATTGAGAGCAACCAACAAACGTAAGCGCCTGGAGTTTGCTAAACGGCATTGGCACTTTGACTGGAACCGGGTGCTATGGTCAGATGAAATGAAAATAGAGCTCTTTGGCCATGCACACCAGCGGTGGGTTTGGTGTCAAAAGAAGGATGTGTGTGCCGAAAAGAACCTCATACCTACTGTAAAATATGGTGGTGGATCTTTGATGTTATGGGGCTGTTTTGCTTCCACTGGTCCTGGGGCCCTTGTTAAGGTCAACGGCATCATGAACTCTACCCAGTACCAGGACATTTTGGCCAAAAACCTGGTTGCCTCTGCCAGGAGGCTGAAACTTGGCCGCAAGTGGATCTTCCAGCAAGACAATGACCCCAAGCACACATCAAAATCCACAAAGAAATGGTTAATTGACAACAAAATCAACATTTTGCAATGGCCATCTTAGTCTCCGGACTTGAACCCCATTGAAAACCTGTGGTTTCAATTGAAGAGAGCAGTCCATAAGCTCGGACCGAAGGATATCAAGGATCTGGAAAGATTCTGTATGGCGTAATGGTCTAAGTTCCCTCCCAATGTGTTCTCCAATCTCATTAAACATTATAGAAAAAGAGTCAGTGCCGTTATCCTTGCAAGGGGTGGGTGCAAAAAGTACTGAAAACAAGGGTGCCAATAATTGTGACACATTTTTTTTGGAAATAAATTTATAATTTGAGAAATGTGTAATTTTGGTTGATTCTATTGAATCATTAATAAAGTCTCTTTCTGAGCAGTCGAGAGGTAAAGAGTGTGCAATTTGAACCTGTTGGATTTTGTTTGTAGTGTTGTGTTTGGTGGGGAAACGGCTTAGCCGTCCCACTTATAGTCAGGGTGTTCCAGAAAGTTTAGTCAGTGCTCAGAAAGAGCTAGGTGTTGATTTTGTGTTTGTTTTTGGTTTTGTTAATTAAAAAAATAGCACGTCAGCGCTTGAAAAAAGATCCATTCTTGTGTGTTGGGTCGTATTTTTAAAGGGGCACAAACCCGTGTGGCAGCAGTTTCATCCACTATATATATATATTAGAGAGAGAGTTCTTGAAGGAACCATAAACTTTATTATCGAAAGCACTGCCTAAATGAAATAATCAAGCAGACTCACCTGGTAACCTCAGGCATGATTTCAGTCGACCAGTTCAAATGCTGGCCTTATGTCAATATTGTTCTATAACACCGTGTAACAAATTTTTTATTTTTTTTTTGGTTCCAGGGTAGTAAGTGTTATTTACTAATTGCTTATGCCTCAAAAGTATAGAAAATGGCTATTATTCCCCACAAACTTTGCTTTTAACATGTATTTATACTAAAGTAATACAAAAATGACTACAAAAGATTTAGAAGTGAGTAGTTTTTCGAGATTTACGATTATACTGTAAATCACTTTCACGAATCAGCCCCCAAATGTAGTCTCCCATCATGTTCTCGTTATACTGTCCTTGGTAGCGGTGTTCAAAGTCCAGTATATCCTGGTGGAAGCGCTCGCCTTGCTCCTCCGAGTATGCTCCCATGTTCTCCTTGAATTTATCAAGATGAGCATCAAGGACTTTGAGGGACATCCTACAGCCCATTGTGCCGTAGTTCTTCACCCGTCTCAACCAGCTCCACATAGTTTTCGGCCTTGTGATTGCCCAAGAAGCCCCGAATCACTGCGACAAAGCTGTTCCAAGCCGCTTTCTCCTTACTAGTGAGCTTCTTGGGGAATTCATTGCACTCCAGGATCTTCTTTATCTGTGGTCCGACGAAGACACCGGCTTTGACCTTTGCCTCAGACAGCTTAGGGAAGAAGTCTTGAAGGTACTTGAAGGCTGCCGACTCCTTATCTAGAGCTCTGACAAATTGTTTCATAAGGCCCAATTTGATGTGCAGTGGTGGCATCAGCACCTTCCTGGGGTCCCAGCCGTACTCATCATACTTCAAGGCGTCCAGCAAGGTCTTGATGCTGTTGTAATCCTCTTTGAGGTGCACCGAGTGAGCCAGGGGAAGAGACGGGTACTTGTTACCATTATGGAGCAGCACGGCTTTGAGGCTCCTGGATGAGCTGTCAATGAAGGACAGTATAACGAGAACATGATGGGAGACTACATTTGGGGGCTGATTCGTGAAAGTGATTTACAGTATAATCGTAAATCTCGAAAAACTACTCACTTCTAAATCTTTTTTATATCATTTTAAATCATTTTTGTATTACTTTAGTATAAATACATGTTAATTTGGATTCATAAGTTGTTTTTTTCTGACTTTATGTGAACGAAAAAACACAAATTCGCCCGTTTTCTCATTGGAAATAGGTAAATTTCAAAATATCACTGTCCTGGTCACAAAAGCAAAGTTTGTGGGGAATAATAGCCATTTTCTATACTTTTGAGGCATAAGCAATTAGGAAATAACACTTACTAACCAGGAACAAAAATTGTGTTGCATAGTGTAATCACACCTACGTGATAATTCCATTAGTCAGAATATAAAACCTGTAACTGTGCTGATGCTGTGATAATGATCTGGAAATCTCCTGGCTGGTTTCCTTAAGTGAATAGCGAGCAGCACCCATTATTATTGATGCAGAAGTGTGAAAGTGTGGGAAGCAAGGACATATTATTATTATTTATTTATTAGCAGGCACCCTTATCCAGGGCAACTTGCAATTGTTACAAGATATCACATTATTTTTACATTTATACAGCTGGGTTTTGCTCAAGGGTACAGCAGCAGTGTCCCCCACCTGGAATCAGACCCACGACCCTCCGGTCAAATGAAAGGAATCACACAATGTAAAATCAAGTGTGTAAATTGAGCAGGCTGAATACATTTTATTGTACACAGCCGGTGCAACACAGTGCCTAACTCTGAAATCCAACACATTTTCAAATCCCTGGGCACCTATCACAAAAAAGGGGTGAGTCATGGAAAACCGAGGCAACTCCTCATGAGAGTTCCAAGAATCTTACCCACACAAGCTCTTATCTCTGAGTTGTTTATGCTGGAGGGTGTCATCCTATGTAACTGCAACATACAGACAAAATTACAGCCAGGATCCACCAGAAAGAAGAGGTTAAATGACTACTTTAATAATCTACATTTTCATATTATTTAATTTCTTATCATTTTTTACCTGTCGAATGCCCTATTAACTAATGTTCTCGTTCAACCACTGGGTCTGCGTCTGAAAAGACTAGTAAAAACGGAATTTCTGAAGTAAGGTGGTTTGAAAAATGTTTCACTTACTAACTCACAGTTGTCAAAGAGGGAGCAGAAATTTGTAAAAAAAAATAAATAAATAAATAAAAAAAAACATTCTTGAGTAAGAAGTATGGACATTACTCAGTAAGTCTGATAAATAATGTTCTTAGTAAAACAATGAATAGAAAATTATGCAAAAAACACAATCGGATATTAAGCAGGTAAAATATTTAACACTTTTTAAAAATAGATTATGATAACCCACACCTAGCACAGGGCAGGGACACAACTGAGAACTTTGCCTCCCTGGTTTAAGGAGGCGGATTGGTTTTAATTTACCAGAAGGAGTATCCATACTATCCAAACACGAGTTATCTTTTACAGTGCATTGTTTTTGACACCATGGTGTTCAGGCACAAATGGCACTGATTTACAGTGTTTTTGAGGTCAACAGATCTTTAGAAAAGCTGACTTCAGTGCCAAAATAATAAGTTAGTGGTAGCTGGGAGGTGTAGTACGTGGGCAAGTAGCTTTTAAGATGACACAAAACAATCCTTGATCTCTTTGTTTATTAAATTAATTTCAGTCATGTAATTTCCCCACTAGCACTTGGCAGCCAGTTGCGCTAAGACTGTCTGATTATTACAGATCAAACAATACATTGGCACCAAACCACATATCTGGAATGCTGACAAGGTCCCAGTACTGGCCAAATAGTTTTGTCATTAATGTCACTATACACACCTGTATAATTGCTGTATTCCCTTTGAAGAGTAGTGGAGTACAAAAGCAACAAACAAAAAAGAATCAATGCAAGATCAAAATTGCTGAAGGCTCTGTAAATTGTTTGTTTGCAAAGAGCTAGTCTGACACAGCTTTGATCTTTGCTTTTTAAAAGAGAATATCTGTGTCACTGCCAGAAAATATGTTTAACTCACCAGACACCTACATGCAGCAATTTTCCCCTGACTGCACAAAAAGGCTAAGGAAAGGCGAGAAGAAAGGAGGGGGGAAACAGATCCGGTGCCATGTTTGTGAAAATTGTGAAAACAGCTTCAGTACCATCTGCTTGGGATTTTTTAGGATGAAAATATGTATCCCTCAGCAGTAGAGCAACCCACACACACAAGAAGATCTGTTAAAAAAAAAAAAAAAAAACATTTAAATTTGTACCTTTGGGAGAGAAATCTGAAATCTGAAATCCTTTGAGGGAAGAAAATGGATAAACACTAAAGCTAAAACAGCAGGCGAGAACATGAGGGGCAGGAAAATAATGACTATTTTGCTGTATTACAAATAAAACATATACGCTGTGTGGGCTGGTATGAGGTTGCTGCACCTGTACAGAAGGATTGATTGACTTTTTTGTGGATAAGTAATGTAGAATGCAGTCCTGGTTGATTGGGAGAGTCGGTTGAGGGTGGTGAAGGAGGGCCAGCCATACATGGAGGAGAGGGGAAAAGAGCGAGGGCAGCGGTTGTGTAGTCTTGGGTGGAGGCAAGGAGATGAATTTAATTGAATAACGGATCGCTGAACTGAGGATAGCAGGGGAACAAATGAGCTGAAGGCACCAGCATCTTAACCAGGGAGTTTTCAATAATATTACGCCATAGCAGTGGAGAGATAGAGAGTGCAAGCAGAGGAGGCAGATCTGGAAGCAGTAGTAGGATGAAGATTGGCAGCTTGGCGGCAGGGCGGGTGCAACGGGAACAGCTGAAGTGATGGGAATGGCTGGAGCGGCTGGAACAGCTGGTGGGGGGGGGGGGGGGGGTGGAGACTGATGGTTCCAGGCAAGATGATCAAGCACATCCAGACGATCAGTGATTTCAGTGATTTTGAGGAGCATGTCAGAGAAAGAAGCAGATGGATTGGGTAAAACAGCACCTGGGGGTGAGACACAGAAATTACGCTCGACACGCCACACAGGCGCGCAGGCTTTATTGAATGTGCTGTTCTTGTTGCAGTGGTAGGTGGCCGACACTAAGGTACTAGGATTGGAAGTCCTGGTGCAGCAGAACATACACAAAGACAGTGCAATGAAAATAATAAATAAAAAAGGCAAAACACTGTTTAAACTAGACTAGAAAATAACTAGAAAATAAAATTTGACCAAACAGTGCTATCTCCACTAAAAGGAGGGTCCTGCTATTAGAGTATGCTGCCCAACACACCCTCGCTATACTGGTGGGGGATCGTTCCCTGATCCTGTAAACTAATCCTGATCCACAAGCAATAACAAATCCTGGATACACACACAGTGACTCTTCATTTGCACAGATGAACAGGGTAACAGACGCTTACTGGTTCATTGTTTCATTCTCATGAAGTTTTTGTGGTTGCTTTCAGCCGGTTCCTTCTTTCTCTCTCGAGCAGACGTTCACCTTTCAGCTGAACATAGAAAAAAAGAAGGTTGTGTAGGATAGCCTCTTTTTAAATGGTCGGTTTTTAGTTTGGTAAGGTAAATAAAGATAGTGAGATTTGAGATAGTGAGATTTATTTGTCTGAAAAATGAAAGTAAAAATGATTTATTGTTATGATTTATTTATTAGCAGACGCTCTTATCCAGGGCAACAGATGTCACTTTTTTTTTTCTTTTTTACACATTATTTTTTACATATAATTACCCATTTATACAGTTGGGTTTTTACTGGAGCAATCTAGGTAAAGTACCTTGCTCAAGGGTACAGCAGTAGTGTCCCCCACCTGGGATTGAACCCACAACCCTCCGGTCAAGAGTCCAGAGCCCTAACCACTACTCCACGCTGCTGCCCCATTGATGTACTGTATTAAGCTTAAGTTTTAAGTATGTTTAAGTATTGTATTACGTTTGAAGTTTGTCTCAGTACTCGGAGGATAATGAAACGCCAAGACCAAAACGAAAAAGTAAGAGAATAAGGGCAAGACTATACTGCCCGATATTTTGGCGGGAAGGAACGGGGGAGGAGTCCTGGCTCCTGCCCCCGAACCACACATAAAGGTTACAATTATAATGGACTTTTATGCTTTCAATACAATTAATTCATTAAATGTATTTAAAAAGAACATTTTGCCTAATAAAAACATATATCACCCAGCAGATAACATATTTGTCCCCACCCCAAACACTGTCACAAACACATTTTTTATTATTTTACCATTTGTGCCATATTATATTGCTTAAAATAAATAACTCATTAGTATATATGTTTAAATTATTTATACACTATGCTATATTGTATAAATAAGATATTATTTGCTTAAAAATATATAGTGCAACAGCAAAATTATCTTGTTTTATTGTTAGCATATAGCAAGTTTAGAATTTAGACAGTGTCTACTACAAAAGAAACACTTGCAGACAGCATCAAGCAGTTTGATTCCTTTTTGTTACCGCTGGTTTTGGCATGTCTCCAAAACAATGTTTTTGATTAACAGTATGGTGCCAAGGCTTTAAGACTAGACACTGAATAACATTTAATACAGCAGGAGAACCATTATGTTCCCTTCCAACTTCCTGCTCTGTCAACACAAACTGTTTGCTCCCCATGCTCACACCACTGATTATAGGACAACTATGTTTCCATTTATTTGCAGGGGGAAATTGCTGTGAGAGAACATCAGACTTTGTTCCTACATTATAAACTAGATTTTTTTCTTAACCTGGTCATAATTTTTTTTTTCTTCTTTACATGCCATGTCGTAATTGTCATATGCAGGGTCATACAGCACAATGTATTTGGCCATTACTAAGAAAATACTTGAAAAAGAAAATAACTACATATAAATACATAAATAATAAAAACAAGTGCCATAAGCTCAAGCATCACATGATATTATTTTTTATTATTATTTATTTCTTAGGAGACGCCCTTATCCAGGGCAACTTACAGTTGTTACAAAATATCACAATGCAAAGTATCACATTACAAAATATCGCATTACAAAATATCACATTATAGATAACAGCAGTTACAGTGGCTCTCAAAAGTATTCACCCACCTTGGACTTTTCCACATTTTATTGTGTTACAACATGGAATCAAAATTGATTTAATTAGACTATATGGCACACAATTGTATCAGTACTTGCATCATCTTATGCTTGCACTTAACTGCTCCACACTGTATTCTACTACTGCTCTTAATTATAAACATATGGACTTTTTTGTGTTGATCAGTGTTGATCAAAAACTCCTAATAAATCCATTTTGATTCCATGTTGTAACACAATAAAATGTAGAAAAGTCCAAGGGGGGTGAATACTTTTGAGAGCCACTGTATAAAATACATTAAAATCAGAAGGAAATGAGGGCAAATGAGCAAAATAAAGAGTACAGTAAATAATTACGTTTAAGAGTGAATTTGAATAAGAGCAGTTAAAATTCTAGTAAAGAATAAATTCCATTAAGAGCAAGTAGTAAGTACAATAAATGGATAAGTACGATTTAAAATAGATTAAAATAGAATATGGTTACCTTTTCAGGAGTAAAATCAACCATAGGATACAGAAAATATAGTTATAATTAACTATATTTTCAGGTAGCCAGTGGAGGGTGCAGAGCAGCGTAGGAGAAACAAGGAAGGGAAAAGACAAGCCGAGCAGCAGAGGCTTGGATGGCATCAATGAAGACTTGGACCTCTTTTTCAAGCTCAACATCGTCAGCTGAAGGGTCACTCTGTACTGGAGCTCTGGAGAGCGTGTCAGCAGTGACAAGATTCTTTCCCAGAACATGCACAATGTCATAGGCATACTTGAGCATGCGTAGGTGGAAACAAAGTATCCTGGGTGGAAGTTCATCTAGCCCTCTTGAGCCCAAAAGTGCTAGCAATGGCTTATTATCCATCTCCAAGGTAAACTTTAGACCAAGAAGATAAGATGAAAGACTCCCACAGGCCCAGGTCAAAGCCAATGCCTTCTTTTCAATTTGGGCATAGTGTTTCTCTGCCGCAGTCAGTCCTCTTGAAATGAAAACAACTCAAAACAGTCTTTGAGTTAACACATCACCTAAGCCATATGAAGATGCATCTGCAGAGACACATGTCTCTGCCTTGTGTGAGTACTGAGCGAGGACCCTGGGCGAGCTCATTACTTCCTTCAGCTGCTGAAATGCTTGATGCTGTGGTTCACCCCAACACCACTCATTCTTCTAACGCAAGAGCTCCTTGGGGCTGTGTGAAGGAAGCCAGGTTGGGCAAGAATTTTCCCAAATAATTAGCCATTCCCATGATCCTGCATATATCAGCCACATATGGAGGCTCTGGCATCTCAAGTATAGCTCTAACTTTATTTGGGTCTGGCTCGATTGCTTGAGCAGTGATTTTGTGTCTCACAAAAAGCATGCTGTCCTTTGCAAACTCGCATTTCTCGTTAAGTGTAAGTCCTTCTTGCTCAATCCTCTTCAAAATTTTGTGTAGCCTCTTATCGTGCTCCTCTCTGTCACGCCCATAGACCAGCACTCCCCCGCATCCTTCAAGCATCTGTGACATTCGCCTCTGAAAATGCTCTGGTGCAGAGGAGATGCCAAAAGGCAGCTGATTAAAGCAGTACCGACCAAAAGGTGTAATGAAAGTTGTGAGGTGAGCAGATGTTTTTGCTAATGGAATCCACCAGAATCCACATTGGGCATCCAATTTGGTAAATATTTTTGCATCTGACAGCATCGCCAGCATCTGATCCACTCATCTTGGAGTGGAACTCATCTTGGTGTTGCGAGTGCATATGAAACTGTTCCCGGTTCAAGCTCAATCTTATACGGCTCAGCTAGCTTCCTCAGTCCTTTAAACACAGCTGGATAACTAGTAAGAAAGTTCTCATGCACGTCCTGCACTGCATGTATGCGCTGAACAAGGTGCTACAAGGTGCAATAAAATAAATACTGGACAGCTAGGCTGCTTACCAGTGGCAAAACATGTAACCCCCCCCCCCCCACTTGCACTTTCAACCCAAACTTAATCCAAATATAACGAATACCTTCTAGTTCACAGAGTCTCAGTCCCTTCCACCATGAGGCCTTAGATCTAAGCACAAAAAAACCCTAACATCAGGGTTTCCCTTGCTTTTATCCAGGGGCTCATCAGACCCAGGTGCTTCATCTGCCTCTTGGTGCAGTGCATGCTGGTTAATGTAGTCCTGGTCTTTAAGTAGGTCCACAGGACTACATTTCCCTCTGCCTCCAGTTAAAGGGAAAAAGTAACATCCTGGAATCTTGCACTAATATATCTCCCCTCTAATATTTTAACACACATCCTCCCCCTCAGCTCAGACCTAACGGGGCGAGCGACCTCCAAAAAAAACTGTGTGTTCGGGACAGCCCATCTGCATTCCCATGTTTCTTACCAGCTCAATGTTCAATGATAAAATCAAAAGGTTGTAACGCTAAAAACCACCAGGTCACCCTGGCATTTCTTTCCTTATTTTGCTTCATCCAGGTTAGGGGGGCATTGTCTGTAACTGGTTTAAACTGTCTTCCTAGCAAGTAGTACTTGAATGTTTCGAGTGCCCATTTAATTGCCAGGCACTCTTTCTCAACTGTGGCATAGTTTTTCTCGCTAGGGTTCAGTTTCCTACTCAAAGACTATGGGATGTTCCTCACCCCGGACCTCTTGGGAGAGCACAGCTCCCAAACCAACCTCAGATGCATCAGTCTGTAAAATAAAGACCTTTGAAAAATCAGGTGTCATTAGAATTGGCTGTGCACACAGGGCAGTTTTCAAATTCTGAAAGGCCCCATCTGCTTCCTCGGACCATTTTACCATAAATGGTCCTTTGGCTCCTGTCAAGTTAGTCAGAGGTGCTGCAATTTTTGCAAAATCTGCAATAAACCGCCTATAATACCCAGCTATGCCACGAAATGCCCTTACCTGTTTTTTTTATTAATTGGTTGGGGCCAATTCTGAATAGCCTCTAATTTGCTGATCTGAGGTTTAATAATTCCTCTACCAATATAGCCCAAATATTTGGCTTCCTCTAGCCCAATAGTGCACTTAGCCGGATTAGCAGTTAAGCCTGCAGCCTTGATATCACTTAGTACTGCCTGAACTGGGTAGGTGGGTATCCCAGTCTTCGCTATGGACCACCACATCGTCTAAGTAGGCAGCCACATACTCCTTGTGAGGTTTTAGGATTCAGTCCATCATTCTTTGGAACGTTGCCGGTGCTCCATGTAGGCCAAAAGGCAATACAATGTATTGAAATAGCCCTTCCAGTGTGGAAAAGGTTGTTTTCCCCTTGGCTTGATTTGTAAGGGAGATCTGCCAGTAGCCTTTCGTTAAATCAAGGGTCGTTATATACCGGGCAGTCCCCAACCTATCTATTAGTTCATCTACCCAAGGCATCGGGTAGGCGTCAAATTTTGAAATCCCATTTAGTTTACGGTAGTCATTGCAAAACCGGATTGTCCCATCAGGCTTATCTACTAAAACTATGGGGCTTGACCATTCACTATAGGATTCTTCGATAACGCCCAGCTCTAACATTGTCTTTACTTCTGAGCTAGTGGCACTCCTCTTTGCTTCAGGCACCCGGTAGGGTTTTAGGTTGACCTTTTCCCCCGGTGGGGTTATGATATCATGTACAGCCATATTGGTTCTCCCTGGTAGGGATGAGAATACTGCTTTATTTTGACTAATAAATTTGCGTAACTCCTGTTTCTGTGCCTCTGACAGCGTGTCTGCTATATTAACCTGTGGTTGTACTTTCCCTTTCCTAGGGGCCCCAGGCATTTGTAGTGTGGCTAGGGCCTCTCTATCTTTCCATGCCTTCAATAAATTCACATGGTAGATTTGTATTGGTTTATGTCTACCTGGTTGCCGTATTTTATAATTTACTTCCCCCACTCTTTCAATGACTTCATAGGGTCCATGCCAAGTGGCTAAAAATTTGCTCTCTACTGTGTGAATGAGCACTAGTACCCTGTCTCCTGGCTGAAACACTTTGACAGAGGCAGACCGGTTGTATGAATTCTTTTGTGCCTGCTGAGCTTGTCGCATATGTTCCCTAACAATTGGCATAACTGTCTCAATGCGGTCCTGCATTTGAGTTATATGCTCTACCACACTATGGTAAGGAGTAGTTTCCTGTTCCCAGGTTTCTTTGGCAATGTCAAGTAAACCCCAAGGGTATCTCCCATATAGCAGCTCAAAAGAAGAAAACCCAGTAGATGCCTGTGGTACCTCCCTAATACCGAACATTAGGTATGGAAGCAAATAATCCCAATTCCTCCCATCCTTGTCTATCACCTAGCGTAGCATACTTTTGACAGTTTTGTTAAACCTCTCAATTAAGCCATCAGTTTGAGGGTGGTAAATGGAGGTTCTTAAATGTTTTATCTTAAGGAATTTACATAGGTCCCTGGTAACCTTTGACATGAATGGGGTACCCTGATCTGTTAATATCTCATTTGGTATCCCAACTCACCCTCCTTCTCCACCTTCTCTCCCCTCTCAGACTCTGACGTCTCCTCTCTTCTCCAGGGTCACAAACCCACCACATGTGCCCTGGACCCCCTCCCCACTCACCTCTTTCAAGCTGCTGCTCCTGCTCGACTTCCCTTCATCTCCTCCCTTCTCAACACCTCTCTCCTTTCTGGTCTCTTTCCCTCTGCCTGCAAACAAGCCTCTATCACTCTCCTCCTCAAAATACCTACCCTCGACCCCACCTCCCTCCAGAAGTACCATCCTGTCTCCTACCCTTCCTCTCCAAAACCCTCAAGCGGGCTGTACACCTCCAGCTCTCTGCTTTCCTTTCCAACCACTCTCTGCTCGACCCTCTCCAATCTGGCTTCCGCTCTGCTCACTCCACTGAAACCGCCCTCCTGTCTGTCACTAACTCACTAAACTCTGCCCAAGCTGCCTTTCTCTCCTCTGTCCTAATTCTCCTCGACTTCTCTGCTGCTTTTGACACTGTCGATCACTCTATTCTACTATCCTCTCTCGCTGACCTGGGAATCTCTGGCACTCCTCTGGCCTGGTTCTCCTCCTACCTCTCCAACTGCACTTACCAGGTAACCTGGCGTGGAGCAACTTCCACACCTTGCCCTCTCTCAACAGGAGTCCCCCAGGGGTCAGTCTTGGGTCCCCTCCTGTTCTCTCTCTACACCCGCTCCCTGGGCCCCCTCATCGCATTCCATGGTTTCTCATACCATTTCTATGCTGATGATGCTCAGATTTTTCTCTCCTTCCCCACCTCTGACTCCACCATCACCTCCTGTATCTATACCTGTCTGTCTGCTATCTCCTCCTGGATGCACTCGCATCACCTCAAACTCAACCTTTCTAAATCTGACCTCCTTGTCTTCCCCCTCCTCTGATCTCTCGATCTCCATTCCTCTGGAATCTACCACGCTCTCTCCCTCCTCCTCAGCCAAGAACCTCTGAGTAACCCTGAACCCCTGCCTCCTCTCCTACTCCTAGCACATCTCCACTCTAGCACGCACCTGCCGATTCTTCCTGAGCAACATACTAAGAATCCGACCCTTCCTCACCAACTACTCCACGCAACTCCTCATCCAGGCCCTGGTACTCTCCCGCCTAGACAAGTGCAACTTCCTCCTGGCCGGCCTCCCTGCGCCCGCTACCAATCCACTCCAGCTCATGCAGATCTCTGCTGCTCGCCTGGTGTTCTCTCTGCCTTGCTCCACTGCTCCGCTCACTCCACTGGCTCCTGATCACTGCTCGCATCCAGTTCAAGACTATTGTACTCGCCTACCGATGCTTTGACCAGACTGCACCCAGCTACCTCCAGACCCTCATCTTTCCCTACACCCCCACCCGACCTCTCTGCTCCGCCTGCACTAGAAGACTGGCTGTACCTCCTCTACACTCCTCTACCTCCAGAGCCCGCTCCTTCTCCACTCACACCCCGCAGTGGTGGAACGACCTTCCTACGGATGTCAGGACTGCCCAGTCCCGGACCACCTTCCGGCGTCTCCTCAAGACATACCTCTTCAGACAACACCTGTAAAACTCAACTCTTCCCTTCTGGACTATATATCACTCAACCTTTAATGCACTTTAACTTGCACTTATCTGCTGTCTATTTTACTGTATTTAATCCTGCACTTAACCCAATCTGTAGTATTTTGTATTTCACCTGCACTCCTATCTAACCCTGATGTAACTATCAACAACTGTTACAATTGTTACAAGATATCACATTATTTTTACATACAATTATATCATTTTTTACATACAATTACCCATTTATACAGTTGGGTTTTTACTGGAGCAATCTAGGTAAAGTACCTTGCTCAAGGGTACAGCAGCAGTGTACCCCCACCTGGGATTGAACCCACGACCCTCCGGTCAAGAGTCCAGAGCCCTAACCACTACTCCACACTGCTGCTATCTTGCTCTTAATTGTACTGTAATTCTTGATATGTATTTTTTGTATACAACTGTAAGTCACCCTGAGTAAGGGCATCTGCTAATAAATAAATAATAATAATAAGCCTTAGTATTAAAATACAATTCAAATAAAACCCCTTTTTAGTTCAACATTATATACTCATTAAGACAATGACAGTCATAGGTCAGTGTTCCTATTAAAACCGGCTGGTCCTTGTTGAATTTCCAAATAACTACCAGTATGTCATCTTGCTGTACTGGGAAATCTATTCTAAGAAAAAACAAGTACCATAGGATTGTATTCCATCTCCCCTGATGTCGTCAGTAGACTCCCTTCATCTCCACCTCACAGGGGAATTGTAGAAACTCCTGATGTTTATGATAAAATATCATTAAAATAAGCTATTTGTTTTCATTGACCAAGCTTGATGTCCTGAGACACAAACATCCAGAAACTAAGAGCCATATTCATAAATAACATTTGAGTGCAAATACTTAAATGTGTTTTCTCAATGTGAATTACAGTGGATAATTAAAAAACAGAAAATACTAGCTCTTGCACTTCTTTCTTGGTTTCCAGCTGAAAACTAGTTTATCTTTCCCTGGAATTCGCTGGACATTTGTAGCTTTTCCATAGCTGGGTCAATTTACATCAGCAGCTATAATCCCAGCCGAAGTTTTTGCAGAACAGGATTTTAAAGGCGATCCAGAAGTTTTCTATATATATATATGTATGCATGATTAGTTTGAATTATTACTGTATTCCATGGTTTAGTTTTTTAATAATGTCCCGGGAACCCCCCAAAAAAGTTCATATGTAAAGGTATGTGTAAGACATTGTGTGTAATGTATTGGTTTACGACTCAATGTTATTTGCAAAATTCATATTATTATCAAGTTGTGTATTAACCCAGAAAGGTTAGACAAGGTGAACACATGTCTATTGCTTCATAATTGCTGTTTGTATACCAAGCCATCAGATATTTTCTAGGGAGTAGACATTAAAGCATCAGATGACCCACTTACTGAGCATCTTTACATGCTCTGGTGGAGCAGCAGAAACAGCTCTTTGAGTCTGAGGCAGCTGCAGGTAGCAGTGTTCCCTGCCACTCTCTTGAATTTCACAGACTTTCAAATATATGAATATACTTGCAATGCAAGCAGAGTAGCATCAAAGTTGTACACATTCCAATGTCAATAGCTGGGCTCAGTAATTAGTACTAGAAGGAGGTTAAGGCACTAGGGTCACATTTATTCAAAGCATATGAGCTTTATTGACTTTGGGTTTGCTGGTCCCGATTCCTAAACACACTAAGATTAAAAGGTTGTCCTCGGACTTGAACCTAGAATTGAACCCCTGTAGAGCATTATTTGCTCCCCCACAGCTGTGATTTTTTGGAGAGCTGCTAACTTGGACCCTTTATGTTAGGATTAACTTGACCAATATCTCCAAACAAGGGGGCCCAAGACTTTTGACTGTTGTACTTTAACTCTTGTTTGTATCCAATCTGCAAGACATGCAGTATTAAACCCTTTGTACAAAAATAAATATGCTTTTTTATTTTTATGAATGCTAGTGCTCATGCATCACTGAAAAACAAATGAATAGAGCATGAGACAGCAGAAGTATTGACACGTACAGTATGCTTCCCCACGTTACTCAACAAGCATGCCTCTAGCCTGCCTTGAAAAGAACATCCCATACATTTTCTTGTCCAAGAACCAATTGTGATGAATTGTGATGGGGGTGGTAATGTAATCTGTTCTGAAAATGTTTACCCACTGCATCCTTTGCTCCTATTATGGTATACTATCATTTTGACATTTAGGATGTTGTTACACAGTCATTTTGTAACATTCTATAGTTTTACTATGTTCAAAATATTGTATTTACCATGCTTTACCATTGTTATCTAAGTTTATAACAATGCTTTATTATATGTATCTGTGATTTGCCATGATTACCTGTGCATGATTTCACTATTGTTGTACTTTACTGTAATGTTTTAACTGCAGTAAACCTTTATTGGGAATATTATATAACACTGTAAAAAGAAAATATTTCACATGCTACCTTGTTGTGTGATGCACTGCTGTTACTGTTTGTGGTTAAAAAGCTTGATGGAAACCATGTATTCGTCTACACTGAGCGTCTCTAATTACTGTGTATTTGCACAGTAGTTACTTAGTAAATACATATGTACTACTTACACATATTTGCAATGTTATTATGTATTGTTACAATCTTTTCTGCTCACTATTTTACTGCATTTAATCCTGTACTTTAATCTATAACAAGTGTTATTTAATCTGTAGTATTTTGTATTTAATTATATCCTGATGTAACTATCATTGACAGTGTTATCTGCTCCGTTATTGAATCGTATTTTGTCATATACTTGTACTTGCTAGAACCGAAGTCATTGTATTTTATCTTGCTCTTTGTTTGTTTACCTTTGTTTACGACTGTAAGTCCCCATGGATAAGGGTGTCTGCTAAGAAATAAATAATAATACAATGTACTTATTATATATGTAAGTACACAATTGTATCACAAAATGGTAAGGGTTGGGGTTAGGTTTAGAGTTTAGGATTAGGTTTAGGGTTAAATTGTGCAAATACATTCACACATTAAGTACATTTTAACTATGCATAATAACATTGTAATTATGTGTAAGTTCACATGCATTTATTAAGTAACTCTATGTAAATACACAGTATTAGAGACGATGTGAAATGTTAACTTCGAAAGCATGTAGTTAGATAGCACAGAAAATAAAGTGATTAGGCAAAAGAATGATTAGCGTTGATAGAGTCAAAGTAAAGGCATGTGCTTTATATTTCACTTCTGATGTTGTCAGACCTATGACTGCACAGCTACATTAAATATTGTGGCAAATGAAGCTTGAAGCAGCAGACTATAACATGTGATTTATGTCACATTCTTGAGTATGTAATCAGAATGTTAAAGCAATGAGACAAGAAAAATCCTAGAGCTGACATAACAAAGCTTCTACAAGTGCTAATCAGAGTTCAAAAGTAATTATTATTCAAGATGATGAGGAGCAGTAATAGTAAGAAGTGATGAGAGTGTAGACTAGAGCAGTGCCTTTTGTATACATGTAGTGTGAACATGTAGTGTCAACCAGATATCACACTACCGTACTCAGTAATTGTTTGGTTCAGGTCTGATGTGGAACTGTGAAATAATAGTTCAGGGATTGTAGACCTCCATATATTAGGGAGTAGTGCACTCTGTTTTCAGGCACATTTTATTTTATAGTTTTTATTTTGCTTTGTGTACACTGTGTTGTATGTAGTCTGTGCGCTACCATTGCTGGTAGTGTCACGTGAGCTTTTCTGTGTGTATGTAAATAAAACCTGTTCGTCTGTAGGGTGTGTCAAACTCAACCTCTGTCACTCAGCAGCGAATGCACACACCCACGCGGCAGACGGCAGGCACCTGTCACACTGACATTAAAAGAGAGGATTCGTTTTTCCAAGGAGAATTTTCTTTGGAATACTAAAATACTACCTAGAGGCAACGTATTGGATATTTTACTATATTTTTCCAATGAAAATTCACTCAATAGACTTTGAGAAATTGAACTGATTATCTTTAGGTAGATGGAGATTCTAGTCTAGTACATGGTATTAATACCGACTTGTGAAATAAATAAAAGGAACATAAATAGAAGAATTTGTTATAATTTGTCAGGTGGATAAAGCCTCTAGAGGTATGTACATGGAATTATGTTCAGACAGACACCGAGTCAATAAGATTATGAGAGACAATAATAATCTCAAATATGAGGTGCTTGATATCTTATTTGTGGGTCAATTGAGGAAATAACCTTCCATGGGTGATTTTATTTACCCAGCAACAGGACAACGCTCCCCAGCTTCTGAGTCATTTAAAAACCCCTCTGTGACAAAAAGTGAACAGACAACTAGAATACAAGTCATGAAATTAATTCACGCAATCTTGACACATATGGATAGCATTTATAATTGAGAGTCACCCAGAATATGGGGGGAAAAAAATGCGCACAGCTTTTGAAACTGCTCTATAATATCTTTTCTATAATTTCTAAAATATATATATTTTTTTGCTAAGTTATACAGTAGAAGACGAAGATGAACGGGAATGAAACAAGTCAGGAAGAACAGCCATTTTCTCTTTTTTAAAAAAAAAATATTTATACAGGCTAATCTCACCAGTGCCCAGCATTCTCATTTACTGGAGGTAATACTGACAGCAGCAGAGCGTAATATGCCTGTATAGGCTATGCTACTCAATCTATTCAGGAATAGAGGAATTCACACTTGGTGTGTGTGGCCAAACAAAAAAAAAAAGTTTTTGTTTACCCTACCTTGTGCTCTGCTGCGTGTGTGTGTGTGTGTGCGCGCGTGTGTGTTGTTTTTTCGTAAAAAAAAAAAGTATACCTCTCTTTTTTCTATCTCTCTCCTTGTGTATAGGTCTGTAGCTGTGCTCCAAGCCCCTGTAAGCTTAGCACTGCCCCGGTTGTGTGACTGCTCACAATCCAGACTAGACACCGGCCCAGCAACTTCAGTGCTTACACCCCTGGTGCTTGGTGCTCCACAGCCTCGACGCTTCAGTGTCTTCGGTGCACAGACATCCTCTGCATCGATACCCTAGGTGCATTCGGTGCTTCAGAGCCTCAGTGCATTGGTACTCAGGCACCCCTACTCTAGACGCTCCGGGCAGCAACATGTCTAAGTTCCACCCTTGCACATCCTTTGGCGGGATGCGTCCCCCACAGGACAAGCACCTCTTGTGTGTTAAGTACTTGGGGATGCAGCACGCCTCCTCTGCCTTAGGCGACAGGACGTTCTGCTTGATTTGTGTAGTGTCCCAGCCTCTGACCCTTCACAGGGGCGGCTTCATCAGCCAGCTCAGCTGTGCCCTCTGCAGCATTGGGAGCCCCACCCTCCGCCCTTCTTCATCTGCCTTCCAGCCCATCGCAGGGTATTCCCTGCACACAGGCTCCTGCCCACCAAGCCCATAGCCGCTTACGGTCTCCCTTGAGGAGCAGTAAGCAATCCAGGCACAGCAGGCAGGCAAAGGTCATTTCAGACCCAAAGAGCCAGATGGCTCAGGTCCGCATCTCCTGCCCCGGTACTGTCACTGCCTGTATCGGAGGTCGACGACGTCTTGGACCGAGACGAGGGAATGAGCGAAGGGGATCAGGACGCGACTTCCATCACGGCCTCTGGGGATGGGGACCCCCTGGAGCAGCAGGAGACAGATGACTTCCAGCTACATCCCAAACGCGTTACACACTGTCGGCTCACCGTGTCTCGCATATGCTGGGAAGCCCTATGCTGGTGGAGGCAAGTCCCTCACCTGCGAGAAGGCGTAAGAATGGGAGTAATCCACAATCGTCAGGTGGTAACGACAGACGCATCCAACTAGGGTTCGGGGTGCGGTCTGGGAAGGCAGAGGCGTCCTCGGATCCTGGTCGGGCTGGTGGACATCCCTACACATAAATGCGCTGGAGCTGCGAGTGGTCCATCTTGCTCAAAATTGGTGTATGACCAGAGGTCATGACCACATGTACTGCCCTGTAGCAACTATCCTACAGTTTCTGCAATATCTGTTAGAGGAGGACAGGTCCCTGAAAGTGTACCTAGCAGCTATATCTGCATGCCATGTCCGCATTGACTCAGTTTCCCCGGGCGCTCATATTCTGGCGACCCATTTTCTAAAGGGTGCTCGGTGGCTACGTCCTCCTATAAAGGAGGTATTGGAGGCTCTCACTAAGGCCCCATTTGAGCCTATACATTCCACAGAGTTGAAATATCTCTCTATGAAGACAGCCTTTTTGTTAGCCATCACCTCCGCTAAGCGGGTTAGTGAGCTACAGGCTCTGTCAGTGCACAGTGTCTGTATGCGTATTTAGGATGATGGAAACAGGGTATCGTTGCGCATGAACCCCGCTTTCCTCCATAAGGTGGTTACGGCTTTCCACTTGAATCAATCAGTGGAACTAGAGGCTTTCCATCCCCCTCCTTTTGCTTTGAAGGAGGATCGGAGATTGAATTTCCTCTGCCCGATACGGGCATTGAGAAGCTATGTGGACAAGACGAGAGCACTGCGCCAGTCTGACCAGCTCTTCGTCTGTCATGGCGAAAGGACCCTGGGTCAAGCCCTATCGAAACAGCGGCTGTCCCACTGGATTGTGAACACAGTTTCGACTGCATATACTGCTGCTGATCAAACCCCACCGGGGAGAGTGGCCACACATTCGACTAGAGGAGTGGCTACGTCATGGGCCCTCTTTAGAGGTACCTTATTGACTGTTATCTGTACTGCAGCTAGCTGCGCTACTCCGCATACATTCACCAGGTTCTACTGGCTTAACTCTTTTTGGTCCTATGTCGGACCAGGTCCGGCATTACAATTTTCCCTTTCCGGTCATCAAAAAAAAGACGTAAAGCACAGGTCTCTAGTCGCTTTTTCTCCGGAAAAAGCCGAGAAAACCATTTAATGGCCAAGTGAGCAGCAGTGTGGAGTAGTGGTTAGGACTCTGGACTCTTGACTGGAGGGTCGTGGGTTCAATCCCCGTGGAGGACACTGCTGCTGTACCCTTGAGCAAGGTACTTTACCCAGATTGCTCCAGTAAAAACCCAGCTGTATAAATGGGTAATTGTATGTAAAAATAATGTGTAAAAAAAATAATGTAATTAAATGTAAAAAATAATGTGATATCTTGTAACAATTGTAAGTCGCCCTGGATAAGGATGCCCAGTACTGAGTGTCCTGTTGATAAGCAGCGCCTTTAAACCTGTTTTACTGTGAAAAAAAATACTTTTAAACAGTGCATCTAAAATAAACTGCGCGTGTGAAAATTAATTGAGACCCATTTTTTGTTGGTCCCTTAAAATTCATATTAATGAGAAATGACTGAATGCATTATTCCTATGTTCTTTTAAAACTGTCCTCACATAGGCCTTGTATTAACATGCAACATATTAGGATAGCTTCCAATAATGTTCACCCCTTTTTAAAAGTGTTTTCTTTTTCTGGAGGCTTGATTTTTGTCTGCCTTTTTCCTGCCTTAACAATGTTGTTTAGAAAATGTTTTATCCAAAGTATGTTAATGACGTGGTTTTTAAATCTAAACGCTATATTTATGTTGTATATAGTGCATTTTTAAACATACGCTGGCAGTGTGTAACAGTGAAGTTTATTAGACTAAACTATGATGGGCTACTGTTTTCTTTTGTCTGTGGAGTGGTGTGTGGCAATGTGGCTGTGTGAAAGCCCTGCCGGGGGTGTTACATTTCTCCCTGTTTAAACACAGGTGTTCACAGGTGTTAGATGGATAATTTTATTTTGATTTTGATTTGATTTGATAGAGGTGGAGGTCCGTGTTTCCTGTTCCGTGCTGTGCTGTCTCTTTGTTTACGTTCATGAGTTTTTGTAAAACCTTTTGTTTTGGCCCTTGTGTCCTTTGTTTTGTTAAGTGTTTTTGTTAGTGTTTGTACCATTTAATTTTTGTTTATTTGTGGATTATAGCGCATTTTACTTTGCAGCTTTCTGTGTCTGTCTCTGTCTGTGCCAATGCCATCTGGGCTGTGATGCTACCGTGCCACATGGTGTTAAACGTTAAGAAGATATGAAAAGTGTTGTCTGTCAGAATACAATAATAGGATTCTACTGCTGCTGAGTGCTTCAGGGAACCCCAAGCCCTCTGTCTTTTTTCTTCACTTTTTGTTTGGCCACCTGCCAGAACTGGTTGAGATTGAACTCCTTTACTAAATCCAATTGGCTATGTTTTGAAAGTTATTCCTTTAAAACTGTATCTGGCTTTTGGAGGGGTATTTATGGTACTTCATCAACTGACCTTGGTTGACTTGTGACCAGTGTTGAAGGTCAAACCTAAATTCTGGGCAGCTTCTAAGCAGAATCATGCAGAACATATTTGTGCAGCTCTGTGTGGCTAAAGATTGAAACCTCTTTTAAGTATAAGAAGTAGATAAGAAGTCATTTTGATACTCTCAAGTTTATAATATGCTTTTACTGTACTGTGTTTTAAGGTAAAACTGTAAAAACTAAGTGCCTTCTGCAGATAAAGGTGTTTTATCACGATTTTTTTTACAAGGTATAACCATATATGCACTTTCAATATGTTTTTATCATGGAATAATACCAAATTAAAGATGTTACAATTTGGCTGAAGCAACTGAGCATGTTGTTGCCCATAGTAGCTGCCAAAGCACACTCTGTAATATAAACCAACTAAAAACAGTAATGATGAATCTAAAAACGAGTAGCTTTTGAGTTAAGGGGAATGAAAGCAATGAATAGAGAAGCATGGGTATTCATTGCTTTCATTCCCCTTAACTCGAAAGCTGCTCGTTTTAACTTACTCTCCTGAGCTTTTCAGAAGTCAAAGTACAGTTGCGCTGCACTGATGGTCCCCAAACAGGGCGAAACATGTCTGCAGATACTGTACTTTGATTTTCAAAACGCTGTGAACGTAGAAGCCTTTAGACGACTTTCACACGATTTGATTGGCTCTTGTAATGCTGAAATTTGCATATTTCCCAATTACCCATTCTTCACTATTTTTTCATTCCCCTTAACTTGAAAGCTACTCGTTTTTATTATATATATATATGTTATACATTACTGTGGTTGGCTTCATTAACAACGGCCTAGGAAAGTGTCACAAGTATAAAACTAAAGCTCTTGTATCCTCAGATGCCATCTATAAATAACCATCTCCTATGATTTAATTAGCTATAAGTGCAAATAAAATCCTAACATTCCAGTGCAAGATCAGAGACACTTCAGGCAGTTCTAGTTAAGAGCATTTCATGGTATACACGACAAACAGAACACCTAATACCAGAGACGGCATGGATAATCCCTGAAATCATTCCCCTGTTGGTAAAACAGTGTTTCTGCTCCTGCTTAGATGTACAATCATGCCAAATGTGAGCCTAAGCCAACCAGTTTAAGAGACTCAGAAAAGCAAAACATTCCTTACAACGGATGTCAAAACAATTATTTGTCTAAAAAATGTATTCTATCTAGATCATATTTAAATTTTAAATTATTATTTGCAGAATTAATATAATCCAAAATGATCAAGTTGAGTCTTTGATCCCGACCATATTAATAAGGTATCATCAATGTACTGAAGCCATAGAGAGATAAATGGTAAAAAGATGTTATCATTATTGTAGATGAATTTCTCCTCCCAAAATCCAACATACAAATTGGCATAATTAGGAACAAATGGTGCACCCATTGCTGTACCCTTTATCTGAGAGGGTGAATCAATTGAGAGGGTGGAACAACCTCAGTGGGTCTAGAATTTAAATAGAAAGTGACAGCATCAGTGCCTCCTGTATGTGGGATGTTGGTGTACAAACTAGTGACACAAGAATATTATCGGGGAGCACCCTGATTTCATTAATACGGTTAAGAACATCACATGTATCAGAAACAAATGAAGGGAGTTTACAGACAAAGGGTTGTAAATAAAAGTCTATATATTGACATAGTGGTTCAATAACTGAAACTATACCTGTGACAATAGGTCGTCCGGGAGGATTAGTGTAATATGACAATTGCATGATGTTGAATCGAAAATGATGTTTAAGATTTCCATTACATGAGAGTAGATGTTAAAACTTCATGCTGATTTGAACTCGGCTCCCGCCAAGATAAGCACCAACTAAGACGTAGCTTTACAGTAAACTAATGTGATCCATATGTGTCTCCATCCATTTACATTTCCTTCCATATGATGATGTAGATATCCTTCTGTCTGGTGTTGATGGCTGAACTGTAGCTTATTTGCCTCCCTGGCGCATCAGCACACACAATAGCTGCAATGCTGGCTCCGGGGATCAACCACAGTGCGGTCTCCCCAGCGCATCAGCATGAAAACCGCCTGGATTGAGCAAAGTAGGGTACATCTCTGGGGTCTTCAAGTGGGCACCTTCCATCCTCTGTGTTTCGTCGACTAGCCCACAACACCTCAAGAGGGCGCGACGGTGATTCTGGCATCCCAGCATCACCCCCCTCTGTCCCCCACTCAATATGCACATTAAAGTTGTGTGCAAAAGTATGTATGTTCAATGAAAGTGTCATTCATATCAACTACATTTTTTCACATTAAAAATGCGTTTTTTACACATAAATAAAATACATTTTAGTTTGCAATATAAACCCTGTGTGGGAATCGAACTCAAGACATGCTTCTAATGCAGCTTGCAATGCAGACACCATAGCTTTCATGCCACAAAGTTTGTCCTTCCATTTCACAACATTTGCAATTAGTACAGCAGTAAAGTTACAGTTTTTAACAAGTAACGAGATTTTGTAAATAATGATTATGTATTATCCCGATTGTATTGAAAGCTTTCATCTGATTTTGCAAGCTATCATAATAAGCTTGATCTGTTCATTTAGTATATTGTAACGTTTTCATGTTTAGGAAGTAGTACTCATGGTAGGGTGCCACCTTTTCCACAGATCAAACCCAGACATATTTCTCAGTCAACCTATCAAAACTGCAGTATACTGTAATACAGTTTAACACAATTAAATGGGTTGGTGATTCCCAGTCCTTACATAAAATATGCCTTTACCATTAACAGAATGCTATGCTACATTTATTATTTTACTGAACTAATATGAAATCATGGAAACTTCATCATTTATAACATATTTAAAAGCACAATAATTGCAAACAGCATCCATCTACCTGTAATTTTAGGCAACTTGAAAAATGAACAGAAATCGTTATGCACGTACCTTACATATTGTTAATGCTGTGCTCCTTTTAGTACAGTCTCCTTATCTTAACCGTTTAGCTGTCACTCACTGAAGTTGATTTTACAGGAAATCTACAGACTCTAGTTACTGACGCTTCATAGAACAAAAGTTTATTTTTTTTATCCCTGTACAAAATTGATACTCTTATACCAAATATGTCATATACATTGTTTTAAATTTAACCAAACATGTTAAATGCTTAAATACAAACATAGAAATACTGTATATAAATCATATTAGTACTGTATTTTGTAACAAACTATTGAAAATGTGAGTAAGTGTGCTCGCTGACCGGGGTGCACAGTAGGGGTCTGTGACAGGGCGGCTGAGTGGCAGTGACGTCAGGCCAGAAGCAGGAACTGCAACACATAGATATTCGGGTGCAACGTGCACTGCTGCAGGGTTTTTTATTTTAATTTTTTTAAACAAAAATAAATAAAAAACTGCTCACAGAGTGAAAATAAATATTTAAACAAAAACAAAATCACGAACACCAAACAAATCAGACCTAAGGTCAGGCTGGGTAGTTGCCTTCACTGATCCTTTTTTACTTTCGTTTTGTTCGCTCTCGCTCGCTCCTCTCGAACACCCACCAAGAGTGCAGAAAACTGCAGGCTTTTATACATGTGTCCGTCTCCAAATTAGCAATAAATTAATTAAACTGGAGATGGTCACGTTCTACACAAGTTTAGTATGATGGGGCTGCCAAACAATAACAAAACACACAGCTTTTTCACCGTCACATTTATACATAAACAAATAATAATAATAATAATAATAATAATACAAAACATAAATACAAGTAGGGCTTTGCCCTGCCCCCTCTAATACTGTGCATGGATCTCTCCTGCTGCCCTGCTACAGGGTTACAAATTCCAAGTATCTGGCACATCATAAATTATATCTTTCTAATTCATTTGACTGGAGGTAAGAAGTATGTTCAGTGGTTGCAAATGCATTACATTTTGCTGTGGAAGACACTGTTTTTGCATTAGCCTCCATGGTTGTTTTGACCACCAGTATGAAGCCTGCTGGGGTCACGTGACTGCAACCCCTCACTTGGATTGTTTACATCATGTAAATGACAATGTTCATTGTCTTCAGCATTATTCAAATGTTGGGGACAAAGTAGAATGTACACATCAGTACATTTCATGGGAATCAAAATGCTCAGCAACCCCCGAACAACAACACACATTCTCCCCACTCATTCACTCACTCCCTGTTCCCATGCTAACGGCATGACCTGTTCCCCTTACAATACATGTAACATATATATATATATATATATATATATATATATATATATATATATATATATATATATATATATTATATATATATATATATATATATATATATATATATATATATATATATATATAAAAGACAGACGAGACAAACTGAACAGACAAGTCCTGCAACAAAGCAATTGTCCGGGTCATACAATATATATTTTTAATTTGAAAGCATGACGACCTTTATTTGTAAAAATCTTCATTAAAATACAATTGAACAAGAACTGTTGAGTATTTATTTTTGTTTCATACAGTATTAAATGGCAGTGTTCATATGACAGTGAATAATAAATAAATATCAAGATAAAGAAATAAATGTTTTTATCTATTTCAATATTTAATGTATTTATTTATTTATGGTTTTACTTTTACCAAATATATAGGTTATCCTTCAGCATTAGTTAATTCTCAGAAATTAACATTCCTTTTTGTCCAATGGGGACCACAAACAGCATACTCTCATCAACAAGTATCAAGAGGAACCGTACTTCCTTGCGCCAATAGGGACCACAATGAGCGTTACACTGATTATCTTTCGCTGTTCTTGCGTTAATTAAAATCATGTCTTACTGATTCTTAATCAACTCATTTTGGCAGTTTTAACAACTCAAATACCAAACACCTGATTTTTTTTTATCTGACTTGAGCCTTTGTGACAAAGATCGAATGAGTCTTAGTGTTAGATCTCCCTCTCGACCTGTGAGAGCACGGTATACGAGGAACAGAGTACCCTTAATGAAATGGCACGACAATTTATTCCGTAGGGTAGATGGAAGTCGTCAGTTCGGAAGGGGGCGGAGCCATGGCACCCGAGCTCAGTGACCCAGACGGTAAGCGGCGTGGCATCCGAGGACTGGAGGAGCGGATGCGCTCGTTAACCTCGGGGTCATGGGCGAGGGTATAAATAGGGGGCATGGCTTGAGTGATCTGTTCCTTTGCATATGGTTAAATTATATGACCAAGAAGGAGCCCGTTTGTGAAATCGACCGTGAGTGTTTTGTGTCTGTGTCCTAACACTGTGTGTCTTGTGTGTTGTTTCACTAAAGATTACTGAGCACGATCCGGAGCTGCAGCCGCAGGCCAGCGACAAACCCGGACTTCACCACTCACCTTTTCACTACTGGAACTGTCTTTTGTTTTGCACCTTTTAGCACTTGAATCACGCACTGTCTTTGTGTTTGTGTTTAGTGTGGGTGTCGGAACGGGACTTTGGGGTTGCGGGTCAAACCCGTAGGATTATAACGAGAAGTGATATACGCCGCTGTATCACTTCCAGCACCATTATTATTTACAGGTTTTGCCTTGAGGCTCTGGACATTTATTAATTTAAATAAACACCCTTGCACCTGTACCAACGTTTGTCTGTGTGATTATTCTGCACTGCACTCACCTGCACGTCATTACCACTTTGCCACACGTGGTTGTCAGAAGTAAGGATGGACTACGCAACACTGTCGGCGCTGCTGGAGCAGCTGGACAGCAGACGGGAGGTGGAGGAAAGACGGAGAGAGGAGAGGTACACTGCGCTGATCGAGAGGGTCGGGCTGGCAATACCTCCCACAGCATCAGCGGAACGCGGCTTCATAGCGCCCAAAGCCAGGACGCATAAAATGACGGCGGATGATGATCCAGAAGCATACCTGGTGGCATTTGAGCGGCTGGCTACCACCGCGTCATGGCCCCGACAGTTCTGGGCAAGCCAGCTGGGACCCTGCCTGATTGGGGAAGCGCAGGCAGCCTACCAGGCGATGGGGGATGACGACGCCGCTCAATATGACCTGGTAAAGCTGGCTATTCTCCGCCGTCTTAACATTACGGAGGAAACGCACCGAGTGAGGTTCAGGGAGTACAGGAGGTCCCCGAACGTACGCCCCAGGGTGGTCGCGCAGAAGCTCTGTGACCACATGATACACTGGCTCACCCCGGCGCTAAAAACAACTGCCCAGATGGGGGAGGCCATCGTCATTGAGCAGTTTTGTCATGTGGTCGGCGCCGAGACCCAAGGATGGATACGGCGCCACAACCCCGACACCCTGGAACAGGCAGTCAAGCTCGCTGAGGACTTCGAGGACTCCCTGGTATCCGCCCAGACCGGGCTACTCACCCCGCTATCTCAACGGAGCGGCCGAGCCCCACCTCCTCTCTCTGCTCCACCAACTCCACCACCAGGACCGGTTCAACGACCTCCGAGAGCACCAACCCCAATGGGCGACCTTGCCTCCTCTTCATGGAGACCAAGGTTGGCCCCCAGCGGGGGTAGAGGTGCTGCCCCTGCCCCGTTGCCATACCAGCAGCGGGACAGACCATTTAACACTGTGCCCTCCTTTCCCCCTACCTGTTTTAGGTGCCGCCAGCCGGGACATCAGGCTAGGTCATGCCCATCTGCGATGGAGTGTGACGTGGCCGTCTGTAATCTGGCATCTGAAGCGGGTGAGCGAGGGAAAAATGGTCGGGAGGGGCCTTGTATTGTTAAGGTGATTTTTGGAAATGTGAAAACCCATGCATTAGTGGACACAGGGTGTGGTCAGACCTTAATTAGAGCATCTCTCTTAGGCGGTATGGTGTGGCAGCCACAAGGTCAGGTGGCGATCTCCTGTATCCATGGAGACACGGCAACATACCCCACAGTAAAAGCATATTTATCGGTCGGTCCGATGAAACGTTCCCTGGTAGTTGGGGTAGCGGAAAGGTTACCACATCCCATTATTCTGGGTCGGGACTGGCCCAACTATAAAGATTTATTGAAATTAAGGGCAGTCCCGGCCATATACGCAAATGTGGCAGAAAAAGTAGAAGGGGAAATGATTGGTAATGTTTTTCCCTTTCAAGCGGAAATGTTCTCTTCCCTGTTCCGGCCGAAAAAAACAAACAAAGAGAGAAGGCTGCGGAAATGGGAGGGAGCGTTAATGAGACAAGGCTGGGGGCTGGTGGGAGCCTGTTATAACGGTGAAAAACGTCAGTCGAAGGGGGTCGGAACGCAGTGTGACCGAGAGGGCGAGGTTACTGGGCCATCAAGGGCAGATGTTACTCCCGCCCCGCTCAATATACCGGACATGTGGCACTCGAATGTGAACCTAGTGTGGGAGCAGGACAATGACCCATTACTGATGCACATTCGGGGACAGGTCCGGTCCATTGAAGGTAAGGATGTTGAAGGCGCTGGGGCACTAGTATTTCCACACTTCATTATCAAGGGGCAATTACTATATAGGGTAAACCTGGCCGCGGGCACAGGACATCCTGTAACACAATTATTGGTCCCCCCGTCTTGTCGGCTGGAGGTCATGAGGCTGGCGCATGATATCCCTTTTGCGGGGCACCTCGGAGTTGACAAGACAAGGGAACGGATATTGGCTCGATTCTTTTGGCCAGGTCTTTATAAGGAAGTGTCGAAATATGTAGCCACATGCCCAGACTGCCAGAGAGTAGCGCCGGGTCGAGTGCGCCCCGCCCCTTTGGTCCCACTGCCGATTATTTCCACCCCCTTTGAACGCATCGCAGTGGACATAGTCGGCCCTTTGCTACCTTCTGACTCCGGGTATACGCATATATTAGTGGTGGTAGATTACGCAACGCGATACCCAGAGGCAGTTCCATTGAGGTCCACTAGTGCTGCTGCGATAGCCAAAGAACTAGTGCAGATTATGACAAGAGTAGGGATCCCCAACGAGATATTGACTGATCATGGAACTAATTTCTTGTCAAATACGCTACAGCAGGTATATAAATTACTAAAAATACTTCCCATCAGAACATCGGTTTACCATCCACAGACGGACGGTTTGGTGGAACGTTTTAATCAGACTCTAAAGGCGATGCTGAGACGATTTGTGAATCAGGAGCAAAAACATTGGGCATCGCTTCTTCCCTACCTCCTTTTTGCAGTGAGAGAGGTGCCGCAGAGTTCGACAGGGTTCTCCCCCTTCGAGCTCTTGTACGGCCGACAGCCTCGCGGCATTCTCGATCTGTTGAGAGAGGGGTGGGAGGAGCACAAAGGCTTGTCCAAAAATGTAGTGCAGCATGTGCTCCTACTGAGAGATCGCCTAGATTTGGTCGGTCGTTTGGCCCAAGACAATCTCAGATCGGCTCAGCATCGACAACAGCAGCATTACAATCAAAATGCATTAATCCGAACTTTTCGACCTGGAGACAAGGTAATGCTGCTACTTCCCTCAGCGGAATCCAAACTATGTGCTAAATGGCAAGGGCCATATGAGGTGATTCGGGCTATAGGAAAGGTGAATTACGAAATTAAACAGCCCGATCGCCGTAACAAAAAAGAAATTTATCATATAAATTTATTAAAGCCCTGGCAGGCAAGAGAGGTGTTATTTATAGCCCCAGGCAATATAGAGGATGATTTAGGGCCCGAGCTAGAACCCTCTAGCACAAAGAACATTTCGATGGGGGAACAGTTACTTCCTGATCAGCAACGAGAACTACGTAGGTTAATTGAGGAATTTAGCGATGTTTTTTCTAACACGCCCGGTAGAACTAACCTCGCTGAATATGACATTATCTCTCCCCCAGGTGTCACAGTGCGAGAGAGACCTTACCGGATCCCGGAAAGTCGACGGAGTGGCGTTCGCAAAGAGGTATGGGACATGCTCGAACTTGGGGTGATTGAGCCTTCCAGGAGCGAGTGGTGCAGTCCAATTGTGATAGTGGCCAAAAAGGACGGCACCAACCGCTTCTGCGTTGATTTCCGCAAGGTAAACGCTATTGCCAAGTTTGATGCGTATCCCATGCCTCGGGTCGACGAACTCCTAGATAGACTGGGGACGGCGAGGTTCATCTCCACTCTGGATCTGACGAAGGGATATTGGCAGATCCCGTTAACTCGTAGTTCTAGAGAGAAAACCGCATTTTCAACACCAGAGGGGCTGTTTCATTTTACAACCATGCCGTTTGGGTTACATGGTGCGCCTGCTGCCTTCCAGAGACTGATGGACCAGGTTTTACACCCACATCGTGAATATGCGGCAGCATATATTGATGATGTGGTCATTTACAGCTCCACCTGGCGAGAGCATTTGGCTAGGATCACAGCCGTCCTTCAGTCTCTAAGGGCAGCCCGGCTGACAGCTAACTTGCGAAAATGTGCGTTTGCCAAAAGAGAAACACAATATTTGGGATTTGTAATGGGGAATGGCAGGGTGAAACCCGTTGTCTCCAAGGTCCAGGCCTTGGTAGACGCGGCAATCCCCAAAACCAAGGCTCAAGTGCGGTCGCTACTGGGGTTAGCCGGTTATTACCGCCGCTTTATCCCCGAGTATGCCACAGTGGTTAATCCCTTAGTTGACCTCACCAAAAAGAGCGCACCAAATTTAATTAAATGGTCAGAAGAATGTCAGGGGGCGTTTAATACTGTTAAGCAGAGACTTTGCCAGGCCCCTGCTCTCATCACGCCAGACTTCACTAAGAGATTCATCCTCCACACCGATGCTTCGGATGTCGGTTTGGGTGCAGTCCTGTCTCAAATGGTAGGCGGAGTAGAACATCCTGTTCTGTATATAAGTAAAAAAATGCTCCCTCGGGAGCGCAACTACTCCGTCGTCGAAAAAGAGTGTTTGGCCATTAAATGGGCTACTCACTCTTTAAGATACTACCTGCTGGGACACTCATTTGATCTTGTCACTGACCACGCCCCACTCAAGTGGTTAAGCACAATGAAGGACAGCAATGCCCGGATAACTCGGTGGTATCTGGCATTGCAGCCCTTCATGTACCATATGGTACATCGTGCAGGGAAAGACCACCAAAATGCAGATTATTTTTCCCGGGAGGGGGGAGTAATGGGAAAGGTAGGTTTAGCCGAGTGTTCCTTCGGCTCCACTCTGAGCGGTGGGATATGTGACAAAGATCGAATGAGTCTTAGTGTTAGATCTCCCTCTCGACCTGTGAGAGCACGGTATACGAGGAACAGAGTACCCTTAATGAAATGGCACGACAATTTATTCCGTAGGGTAGATGGAAGTCGGTCAGTTCGGAAGGGGGCGGAGCCATGGCACCCGAGCTCAGTGACCCAGACGGTAAGCGGCGTGGCATCCGAGGACTGGAGGAGCGGATGCGCTCGTTAACCTCGGGGTCATGGGCGAGGGTATAAATAGGGGGCATGGCTTGAGTGATCTGTTCCTTTGCATATGGTTAAATTATATGACCAAGAAGGAGCCCGTTTGTTCTGTTCCTTTGCATATGGTTAAATTATATGACCAAGAAGGAGCCCGTTTGTGAAATCGACCGTGAGTGTTTTGTGTCTGTGTCCTAACACTGTGTGTCTTGTGTGTTGTTTCACTAAAGATTACTGAGCACGATCCGGAGCTGCAGCCGCAGGCCAGCGACAAACCCAGACTTCACCACTCACCTTTTCACTACTGGAACTGTCTTTTGTTTTGCACCTTTTAGCACTTGAATCACGCACTGTCTTTGTGTTTGTGTTTAGTGTGGGTGTCGGAACGGGACTTTGGGGTTGCGGGTCAAACCCGTAGGATTATAACGAGAAGTGATATACGCCGCTGTATCACTTCCAGCACCATTATTATTTACAGGTTTTGCCTTGAGGCTCTGGACATTTATTAATTTAAATAAACACCCTTGCACCTGTACCAACGTTTGTCTGTGTGATTATTCTGCACTGCACTCACCTGCACGTCATTACCACTTTGCCACAGCCTTGTATTTTGTTTTTCTGCTCATTATTTGTATTTCTGCTCATTATTTAAAATGTAAATGACATTATGTATGTGCTCAATGAGCTATTGATGTAAAACTTAGACTGTTGCATTTTCATATATATATATATATATATATATATGCAGTATAGCCTAGTATCCATCTTTCCTTTTTAATATGCAATATTCTTTAGTGTTAAAAATTGATTTGATATTAATATTAAAATAGTGTTTCTTACTATAGATAGAACTAAGTAATTCCCTCCCAGGAGTGCGACTTGGTGGTTGGGCATTCAGGTTCTATTGCTTATGGTTTATGGAGGGTATTCTTCATTATGCAAATAAGAAATTTCTCCAACCAGAAAAGACATTGCCTCCTAAACGTGACATCCTTTGTCCACTATTAATAATCTTCCCAGTCTTGACGAGTATTCGCTACGACCAAAGAGAGTAATGCAGGCACTGTCATTCAGGAGATCAATGGAGTGCCAACTTATGCTATTACATATTCATTTTCTTTTTCTGTTAACCTTATTATTGCCCCCCCCCCCTTTACTGACAATCTTTTGGTTCTACGGTTGCTTTCTAGGTTAATTCAGGATATGGATAACACTTTATATTAAGGTGTTGCTTATTAATGTTGTATAAATATATAATAGATGCTTAATAACTATGTTAGTGTTAATACAGCATTATGGATGGTTTATAACCATGTAATAACCATATACCAAAAGTAGAATAGGTGGCAAAAAACTGTCCCCTTTATAAAACTGTAATTCCGTCTATGGCTATTACATGGTGTGGTGGAGTGTCCCGCCCCTTTGTATTATTATTATGATTTATTGTATTATTATTGTTGCGGTGTGGACGAAAGCCGCCACCATTATGTGTTATTGTTTTGTGTTTATTTTAAGAATCTCGTGAAGATGCATGACTGATCAGCTACTGAGTATTTAATTAGCTGACAGTCGCGCATCATTATTAAACTTGTGCAGACTCTAGCCGAGGGGTAATAAGATAATAACTAGCTAATTAACCCCTTGGTCAGAATATAAAAGTCCTGCAGATTGGCTGCACAGGGAAGAGTGTTCAGGGAGTAATGAACAGGTGTTAAGGAGAGGAGAAATAAAAAGGTAAAAGAAAAACTACAGTTCCAGCACAATATTTGTTAGTATAATTGTTTGTTTGTTTGGTTTGGCCAACGTGTCCTTTTGTTTTGTATAAATCCAGGGCGATACAACCAACCATCACCAGTGTGCCCCTTCTGCGACCAAAAACAAAGTTTCACGAACTGTCCCTTCCGCCATTATGAACAGGAGGACTGCTTACAGCAGGAGCCGGAGGATGAGGAGCACAAGCTACCAGCGCCCAGACGGGGAGAGCACGAGTGTCCAGCGCCGAGACGGGGGAAGCATGAGTGTCCAGAAGGGGGGAGCCCGTGCATCCAGCGCCCAAGTGGGAGGAGCCTGTGCGTCCAGAAAGGGGGAACCGGTGCGTCCAGTGCCCAGACGGGGGGAGCACGAGCATCCAGCGCCCAAGAAGGGGGGGCCCCCTGAGCACCCAAAGCCCAAGAGGGAGCTGTTCCCACTTCCACTGCGAGAGGGGGACTGCCTGCCGCTCCCACCTCCAGCACCAGAGGGAGAGTAGCAGAAGCTATGTCTGCTCACCACCAGAGGGAGAGCAGCAGGAGCTACCTCTGCCTCCACCACCAAGAGGAGAGAAGCAGAAGCTACCGCTGCTTCCACCAACAGAGGGAGAGCAGCAGGAGATGCCTCTGCTTCCACCGCCAGAGGGAGACTATCTGCAGCTCCCACAACCACCACATGACAGAGACTGCCTGCAGCTCCCACCTCCACCATAAGAGAAAGGACCAGGACGGGATGCTGGCATTCCTCAGCAGCCACTGCATAGGCTGCTAAAGGGAGCACAGGGGAAAACAGCCCGGCCGCAGCGGCCGCGAAGAGGGCCAGCACCACCACAGCCACTGCCAGAGTGGCCAACCCCAGCACCACAACAGGTCTTGACTCCATCACCAGGGGAAGAAGTGAAGCCCCCACTGTCGCCTTCTGGGCCAGGGGCTCCCCCCCCTGACTTCATTGCCTGGGGATGCCTACACGACACCACCCGGGGGTGCCTGCACATCACCACCCAGGGATGCCTGTTCACCATCACAGGGAGATGCCCATGTGCTACTGCTGGGAGAGGCATGCCCTGAGGGCATTTGCTGCTGACCTCCAGGGATTTGCTGGGGTTGGAGGAGCCAGAATTGGAGCTGTCAGCCTTTCCACTGACAGCACTGCTACTGGTAGCACCGTCGCTGCCAGGATCGCCTCAGCTGGAGGAGCCAGCCTTCGAGCTGCCAGCACGTCTGCTGACAGCCTTGCCATTGGCAGCATGTCCGCTGCCAGTGTTGCAACGGGAGTAGTCAGCCTTGGTGCGGTCAGCACATCGGCTGACCGACTCACCATTAGCAGCTTTTCTGCTGCCAGGACTGCTCCAGCTGAATGAGTCAGCCTGGGAGCTGTCAGCAGACCTGCTGACAGCATAGCCCTGGCAGTCTTTCAGCTGCAAGGGCTGCTATGGGAGGAAGCAGCCTTTCTGCTGCCAGGACTACCCCGGCTGGAGGAGCCAGACTGGGAGCCATTAATGGCTCTGCTGTCTGCATTTCCGCTGTCAGCTAGGAGGCTGACAGCATTTCCGCTGTCAGCTGGGAAGCTGCCAGCATTGCCACCAGCAGTAGAAGAGTGGCAGGACTGTGCCACCCTGCTGTCAGCACTGCTGTTGACAGCCTTACAACCTATGGGCCCCTTGAAGCCTCCGGTTCTGGCCCAGGACTTTGTGCTGGACTTTTGGGCTTTTAAGGGGGGAGGTGGCCGTTGAGGCCAGTTGTGCTGCGCACAAAGGGGGGCATTTGTGGCGGAGTGTCCCGCCCCTTTGTATTATTATTATTATTATGATTTATTGTATTATTATTGTTGCGGCGCGGACAAAAGCCGCCACCATTATGTGTTATTGTTTTCGTGTGTTTTTAGAACCTCGTGAAGATGCGTGACTGATCAGCTACTGAGTATTTAATTAGCTGACAGTCGCGCGTCACTATTAAACTTGTGCAGACTCTGGCCAAGGGGTAATAAGATAATTACTAGCTAGTTAACCCCTTGGCCAGAATATAAAAGTCCTGCAGATTGGCTGCACGGGGAAGAGAGTGTTCATGGAGTAATGAACGGGAGTTAAGGAGAGGAGAAATAAAAAGGTAAAAGCCATCTTGTCACACATGGTTCTAAACAGTATATAATGCTTTATTAAGACTCTGTAGCAGTTATTAAGCATCTATTATATATTTATAAAACATTTATAAAACATTACTAAGCAGCACCTTAATATAAAGTGTTACCAGGATGGGTACATAGTTCACGTTAAAGATAAAGGCTGTATTCTTCTACATAAAACTAAACTGTATTCTATCATCATATGTTAAGAAAATAGCCAAGTAAAAAAAAAATCAATAATGAAAAGTTAAACTTAATAAAAAATAGTTGAGGAAAAATGATTTTGAAAGCAATTCAGAGAAGGAAAATGTTATTATTATTGAATGTGTTAGTCAATACAATACTTCCTCAATAGCTCTGCAACCTTACTATAAGTGCTTCTCAAAAGTCAGTCATCCTTTTTTTCTATGTGTACATTTCCAAACAATTTAGCATACCAGACATGTATGCAAATAACATTAATGAATTCAATAATCAGGTCTTTAAAAGTCTATATTCATGAAAATAAACAATACAATGTCAACATGCAGGGTTCATTCATAGCTGAAAGGATTTTGTCCAGCTTTTAAACATTTTTAATAAATACACTTTTAATACTTTTCAGTTTGACTGTGCGTTCCAATTAAGCCCACTTCAGGGTTTCAAGTGTGGGCTGAGATTTAGAAAATCACAGGAGATACAGACTTCCACATGTTTTCCTCATCTAGGTACTGTACCTTGCTGGAACCGCACAATCAGCTTTGCATAGTCTTGAGCAGAGGGGAAGCAAAGATCAAGACCTTCATTTAAAATAACAAAACTGAAACGTGCAGGGATTTAATCAGAAATAAACACCAAACATAGTAGACCACAGTACAACAGACTCTGCTAGTCACTTCATTTTGTTAATCTTGTCTTTCATGTTGTGTGCTATACAATGTATCAGTTTTTTGCTTATTTTTAACAGGAGATTCTTAAAAACCTACAGGAACTGTGTTCCTCTTGCCCACGCTATGTCTGCATTATTTCCTGGTGTCCTCAGAGAATCCAATAATAACACGATTCATGGGAGACAATTAGATTATTAGAGTTTGAATGTGTTCCATTTGTCCACTATGTATTCAATTAATGTTCTACTTTTGTTTGCAATATACTCTAATGGACCCTCTAAATGTGGCACATCATTTTATGCCTTTTACCTCTGGAGGCCTGGGTTCAAATACAGCTCAAGGGAAATGAGTTGGGTGGTCTTGACTTTGCCCCATCTAGATAATTGGAACAACTGAATAGGAGTGTATTGAGGTGTGCTTGTGTAACAGGCAGTGTTGTGTGATGCACTGCCCTTATGGATCGTCGGTAAGGCCTGGCTCTTTTGCATAGTAGCTAAGACGCTTGCTTGCGGTGTGCATGGTTGCCGGTTTACAGCCACTCTGTTACACTAGCTCAACTACTACTGTAAGATCTCATGGCATCTGCCAGCACAAAACCAGTGCCCCTGAATCTTTCATGAGCACTAAAAAATGTGTCTACTTGACAGTCTCCTGTCCCAAAGCCAGCAATTGTTCACAACCAAGCAACTAATACAGTTAGCTCTGCACTGAACTGAACATTGATAACGATGGTGAAGCAGCAAGCTTCAAAATCATGAAAATATGTGTCACAAAGACGGCCAGAGTGGGTGGCGTCAGACCGGAAGCAGGAAGGAATTCAAACACAGACAGACGGTGATGGTGATGAGCTGAGTGCAATGGCTGCACTCAGCGTTTATTAACAAATAAAAGGTTTCAAACAGCACAAAAACACTGGACACGGCACTTGCGCCAAAATAAACAGACATACAAAACGGACTAACACTAAACAAACGGTGCACGGACAGACAAACAGACACGGTGAGAACAAACACTTTACGTTTACGATCTTTCACTATTTAGTTTCTCCTCTCTCTCTCACCCGTTCTCCTCTTCCGAACACCCAACCCTGACTGACTAAAAATGTGCCTATTTATACTGTTGTGCTGGGATTCAATTACTAATTAATTATTCACTTGAATCCCAGCACGTGAATTAATTCTGTGCAACCCCGTGCTCACATATTACATTTAACCAGCACGTGAAGTGATTTGTGCTCTCCTCGTGCCTAAATACAAATCTACACTTTAAACACACGTGAAACACAGACCCGTTTATATCCCGTGTACCAATCTATACACCAACATTAACATACGCACGCATACATACAACATAGAACACACAAATGCACACAGGGGCGGGGCACTTTGCCACATATACCCCCCCTTGTGCGCAGCACACATGGCCTCAACGGCCACCTCCCCCCTTAAAAATCCAGCAGTCCAGGACAAAGTCTCGGGCTGGGAAGGGAGGCTTCAGTAGGCCCATGGCTGGCAATGCTGTCAGCTCCCCTGCCGGTAGTGGCACGGCTGACAGCATGCTGGTCCCGTCCTGCAGCGAAAAAGCTGCGGGGGCGGGTGGTCCCCCGACCTCCCCCTTCTTCGTAGCCGGCAGCTCCCTCCTGTGGGGCTCCGGCCACAAGAACTCCTGCAGCGAAACTGCTGCTGGGGAAAGTGGTCTCCAGACCTCCTCCCCCTTCTTCGTGGCCGGCAGCTCCCCTTTCTGGGGCTCCGGCCACCATACTCCCTGCGGAGGTACGGGCAGCAGAGGCAGCTCCTGCTCCTCTGCTCCGGGCGGTGGCGGAGGCAGAGGCAGCTCCAGCTCCTCTGCTCCTGGCGGTGGTGGAGGCAGAGGCAGCTCCAGCTCCTCTGCTCCTGGCGGTGGTGGAGGCAGAGGCAGCTCCAGCTCCTCTGCTCCTGGCGGTGGTGGAGGCAGAGGCAGCTCCAGCTCCTCTGCTCCTGGCGGTGGTGGAGGCAGAGGCAGCTCCAGCTCCTCTGCTCCTGGCGGTGGTGGAGGCAGAGGCAGCTCCAGCTCCTCTGCTCCTGGTGGTGGTGGAGGCAGAGGCAGCTCCAGCTCCTCTGCTCCTGGCGGTGCTGGAACCAGCAGGTATTCACCCTCTGCTGGTGGCTGGGCATGGGCGCGCCGTGCTGCCTTCAGCAGCATAGCGAGAGGCTGCTGGGGGACACCAGCATCCTGCCCTTCTCCCCCCCAAAAATTTTCAGGGGGTTGAGCCTGTAACCCCTCCCCTTCCGGCTCTTGGGGCTGAACCAGCAGGCATTTTCCCTCTGCTGGTGGCTTGGGTCCCAGGGCTGTGGAAGCCCCGACTTGCCTCCCTTTGGGCTGTGGACGCACCGACTCCTCCCTTTTGGGCTGTGGACGCACCGACTCCTCCCTTTTGGGCTGTGGACGCACCGACTCCTCCCTTTTGGGCTGTGGACGCACCGACTCCCCCCTCTTGGGCTGTGGACGTTCGGGCTCCCCCCACTCAGGCGTAGGACGTTCGGGCTCCTCCCACTCAGGCGTAGGACGTTCGGGCTCCTCCCACTCAGGCGTAGGATGTTCGGGCTCCTCCCACTCAGGCGTAGGATGTTCGGGCTCCTTCCACTCAGGCGTAGGACGTTCAGGCTCCTCCCATTTGGGCTGTGGACGCTCAGGCTCCTCCCGCTTGGGCTGTGGACGCTCAGGCTCCTCCCCATAACTGCGGAAGGGACAGTGGGCGAACAGGTGATCCTGGTCGCAGAGGAGGCACCCCGGCGATGGCTTGTTACATCGCCGTGGATGCCTGGCCCTTAGGCGGCACTCCTCCTCCCTGTCCTTCACCTCTTTATCCGTCTCTGCCTCCCGCTTGGGCTGTGAAGGCAAAACCAGCAGGCATTCACCCTCTGCTGGTGGAGATGGGGACAGCAGGTACTCACCCTCTGCTGGTGGAGATGGGGACAGCAGGTACTCACCCTCTGCTGGTGGAGATGGGGACAGCAGGTACTCCTCTGCTGGTGGTCCTGCTACCTGGGCTGCTGTTCCATTTATGGTTGCCTCCAGGTAGCTGAGGACAAACTCCACACCTTCCTCCAAGGTGTTTGGGGTGTGTTCCTCCTGATAGGCCTCCCATCTCTCACTGTCCATCATCCACAGGGCCCGGACGACTATGGGTAGAGACTGGGCCTCCAGCCCAGCATTCTCCAGGAACCAGCCCCGCAGTTTGATGGCGTCTTCTGCCATTGACTTTTTTTCTTCTTTTTTTTTCCCCCAAAAACAATATTTGTAATTTTTTTTTTTTTTAAAATCTAGACCCCTCCTGGTCTGACGCTTGGAGGCGCGGCTATCCCACGATGACACCACGTGTCACAAAGACGGCCAGAGTGGGTGGCGTCAGACCGGAAGCAGGAAGGAATTCAAACACAGACAGACGGTGATGGTGATGAGCTGAGTGCAATGGCTGCACTCAGCGTTTATTAACAAATAAAAGGTTTCAAACAGCACAAAAACACTGGACACGGCACTTGCGCCAAAATAAACAGACATACAAAACGGACTAACACTAAACAAACGGTGCACGGACAGACAAACAGACACGGTGAGAACAAACACTTTACGTTTACGATCTTTCACTATTTAGTTTCTCCTCTCTCTCTCACCCGTTCTCCTCTTCCGAACACCCAACCCTGACTGACTAAAAATGTGCCTATTTATACTGTTGTGCTGGGATTCAATTACTAATTAATTATTCACTTGAATCCCAGCACGTGAATTAATTCTGTGCAACCCCGTGCTCACATATTACATTTAACCAGCACGTGAAGTGATTTGTGCTCTCCTCGTGCCTAAATACAAATCTACACTTTAAACACACGTGAAACACAGACCCGTTTATATCCCGTGTACCAATCTATACACCAACATTAACATACGCACGCATACATACAACATAGAACACACAAATGCACACAGGGGCGGGGCACTTTGCCACAATATGGTATACAGCTTTTTAATGGAGCAGCTTCTTCACAGCTGCTGTTGTGTGTGACTGGTGAGTATCTGCCACAGTCCTCCTTCCTTTTGCCCAAAAACCAACACTCCTGCGATATTATGAGCTTTATACTGTGATCTGAAAACTGTAAATGTATAATGTGATATCTTGTAACAATTGTAAGTCGCCCTGGATAAGGGCGTCTGCTAAGAAATAAATAATAATAATAATCATATCCTGATGTAACTATCACTATTTAATCATATCCTGATGTAACTATCACTATTATCTGCTGTATTATTGAATTGTGGTTTGTCACACTTGTACTTTGCATGAACAAAGGTTATTGTATTTCTTGCTCTTATTGTATTACTTGTATTGTAACACTTGAAATGTATTTGCTTACGATTGTAAGTCGCCCTGGATAAGGGCGTCTGCTAAGAAATAAATAATAATAATAATAATAATAAATGTAACGCCAGCAAGTTCAATACAGAGCTAAAGAGCAGTAGGATTTAGATCAGCCACTTCTTATCATTAGACCCTATGACAGTAGTCAGTGTGCTGAAGAGTTCATTATGTACTGCGACTCTAGACAAGATGCGAAGACCATTCAGTTCTAAAAAGTTGAACTCAGTAAATGTATATTGGTTTTGCTATCTTGTGCTACATTTGAGATTTCAGAGGACATCCATAACCTGATGCTGCTGTTGGTAGTAGCCGGCAGATGGCTTTGTAGTTTACAGAAGGCCTAGAATGATTCGAGGAGGTTTGTGTGCCAACTTCTGACATTACCTTTAGTGGGATTTTTTTTGTTTTTGTTTCTGATTCAGAAACATAAACTATGTAAAAACCTAGTACACAGACATATTGTGCTATATAAAATTGAAAATGATTGTGTCCACTGTAGCTTTAATAATTTCAGTTGGTTATAGACAGTCTTCACATGAGCAGTTTGAAAAGCACACAATGCATCAACAGGGTGAGTGAAAAGGTGTTCTTACACTATAGAGACAGTCCGCTATACTTTATATATGGAATTATTAATTATCTTTCATTAAAAAGATCATTCATAATTATCTTTTTAATAAACCGGTACAGTAAGTGCTTGTGGTTGATTCGTTTGTCAGTAGATCAGTGCATTACTAAAACACTTATGGCAAATAAAAAAAAATTTACTGGGATTACTGGGAATCAGATGTTTGAACTTTCCAACAGTGTTTTAATGATTTCTAATTAAAGGAACGTTATGAATAAATGGCACAGTGATACACTCTTATGTTTCATCTTCTCCATTGAGCATTGCTTTCCTGATCCTAGTATAGCGCAGTCAGTGGAAGAAATGTTTAGAAGTGCTCCATGAAGATGAAGTCGTACACCAGGCACATGCAGATAGACTGGAAGGAGGAGCAAAAACATGAACTGTAGCAAGGCTTGCAGGCTAACCCAGTGAATGACATGGTGGAAGAACACCAGCCAGGGGCTGTATAATTGTACTGTGTGAGATATTTGCTCGAAATTAAAGTGCATTCTATAATATTTTTATTTATTCTTGAAAACCGTTGCAACCCCCTCTGGCTACACCCTTCCCCCTGGACCTTGCCCTCCCCCACCCTCCTTTATTTATTTATTTATTTATTTTTTAAAAGAAATGCTCTGGTGCTGTTAACACAAGTAAAGCCTTACTGAGAACGTATGTCAAAGACAAATGCAACCTCTTGATACCAGAATAAATATATTGCTTCATAGATTAAATTTTAATCTGTATTGTATTCATATTTGTAAACTACAAAAAAAAGACATAAGACCCTGTTTTGAAGTAAGTGCAAAGGGGAAAATATTCCAAAGAGAAATAACACCATTTGAATGCTATAAAACTAGCCAGTAAATGCTTATTTCCTGTTGTTTCTTGATAGTTGTATACCTTTACAATAGTTTTTTTTTTCTTTGCCTTTTGCACTTGCTTCATAGACCATGAAAAAAAATAAAAAATAATTACAAAATTATATATAATATAATTTGTCTGTAGCCCCAAGAGTATTATTCTTCATTATGTATAGTATATGTGGGCCCAGGGAAATAAACCCAAACGCATTCCTGGACATACTGTATAGCAAGACTGCTCTGTCAAAGCCCACTATAAATCTGCCACTACTTATTGCTTTCAGTGCAGTACGATTTCTCATAGTGATCAGCTAATGGATGAGATAAACAGTAAGAAGTAAAGGATCTGTCACGATAGTGATCCCGTTAGAAAACAGAGTAGCTTTGCCTCCCTGCTGTAGGATTAGCCCTGTGTGTAAATTCCCCTATCTTTGTCATGCATACTTTGATGGACCTATAATGCATAACGTTGTTCACTATTTGCTTTGTAACCAAACCTGAAATTAATTCAATTTCTGAAGAATCCTCATAACTATAGGCTTTACAGTACATTAACAGTATAACATAATATTTTCTAATTTAATTCTTTGTTATTGCAATTTATTCTTAATGAAAATGATTCTTCAGTACTTTAAAGAGAAAATTAATTTTAAAACATGTTTTACAACTGTGTCTTTTCTTGTGTGTCTCCCAGATACTGTAATTGCAAATTGGTCTTCAAAGCAGAGCCATACTGCCATCTATTGGGAATAAAAAGCATGTTAAAACTGATGCTGCTAGTGAATATTTATTACAGTTGTACTGTTGTATTGTGTAGGTCAATCTGTGTTAATTCAAGAATTATATCATATCAAAATAAAGTCAGATTAATTCTCTACTATCATGAACATGAAGTTTATGAAAGAAATAAAACAAATAAAATATATAAATGACACATGGTCTTCAAGTTCATATGAACAATAGTTATTTCTGTTAAATATGGATGGCCTGATGTGTTTGCTTTTTTTTTTTTTTTTTTTTTAACAATAATAAATCTCAATATTAAGGCACTTTTTATTAACTTAAGGGTGAAGCTTTATGTTGACACTATGTTCCCTCTAATCTTTCACAGAGACATCAAATGTTAAGTATTAATATCATGTCATATGCAGTTTATGTTGTGTCTACGTCTATCTGCCAAGTCTTTATGATGAATCATGTAGTATGTGGTTATACACTGACAACAGCAGTATAACGCAGCTTGCATAGTGTCAGCTTTAAAAGAAGCGTTACAAATTAATAGTGTACTTAAAATGTGACATAGTCGTGCAACCCTTGACAAAGCTAGATCAGTGTGAATACTGAGGTCTGTTTTTTGAGTTTGGGAAGGAACAATGAGATCTGCCCATTGTAATGTCAAATTACTGAGAAACATATCCAGATATCAGCACTTATGTATATTGTTTTTTAAATGTTATGCATATTTTCAGTGACATTTCTATTCAACTAATAATGCCTGCATTTGTGAGGAATATTATTTGGAAAAGGATTCTAAATGTATGTCACAATGCTTGCATTTCCAGTGGAACAACTCAAACTAAATACATACAAAATATTCGTTCTTGGTTCACTAGAAGCAATTAACCACTTTTAGGGCTGTACACACATCTTGAAGTCCCCCTTGTTCACTGTGGCCCTCCATTTGCAGTTCAAGTCCGTAGGTGGCACATGAGAAATGTTGGGCTTCACCCATGCAACCCCAAGAACAACTTGGCTGAGTGGATGCTTTATGTTGCGTTTTTTGGAAAGTAATCTCAGTCTGCCTTCATGATACATGTGGGATAAAATGGATAAATCAACTAAGTTGCTGAATCTTGTTTTTAAAGAGATGCTGACAGTTGTACTGCTTAGCGGAAGCAAGGTACACTGTAATTAAATATTGTAAATTACTCTAGGTGAGAGGATAAACGTGGGCTTTGAACTGTATAGGCATCATCTCTCAGCGGTGTCCCGGTCCCCGTTTCTAATGACTAACACCACCTCCGTAATGAACAATGTAGAAGGGAAATACAATTTACTACCATATGCAGTATTTCACACCCCAGATGCCCTTTAGGTCTTGTCAAATTCCATAAAGATTTATTATGGGTGGGGAAATATCAACATCTACCTCACTTGGTTGTGTGATGTGAAAAATGATTTTGCTGCATTACAGTATATGATCAATAACATGCGATAAAAAATGTGTTCATAAATGTGAGAAGGCAGCACCCCCTTGCATTAATCTAAGAACACTACCAAGATATGCAAATGTGGGCTCACTGTTGATTGAGAAATCATTTCAGGGACAGAAAGAGACGTTTATCTCTTTGAAATGGCACCTTCCTGGTACTGCACTGCAGGACTGCTAGCTGCTGGGTGGGTGCTGGGAAGAAGTATAAGGTTAATGGCTGACAGAGAGCGTGTTTGGAGAGATGAGCTCTGGGTACAGTTTCCTTTTAGCCGTGTATTGTTGAGCTTTGACTCTCTCTGTGAGCCATTGCTCTCCCTTGATTCGCTACAATAATCTCACCATCTTCAAATATGTGGAAAACAAATGTGCTTTGAGAAGCAATCCATATAAGCAGCTGTTCCAAAGACTTGAATTGTGTGTGTGTGGGGGGGGGGGGGGGGGGGGGGGGTATATCATTCAGGGATACCAAGATATTTAGTAAACCAGGGGTGAGCAGGGTAATAAGACACTAAAAGACAAAAAAAAAATTCTCACCCTCAGCTATGTGATTTTGAGATGATGTCAGCTGAAGTTGAGCAGAGCTGCAGCAGCTTTAAATGGGGAGTTACGACATAGTTCTGTCTCCCAAATGGGGATACATCTGGAATACAGGTGAGATGTGGCTAAGTGGATTAGCACTTTGTTTCTACATGTAGATCATTTTGATTAAACGGACAAGAGATTAAAATGTGGAATCTTGTAATTACTGGCAGGTGAAATGTAAAAACAGTAAATACAAATGTTTGTATTAAGTTTAAATAAAGAAAATGTCATCCAAGCCTATCATCTAACATATTTGTATTTATTTCTCCTGAATCTACCACTATCTCTCCCTCTTCATCCACCAAGAACCTTTGTGTCACTGCTGACCTCTCCCTATCAGCACATCTCTACTCTGGCACGTTCCTGTCGCTTCTTCCTCAGCAGCATACGCAGAATTCTCCCCTTCCTCACCGACTGCACCACACAGCTCCTAGTTCAGGCCCTGGTACTGTCCCGTCTTGACTACTGCAACTCCCTCCTGGCCAGCCTCCATGCCTCTGCTATCCGTCCACTCCAGGTCATCCAAAACGCTGCTGCTCGTCTTGTCTTTTCCCTTCTTCATTTCTCCCACGCTACACCGCTACTCCGCTCCCTCCACTGGCTCCCTGCTCGCATCCAATACAATGAAATCATTCCTATCCATCTATCGAACTTACTAAGTGATCTTAATGGACTTTACTCGTATAAGCAAATATTGTACTATAAGTTTAACTGCTGTTAGTCAAACTTAAATGTAATTATTTACTGTATTCCTTATTTTGCTTTTATTTGAAATTGATCTTTTTGAAACTGCGTATCTGTAATGTAATATTCTCTAAGGTGATACTTTGTACTGTGATATTTTGTAACAACTGTAAGTCTCCCTGTATAAGGGTGTCTGCTAAGGAATAAATGAATAATAATAATAATAATATTTTCTTTTGATAACTAAAAAATGTCTTTGCTAAGCTACCATCTTGCGTGAAGGCAGTTAACAGTAACAGCAGTAGCCTGAAGGCCAGCACCATAGGAGTCGAGATTTTTAGACCCATATAGTGCTGGCACGTACATATCAAGACTGGCTTTTAAAAGCTAAAAATATCCAATAGGGCAAGCCATTCCAAAGCAAAATTACCGGAGGGTTGTTTATATGATGATTAAAAAAAAAAAAAAAAAAATCATGGTTGCTTTGATACAGATCTTACACCTAGAAAAAAAAGTGTTACTCTCGGAAGCATAAAAAGGTAAAGCTCCTATAAATCTCACACCTAAAAAGGCTCACTCTGTATGTTAATATCAACGAAACCCAGCAATCTCCCTTCATATTCAAGCGAAGCGAACCCTACATGTTTTGACCTGGAGAGCTTTTCTTAAAAGTCATATTCTGGCAGGATGGGGCTACGAGGTCAGAAACTGCTGTAAAATGCTTAACACAACAGTACATGTGATCCATTTAGCCCACATGAAATATTACCTTTCAATTTTTTTTAAATATATATATGAACAACATGCCTAAGGGTAAACAGAAGCTTCACGGAAACTCTGCTGACTTGAGCAGAGCAATTTATTTATTTTTTAAAAAGCACACGGACACGCCAAAAGATTAGCGTAAATGAGCACAGTTTTTCTCCATTGAGCTTTTTTTTTTTTTAATTAATGTAATGTTTTTTATAAACATACACTATTTGAATTGTACTTTTCTCTCTGGGCATGTACATTTTATGAATAGCTTTTGGCACTGGCAGACCCCCTACAATGGCATGTTTTTTCACAGGATTCCAATCATGTATGGAGTAGTGGTTAGGGCTCTGGACTCTTGACCGGAGGGTCGTGGGTTCAATCCCCGGTGGGGACACTGCTGCTGTACCCTTGAGCAAGGTACTTTACCTAGATTGCTCCAGTAAAAACCCAACTGTATAAATCGGTAATTGTATGTAAAAATAATGTAATATCTTGTAACAATTGTAAGTCGCCCTGGATAAGGGCGTCAGCTAAGAAATAAATAATAATAATAATGATTCTACAGAGCAGACTACAATGGCAGACCGTCAATGCATCCAGTCAGAAATCCTCCTGGAACGTCCTCCCAGACTAATTAAACTAGCAGTCTCTGGAGCATTGGTGCATTCTGGAGCATCTATGCACAGAGCAGCTACACATAAAATGATCATGTGAACTCTTTCAGGATGCTCTTGGGCTATCTCTCCTTTATAAGGTTACCATATGACTTCACTAGGACAGTTCAGGCTTTTAAATACATTGCAATGCATTCTGGTACCGTGTTTCGTGTCTCACGTACCAGTACCTTTCACAGCAGGACTACAGAATGCATTGTGGTGTGAGTTGAACAGCCTGAACTGTGTACATGGAGTCATATGGTAACTCTCTGCTATTAAACTGTCAACAGGCAGGCGACGTTTAGGTATCCCTAGCTGCCATCTTGTTTTATTATCAAACTGGGGCTACCGACAGTTCAGATGCAGTCTGCAAGCCGATATACTTCCAGCTGCCCTCTGAATGCAAATCAAGAGCTGGTCTTGGGTTTGTTTTGAGTTTTGGGATTGGGTTCTGGGGCCTGGAAGGTGATCTTGGGTGGTGGTCACCATTCAGGGTTTGTTTGTTAGACACCATTGTCCCTAAGAGCAGAAGTTAAAGCTTTGGAAGCCAAATCAAAACCAATTTTAAACTTAAGCACTTTGATTTATTAGCCCCTCAGTGGCACCTTGTTTATAAAAATAAAACTATGACCAGAAAGTTGCAAAGGAATGTAAGCTTCTTAAACTCCTCGAATCTCAAAGGTTGGCCTTTTCACTGGAATGTCACATTTCATCACATACTGTACATTGCAGTAGGAATCAGAATGGGGCTGAGACACAACTCTCCTCCTCCTTTTATGTCAAACCATCCGTGGGCTATAAACATATCAGGAGAAAAGGCTGTTATTTTCTTTTGTTTTTTTTTAGAGAATTGCTGCTATTTGAGAATCTGACAGATATGGCTATTTTCCGCTTTATTGGAAACTCATCCAAAAATCCCAAAGGCTAAAAAAACATGCCAATGCTAGAAAATGGTAAGTTGTGTCTTTGGAACACTAAGATAGTACTTGCAAAAAATACAGCTATGTAGCCAGTAGGGACACCTCTTGTGCCTATTATGAAGTGCCCACCCCAGAAAGAAAATCTGACATCCTTCACCCTCTGTGTTACTAATGCTTTTCTTTTCTGTAAATTCCAAATACAGCATTGTTTTGTTCAACTGTCTGTCAAAATAACCACATATCAGGAGCAATACTGTCTCTTTATGTATCTGGTGTACCAGTCCAGTCAGATGAGTCGTTCTTATTTATGGATGCAGAGAAATTGCCCTGGTTGAAATCCAGCTCCTGTATTGTAATATATTGTTCTTTGCTAATGTACTTCAAATTAAACTGTAGTCAAGCAAGTCAAAAGTGCCACAGTGCCATCTATTGTTTACACTTGCAATGTTTCAATATACAGTACTTCTGGATGCACACAGTATCTTGCAGCGGCAAGAGCCCAACAAAATTATAGTACCAGGCACTTCTTTAATGAAAAAAAAATTGCAAAATTGTGTTATTAACCTTTTGATAGCTTGATATAAACCCTCCTATTTTAGTGTGGGTCTATTATTTGACCACACTAAGCAGAAATGTAACAATTACATTACAGCAGGCCATTTTTGTTTTTTTTAATCCCCAAATCTGCCATTTATACAAATGCACATGGTCAATGGACACACTTTGGCTGTGAGAGGCATGGGCAACTATTTACTGGACAAGACACACCTATTGCCTACTCAAAGAATGTGCCGAGAGCGGAGTGGTCCTACCCACTATGACAGCCACTCTAAAATGTTCTGGCCAGTCAGTGCATAATCATAATTCTGCTCTTTTTAGGATTCCTTTTGTCTCTCTTATGCACACAAACATTATGTTCTGGGTCACTCTGATAGATGTAGCCAAATTCTGATCACCAATGAAGTGGAAGCTGGGGCAACTCCTAGAATTGTGCTAGGTGATTGAAGAACCACCAAAGCCAGGGGTGAAGCACGAAGGGCAGTTTTGTGTGAGTAATTCATATAGCATGCAATATTGTGTACTATACAATCCAACAGAATATAATGCAATACAATTTGAATTTATTATTATTATTATTATTATTATTATTATTATTTATTTCTTAGCAGACGCCCTTATCCAGGGCGACTTACAATTGTTACAAGATATCACATTATACATTATTTCACACTATACAGATATCACATTATTTTACATACAATTACCCATTTTTACAGTTGGGTTTTTACTGGAGCAATCTAGGTAAAGTACCTTGCTCAAGGGTACAACAGCAGTGTCCCCCACTGGGGATTGAACCCACAACCCTCCGGTCAAGAGTCCAGAGCCCTAACCACTACTCCACACTGCTGCCCTATTTATATAGTGCCTTTCATGTACTTGGCTTTAACCACATCAAAGTACTGTACTAATATGGGAATCAATTAGAAGTGCAAAGGTGATTCTTCCCTCAAGTTTTTGGTATAAAATATCTCAGCAAGATATGGAGGAGTACAGGGTTATTACTGCTGCTGTCCTGAGGGTGAGGTGTAATACAAACATGAATTCTGCTCTTTATTATTATTATTTTTTAAAGATCCCAAAGGCCATATAAAAAGGTGCCAAGGAGGCACTTTTTTACACAGAGAATTGTGAGGGTCTGGGACCAACTCCCCAGTAAATGTTGCTGAAGCTGACACACTGGGATCGTTCAAGAAGCTGCTTGATGAGATTTTGGGATCAATAAGCTACTAACAACCAAACGAGCAAGATGGGCTGAATGGCCTTCTCTCGTTTGTAAACTTTCTTATGTTCTTATGTTCTTATGTTCTAGCAAAGGATGTTGCATGAAGCCAGCAGCAGTTCTGCAGTAAATGTGACTGTTTATGACAAACAAAGCAATTTAGGAATAATTTGTAAGGAGCAGCAATATAAAGTAACATGCTTGCTGAAACATGTATTCAGTGTAATAATACACCTGTCCTTTTAAACAATTTAAACAAAAGCAGGAGACAAAAAAGTAGAAATAATTATTCTGTGTGGAATTATTCTGTGTGGAATACGCAAGTACAGACCTTGTCCTGAAACCAATCTGCAAATTCTGGCTCTTCAGCACTCCCCAGAATCTGAGAAAACTGTCAATATTTATCCTGAGACATCCAAACCATCAAGCATACTTCCCAGCATCACAAATCGAGAGAAAACAACAAGCATGTGAAGAAAAGGGTTTTATTTCAAACCTCATTAACCACTAGCTACGGGTGTAGTGTCAGATGTGTGGTGTTGTAGTCATGCACGACATTTGCAAATCTATTTAGAAGGCAGGAGCTTAGTAAAACAGTGAATCTGACAGTTAACGTGACAGTTGGCAGTTTTATTTGTCAATATCTTGCTTTGATGTCTTTATGTTTCAGCTGTGCTCCCTTCTTGTTAGCAGCTTTCTAAGAAAGGGATGGTGCGAGTTGGTTAACTCATGACAGCAGTCCTTGTGCAATGTTGAAATGCCACTACATTACTAACAGGGTTCATAAGCCACAGCCTCCATCATTGTAGAAATGTGTAGCGATCTAGACTTGTTCTCCAGTGAATGTAATCTTTTGTACAGCTAATAAAAGTACCCAGTGCCTTGCATTATATCAAGCCTGTTTGAGGTCAAGATGGTGTATTCTTTTTAATAATAATGTGCTTTTAACTTGAATGTTTAGATTGTGTTGCAGGACACAAATGAGCAACCATGCACTTCCTGAGTGGGCATATTAACTGTCTGACATCAATTAGTGAGGAATGGTTAAGTATCCCTGCAGAAAATGTCGGTCCTGAATTATTTTTATCGAATAAACTCTATTAACTTTATTGGAGTATACATGAGGAGAGAACACTTTTTTTAACATATATTTTTACACTACCTCAGACTGGGGCCTAGGAGTTCCGTGAGGTTTAAACGTGATTTCCAACGGCATGTGTTAACATACAGCGCAAAGGTCCTGCCAGGACTGAAAGGGTTAAACACCTTACAGACTTGCTGACTGCCCATGGTGTCAACACCTTAGGTTGTTTTTTTGAATCCCTCAATATACAATTACATTTTCACACAATGCTGAATTAATTAGTCAGACTGAACCTTCTACAAATGTTGACCTACCCCTAAGTTACAAACACTAACCTAACATCGATTTCCTGCCACCCTGCACTGGGATTTAATCCAGCAGGCACAGAAGTGAATCCAGAAGAATGTATAAAATAAGCAGCACCCGGTCTATTTCTGCAATTCCGTAGCTTATATATTTCAAAAACATGACAACTTTCTCAAAGGAAACAACGATAACATAAACAAGATGTCTTTCATTTGCTCCACCAAATTATAGAACATGAAAGTGCATAGGTGGTTTCATTTTTCCTCAGGAATAGTAATGGCTCCCAGGTGGTTACTAGTTGGAAGAATGGAATGGTCTCATTGTTACAGTAAATTGCTTTGCGAGTCCTGGTCAGGGTTTTGCTCAAATATCAAAGTACTAACAGAAACAAGGCGAAAAAGACATTTTTCATTTCAAACGGTGCACGCTAATATATACACACCAATTTATTACAATAGGTCTACATGACTGGATGGGACATTGCCATGGTGTGGGCACCTTCCAGCACCTTGTGGAGTCCATCTCTATCACATTGTGTCAAGGCTATGATCAGGGAAAAACAGTGGACCATTAAGTCTTAGTAAATGTCAGCAATTTCTACTAGTTATCCTGTTTTGAGACAATAAACTGCATTGACTTTGTCTGGTTTGCTGTTCTCACTTTGGCCTCCCCTCTAAAATAATTCCAGAATACATTAATTGGTACAGCTCTTAATTCTTTATAAAAGCACAAAGCCTTCTACATGAAAAATCTAATCACAAAGATTGAAGATAAGATGAGAGAGAGAGATAAGGTTTTAGGCAGGTTAGAAAAATAGCTTTTCTCTGCCTAGATAAAATGGTGATAAATACATGCAATAATTTAATACTAACAGGAACTGTCATAGTAGAAAGGCTAGTTAATTAGCATGCCTTTCACCTCTGAAGGCAAACTAAACATTGAAGCACATGTGTTATGCTATCCCTTAATGTTCCTAAGAAACCTTTGAAGTTGGACATGAAAGTCTCAACTTGCAATGGTTTGTGATGTACCAAGACTCAACTATATCAGAAACTAAGCCCAGACATGACGCTTTAATCCACTTTCCAGACAATATAGCATGAAAATCTTTTGGGATGCTGGAACTGCAAGTAAGTGAGAGCCATGATTATTAACTTTTCATTCCAAATTTAAATAGGGCATTTTGAAATCCACTTCTTGACAGGAGTGTAGATTCATTAATGTGAAAACAGACTGCAGGTCTTTAGAGGTTATTCAGAGCCAATGAGTCCACTGCGCTGCCTCACGAGATGGTCAGCAGAAAGCTTGTTCTTGCAAACAATCACTTTAATGATGAGCTATACAACTGAGAATTTCAATATTTGCTGCTGATACAAGAGCTGGAATTTACTGAGAAATATGGGTAATGCAATGTAAGCAATAAGCTTCAACCAGTGTGTATTGTAAATAATTGCACAGCTCAGTAATGTTGTAAGGGGGCCTTTGACCTCACATGACTGATTAATTACTGCTACTGGGTGGGTATCCGCTGAGAGACGAGAGAGAAAGGGTTCGACGTAGAAACGCTGCTTAGGTATCCAGGTTTTATTATTTACTCAGGGGTTGCAGACAGTTGCAGTGGTTAATTATTATTTATGATTATTTATTTCTTAGCAGACGCCCTTATCCAGGGCGACTTACAATTGTTACAAGATATCACATTATACATTATTTCACATTATACAGATATCACATTATTTTTACATACAATTACCCATTTATACAGTTGGGTTTTTACTGGAGCAATCTAGGTAAAGTACCTTGCTCAAGGGTACAACAGCAGTGTCCCCCACTGGGGATTGAACCCACAACCCTCCGGTCAAGAGTCCAGAGCCCTAACCACTACTCCACACTGCTGCCCCTAATGGCTACCACTAGGGTACTAGCAATAGTGGCCCTAGTGCAGAAGGACATATACAGTCAAAACAAAACAGTTCAAAAACAGCCAAGAAAGGTGGCCAAGCTCAGGCCGTGCGCTATTCCCACTACACAGGGAGGTTCCACACCAGGAACAAAAACTGTGGTGGGATTAAAATTCCCCTAAATTAATCACTACATAAATGTGGCAGTTATCCCAGTATACACACAGTGATAACCTGTAGCTCACCCTGGTTGGACACACAGTCACAGGGGATCTCCATCCACCAGATTCTTTTGGTTACTCAACCTAGATATAGCCACACAGCCATGAGCCCTGCCACTTGTAACAAAACACAGGACAAATGGAGAACAAAGGACTGGCTTTCCAGTCCCTTTTTAAAGGCATGTAGCCAGAGTTCATTGATCATTAATTAGTCAATTCACACCTGGTCACCTGCTGCACATTAAGTTTCAATTAGGCAGGGAGGAAAGTCCAACCTCCCAGCCCGGCCATATCTAGTCACACTTTGTTTTTAGAAATTATTTAAATTAAACACAATTTTTTTACAACCCTACCAAACCAATATTTATAATGCAACAAAAACATATTCTTTACAGGGCCAGGCCTCATCGCTGCCATAGAACCAATAGGCTGAATATAATTATTTATAGGTAATGTGGGAATATGCCACGGCCCAAATGAAAATATTCAAGATGGCTATGTAACTGTCTGTAGTGTTTATAGTGTGTAGTGTTTATAATCATGTGTGCTGGGAAGCATGATCCCCTGCTAAATTAGTCCCTATTTTATATTCCATTGTTGGGTCATTTTGACTAGATGTAATAATTTCACTTATTTTCTTTTTTCACTTAAAATGATTTTATTATATTTACACTTTATTTAAATGATTAGTTGTGCACCTTTTCTTATGAATAAGCATTTAATATCGGCACTCTTTGATTGATTGGTGATTGCTATGTGTAATAGAATGGTAGTTCCAGTACAAAAAGAGACAAAGTGCTCTGTTGGAGTGTGAGGAACTGTTTTTGGTATTCCCAGACAGGAAAAAGGAAAGGGAATTGTTAATGTAGTACATGTTTGCTGGTAAACTGAGTTATCATATTGGCAGTACTATCATAGTTGCACAGCCTTGTCACCCTCATTTTGTTATTTGTTATCATTTTTGTTATTTTTAACCTGACTACCCATATATTATTATTATTATTATTATTATTATTATTATTATTATTATTATTATTATTATTATTATTTATTTCTTAGCAGACGCCCTTATCCAGGGGCACCCTTAACCTGGTGTGTGTATATATATGAATAAGTTTATAAATGTAAGAATATTATCTTATATACAGTGCCTTGCGAAAGTATTCGGCCCCCTTGAACTTTGCGACCTTTTGCCACATTTCAGGCTTCAAACATAAAGATATGAAACTGTAATTTTTTGTGAAGAATCAACAACAAGTGGGACACAATCATGAAGTGGAACGAAATTTATTGGATATTTCAAACTTTTTTAACAAATAAAAAACTGAAAAATTGGGCGTGCAAAATTATTCAGCCCCCTTAAGTTAATACTTTGTAGCGCCACCTTTTGCTGTGATTACAGCTGTAAGTCGCTTGGGGTATGTCTCTATCAGTTTTGCACATCGAGAGACTGAAATTTTTGCCCATTCCTCCTTGCAAAACAGCTCGAGCTCAGTGAGGTTGGATGGAGAGCATTTGTGAACAGCAGTTTTCAGTTCTTTCCACAGATTCTCGATTGGATTCAGGTCTGGACTTTGACTTGGCCATTCTAACACCTGGATATGTTTATTTGTGAACCATTCCATTGTAGATTTTGCTTTATGTTTTGGATCATTGTCTTGTTGGAAGACAAATCTCCGTCCCAGTCTCAGGTCTTTTGCAGACTCCATCAGGTTTTCTTCCAGAATGGTCCTGTATTTGGCTCCATCCATCTTCCCATCAATTTTAACCATCTTCCCTGTCCCTGCTGAAGAAAAGCAGGCCCAAACCATGATGCTGCCACCACCATGTTTGACAGTGGGGATGGTGTGTTCAGGGTGATGAGCTGTGTTGCTTTTACGCCAAACATAACGTTTTGCATTGTTGCCAAAAAGTTCGATTTTGGTTTCATCTGACCAGAGCACCTTCTTCCACATGTTTGGTGTGTCTCCCAGGTGGCTTGTGGCAAACTGTAAACGACACTTTTTATGGATATCTTTAAGAAATGGCTTTCTTCTTGCCACTCTTCCATAAAGGCCAGATTTGTGCAGTATACGACTGATTGTTGTCCTATGGACAGAGTCTCCCACCTCAGCTGTAGATCTCTGCAGTTCATCCAGAGTGATCATGGGCCTCTTGGCTGCATCTCTGATCAGTCTTCTCCTTGTATGAGCTGAAAGTTTAGAGGGACGGCCAGGTCTTGGTAGATTTGCAGTGGTCTGATACTCCTTCCATTTCAATATTATCGCTTGCACAGTGCTCCTTGGGATGTTTAAAGCTTGGGAAATCTTTTTGTATCCAAATCCGGCTTTAAACTTCTCCACAACAGTATCTCGGACCTGCCTGGTGTGTTCCTTGTTCTTCATGATGCTCTCTGCGCTTTAAACGGACCTCTGAGACTATCACAGTGCAGGTGCATTTATACGGAGACTTGATTACACACAGGTGGATTCTATTTATCATCATTAGTCATTTAGGTCAACATTGGATCATTCAGAGATCCTCACTGAACTTCTGGAGAGAGTTTGCTGCACTGAAAGTAAAGGGGCTGAATAATTTTGCACGCCCAATTTTTCAGTTTTTTATTTGTTAAAAAAGTTTGAAATATCCAATAAATTTCGTTCCACTTCATGATTGTGTCCCACTTGTTGTTGATTCTTCACAAAAAATTACAGTTTCATATCTTTATGTTTGAAGCCTGAAATGTGGCAAAAGGTCGCAAAGTTCAAGGGGGCCGAATACTTTCGCAAGGCACTGTACTTGTATCTGTGCTACTGTTTATCTTGTGTCTATTTATTAGAACCTTACCCATTCAATGTGTTTACTAAAATACTGCTAAAATGATAGGACCAAAATATCTGCTCTATATGATTTCTGCTTTTTTATTTATGTGGATTGCCTTGCCAATTATGTTTTGATATTTGTATATGCCTGCTTTACCTTGGTGCTATAGATGTGTGTGTCTTTTCGATTTATTGAACCTGTATGAGTTACTACAGATCTACTGATTTTGTATTTTATTTATTTGTTTATTTATTTATTTTTTATTTTGTGTAATTGTCTACATGTGTAAACTTGTGATAAAACTAAAATATTTTAAACTAGATATTGTTGGCCCCGTGTTTTTCTTGGATATTCTGTTCCCTGGTTTTAAGTATGCCTTTATTAATTATAAAGAACCTGTTCAACTATTCATCTTCAGTGTGTAATCGTCCTTGCGTAAGTCTGGCTACAAAATTGAAAGTTACATCATTTGGGTGATCTGGTGCACTTTGGTTAAAATTACTTAGACGAGTGGTGGATGTGAACAAATTGGGGTCACATTCGTTGGTACAGCTAGGGGTAGGCTAGGTTGAGTATAAGGGGGCAGAGGGATTGTTAAACTGTGCTCCCACATTTTAATTGCCAGGTCTTTAGGTTAATGTATTTCTTCAGAGGCAAATATAGACATATACTGAATTTTTACAGTGGCTCATCAAGGGCATGTCTAAAAACAAAAACTAATCTGTTGCCAACGTCCCACAATAACGATCTAATTATTGGAACATTTCCATTCTGTTTTGTTGAGATCAAGAGAGTTGCTTGTCACTGGCCACACTGACGGGTCGACTGATGCACAAGATCAATATGGGTTACACATTGTATTTGTTTTGCAAGACCTAATGGTGAACATGCACCTGACGTACTAGAACTGAAAGCTGTCCTTGCAGATATACTTTACCTACAGGCTGTTAATTACAACACCGTTTCACAAGCTATTGTAAAGTGCTTAAATGACTTTGATGTTAATTTTGATTTCAATGCATTTATCTGTATATTTGCTGTTTAAAAAAATAATAATAATCTGTATATGTAATTTATAACATATTTCCGTGCACATTCCACGAAATACGATACTTTACCCGGGACACTGCAGTGAATTTTAAAGAAAATTTCCGCAATTTTCACAGGGCCTTATACATGAGGTGTCTGTTTGTCTGTTCATCCATCCATTTGTTTGACATTGTAAAAGGGGCTGGTTGTCCACTGGTGGAGACAGAGAGAGACAGCGGGATTGTGGTTAACAAAGTGCAGGTATAGTACTATGCACCACCACTTATCTACCAAAAGTGGTATCACTGGGGGAAGGTAGGTGGGGGGGGGTGCTCCTTCAGCAGGGTCCTGGCTTTCACAAAAAATAAAAAATAAAAAAATAAATACAAAAAATGCAAAAAAAAAACACTTTTAAAACAAAGCTGTAAACAAAAGGGCCATTCGCGACTCCTCCCTGTTTGCATACAGTGTCTATAATAAGTATTCTCCAGCCTTGGACGTTTTCACAGTTTGTTGTGTTACAACCTAAAATCTTGATGCATTTAAATGGGATTTGTTTTCCTTTGATTTACACAACCTACTCAACACTTTGAAGAGGCAAAATAATTTTTATTGTGAAACAACAGTTAATAAAAAAAACTGAAATGTCTTGGTGAGATAAGTATTCCTCCACCCCCCCCCCCGAGTCAATACTTGGTAGAACTACCTTTGGCAGAAATTACAGCTGTGGGTCTTTTGGGGTAAGTCTCTATCAGGTTTGCACATCTGGATTGTGCAATATTCGCCCATTTTTCTTGGCAAAATTGTTCAAGCACTGTCTAGTTGGATGGGGATTGTTGGTGGACAGCAATCTTCAAGTCTTGCCACAGATTCTCAATCGGATTCAAGTCCGGGCTTTGACTGGGCCATTCTAGAATATTCACTTTCTTGTTTTTAAGCCACTCCAGTGTCGCTTTGGCTGTGTGCTTGGGGTCATTGTCCTACTGAAAGGTGAATCTCCGTCTAAGTCTTTTGCAAACTGAAGCAGGTTTTCCTCAAGGATTTGCTTGTATTTAGCTCCATCCATTTTGCCCTCTACCCTGACAAGCTTCCCAGTCCCTGCCGATGAAAAGCATCCCCATAGCATGATGCTGCCACCACCACGCTTCACAGTAGGGATGGTGTTACCTGGGTGATGTGCTGTGTTGGGTTTGCATTTAGACCAAATTCCAAGTGGGATTTTATATGGGCTTTTTTCAGAAATGGCTTCCTTCTTGCCACTCTTCCATACAGATCAGATTTGTGGAGTACCTCAGCTATTGTTGTCACATGGACAGTTTCTTCCAACTCAGTCATGCAACGTTGTAGGTCTTTCAGAGTTGTCATTGGCCTCTGGTGGCTTCTCTGTCCCTTCTTACCCGGCTGCTCAGTTTGGGAGGATGGCCTGCTCTAAGCAGATTCTGGGTGGTGTCGTATACCTTCCACTTCTTAATGATCGACTTGACTGTGCTCCAATATTCAATGCCTTTGAAATCTTTTTATACCCCTCCCCTGATCTGTGCCTTTCCACAACTTTATCCCGGAGTTGTTTTGAAAGCTCCTTGGTCTTCATGGTAGTATCTTTGCTTTGAATGCACTACCCAACTGGGACCTTACAGAGACAGGTGTATTTAATCTGAAATCATGTGAACCACTTTTATTGCACACAGATGGACTCCATTTAACTTATTGTGTGAATTCTGAAGGCAATTGGTTGCACCTGAGCTTATTTAGGAGTGTCATAGCAAAGGGGGTGAATACTTATCTAATGAAGACTTTTCAGGTTTTTATTTTTAATTGATTAGTTTCCCCCCCCCCATCTTTTCACACATTGAGTGTTGAGTAGGTTGTGTAAATCAAAGGAAAAAAAAATTCAATTTAAATGCATCAAGATTTCAGGTTGTGACACAACAAACTGTGAAAACATCCAAGGGGGGTGAATACTTCCTATAGGCACTGTAGATCTGGAGAATCGCTTGTCAGATTGTTATTTAGCATTTCATTGCTAATTCTTATTCTATACTATCCTGTATAGGCAGTTGATATATGTCATGGTCATCAACTGATAGCTCTAATTTCGAATTTTCAATCATGGCGTGGAATGTATATTACTAGCATACTTGTTTTTAGAAGTAACTTTAAAACATTGGTTAGCTCTCCTTTAGGTTTTTTATGTTTTTAACCCGAAAACAAAAAATTAGACACAGTGTAAAAATGTAATTATTATGTAACTAAGTTTAGCATTACTTGGTAACTACTACATGGTTCAAAAGTCACTCGACACAGGATAACCACTGATAGGTGGTTTAATTCAGATTGATCATCCCAGTGCTGTAAAATGCCTTACAAATGTATCCTGGCAAGATACACTGTACTGTAGGTTAATCAAATAAACCCTGTTTTTCCCAAACATTGAGACTTTTTGCCAGTGGAAAAAAAATCAGTACAAACAGCTACATCTAAACATTTTTTTTCCCCAGAACATATCTTCCAGCACAAAAAGATATTTAATAGCATTTTTACATTATTGGAAGAAGTCTTTAATTAATTTAAGCCTAGAGCTCTGCTCCACACCAACACATACAGATGTAATAGTTACAGATACCTAATACAAGTACGCAATAAAGCACATCAAAAATATTTATTCATGTATTTGTTTTCATAAAAAAAAAATTTGAAATTAAAGACACCCTTTTCTTGCCAAAATATATAGAACTGGTACAGTATTGAATGCTGTACTGTAGCAATCTTGGAACTCACAACAGCTATCAACTCCCCAGTAATGTTGTTGAAGCTGACACCCTGGAATCCTTCAAGAAGCTGCTTGATGAGATTCTGGGAGCAATAAGCTACTAACAACCAAATAAGCAAGATGGGCTGAATGGCCTCCTCTCGTTTGTAAACTTTCTTATGTTCTTATGTTCTTATGTTCTTATAAGCTGCATTGTAGCACATTTGAGTACCGGTTCCACAGCACTTTAGCTACCAATGAGACAGGGCTTCAAGTAGAATGTACCTCCCTCTGCAATTAGGTTCTTTCAGGTCTCAACAACAATAGTTAGTAAAGCTGAGGTTCCAAATCACATGCTTCTTTTGAAAAGCTGACATATAGATATTAACCTTTGTGGAGTGATGGCGAACCAATATGAAGTTAGTTTTTAACAAATAATAGAGAAGGCATATGTACTTTTTTAAATCAATATTATATATTTTTTTTATTTATAATATTAATAATAATCAGAAAAAAACAGGTTTTTAATAATTGTGCAGGTTTTTAATAATTACTAGTTTAACTGTCATAAGAGAAAGGATGGGGCCCAAAGGGTTTATGGAAACCTGTCTAGGTAGGGATACGATTCGGTCTCATCCTACAAAAGTTAAAGAAGAAACTGAAGCACCCAAGTAAGATTGCAGTTGAATGAGGAGCATGGTTTTTTGGGGGGGTTTTAAGTGCCTGTATGCATCGGAACATACAGTTCATGATGTTATTGTTAAGGTACTGTACTCTACATCCAGCATATTGATTCACAATGTGCAGTTCATGCTAACAGTCCTCGTCTTAATAAAACACAGCCTTGTAAACCGACCTCGGCTGTTGGGTATTATTACTCAGAGTCGTAGGTTGTAAATTACCAGGAGGAGCAACCGGTGGGTGCATTGAGAGGCTGCTGAGAATCATTCAGCTGGATTCCAGCTTGCTGACAGCATTAATTTTATTTTAGTTAAATATTAATAAACCACACAGTTAGATTCAAGCTAACAGTAATTCGTTATTGACTCGCTTTTCATGGGCAAGCCTTTTAGACAGCAATAGGAAATTAATCATTGATCATTCTCGTATATTATTCATTGGCAAAAAGAAATATATATATATATATAGAGAGAGAGAGAGAGAAAGAGAGAGAGAGAGAGAGAGAGAGAGATACAGTGGCTCTCAAAAGTATTCACCCCCCTTGGACTTTTCCACATTTTATTGTGTTACAACATGGAATCAAAATGGATTTAATTAGGAGTTTTTGTCACTGATCAACACAAAAAAAGTCCATAATGTCAAAGTGAAAAATAAAATCTACAAATTGTTCTAAATTAATTACAAATATAAAACAGAAAATAATTGAAACACTGTCACTAAGGTGACATTGGTTTTATGTTGGGAAATATTTTTAAGAAAAATAAAAAACTGAAATATCTTGCTTGCATAAGTATTCAACACCCACACATTAATATTTGGTAGAGCCACCTTTCGCTGCAATAACAGCTTTAAGTCTTTTGGGGTAAGTATGTATCAGCTTTTCACACTGTGTCGGAGTGATTTTGGCCCATTCTTCTAGGCAGATTTGCTCCAGGTTGTTCAGGTTGGTTGGATGACGCTTGTGGACCGCAATTTTCAAATAGTGCCACAGATTCTCAATGGGATTGAGATCAGGACTTTGACCAGGCCACTGTAGGACATTCACTTTTTTGTTCTTGAGCCACTCCAATGTTGCTTTGGCCTTGTGCTTTGGATCATTGTCCTGCTGAAAGGTGAATTTCCTCCCAAGCTTCAGTTTTTTAGCGGACTGAAGCAGGTTCTCTTGCAATATTTCCCTGTATTTTGCTCCATCCATTCTTCCTTCAGTTTTAACAAGATGCCCAGTCCCTACTGATGAGAAGCATCTCCATAACATGATGCTGCCACCACCATGCTTGATAGCTGAATGCCCTATTTTCATAAACAAGCTTAAAAGAGCTTTTATTTTTAATCACAGGGCCTTAATTGGGCAGGTCTATCATTTCTCCCAGTGGGAGTGAGAGAAAAGAAGAGTGAAGAGCCCGCATTTATGGAAAGGCAGTTAAACAAATGGGAGTGTTTAAACTGAGTGAAATGTTATTGTCTGTTACATTATGGGAATCTGAGGTTGAAAGCTGAACCAAAGCCCCTTTCCTGTGTAATATCTGTACATCATGTCAACATTTTGCAGCTTGATAGAGCAACTGTTTAACCCTAAATCACACACGAGTGAGCAGGATCAAACTGAAACCACTCTCCCGAGTGCATGCAATATCGGCAGCTGTGCATGCAATATCGGCAGCTGTGCATGCAATATCGGCAGCTGTGCATGCAATATCGGCAGCTGTACATGCAATATCGGCAGCTGTGCATGCAATATCGGCAGCTGTGCATGCAATATCGGCAGCTGTGCATGCAATATCGGCAGCTGTGCATGCAATATCGGCAGCTGTGCATGCAATATCGGCAGCTGTGCATGCAATATCGGCAGCTGTACATGCAATATCGGCAGCTGTGCATGCAATATCACAGTGTCTGCTTGAATTAGCATTCATACTTTCAAGGTCCACAAACCACAATGTCCCCCTCTCAGCATGTGCCATAATTCTGAGAGCCTGTGTCCTGTTCCGAAGTGCAGGAGTTGGTGTTAAATTGCTCTTCTTGATGTTTTTACAGAACCAACTCTGACTAAACCTTGCAAACCAACTGTGTTGTGTGGAGTGTCCCGTTCTTGTGACGTGGTTCATCTGTAGTGCAGCTGAGACTGGCTACAAATTGTTGTTATGTTATGTGTTGTTAAATTACGTTACTGTATTAGTTGTGTATTTTAAATGTTTACAAGTGTTCATTTGCTTTAATATGTCTTCTATGTCTTCCCATCTGCCATTTCTTTCTGTATCTATTTTTCTTTTTCTCTTATTTATCAATTTAAGACTGTAATTTATATGTTCTGTTTCATTTCTGTAAGTCGCTTTGGATAGAAGTGTCTGCTAAATAATTAAATATTAATGACAATGACAAGACAATTAACCACTGTATTTAATAAAGTATGAGGTTAGCTTAAAGAAAAAACTACCAGCTATCAGGCAATCTTGCAGAATATAAATCTTGGTAACAAATATAGTAAACTTTTTTTTTTTTTTTTAAAGTGGCATTTTTAAATTGCTAACATATACACTGATGTATTATTATCATTATTATTATTTAGCTATTACGTTAATGCATCACTCCCTAATTATTTCCCTGAATCTGAATCACTCACCAACAAAATTATGAACCCTTATACACTATACATTAGTACAATTCAAACAGAACACGACAACAATTTTGAAGTAAAAAAAAAAACTTTAAAATGTTTTTTTTTTTTTTGTTTTTTTTTTATTACAAAATCATACATTATTAGGACACTACTGATTGGCACATGGGCTGTCTACCTGACCATCATCCCCCGCATAGACAGGGTGAAGTGTCTGACAGCATTAGAGTACAGCACTCAAATGTACCTTCTACTCTGGCTCCTGGGTTACCTCCAAGCAGCCAGAATTTTAAAAAAAATTAGGTGCATTCTATCTGATCTGAATGATTATAAGTTCACTCCTTCAGAATTGTAGTTAATAGGGTCTGATCTTAAAAAAAAAAAAAAAAAAAAGCCATTTTACAATTTATCTCTCCTTTTTCATTCTCAATATATACAACAAATAATATATACAAAAAAATATACATATCAAAATGTTGCTTAATGTGAATGATAACATGTCACCAGAACCTCCTGATGAAATTACAGCCTTATTATATACAGCTAGGTGTACATTATACTTTTAATGTTACTCTGCAAAACCAGATTTAAAACATTTCATCTTCAAAACCAATGCTTAAAATTAGCAATAAGGTATATTTCAGCAATATTTCAATAATTTGGGTTAAAAATTGTATTGCTTTCTATAGAGTTAGCTGTTGCTTCGTTTCAGCCACTGGATTTCATACATTCATTCTTCTCACCAAACTACAAAGATCCCTCTCATTCCAAACGTTTACTGGTTTCTTGAAACTGTCAGCCAAGTGATCAAAGCGCAGGGCTTAATTAATGATGCTGAATAAATAAGAGGCACATTAATGCTGCTGAAGGTGTCATTTCCTACTCCAGATGAGAATACTTGGCAGCAGTAACAAATAAGAAGGAAAATTAGATTTTCTGCAGGATACGATTACTGGAATTATGAAAAGATGTCTACTTTTTATTTGTATGTTCTTTAAATATTTATACATAACTGGAGGAATAATTTTATTTTATTTTTTTAAATTGGGATTGTTGGACAAAATGACACAAGCCCATACAGTGTCAACATATTTTAAAAAACATTTTTAATGAAAAATCATTTAACCTTGCTTTTCTGACTAATAGAGGCAGATTCAATATTTTATTAACTTTGGCAAGTGATTTATTACCACCTTTTCTACTCAGTAAGATTGCATTAAGCTGTTATCTTCAAACTTCTTTACTCTGTCTGCATAATCGCTCTCCGGGAGTGAATGTGATAAAGCAAGAAAGATTAAGTGACCTGAACCTGCTGGCTATAATTCATGAACAGGACTGAGGGGAAAAGTGCTAGGCTGTCTATATAAGCTTCATCTGGGAAGCTCTGTCTCCTGCATGAGTCCATCACATTTCTAAAATACTTTAAACACTGTCTTCTGGCTGGAGCACCCTCAGCACGGCGCTGATTTCAACCTCCAGGTGAAATGACTGAGGAAGTGCAACTACCTGGATTTCATACCTGCTTAATATCCTGGTGTGTTTTGTATAATTCACTATTGCAGTCACTGATAATTTACACAATTTATAAACTAGTGTCCTTTTTCCATCTTCTGAAAAGACTTCTGAAGTGACTAAGTTTTAGAAATGACAACCAGAGCTGTGCAACTGCCATTTTCTGCACACTGTGCAACTGGTGAATGTAAAATCTCTATAAAACATCACAGTAGCAATATTGAAATATTCAATTATCAAAATAAGTAGCATGGTCTTGATTTTGTTGTGTGTGTCTGTGTGACTGATTTCAGCTTGGCCATTCCTCTTCACTTCCTGTAGTTACAGTATGTCAAGGGACAATCACATTTATTAGGCAGCAACTGCAGTAATGATGGACAGCATAAACAAACATCAATGCATACCATCCCGTGCCCTGGAAATTCAATATTGAAATGTTTTATTTGTATATGAGTAGGGTTTTAATAAAGGTCATATATGGAAATTGGGACTGAAATGACAACTCTTTGCTTTTTGAGTAACATGTTTTTTGGTCTTTGATAGATAGATAGATAGATAGATAGATAGATAGATAGATAGTTGTCTAAAATAACTTAGGCCCTGTCCACACTACATAACCAAACTCGAGAACCGTACTCAAAAACGGTTTAATTAATCCAGCTCAAAGCGTCCACGCTGAAGTATCGTTTCATGTTTAGTCAGGCTTAATGCATTCACACACTATTAAAATAGTTACAGTTTCTAGCAGCGCAATGAACAGTGGAAATGAATACGATAGTATCCCACCATGCACTGTATTTTAGTTTAAAATAATAAGTGCGTATTGATGAAAAGAAATAAAACAAGTGTTTTGGAAAAAAAGTAAATGCAAACACACACAAGTAGGGCTTGAAGTTTTTGGTTTATATTTTTAATCAGGTGATTCAAATTGAGCTGATTCTGTTTTCATAATTAAACTCAGAAAAAAAGCTGTTAATTAAAACAGTCTTTGTTTTTACCTTCATATCTTGCCTGAAACAAATTCTGGTGCCCTTAAATTACGTGAATTGTACATCCCTGATCCTACTTTTAAGTCGCATTTCATTTTTGCAGTCGTCTATAATTTAACGTTGTGATTTTGTTATTTTCCCAACTAGTTCAATAGAGAGATGTCCTGATAGATTGTTTTTTGAAGCATAAAAATGAATACGTAGTGCAGAGTGTACACTGTCAGCAGCGTAAAGGAATATCCACTAGAAAGTGTCCTGAGGGCATCAGATGATTCTATGGCATTTGCCAAGCACTCCCACTTTTCACTTCCAGAGCTCGGCAACTGTACAAAATCAAGCCACCCTATCCCTAACCCAAACCCAATTCTAACCTTAAGCACCCCCAGCCCTAATAACTAACCCTAAACCTAACCATTAAAAATCATCGGATGCCCTCAGGACACTTTCTAGTAGATATTCCTTTGTGCTGCACACTGACAGCATTTCCTTAAGGCGTCTGCTCTGAGTATTTCGCTAAACATACCACAAAGCATTTTGGGATATTGGAGGATACACAAAGAATGTAGTTTGGTATTACAGCGTCCACACTTCTGAGAAACCACACTATCTGATGCGATCTAATTAGAACCAGACTCGAGTCTACCCCCTGAGGTGGTCTCGAGTACGTTATTAAACGCTGTGTCGTGAGGACGCTAACCGTATTTAGCAGTTTTAAGCCGGTTTAAATGCAACTAATAAGGTTTAAAGGCATAGTGTGGACAGGGCCTAAATAGGCTGTTTTCTTTTCTAATGTTAAAGCAAATTATTTAATACCATCTTTTGTCTTGACAACTTTATTTTTATACTGATTTTAATGGAAAAAGTAAAAAACTTTCCATAACATTCAGACAAACAAGGATATAAGATTATATGAAACAAGATGGAAAATGTACTCTTAGACCTGTCAGCAAAAGTCAGTGAAAGTTGAAACCGTGAAAAACCATTTCACTTGTGACATTTAGTCATTAGCAGATTAGAATTAGAAATTATAACTGTGCAAAAAAATATACCAAGAAAGCAATATCTGCTTCACATGTGTGCTGGGTGTTTGTGACAGAAATACAATGATTCTTGGTTGTAAATCTCCCTCCCGACCTGTGAGGGTGCTAAGCAGCGAGAACAGAGTTCTTTGGACGGGCTGGTCTGACAGTTCGGGAAGTCGGCCAGTCTGGATGAAGGCGAGACTCTGTTGCAATAACGCATTGACCCAGAAGGGAAACGATGTGGCAGCCGCAGATTGGAGAGGCGGTTGCACTCGTTTACCAAGGGGTCATGTGTGACAGCATAAAAGGGGATGGAGAATCTGTTCCTTCACTTTGGTTTAAATGTGAGTAGAACCGAGAAGGACAGTGAAATAATACGGGAACTGAAACCGTGAGTGTTGTGTTTTGTTTGTTTGTAATTGTCTTGTCTTGTCTTGTATGTTATTAGACAGCTAACACAGTTCCGGAGCTGTCGCCAAGGGCCAGCACTAAACCGGACAACACTGCACCAGTGTCACAAATATAAACCTGTATCACCCACCACGAGCACTACTGCATGCACCCAGGACTGGTGACCGTGTTTGTATTATTGTGGGGCGGATATCGTTTATTATTTGGGACTGTCTGTTCTTGTTATATACCCCGTGCTGTACACATTAGTGTGTATTGCCGGGGAATTATTGTTTGGTCACCAGACCAGAAATCTGCAAAATAAAACATTTCCAAACCGGATTACAATTATCTCTGTCTGCTTCATTCACGCACTGTATCACTCCTGCACTTGCTCCCACTCAGCCACTTTGTCGCACGTGGTGTCAGAACACGGGATCATGACCATAACGCACTAGCAGTGTTGCTGGAGGCGCTGGACAGCAGACGGGATGCAGAGGAGAGAAGGAGGGAGGAGCGTTACACTGCGCTCATTGAACGGGTAGGGTTGGCACTTTCCACAGCACCAGCCCCAAAAGGAACACCGAAGATCCCTGGAGACACGCCCCAAAGTGGTTGCGGAGCAGTTGTGTGACCACATGATACACTGGCTGACCCCTGAGAAGAAAACCAACCTGCATTTGGGGGAAGCAGTGGTTGTGGAGCAATTCTGCCATGTGGTCAGCGCCGATTCCCAAGCATTGATACGGCGCCACAACCCCGACACCATGGAAGACGCCATGAAACTGGCCAAGGATTCTGAGGACTCTCTAGTCTCCGCCCAGACAGGGATACTGCCGGTTCCCGCCCTTCAGAGCAGCCGAGCCCCTCCTCTCTCCTCTGCCACCACTAACCCATCAGCCCCGGGACCCAGACCTCCGAGACCACCGACCCCAATGGGCCCCCTTGCCTCCTCTTAATGGAGACCAAGGTTGGCCCCCAGCTGGGGTAGAGGTGCTGCCCCTGCCCCGTTGCCATACCAGATATTTAACCATTGCTCCCTCTGTCCCCCCAACTTGTTTTAGGTGCAACCAACCGGGACATCTGGCCAGGTCATGCCCAACTGCCATGGAGTGTGATGTGGCCGTGTGTAATTGGGCACCTGAGATAGGTAAGCGTGGGGAAAATGGTCAGGAGGGGCGGTGTATGATTGATGTGGTTTTAGGAAATGTGAAAACCCACGCATTAGTGGACACAGGGTGTGAGCAAACCTTGATTAGAACAGCTCTCTTGCGCAGTGTGTCGTGGCAGCCACAAGGTCAGAAACTCAATATTTGGGATTTTTAATGGGAAATGGAAGGGTGAAACTTGTGGTCACCAAAATCCATGCTTTGGTTGACGTGGCGATCCACAAAACCAAGACTCAGGTGAGGTCACTACTGGGATTAGCCTGTTATTACCGCTGCTTTATCGGCGAGTATGCCACAGTGGTTAACCCTTTAGTTAACCTCACCAAAAAGAGTGCTCCAAATTTAATTAAGTGGTCAGCTGAGTGTCAGGGGGAGTTTGATACTATTAAGCGTAAACTGTGCCAGGCCCCCACCTTTATCACACCAGACTTCACTAAGAGATTCATCCTCCACACCGATGCGGTCTTGTCCCAAAAGGTAGACGGAGTAGAACAACCAATACTGTATCTGAGTAAAAATATGCTACCTCAGGAGCGCAACTACTCCGTAGTCGAAAAGTGTTTGGCCATTAAATGGGCTACTCACTCCTTACAATATTACCTGCTGGGACATTCATTTGATCTTGTCACTGACTACGCCCCACTGCAAAACCACCCACATTATTTTACTGTTGCAGAAAATATTCTAGGGTCATTTTTAAAGCTTTCATCTATCTTTGTAATATAATACAAATTAGGGGTGAAGTATTATTTTAAGAAGCACTGGTGTTGTTGAGCACTGGCCTCTATTAAGAATTGCAGACAATACAGACTTGAAGAATTCTTCAAAGGAAAATGAGCATAATGAACACATAATGCCAATTTACAAGTTGATTTATCTTACTAATGATTTTGCAGGGTTTGATTGCAGGTTGATGACTTGGGTGTAAAATAGAAACACATTTGCATTCCAGTCACAGTGTTGTATGAAAAGGCCCTTTAATTAATACTGCTTGTGTGTCAAAAATGGGGTCTCGATCTGGTGCTGGACTAGGCCAGACGCGGTCGGCCCTGACATGGCTCGGATGTGCAGTGGAAACCAGGTATAACACAAGTTTAAGAATCTGGGATACTTTTCTCCACAAGTTCTCACAATCAGGGGTGTCTCTAGCTCTCGTCTGTTTCTTTATTTTGCTACCTCTCCCTCACTTTCTTTTTTTTAGAAAAGCTTTCTGATTTTCAGTCAAGGCAGGCAACTCACCATTCAATATAATACGCCAGCCGTGCATTACTTAACCCTATTTGTAGTACCTGTGCTTTCATCTGCCCTTGTGTCCTCCCATCTTCGCTTCCCCATCACTCTCAGCCTTCTAGTTTGTCATTGCTCTCCTTTGTAACTCAGCTGCTTGCTATGCAATCATGAGTATTCGGCAGTGTTGTGTGATGCACTGCGGATTCTGTCCCCTGTCAGTGAGATGAGATTAGGTTAAAAGCTCTATAAGCATGATTGCAGGCAAGCGCGTCTCTTTTGCATTGTGGTTGAGAAGCTCGCTTGCGATGTGTGGGGTCATGCCTGTTAAATTGGTGCCGTGACCCGGATCTCATAGATTGGCTGCAACCGATCGCTGAGGTTAGAGAGGGGAGGAGTGTAACAGGTAGTTTTGTGTGACACATTGCTATTGCAAACTCTGTCCCCTCTCAGTGAGATGAGATGAGGTTATAAGCTCACTAGTGGTGTGCCAGTTTGTGTCCAGGCTCCGCCCTGTAACACATGCATACCACTGCTGAGGTAGCCCAGCTCCAGCAGCATGCGATTCATGTCGAAGCTTCATGTAAGACTATTCCCTGGGGTCTTAATGCGGCCACACTACCACTATTTGCATCACTCTTGAGTTGGTGAGGTAGCCCTGATGCTGGTAGGCCCCAGACCTACCCTCCCTTGTATATGTGCAATGCATATTCTTGCCTATTACTGTTATCTATTTGATATGTCCTGTCTTTCATCCCTACTTTAAAACTAAAGGGAGATACCATATTTTTGTACTCGCATACATACTGTTGATACAAAGTACTGTTTTAAGGAATAATAATGTATAACTGACACAGTACTGAAATCCATATCTAAAATTGCTGATTATTTCAAGCATGTTTAATACTTAAAACGGCACCTTCGGGAAATGATCAGAATGAATTAGGATACCGTTTATGACATTTCTCTGTTTTATAAATGAAGCAAATATAATTGCAGGTGTTATACACTCTCCTGGGTTTTTTTTTTTGAATATATATTCAATAACTGAAATCCAATTCCTTTTGGTAAGATTTTGCTTTTCATCTTCTGTAATTATTTCCACATGGAGCCTTAGCATTTATTATTTAAAGATTCTAATACCATTATGAAAAGGCAATGAATAATTCACCGCTGTGTTTTTTTTAAACATGCAGGACATAGTTTTTCAATTTAAAAATAAGTTGTTTGTTGTTTAATAGTACAAATGTAGAAATCAAATCTGCTGTGCCAACAATACTTACTCTTACCTCAAGGCAACTCTTGAACCAGACTGAACAGAGGAGATGTCAATTTTTCCATCCAGATTCTCAAAACTCGCCTTGTTACTTTTACATCATACATGCTGAAGCAGCACTCTGCCTCCTTCAAAACAATCAGTCACACTATTATACTTACTTCTTTTGACACTGGAAATAAAAATCAGACAAGCTTTTAAATTCACTATTTAAAAGTTTTACTGATTACTCGAGCAGTAGTGCATTATAAATACATTGGTACAAGGTGGTCCTTGTTTTTGGAGGGTTCCTTAAAAAAGGAAATTAATCTTAATTTTGCAGTAATAATTCAGTTTTACTGTAAAATTAAATTATTGGGTGCTGTAGCCCTATAATGGGGAAACAGCCTGGCTGTCCCAGGATTACCACAAAAACATATTTTAGAGGTGAAAGCCCTGATACAAGAAAACTTATAAATAAAGAAATAAAGGGATTGATTTTGGAAGACATTAATGCAAATTAGATATTACCTTTTTCTATTTCACACACTTGACATTATAATAATCTTAAGATTCAAGTTGAAATGATATATTGTTTAAATTAAATATAACAATTAAACATGAATACAAATATTTAACTGCTTGTGGCAAAGTGGTGAATACGTGCAGACAGACAGAGACAGCGAGGTTGGTGAAGCTGAGCACTTGGTTGTGCTCAGCATTTAATAAACAAAACAAGAGCACACAAAAACAGGACACAGCACTCTACTCTCGAACACCCAACCCCGAGTGAAAGAAATGTGCATCTATATATACTGTTGTGCTGGGATTCAATTATTCACTTGAATCCCAGCACGTGAATTAATTCTGTGCAACCCCGTGCTCACATACTATACTTTAAATGCACGTGCAGTGATGTGCAATCCCGTGCCTAAATACAAATATACAATTTAAATCACACGTGAAACACAGACCCGTTTATATCCCGTGTACCAATCTCTATACACCAACATTTACACACGCAACACGCAACATACAACATATAACATACAAATGCACACAGGGGCGGGGCACATTGCCACACTGCTATAATCCATATTAATTCCAAATAAATGTAGATGTATACAGTAATTATTTTAAAACTGTCTGCTGTGCTGTACCTTCAAGCTTGCCCAAATCAAATGTCTTTTATTGTGTGTACTGTCACATTCTGTACGCATGTTTAAAAAGAAATGTCACATATTTAAAAAGGTTGTTATCAGTAACTTATTAACCCATGGTGGAAATATCCCCTCTGTATGGGGTTTATTATAAAATCAATCCGAATTTTGAAATTTCTGTTTTTCTGTATAACAGATTTTGAAAAGGTCATTTATTGTCTCCTATAAAAGCACTGCTGCAACAGTAGCAGGGCAGAGCAAGGTAGTACTAAAAACAAACTTAGTAATACAATTAGACTGATAACCAAACTAACTTTCATAGGGCTTAATTTTGAAACCCACAGACAATAACTATTAGTTATTAGACAGATTGAAGCACATAACTCCATAAAAATAGCTTTCAGAACTGGCCGAATGGGATTATTTATTTATTTATTTATTTATTTATTTTAATTGTTACTACGGTAGGTTTGTAACACCGGTGTGGTGTTATTTTGAGGTATGCGTTAAAACGTGGTACACCTTGTGTTGCACTTGCCCGGGCATGCGCAAATGATTTTAGCTCAGAAAACAAGGAAAGGCTCATGTACTGAGTTTGACCCCTAAAGTTCTTTTTAATATCCTTTTTTCACTAATCAGCAAATGTATGTGACTTTAACTGATGAGCAACAAATTGGGTTATCTTTGTCTTGTTCGTAGTGATTTGTGCAGCAGTCAATCACAGCATTGACAGCGTACCATTTTCTGATGTTACACGGGTCAAGTTTTGGTGCACGTACTACAATTATTACGAAAGAAAAGATAACTTTGACAACAATCAATACTAGTCTTTTGTAATGTCGGGGACAGGGTTCATTTTATTTGATGCATAGCAAACATTTACATTATTAAACTACAGCTTCTTTTTTACTGTTAACAGTATAGTACAGATTTATTTTGTTCAGAAGCAGCTTCAACTACCTGCTCTCTTTAGACATTATAAATCTTATTTCGTATTGTTTCTTTCATAAGAACATAAGAACATAAGAAAGTTTACAAACCAGAGGAGGCCATTCGGCCCATCTTGCTCGTTTGGTTGTGTGACAGAAATACAATGAGTTTTGGTTGTAAATCTCCCTCCCGACCTGTGAGGGCCTGACAGTTCAGTCTGGGCCTTTCGGTCAGTCTGGAAGAAGGTCAGACTCTGTTGCAGGAACGTATTGACCCAGAAGGGAAACGACGTAGCAGCTACAGATAGTAGAGACAGCTGCACTCTTTTACCAAGGGGTCATGCGTGGTTGATAGCATAAAAGGGACGGAGAATCGCAAATCTTTTCCTTCACTTGGTTCGAGATACAAGGAACTGGAAGGACTGTGAGAAACCCTTTAAAAACTAAAAAATGATTTCTGAGTGTTTTTTGTTTGTTTGTTGCTGTTAGTAATTGTCTTTTGTTTTGCAAATCACTAGACAGCTAACACGTATCCGGAGCTGTTGCCTTGGGCCAGCACTACCTGGAACAACACTACACCACAGTCACTGTATAATTATTATCACCCACCACGAGCACTACTGCACGCACCCAGGACTGGTGACCGTGTTAGTATACTGTGGGACAGATATTTGTGTTTATTGTTTGGGACTGTAACCCTGTTGTTATTTACTCCGTGCTCTACACATTGCTGTGTATTGCCGGGGATTATTATTTGGTCACCAGACCTGCATACAATTAAAAACTGTTCCAAACTGGATTATAACTTTGTGTTTCATTACTGCACTGCATCACCCCTACAACGGCACATACCACTTACCACTTTGCCACAGGTTGTTAGTAGCTTATTGATCCCAGAATCTCATCAAGCAGCCTCTTGAAGGATCCCAGGGTGTCAGCTTCAACAACATTACTGGGGAGTTGGTTCCAGACCCTCACAATTCAAAAAGTGCCTCCTATTTTCTGTTCTGAATGCCCCTTTATCTAATCTCCATTTGTGACCCCTGGTCCTTGTTTCTTTTTTCAGGTCGAAAAAGTCCCCTGGGTCGACATTGTCAATACCTTTTAGAATTTTGAATGCTTGAATCAGATCACTGTGTAGTCTTCTTTGTTCAAGACTGAACAGATTCAATTCTTTGAGCCTGTCTGCATATGACATGCCTTTTAAACCCGGGATAATTCTGGTCGCTCTTCTTTGCACTCTTTCTAGAGCAGCAATATCCTTTTTGTAACGAGGTGACCAGAATTAAATACAATATTCTCAATGAGGTCTTACTAACGCATTGTAAAGTTTTAACATTACTTCCCTTGATTTAAATTCAACACTTTTCACAATATATCTGAGCATCTTGTTGGCCTTTTTTATAGCTTCCCCACATTGTCTAGATGAAGACATTTCTGAGTCAACATAAACTCCTAGGTCTTTTTCATAGTTCCCTTCTTCAATTTCACTATCTCCCATATGATATTTATAATGCACATTTTTATTGCCTGCATGCAGTACCTTACACTTTTCTCTATTAAATGTAATTTGCCATGTGTCAGCCCAGTTCTGAATGCTGTCTAGATCATTTTGAATGATCTTTGCTGCTGCAAAAGGGACTAGGAGCTCTTAAAATAAACAAATCCCCTGGGCCGGATGAGATCCTCCCAATAGTACTCAAAGAAATGAAAGAAGTTATTTACAAACCGCTAACCAAGATCATGCAACAGTCTCATGACACAGGGGTTGTACCAACAGACTGGAGAATTGCAAACGTAATACCGATCCACAAAAAGGGAGACAAAACCGAACCAGGTAACTACAGACCAATAAGCCTGACTTCTATTATATGTAAACTTATGGAAATTATAATAAGATCTAAAATGGAAAATTACCTATATAGTAGCAGTATCCTGGGAGACAGTCAGCATGGTTTTAGAAAGGGAGATCGCGTCTAACTAACCTACTTGATTTTTTGAGGATGCAACATCGACAATGGATAATTGCAAAGCATATGACATGGTTTATTTAGATTTCCAGAAAGCTTTTGACAAAGTCCCACATAAAAGATTAATTCTCAAACTGAACGGAGTAGGGATTCAAGGAAATGCATGCACATGGATCAGGGAGTGGTTAACATGTAGAAAACAGAAAATACTGATTAGAGGAGAAACCTCAAAATGGAGCGAGGTAACCAGTGGAGTACCACAGGGATAAGTATTAGGTCCTCTGCTATTCCTAATCTACATTAATGATTTAGATTCTCATATAGTAAGACCGGCTGTAGTATGACATTACATGCTCCCCTTCGGGTCACGGTTGGGACAAGACAGCTCCGAGGCCCTCATCGCTCTCATCTGTGTACAGCAGGAAGGGAGGGTGGGGGTCCGATGGAGCCAGCACAGGAGCCTTGCACAGTGTGCTCTTCAGACAACTGAATGCCTCCAGGTGCTCAGGGGTCCATACAAAGGGCTCCTCTTTACGCAGGTGGCTGTGCATGGGGTCAGCGATGGTGATAAAGCTCTGCACAAACCTCCTATAAGAGGCGAGCCCCAGGAAGCCTCTGAGTTGGCGTGGGTTAACAGGTGTAGGCCAGTCACAGACAACCTCGATCTTGCTGGCCTCCGTGCTGATGCCCTCCTCTCCCACCCAATTCCCCAGGAAGATGACCTCCCTGCACATCAGCTGGCATTTTTCTTTATTCGTCCATTCATTTATCATTGCCATTATTTCGAATTATTTCAGAAATTCTTGCCAATCGGCCTTACCATCATACTGTAGTTGGCTGTAGTAAGCCCCTTTGTTTACGTCCTGCAGAGCTGTGTGTGTGTCCGGTGGTGGCATTGCCTCCTGTTTGATGCGTACTTGTGCTCCTTTCATCTCCGTGTGCGATGATGTTCCCACTGTCCCTTCTTATTCCTCGACGACGGTGACGCAGTGCCCCTCAGCCTGCAGGGCAGTCTGCCGTCCTCCCAGCTCCGCCATCTTGACCCCTTGCTTTCTTTGGCCCAAGGGCCCTCACCTCTCCCTCACTCTGGGAGCAAAATTTCCCAGGGGAAAATGTTCCCGCTGCATGGTGATTTGTTCCACTCCCGGTTCCGCCCCAAGAAAACAAAATGAGAGCAAAGGTGGAACGAAGGGAGGGAACATCAATGAGACAAGGTTGGGGTTTGGTGGGAGACTCCTCAGTGTCTAATAAATGCCAGGGAAAGGGGATTGGAATCCAGTGTGACCTGAGGGGCCAGATTACTGAGACCCTTAGTGCTGAAGCTACAATAGGCTGGCTCGATATACCAAAAGTCTGGGACCAAGATGTTGACCTAGTGTGGAAACAAAAAAATGAACCTACGCTGACTAACATCTGGGGGCAGGTTCAGTCTATCGAGGGGAAAGACGGCAACTGTCCGCTCACATATCCTCACCACATTGTATTCGGGCATTTGCTGTATAGGGTATCCCAAGCCTCGAGCATAGGACAGACTGTAAAGCAATTACTTGTTCCCCAGTCTTTTCGAAGTGAGATCATGTGGTTGGCTCACGATGTTCCTTGTTCGGGACATCTAGGTATTGAAAAGACTCAGGAGTGAATATCGAATGGGCCACTCACGCCCTTCTATATTACTTGTTGGGGCGTACCTTGAGTCTTGTCATGGACCTCGTCCCTTTAAGGACAATAACGCTAGGATAACTCGGTGGTATCTGGTGCTGCAACCCTTCCACTACACAGTGAAATATTGTGCGGGTAAGGAGCACCAAAATGCAGAATTTTTTTTCACAGGAGGGGGTCCATTAGGGGACTTAGAGTTGGCCGAGTGTTCCTTCGGCATCACTCTGAGGCGTGAGCTATGTGACAATGAACGAAGGTATTTGAACTGTAAATCTTCCTCACAACCAGAAAAGGCGCTGTGTAAGACTGGTTGTATGTGTTCCCCTCAAATGGCAGACTTGATGGTAGGTGGAAACCGGAAGTCGGCCATCTTGGGGAAAGCGCAATCACATACGGGTCAGGCGGTGATTGGATAAACAATGGCAACAGGCTGATTGCAGGGAGGAGTTTGGTGGTACAAAGGGGAAGCAGTTTCGTGAGTTACGGTAACGATACTGACGCGCCGGAGCGCTGTGTTTTGTTGTTTTGTTGTTTTGTTGGTGTTCCAGAGGAGGAGTGAGCGAACCAGGAGCTGCAGCCACAGAGCCAGCACGAAACCCTGAGCACCTTCCTTCACAGCACACGCACAGCACAAACACAAGCACCACTTTCCCCAGGACCTACAGAGTACAGTTTTGTGCACACAGGATTGTGGTTTTGGAGTGTCTTTTTTGTTTTTGGGACTGCAACCGACCATATTGGCTTACCCTATACCATCGTTGGTATAGGAGTGACTGATTTATAATTTGTGCTATTTAACAAGAGTTTTGGTCTGGACATTCACTTTGTACACTGCACCACTCACATCCTGTCACAAGGCTTCATGCAGAATTGAGGGAATCAATAGAAAAACAATTACAGTTCCTACCTTCTGGATCCAGCCTTGAAAGTGATTCTCTTACAGAAGGCGGAGTCATTAAAAATCTCCAAGAATAAATACAACTGTCTAATCATGTAAGGCAAAGCTGGCAGTAGACATGCACTTCTTTTTTATCTTGCGCTGTGCTGGTGATATATAATTATTGCACGTTGGTGCGAAAGGTAAACCTGACAATAATGAGTGGACCTGTATTTTTGACTAGCTCTCGACCGTGTCTGTACTTTCCCTCTCTATTTACTGGAACAAGAAGTAGCATCAGTGTGTCTGTTTATGACTAGCGGATTGGCAAGCAGAGTTCCAGGGGGTAGAGTTCGTCTCTACAGTTACTTTTGGGTAATGCAAACAAACTGGCCAGTCAACGAGGCCTGATAAAGTAGCATGCAAACAGAGCATTAGAATAATTTAGTAAACAGACACCAAGGATGAATATATTTGTTTAAAATGTAACATACTGTTAAAATTAAGCTGTAAGCAGGTGCATCACATATATCTAGAGAATTGCTTATTAAGTTGTCATAGAACTTAGTAACAACATGCTTTATCACAAGTTAGTTGAAAGTATCACAATATGCCTGCTTTTGTCAGTTTCTTGTAAGTTTTATCTAAAATCTATCATTGTTTTATTTAAGTTATGGGTGGACACATCAAAAACTGTAACTTGAGATTCTTTTCTGTTTTCCTTAGGAAAAGGAAAAGGCACTGGAGTTGTGGCAGTCTGTTACACAAGAACTCGATTGACTGCAGCAGCTGTACCAGAAGATAGTGGCAAAGGCACAGATCTATGTGGCCGAGAGGGAACAGTTGAAAGTATGTTGAATTGTGATTCTTGATGAAACAGAAAACAAATGTAAATAATCATTCTGTTCTGTAATCCAAGTCCATTCTGTTGTATGCGATCGTATATGTTTTATGTGGTTGGATACTCTAGTTTGGTACTCTAAATCAATCCTGGTTTGAACATGCCGCTAACCCAGTACACAATATGATGATGTGGAGTAAAATAAATTTGCTTCAGCTTGACTCCAAGGTTACACGCCTACACGCTGTAGATAAGCACCAGTGTTTTCAATAAAATTGAATTATGCACTTTGAGTTTTCATTGGAGATGCAATCCTCCTCCATCTCCACTAGGGGGTAGTGTAATCTCACCAGATGACTGAGGAAACCTTCCATTTGAATAGAATGCCTGTCTTGGTGCAGAGGGTTTAAAGTTTCCAGGCATACATGTTATTAACAGTGTGTTCTGGTATAAATGCAAATTGGGCAACCTGTGCTTTTGTTTAGTTTCTGCCTGAGTAAGCGATAATTCCACTTGCTGGGAACTGAACACATTTCCAACATCTCTGTTTCAGGATCAACTGGCACATGTTCAACAACTTGCTCAGCAGCTCCATTTAGCCAATCAAAAGCTGGAGTCGATAAGGCAAAAACATCTGGGAAGCCTGTTCATGCTGTCAAACTGCAGGCATTATGTATAGAATGTGCACTCAGATTGTGTTACACCAGCCTGTCCTGTAATTCCCATTATGTTACTCAGTTGCTGTTGGCATTTCAAGGAACTTTTTTTATAGCCGTAGAGTTTATCCTCGCTTTAGTAAAATAACTCTACTGTTGACCTTCTGCAATCTGCCCTCTATAAAACAGACTTGCACTTCAGCTAAGATTTATACAGATGTGTCACAGCAAAACAAGCCCTCTCGCCTACATAAAACAAGCTGTTAATAACTTCGAGTGTAAATGTTATCATCATAACTTGGCATATTGATATAATTCTTCATCTCACTGACGTTCAACAGATATGATATACAAATATGAAATTATAACAGATGCTATGATGAAAAAGTAAATCAACAAAGCCTACGTCCACCATATGCAAAATGTACACATGTGTGACATAAATACAGATGGCTTTATATACCCCAGATTTTAAATTGTTTCCTAATTAATGTTCATCACAATTGGATAATCGCTTATCTATGTAGACATTTTGCATTAACTGCTTACAGTTTTTATTGATATGTGTACACCAGAGGAGTTGATTGTCAATACTTTACATGCAAGCAAGATGTTTATCACCTGGTAAAAAGTTATAAAAATGAAAATGAAATCATAGCCTCTAGTTATATCTAATGTAATAGATGTTCAAGAATTACATGGAAGATAAGAAATTACACATACAATGTATGCACAGAGGAAAGTAACATTATATGTTTCATTATATGTATTCCCATGCATTTTTAATTAAAGGCTGTAGGCCATTGTTTTCTTTCTGTCTTTTTCTTTTTTTAGAAGTGGGGGTAGGTTAATCCTTTTTCTCGGTTCTGTAGTGTCGGCTTGTTAAAAGTATCTCAGGATTCCTTGTTCCACCTGTTGTATGCAGACCAACCAGCAGTTTCTGAAACCGTGACAGAGCAGAGTTCAGAGTTGGAGCAACTTCACACCCAGCAGAGGTAGGGTTACAGTAATACTCTTCATTCTGTCTTTCCCAGATCAGCAGCTGCCAAGTTCCTGTGGACACACACAGTGCACAGTTCAAGTACCATTTACTGTCAAATGATTTCAACTGTGTCACTCTCCAGACTCCATCTTCCTGTTGGATTTCCTTACTGGTTTAAATTTACACACAGGATTCGTGTAACGATCAGTTTTGTCTGGTTGACGTACTGTAAACTGACACAACACCATGGGTTACAACTGGAGTGCTGCTAGGACTAGTCTAGGGCCTTGTGTTACCCCATTGGTTTGGCATGCCTAAATTTGTGTTATATTTGTTGTTAACTGTGTTGTTTTAGATATAGTAAAACCTTTTTTTTCTGTAAAATGTAATATTATATATCAAAAAGGTTGCGAGTCAGTAAGGCTTGAAAAAAATGTAAATCTCTGGAAAAAAATGATGTCAATTGATAGTTGACAGTAGGCAAAGAAAGTAATATCCTGACGATTGTCTACAGCACTTCTCTGCTGCATTTTACGTGAAACTTGGCTAGACAGCCTGGCTTTAAGCTCAGTCCTATGTGAAAGGATAACAAAACACCATCTGTGTTATTCATGGAGAAAATCGTCACTGTTAAAACTGTTATAGTTTGTGTTCCCAGAGAAGCCAAGTTGCCAAGCTAAGTGTCAAGTACTGCTGTATAGATAAGAGCTGTAGGCAAACATAAGAGTTAGCTTAAACAATTCACTATCCTCAAGATAAACAAAATATCAAAATATGTTTTCATTCTAAGCCAAAGGTATGATCAATCAGCTGTGTTGGTCTGTTCTTTAGCTGAAAATATTTATATTTTAGCACAAGTCAGATAAATAAGTTCCTCTTTTTTTTGTAAAGGTTTCTTCATGTACGCATCAATAACTTAAAGGCAATTCGTCAAGGCAGACTGGATTATATGAAGTTGAACTGCTTTTAAAAAAAATAAAAAATACAAAAAAGTGGAAGTCAAGTTTGAGGTGTACACCGTGGACTAAAAATTATCCATCATTCACCTGAACATTCTTTTTTAAATGCTTAACACTGTAAAGCTGTCATGACTCTCTGAGATACCTTAAAGCTTTTAGCCTTATTGTACCCAAATTTAACCTTGGATGAGAAAAGCAAGGTTTCGCATGGTTTCATTCCACCTACTATAAAAGCAGGGTGAAGCTCCATGTATACCTGCCACTTAACTTAGACTGCTTCAGCTTGTCCAGAACTCATCTGCCAGACTGCTTTCTCACACTCGTCCTTCTCAACACATTACTCCAGTGCTTAGGTCCTTACATTGGTTACCAGTGATCCACTGAATTGATTTTAAAGTTGCTGTAATAACTTATAAGGCCCTTCATGGATTAGGACCATCCTATCTCCAAGAGCTACTAACTCTGTATACTCCTAGTCGTTCTTTGAGATCAGAAAATGCAGAACTTTGAGTTGTTCCAAAAAGTCGTCTTAAATCAATTGGAGCCAGAGCTTTCTGCTGTTGTGCATCTCGGTTGTGGAACTCTATTCCAGTTACCATTAGGCAGCCTGAAACACTGCATTATTTTGAGGCTAAATTGTAAACATATTTCTTTTAATGTGCTTTTACAGAATTGGTTGTAACTGGAGTGTATATATATTATTTGAGCTATTTTGTTTTGCTTTTAACTTTGTGCAGTGCTCTGGGATGCCATGGAATGAAGGGCACTATATAAAATATATGTGTATTGTATTGTGTTGTATGTGATTTCTGATTTAATATGTGAAGGATTTTGATCTGAATTTTCCTTAAAGCAAACAGATCATCTCATAACATTTTATTCCTGTAAAGCCCTTTAAAAAGACGTAAGGGATATATGGCCCATGTGTATTTTCCCAAGGGGAGTTTAGTACAAAGCACAAATACTGATTTCCATAGGCTGACTTTGAAAGCAGATCAGGACATTATTTGCTGTTTTAATATCAGAAGTCCTGCAGCTGTCACAGTACTGAAAGGAGCAGATCTATTCAAACATTGTTCATTGTATTGTACTGTAGTTGGGATGTGGAGCACTGTACTCTGCAGGCACTCTAAGAAATTGACTTCTTTCTCCATGGCTATTTTTGTTCAGAATTTAAAATATGCATGTGTCCTTTTAGACAATTGCAATTAACCTCCCAAAGTTACATGCTTTTCATAGGGTGCAAAGTATGCTTCTGCTCTTGACTTTCAACTATGTTTGATTTGCTTACAGACAGGCAAAATTAGACTTGAAAATAGCTACAACAAAAGTGGAAGAAATGACGTAGATAATGGAGACTCTTCAGGAACATCTGCAAAGAAGGGTATATTAGCAGATATGCAAAACGGTATTTAACTTGTATTGTTCATCTAATGCCATTACAGTACCACATTTTTGGTTGCTTGAATGTGACTTTATAATACATGTAATATACTTTTAGGGCAGCAACACGTTTTATTTTCCCAGACAGTCATTTTCCCTGTGCATCTTAACGGTGGTGCTTTTGATATCAAAATAAGCATTGACCTGCATTGCAAGTCTGTGTTGAAATACAACTAATACAAACATTTAGAAAATTGCTAAATTAAACTTTCTTTTGTTAGTGCTCCTTTGCAGAGCAGTGTGCTGAAATAAGGTAAAACTATATGAACGGAAAGCATATTTCCTGGCACAGCCTTATCTGTGGAGCTTGTGGTTCTGTTGGCGCGTGTAGGAGGAAGATGTGGTGTCAGCCCAGGGGAGAAAGGAGGCTTCAGACAGATGGTGGTAGCAACTGCAATCTTCTATCGCCCAGTTAGAATCCAGGTAGAGGACTACGATGCAGGCAGTGTGGTTTACAGTATACAGAGACTTGAGTTATCACACACAGTGTTACCTCTTTACTGCAACAGTGTGCATGCATTTCTTACAGATCTCTTTTTATACCAATTGCAAGATCTATGTGATAAATGCAGTTCATTTCTTCTTGACTTGATTTGCAAGTAAACCCCATATTCCAAAAATGGTGCTTTCTAAATCTTGAATATGAATCCTGAGGTTCTGTCAAGCAGACAAAAGTTTCAGAAAACGTCTATATATTTCTGTAGCTGTACTGGACCAGCTCTTGTCAGTCTCATGGTTCAATTGTATTTTAGTCAAAACCGGTGGGGAATGTGGGCTTTCACAAGCAGTCGGCATCCCTTCACATAACTTAAATACAAAGCACAACCTGCAGCGGCTATACTGACACTCCTCATGCTGACCCCTGATATTTGTTTGAAACATTTCATCTTTCTGTTTACCAACACATACCAAACCTTGTTTCAAAGCTGCCTGTATTTACTGTTTAATTAGATAGCAACAACAATGTAGCTTTATATGACAAAGCTTAACCGCAATAAATATTTAATTTAATTAAGCAGCAGTAGGTGGCTTATTTTTCTGTCGCACTTCTAATGAACACATACCTGTAAAATCTTTATAAATGTGTTTTAGACTGCAGAATACTTGTACTTTCTTTTTTGATTGAAAGTGGCTGCCTAGGAGGCTGAACAGTTTTGGAAAGAGAGGACTGCTTGGGAAAGACAAATTGGACAACTACAGGGAAAGTGTGCCGGGCTGGAGGAAGAGAAATATTCGAGACAGTATTCAGCTGGCGGAGGAAACAAGACCAATAAGCCTGACTTCTATTATATGTAAACTTATAGAAACTATGATAAGATCCAAAATGGAAAATTACCTATATGATAACAGTATCCTGGGAGACAGTCAACATGGTTTTAGGAAAGGGAGATAGTGTCTAACTAACCTCCTTGATTTTTTTGAGGATGCAATATCGACAATGGATAATTGCAAAGTATATGACATGGTTTATTTAGATTTCCAGAAAGCTTTTGACAAAGTCCTGCATAAAAGATTAATTCTCAAACTGAACGCAGTAGGGATTCAAGGAAATGCATGCACATGGATTAGGGAGTGGTTAACATGTAGGAAACAGAAAGTACTGATTAGAGGAGAAACCTCAAAATGGAGCGAGGTAACCAGTGGAGTACCACAGGGATAAGTATTAGGTCCTCTGCTATTCCTAATCTACATTAATGACTTAGATTCTGGTATAGTAAGCAAACTTTTTAAATTTGCAGAGGACACAAAAATAGGAGGAGTGGCAAACGCTGTTGCAGCAGCAAAGGTCATTCAAAATGATCTAGACAGCATTCAGAACTGGGCAGACACATGGCAAATGACATTTAATAGAGAAAACTGTAAGGTACTGCATGCAGGCAATAAAAATGTGCATTACAAATACCATATGGGAGATACTGAAATTGAAGAAGGAATCTATGAAAAAGATCTAGGAGTTTATGTTGACTCAGAAATGTCTTCATCTAGACAATGTGGGGAAACTATAAAAAAAGCCAACAAAATGCTTGAAAAGTAGTGAAACATGATGAATTTAAATCAAAGGAAGTAATGTTAAAACTATAATGCATTAGTAAGACCTCATCTAGAATACTGTGTCCAGTTCTGGTCACCTCGCTACAAAAAGGGTATTGCTGCTCTAGAAAGAGTGCAAAGAAGAGCGACCAGAATTATTCCGGGTTTAAAAGGTATGTCATATGAAGACAGGCTAAAAGAATTGAATCTATTCAGTCTTGAACAAAGAAGACTACGTGGCAGTCAAAATTAAAAAAGGTATTGACAATGTCAACCCAAGGGACTTTATCGACCTGAAAAAAGAAACAAGGACCAGGGGTCACAAATGGAGATTAGATAAAGGGGCATTCAGAACAGAACATAGGAGGCACTTTTTTACACAGAGAATTGTGGGAGTCTGGAACCAACTCCCCAGTAATGTTGTTGAAGCTGACACCCTGGGATATTTCAAGAAGCTGCTTGATGAGATTCTGGGATCAATAAGCTACTAACAACCAAACGAGCAAGAAGGGCCGAATGGCCTCCTCTCGTTTGTAAACTTTCTTATGTTCTTATGTTCTTAACTCTGCAGAAAGATCAAGTAGCAATCATATTCATTTCAATCATGAGCTCTCTGCTGGGAAATACATGCTGGAGATTTGAGCTACAAGCTGTAATGAACATATTGTATGTACATGCAGTATGTAAGGAGATTTCATTAAAACATAAATTAAATGCCATAATTTTCATAATTGCAGTTATTTTAATAATCTGATATTGAGCTTATCAAAGGGAGGAAGTTTACTCTAATTATACCAGCAGGACTTCTTGGCAACTAAACCATTGTTTTTGTTTTGTTTATTTTTAAATGGCCGAAAAATGCATGACTCATCATGGCACTCTAACCCTTCCTTGAAGTATTTAGCTGTTGATTTATGTAGTATAAAGGTCAACACAATTGTGGAGTTAAATGTTGTCCTGAGGGAAATCATGTGGAATGCAAAGCTATTATCTATTTATTTAAATAAATACAACTACTGCCCCTAAAGGTGTAATAACAAAACAAAAAAACTGCAAAACAATTACTTGTTAGAATGAAGTGCCAGTGAAAGTTAATAACATGCTTTCAAAGCCTTCGTTGTTGCATCTTTAACCACCAACAATGTAATTAAAAGTGTGATTTTTTATAATGATTATACAGCGCCCAGTGTTTATATGTAGTTTGTAATGAATGACCCCTACTGGCCGAATAGGCACATTCTATGTGTTCATAAAAGACATGACTAGAAACCCCACTAGGGGGGATTCCCCTTTATCGAAACTGTAGCATGTCTGCCTTTAGTGCCAAGGGTCAACAGTTCAAATCCTGACCCCAGCGGAGGAGGAAAAAATAATAAAATACATAAAAAAAGGGGCCATTACAAGTGGCGCCCAACTAGTGGTTCAACTCACACAGGATGTATAGTCTCATTGCTGAGTTCAGATGTATGCTGCTCAGTTTCTCTACATTCGAGGACAAGCTCTCTCTACACCAGGGAAATATGTAATGAATGACCCCTACTGGCCAAATAGGCACATTGTATGTGTGCATAAAAGACATGACTAGAGGGTATTCCCTTTTAGCGAAACTGTAGCATGTCTGCCTTTAGTGCAGAGGGTCAGCAGTTCAAATCCCAACCCCAGCAAAGGAAGAAAATAAAATACATAAAAAGGGGCCATTACAAGTTCTAATGCCTGTTTTCATTATCCCAATGCTATCTTGTATTGACAGTGTGACTGGATGGAGGCTGGATGTGGATCCGTGACCAGTCCCTTCAACCCCCGTGTGCAAAAGAACCAGGCTTGTTTGTATGAGCAGTTATAGACATTTTACTTATTTCTTTTTATAATGGCAGTCCCTTCTGAGAGAAAAAAAAGATGAAGAGGTGGAGGAAATGAAGGAAGCAATGGCTCAGATAATTCAGGACGCTACAGTTCAAACAAGAAAGAGGTTTGTGGTTTACTGTGCTTTCCCCATGCTTATGCTATGTATTACCATAGTTTACCACACTTTTTTTATAATAAACCTTTTTTTCTCATCACATACTAGTAGTTTACCATGAGCATATTCTAAAATATATTCTAAAAATTATGTTTTGTTTAAACTTTAAGAGCATAATAGACCGTTCACTTTTTGCAGTGAAATTAGACATTTAAGTCACTGACAAAACTGACAACTGACATTGCTCATTAAAAAAAACATTTTTGTTTTGTTTTTATTTTAAAATAGAAAAGGGTGTTTTGTATGAAAGAAGTTCAAAAACAAAATACAGTGACACAGAACTGAGGAAAACAAATCATTCTTGTGTCAGGGTTTGATGGAACTGATTGAGCTGGAGCAGGGACCCAACACACACAAGCTCCACTCTGAGCTCCCAGCAGAAGACGTGGGTGTCATGAGGAGGAGATAGCAGGTTGCTGTTCTCCATTGCACTAGTTGCAATGTTCGATCGATCATGAGGAGAGTGCTGGCCCCCTGAGGGTTGAAAACCTCTACTTGAGATATGTCACACTGGCATAAGACCAGCCTGTAGATTTGCCCTGTATACATATTTGAACACATTTTAAAACAATAAGATCATAAGCTAATGTAATGTTTATAAATTGTATTCTAGCATGCTCTGCACAGAATAATGTCTATAGACTGAAGTCTTAAAGGCTGTATGCCATGGATAAACAATGCCGTGAGGATGAAAAGATGATTCATGGTGCATAGATAGAGGGGGAGCATGTATCCATACCAAATCACTACAAGTAGCTTTGTAGGAGTTTTGGTCCTGCATTACTTTACACAACCTCTGTATCACAGATATGTGTCATATTAAAAACCAATACTTCACACCACTTGATAAACAATCCAGAAGCATGACTACTGGTGTTAAGACAAGCACACAGTATGTATTCTTAATTAGTTTTACTGTCATGATTTACCGTTCTCAACAGATTTGTACCTTTTGCTCCCTTATCTGAACTTTGGCACTGTTACTTTGTCATCAATGAGTCATTTCAGCTCAAGGCAGGAATGGCTCACCATGCATCTCTTGGTTTATAGCATATCAAAAATAGCTGTGACTTGGCTATCTGGGATAAATTCTTTTGTGCTATACTTTTTTATTTTTAAAAACGGTAGATATCTGTTATTTTTTTTATTATTTTATTCATCACAATAAACAGCTCAGGCAAGCTCCATCTTTCAACTACTGTATGCCCCTGTTGCTGTTAGCAAGTACATTATATAAAGGAATTAAAACATTGAATATATATATATATATATATATATATATATATATATATACACAGTATATATTAGAGGTGTGCCAATTTACTTGTATTTTTTGAGTAATTACCTTTAAGAAATTTGAAGATGTTAGGTATTAATTAAACAGAATAAAGTGTATTAATTATTAAACATAAAACAATGTGGTCCCTCAATGTACCTTTTATACATAATTATTGAGTATCAATAATCTGACAGTGTTATTTAATACAGAACCTGAAACTCATTTATAGTTTATAAACTATTTATTTTAAACTATTTATTTGTCTTAACTTTCTTTTATCCTTTTGATATAAAATCATTTTCACTCCCCTTAGTTTCTTTAGAAACGTGTCATCTATGCAGTGAAGTGTGCTGTAGCTGTTGAGTTCAGTTTAAGGAAAGGTCATGTTTACGTGATGAATCACAGTTGCATTTGTTAGTTTTTAAACATATTTTCATTGTTAGTTTATGGCCACAGTATGGCATGCTTTTATGAGTTGGAAATAATATTTTTTTGGTGTGTAATCCATTTTTTGCCTCCTTTTTAAGTTGAAAATGTAAGAAAGCAGTGTAATGTGCAAATTTACAGAATCTACCATGAATTTGGCAGCAAACAGTACACTATACTTCTCAAAGCATTGCTTTCCTTTAAAAACAATTTCATTTAAAACAAAAAATGCAGAGTTGTTTTTATTTATTTATTTATTTATTTTAGTTTTACTCAATGCCAAATAATGTCTCTGCTATATTCATGTGCCCACCAACTCCCCAGTAATGTTGTTGAAGCTGACACCCTGGGATCCTTCAAGAAGCTGCTTGATGAGATTCTGGGATCAATAAGCTACTAACAACCAAACGAGCAAGATGGGCCGAATGGCCTCCTCTCGTTTGTAAACTTTCTTATGTTCTTATGACTATGGAGACAAGCAGGGTCAGACTGAACGAGCAATTCGGGAGAAAGGAGCTGTGGAAGAGGAACTTGAAACAGTAAAGCTTGAAATGTATGATCTACAGTCTACCCTGGACGCTAAACCATATTTAATAACTATTCTAAGCAATAATAAATGTACACAGAAATTGAGCAGAGTAAAAACAGCTTTTGATTGACTTTTTCCATTTTTGTTTTCCATCTAAAACTTAACTTCTAAATCGCATAGGTTAAAAACATTGTATTCAATTAGCAATTGTGTGAAATACGAATACTCCAAAGTGCACTATAGTACCTGTGCACATCTGTGCTTAAATGCACCTGAACAAAATAGCTTGCACAAAAACATTGAATTGAAAAGCCTCTAATGAATATGAACACCTCTCCGAAAAAACAGCATTCTCCCATATTTTAATGTATAATAATGTAGGCATCATTGGCTATCTTCAGGAAATACATTTGTGGTAAACATTCCTGTTCACTTCAATATCTTGGTGTAACACAACAGGCAGAACCTTTTAAATAAGCGATAACACTTATAGAAGTAATATTTAGGTGCAGTAAGTATTACTGTTTGTCTAATAGAACTACTCAATTGGAAACATTGCTGCCTTTAGTTTTAATATGTGTCCAGAGCTGGGGATGCACATCACTGGTGATGGGTACTGACAACGATTCATATAACCAACCATACCTTGAACTTATATATAAAACCCATTTGCTATTTAGGTATGAAAAGACCTTCATGTAATCTGCAAGTATGGGGTGGTAATCAATAACTTTTATGCATTAGCTATGAGGAGATGTCCCGCTGTCAGGAGACCATTAGGAGGTTGCAGGGCACTGTGGCGGTGATACGAGGGGACTGTGGCACCATCAGCGAGGAGAGGCTGAGGCTTCTGTAGGAGAATGATCAGCTTCGCAAGGAAATATTAAGAAGGTCCAGCCTTAAGGTTCAGAGGAATGCAAAGCAACAGGTACAAAGAGGAGGACACAGTGAGGCTCCCTTCACCTCCCTTTGCTGCTCAATAAGTTACAATCATGTTAAAGGAATATCATTTACAGTGCAGGGCATTTTCCTAATATTTAATTTATTACCTGTTTAAATTCCTATGCATGCACAAGTTCAGGTGCACTGAAACCTGGGCAACACTGATATACTGCCCCACAATCTGCCTTGAGGAGTCTTTTCAAAACAGTTTTTGCTTGAATTGTTCAAATGATGACGTAATTAAAGATGTAGATTACAAAATGTAAATGATACTAACACACAATTAAGGTTTATTTTGTATTGGTTTATTTGCAGGTTTAAGGTTTATGACAAAGTGGTGTAGTCTTTGTCACTTTTGGGATCGTTTCACTGTCTTCTTGCTTACAATTAACAGCACAGGTCGGTTTTTAACAGGGCAGTGTCTGTATGTTTATTTTAAACACAAAACAAAATAAACAAAACAAAACCTAACTCCATCCAGGAGTGCTAAACTAAACTTTTCTTAGTTTTTAACTACACCACCCACGCACCCACGCACCCACGCACGCACGCACGCACGCACGCACGCACGCACGCACGCACGCACGCACGCACGCACGCTACCTTGTCAGGTCTGACCACACAGGCTTCATTCAGGCCTTAGCCTCAACACAGACCCTGACCAAACATTTCATGTGGTTTATATACCTGCCTGTCTAATTAACAGGCAGGTGTCCCTCATTAAATCAGTGCCAGGTGATTTCCGTGCTGGCTCTATAAACCAATTAAACAATTAAACCTGTAAGCTGTGTGAACCAGCCACAAAACACATTCCCAAGTGTGCAGGGCCTCTGCCCTGGCACAGGTTATTGTGAAGCTTTTTCTAATCTGTGCCATGGACACTAAAAACTGTAATGGCAAGCCAATACTGTCTTGCCTGCTTCCTAAATTTGGATCAATGGTGAAATTGTTTGTCATCACAACATACAGAGTCCCAGATCTTCATAATTTAATGTTCTTATCCATGGAGCATGATCTGAAGGAGTGCAGTCTGGAAGCGTGTGTGAAGGAGCTAGAGGACAGCAGCTGCAACTCCACAAACAACCTGAACCGCTTGCTGATGGTTCAGCAGGAAACCTCCAAGCACTTTTAGAATATTCAAAGGTGGTTGGTTAATGATTTTGAAGTGCTAGTTAAATAGCCCCATTGCCCCGATTGCAAACAATCTACAGTCTCCTGCACCTACATACTATACCCAGTTTCAATAGACTGATTGGGACCTGGGACTGTTCCTGATCGAGGTGTACGTGCTTGTGGAAAGAGAAATAATACAAATCTAGAGGTAAATGTTTTGTCTGTATGACAAAAAGGGCAGGGGTCAGCCAGCATGTCTGAGGCACTACACAGGTGGGTAGAAAATTATTATTATTATTATTATTATTATTATTATTATTATTATTTATTATTCATTAGCAGACGCCCTTACCCAGGGCGACTTACAGTTCTGTGAATCACTTCATTTACTGGCCATTGGAAGAGATCCATGGCTCTGAATACAATTCACACCAGTGTACAGTAGAAGAATGGCCTCTGCTTAAGGTCATTTTATCTGGACTGATTTATAATTTTAATGTTTAATTGAATTAGGTTATATTGCCCATTTTAACATTTCCAGGCTAGATACATGTAAGTGTATTAAAACTCCTCACTTCCCCATTTAAATTTGAAATGTTTTATAACTACTCCGATCATAACCTGTGCACTTCAATTCACCTGTAAAACGATTTTGTTGTATTTACCAAAAAACAGCCTAAATAATTTATAAAAAAAAATATTTCATACCTACTCAATTGAATGGATGTGTAGCAACATAATCTATCCTAAAACCTTTAATATATTAAAGTGAAAGGGCGCTGCTGTCTCAGAGCGCCAGGGTCCTAGGTTCAAATCCGGCCTAGGATACTGTCTATGTGGAGTTTGCATGTTCTCCCCGTGTTTGTGTGGGTTTTCTCCAGTTTCTTCCCACAGTCCAAAGACATGCTGTCCAGGTTGATTGGTTACTCTAAATTGCCCTCTGTGTGGTGCCCTGCAATGGACTGGCGTCCCGTCCAGGGTGTAGTCTTGCCTTGCACCCTGTGTATGCCAGGTTAGGCTCCAGCCCACCACAACCCTGTAAAGGAGTAAGCAGTTAATGATAATGGATGGATATTAAAATGAAGCACTGCAAAGACTGATGTTACAGTAAAATGTCTTCATCATTTTTAAAGTGATTAAAATGTTGAGTTTACAACAAATTATATTGCAGTACTTACAGTTGCTGCTTGCTGTGTTGTATATGTTCTTTCAGTATCTTTTTCAACATAATCACGTTTCATGTTTGAACTTGGGGGCTACCCAGATGTCCAAACCCTGCTGTGACTGCATTTGTAGCTTTACTAAAAGGACATTTAAAGCAGTGGGGCATAACACTTGTTGCATTAACCACACTGTGCACCGAAGCCAATGAAAAGCACTTATTCTGTGAGTCTACACAGCCCCAGGAGTGACTTGAAGTAACCGTTTTAAAGTGCCAGAAATAATTGTTGGTTTAACATTTGTTGGTAGTCTACGGTCTCTGAACTTGGAGTAAAGTTACTAACCCTGTACTGCTTGTCTCTTCATTTGCACGTGCTTTCTGAGTGAAGTGTAAATGTTTCATTGTGGATTCATGTTCTTCCTTTTGTAACATATACATCAACTGTGTTGTTAAGACCTTAAGGAAATTCCATACAAAAATCGAAATGCTAGGTTTTAATCTGAATAATAATAATGGGCAGTACAAAATGTATTTTGCCTCCTTTCCAGGATGAAGTATACAAGCAGATTTAAGAATTCAGCTTCAGTAGACTAACAAGTTATAATGAAAGGATCAGCCATATAGAGATGGAATATTTACAAAAGAGGCCAAGTTATAAAAAATGTAACCACTGGCAACATTGTTTGCTTTTAAATATTTGGTACATAATCTTAAAAAGGATCTGCTCTATAAAGAGTGATTAATGAAAGCTTAAACGAAGGTACAAAACTAGTTTAACAAATCAGCAGATATGAACAGAATGCCGGATGTGGAAGGTTAAGCCTGTATCGAGCTGCATTTGCTGAACTAAAAGGTTCTTTCATGGCCCTTTAACTCAAACATGCTGTCAGTCCAAGTGCACCGTGCCTGGAAGCTGGTGTGCAGATACAATCTCAGCCTAGAAAACCACACGTTAAATTTAGCCAGAATTATTTAGTCTTGAAAGAAATGAAACAAGCACATACCTGTGCAGCTGGTTTAAATAAAATAAAATAAAATAAAAAAAATTGCCTTTTGCAGACAGCTGGTTCATGATCTCATTTACAAATGACATGAAATTTGCGAAGAAAAAAAAAAACACCACATAGTGTGTATGCGTATTTATATATTATATAAAGAAAATGTAAAAAAAAGTACATAAGAAATTCCTTAATTTCCCTCAGCACAGCCTCTGATTATTGATGTTAACACTGCTTACAGCCATTTACATTCAATAATCAGGCTGTTGCATAACATTGTATAAATAGCGACTGGCAGTCTTACACAAATAACTATGAGGAGAATAATGCAGTGCTTTGTATTCATAGAATTGTTGTTTGAAGCTATTCAGAGTTGTGTTTTACAGTTCAAAGAGTTCTCTGGTTTGCAGGTTTTTTTTAATTTTAGGCAGCTGAATGTTAAAAGGGTACATTTCTAAGAACAGGTCTCTGTGTTTGTTTTCAGGAGTGAATTGAGTCGACAAAAGCAACACTCTCAGGAACTGGTTACTCAGCTCCAAACAGAACACAAAAAAAAATTTCAGAGGTAAAATTTACCATCTTAATGGTCATTGTGTGATATCTTATAAACATCTTGACATATTTTTAAAATATTAAATATTACATTTTAGTTTGAAGTTTAGTTGGACCAATTGATGGAACAGTTGCTGTACACAACTGCACAGAGCTGTCAGACAGTCTTTGTGGTGCTTTTTAAAGCTATTGGAATGGTTACCTGTAATCCTCATGGTGTGAATTTATTAGGTTTATGCTGGTTTAACTAGGCAGTTGTTCCATCTAGTGCCGTGGTCCAGAAAGTTTATTGGCCACGTGTATTTTTTATAAGCAGAGGGCACGATAATTTTTCTTGCTTGACATTCAACAAAACTATTTTTACAAAATGTAAAATAAAATGACATTGAAATACAGATGGAACAAATCGCACAGAAGTAGAGATTGAGAGGTCAGAGCAGTAGATTGTAATGGCTTTAGTCCCTTGCTACTGTCAGTATTGCAGTTTTCCAGATTTTGTTAGCTGCTGTCGCAGGCAGACCTTTAGGACCAACTGATGTATTCCTTTGCATAGATATAATTACACACACACATATATTACACACACACATAAATGGTGAATTGAATTAGGTGTACATTTCCACTAAACCTTACCATTAATTCTCAGCTACCAATCGGGTCCAGACCATTTTAGTCAATTTAACAATAAACATTTCAGGTAAAAACAAGTAAATATAAGACTTAATAACACAATATCTTTAAATGTATTTTCTCTATTATTGATGTGAAATGTATTGTGCTGTTATTTTGCTATCTGGAATGTGTAATGTCTATGACAGCAATTGAGTTAGAAAGTAAGGATCGTCCTCGAAACAGGAGTTTTATCCTTACTGACACAAACTTTGTTGGGACTTTATTTAGCAGCTGTTGGTAGAAACAAATATCAAAATACAAATAGTTTGTTCTGTATTTTCTAAATTATTAAATGAGATTATGCAACCATTTACAACAGGCACACAATGCAACATACTGTATACAGTATAGCTGATGATGGCTAACAGTTACACACAAAGGTCATTATTTTTTAATTGTACTACAATATAAACTTGCATCCTAAATTACTGACCACAAATCTAAAAAAAGTAAATTGCTGTAACATGCATCAGTTTGCTAACTGGTTGAACCCAAAATAAAAAATAATTGAAAGCATAACCAGTGGTGCTCCAATAAAAAAATATTTTTGAGGAACAGAAATCTGTACTGTAGACAACCCTCTTCTCCTCCTCCTCCTCCTCCTCCTCCTCAACACACACAAACTCCCAGTACAGTTAAAAAGCTACCAGTTAGGAACCTACAAAAACATGACCACCTTTATGTATTGCAAATTGTACAGCAGTTTATTCACAAACAGACAAAAAGGCACAATTCCTCTATATTTACATTCATAAACAAAAAAAAATCAGTTGTCCTTGACTACTTTTATAAATACCTTCAAAAGGAAAGAAAAAATACAGCAAAAGGGCCAAGTTATATAAAATAGCTTTCAATGTATAAATCTTTTTTTTTCTGCCCTGTTTGTATGTGTTATGCATCTATTTGCATATTGAACTTGGATGGACACAAAGCTAGGCACAAAGTGAGAGACGTGTCTGTACAAGTGTTTGCTGTAAAGTACAGTATGCACAGTTTAACACAGCTACAGCCAGTCACATGTACAACGCATATCCCTTAAATTACCCTTTTTCTACCACGCATGCCAAAGCAACTTTTACAGAAGCTTAATTAGCCTAAACTACTATGACTTTGGTTGCGATGAACACATTAAAGCTGCTGTACAAATTCAGCACAGTACTGTAGATTTTTAAAAGGTAAAAAGTACTTTGTGAAATGTTATTAAAAGGGGATTTCCACTTGTACATTGATCTATTGTATCATGATCAAGTAAGGTATGACACTGAAAATACAGACATATCTCAAACATCATTACAATTCTGTGCATTTGTAACCATCTCTGCCAGTTAAGTTTAGAATCAAGACTATGGGAAAATATGGCTCTTACCTAAACACTTGAATGTAAATTAAAGTAACACACACATTTTTGCATGTGTAGAACAGAAGCAATGATTTGAACTTTTAAAATTTTGTTTAACTTTTTTTTTTGCAACTGATGAGCAAATTGTAATTTTCTTTTACAACTTACTTTGTATGCATAAGAACACGAAAGACACCGACTAGACTGCTCGTTTGTCTAATGCATATTTTCTTTCCTGACATTTCTGATTCAAAAATGCTTTCGAATACACCTTTTTAATATAACACTGTAATAGTCTTCTCAAAAAGACTTATTGCTGATAGCCCAATCAATTATTATTGCTTATTGTAGATAAATCACAAACATTTTTTTATGATAGAGGGGCTGTATTTGGCAAAAGCTCAAAGTATATGAATAACACATTGTATTGTACATGTGTCATTCAAGTCAGGGTCACAATTAACTACCAGATGCAAATGATTCAGCTGCCGTGCCTCTACTAAGTGGAGATTTAGCTGTATTATTTATTAAAATGCGCCATGCTTATTTTAAGCCTCTGCTTAGCCTTTCCAGAAAAAAGGAGTTTCCTACTGTTTGTTACAAATCATGTGTTGAATTATTTGCATCCGGCAGTGGATCAGCACTTATTTTTTTCCTTTTAAATATATTCGTTATCACTGTAAAAACAAATATGTTCCAAGCAATACCTTTGTTTCAATGTGTTTCATACAGATCTGCCCTGGTGGCCCTTGACATTAGTGCAGATCTTTCTATACAAAAAGGGTTAGCTAGGCTGATACTGACTGCTGCTCCAGTCATACCCTTCCTAGTAGGGATCACTGCAGAGCGAAATAAAGACCTCTGAGAAAAGACAAGGGGATAACGAGGATTACCCCCACCTCCCTTTAAAAAAATAAAGTCTTCTTTACCTACGGCTAAAAATTGTCAAATGAAGTAAGCTTTAATTATAAAGATCACTTTCCGCAAACAAAACATGGCAAACAATGCCATGGGAGCAACTACCAAAGTTGACAAAATCAACATAATTGGCGCTGCAGTGCATAACGGTAATCATTTACCATATTGTCATTTTCAAGGTTTTTTTTATTATTTTTTAAGAACTTGTGCTTGGTTTTTTTTCTTTAACAAAAATAATCCACTTTAAAGACAGTGCTATGGCTCACAGACCCAGTAGTTTCACCAAGTCTATCAAGCTCAGCTTCAATTTTAAAAGAAAAGAAGTGTAGTGTTTCTCTGAATGGGGGGGGTGCATGTGTAAATAAACTTGTATGTTTCAATCAGGTCCGACTCAATACCTTCAGTTTAACCAAAGGTCAAAAAGCAACCTGAACTTTAATTAAGAATTAACAAGCTTTTAAAAATAAGTGCTTTGAGATGAGTAAACGGTTAAAGTACCTGCACAGTGATGGAATCTTTTAAGTGTATACTTCCACATTTATTTTAAAAAAAAGCTTTTTAAATTTAGGCAAGTAGTTCAAGTGACCAACTCAGTAATGCCTCAGTTAGTGACCCAGTACACCCCTCAAGAAGCCATGATGCTCCTCCGGATGATGTCTGTCCCGTACCGCCTGTTAAGGGAGGCGCTCGCACTGAGACGCTGTGGCCGACACACTTTTTCTTTTGCCTCCGTCTCGGAGTCACTGAGCTCCGCGTCAGGGGCGTAGCCATCGTTTTCAGTCTCTTTCTTTAGACGAGCTTTGGCTTTGCCTTTAGGAGAATCCCTACCAAGGCCCAGGTCTGCGGAGGGCGATTTCCTCTGGCAGGCCTCTGGCTGCCCCTCGCCATGCTGGAGCTTCTCCCCTTTCTTTGGGATTTTGAAGCCTCCCCAGTTTTTCATGGGGCTGGGCGGTGAGGTTGGCACTGGAGCGGCGGTTTGGTTGCTGTTGGCTTTCCTCAGAGAACCGTTGCATTTAGGCACTGCTTCCCCAGACAGCTGGCGGGTCAGCGCTCTGCTGCTGGGGTGTGCCGGTGCCCTTTTGATGTCGGACTGCCTCAGTGCCATCTCCTCTGTGGGTTTCAGAGGCTTCTGGTTGGGCTTGGAGGAGGCTCGTTGTCGCAGCCCATGTTTGTTCTCCTCGCTTCGTAGGCCCCGTTCTACTTTTTTGTGCTCCAGCGTTAGCAGAACATTTGGTTGGTCTCCATGGTGAGCTGGTTTCGCCCCAGCCTTGGACAGCCTGCCCTGAGGTTCCTGCTCCTTTCTGCTGCTGTCGCTGCTGGCGTCCGGTTTCCCGGTGTAGTCATTGGCTGCGTTTGACTGCTGCTTCCGCAACGTTCTTTTCCTGATGTCTCTTGAGGCTTTGCCTTTCTCTCCCTTGTGAGACTCTTTGACCGGCCAGGGCTCTCCTGCAAAATGTCCCGGAGGCTGGCCGAAATAAAAGCTTTTAAAAGCTTGCTTCTTTGAATCTTCCAGAGGAGTGAGCCATTTGAAGAGGAATGCGCCTTCCAAATGGCCCGATGAAGGTACGCCTAAAATGAAAAAAAAGGTTTACTGTTTTAGTTTGACTTTTACAAATCTTTTATGTTATATGTAAATAACAATGTAAATATACATGTACAGTGGTAATCCTTTTAACTGACTAACGACCACACCATCAAATCAACAGAACTGTAATTTAATTGTAAAACCTAAAAAATATTATTCTAAAAGTATTTAATAGCAACCCTGAGATGCATTTCTACCCCCAATATGGCCACTACCAAATTAGTTTTAGAGAACAAAAAATCTCCCAGGGGTATACCCAGGTATTTAATGGGGAATGGGAAAATAAATGGTTTGTAAACACAAGTAATGGAAATTTACTGAGAAAGAATACAGCTGTGTGCCAATTTTGAAAATAATAACTGTCTACATATGGCAGCCATATTTGGTCACTAGCTCACCAACGACAGGTCTACACACACACTCCCTTCACAGAGATACTTAACTATTGTAAATGTAGGCAACAGGTCTGTTACAATCTCAAAGTCCTTTACAAACACCTGAAGAGCAGCCGTCTCAGCCATTTTGTGACTGCACATCACACTACATTTAATGACTGCACATCACACTACATTTGTGACTGCACATCACACTACATTTTTATAGTTATTTGGCAATAGGAGAGGGGGTGGACATCCATCAACTAGGTAGGTCTAGACCACATAGGCGCTCCAGAACTAGGGTTGGGGTTAAATACTGTTTTTCAATTTCAATTCTATTTCTCTATTTCTCTGCCTCGCTTCGCCCACGTTACTCCACTACTCCGCTCGCTCCACTGGCTCCCGATCACCGCTCGCATCCAGTTCAAGACTCTTGTACTAGCCTACAGATGCCTTGACCAGACTGCACCCAGCTACCTCCAGACCCTCATCTCTCCCTACACCCCCACTCGACCTCTCCGCTCCGCCTGCACTAGAAGACTAGCTCTACCTCCGCTACGCTCCCCTGCCTCCAGAGCCCGCTCCTTCTCCACCCTTGCTCCGCAGTGGTGGAATGACCTTCCTACAGATGTCAGGACTGCCCAGTCCCTGACCACATTCCGGCGCCTCCTTAAGACTCACCTCTTCAAACAGCACCTGTAGAACTCCTCTGTTTGTATCCTGGGACACTATCACCCTTCATGTAAATGTGCTTTATTTTGCTCTTATCTGCCCCCTATTTTACTGCATTTAATCCTGTACTTCAGAATACTGTAATCTGCCAAGTGTTTAACCCGTAGTATTTTGTATTTAATCATATCCTGATGTAACTATCACTATTTAATCATATCCTGATGTAACTATCACTATTATCTGCTGTATTATTGAATTGTGGTTTGTCACACTTGAACAAAAGTTATTGTATTTCTTGCTCTTATTGTATTACTTGTATTGTAACACTTGAAATGTATTTGCTTACGATTGTAAGTCGCCCTGGATAAGGGCGTCTGCTAAGAAATAAATAATAATAATAATAATAATAATAATTTCCAATTCCTTTTTAAAATCAATTCCTTCGAAGCAATTTATATTTTAGACACATAATTGTTGTGATTGTTCAACTCTTGTTCATTAGAAAACAACTGAATTGACTAACAGTGACTTAAAAGTAAGTAATGTGTTGCCAATGAGAGAAGCTCGTTTTAACAGAGCATTGCTGATTGCAATTTTGATCAATGATGTGTTGGAATTGATTAAGAGAAAGGAATTGAGCTTTCATTTAAAAAGGGAATTGGAATTGAAAAATAGGAATCAACCCCAACCTTGTCCAGAACTGACTCAAAAGCAAATGTTCTCAGCCAACATTGGTTGTAGTAACGAGATCAAAAAACAGGATCGGATCCGGGCTCACTGGAGCCGGATCTTGAGACGCCGTTGTACTAAACGGATCATGAGCAGGCTCCACTGATCCGATTCTGGCACTGCGCATGCCGTAACTAGGGAAACTGACCAATGAGAAGCGATCATTCGTGGAGCAGCGTTTAAAGATTCTGAATGTCAGAATATGAAGTACATTTAATTTAAAACGACAATAATCCTGTCCATACTTTTTATTTTTTTTTAATCCCGTCCACACTGGAACCTACTAGAAGCAACTTCTACATTTATAAGTTAAAATTACAACACTTCTATAAAAATATTGATATTTACTAACTGTTGTTGCTGAGTGTTCAATCTGATTAAACCAATGATTTAATTGTAATCAATAAAATGATAACGGCAGTATGACTTTGTCAACACATAAAACGTGTGTAATAATATTTAATTATGAGGCTTCGTCACTCAGTCAGGTCTACTGTATTAGATCATGATATATTATAGACCTGAGTTTTCTATACAGCGATATTTTCTTAATATAGTACTTTTAAATGCACCGTTATTTAGATAACGTTAATGTTTTCTACAACGTTAAAGTATCTGTTTTCGTATAATGATCTGAGGGAAATATTTTTGTGAAATCCTGCAAATATTTGAAGTTTATTAAGTTACCATCATGTTGAACAATTATCTAAATACAGCGTGCTTATTTAAAGATTACTTTAGCAATTGCAAAAAGAGTTTCCTTTACGTATTATAATGGTGTATGTCAAACATCTCTGTTTAATATATATTACACTTTAATTCGCAACCATCAACCATAAAGCAGGATCAGAGCTGAGTTTTAAATGGAGGAATTACATTATTTTGTTTATTCCTTTGTTCAAAACTAAAAACATTTAATTTCTCCATTTCTAAAACGTTAAATGAAGCTCTGATCCCACTCTGATCTTGGTCTGAAGGAAGATCGAAATAGGATCAGATTTTGAGCCGAAAGTGAGCTCAAGATCAGCTCTGATCCTTTCAGTGCAACCCAATACGTCATAGGATCAAGATCAGAGCCTGGATCCAGGATCGGATTCGTTTAGTACAACCGGCCCCTGCAGTTCCCATCATGAAGTCCCCAAAGCCACCCACCTGCAAGCTGATCCTCCTCCAACAGTTTGATGTGATGGTGGAAGATCTGCTCCTGTACTCTGCACACAGATCTCTTCATCTTTTCTCTTCTTGTCACCATGTACGTGAGATTTCGAACCTAAAACAAAAAAAGTTTCACTCTTCACATCACTTGGCCAAAACAATTATTTCTCTTACTAGTTAAAGTAAGATGAGCATTTTTATTTTTATTTCCAAAGAAAGAAAAAAATGAAAATGTATATAGGAGTTAACAAAAGACCCAGAAGCAAATACAAATCTAGCAGTATTCAGATTACAGTATTCAGTATTATTTTCCGCATTAATGTTTTATTACTTTTTTAAGTAATAAATACTTTTTTTTTCTTAACTGTCCTTTTTTGAACAAACACTACTGAACAGGTTTTACTGTCGCTTTAATTCTCTCTATACTGCATATGAATGTGCACTGGCACTGGATTTCAGTCCTACAGCACAATTGAAAAAACAATACCATCCATCTGACCACATATCATTCCTACTAAACTCCATCATTGATTTGTGGCAAGATATCACTAGAAGTTTGTACCACTGGGAACATAGAGTCAGAATCCATTATAAAAGGTACAGAAAACAGCTATTGTACAGCACTAAAAAGTACTGCTACACAAAAAACTAAAAGCGTGTCGACTTGACTAGTACCAAGCACAGTGTAGTGTTGAGAACTGCACTGTGGATACACGGCACACATCCCTTTGATATATTTTTCAGCATAAGCACATTCCGTACATATTTTTTTGCAGAAGCCAAGAATAACCGGGTGATCTTTTGGGTTAAATGGCACATCCCCCAATGCAGGCAGCCATACACAAGCCTTCCTTCAATAGCTTACACACCATGGATAAGGCATTTTGATTAAATACTCTCCTGGTTATTTTGAGCTCCCTCGATTAGTAAGTTTACTACGTGTCCAGCTACATGTCCCTGATGATTAACCACCCGAAAAAGGGAATATCTAAGCACCACCAATAGAAATATAACTGCCAACGGTTTTCCGCAGTTAAACAAAATGAGCTACACCCCTTCAGCTCTCTATCTCTGGTATTCACAAAACAGTACTCTACGGTATATATTTAAAGAGTAAGTAGCGGGGTTCTGAATAATATTGCATTACATGTCCCCACGTGGTGCTACAACTGTTTAAATAATTTTTCTTTTCATTGTGAACATCCTGACAATTTTTTATAACTTTAAGCTACGTTTCAAAGTTATTTTCTAAATGTCTGTTCTAGTGCACTAATAGTGTAAGGATTATTGCCCACATTGTCAAACAGGTAACAGCAATAATGATCCATGATGTGGCACGGAAGTGAAAAGCCACAGCACTTGTTATATGTCTTTTCTAATCGCTCTTCTAACAGTGATTAGAGAATGGTTTCCCAATCCTGGTCCTGGGGGACCCCTGTGTCTGCTGGTTTTCATTCCATCTGAGTTCTCAATTACTTAATCAATCCCTTAATTGAACTAATAATGTGCTTAATTAGACCTTTAATTGTTCAGTTGCTGATTTCAAGTTACTTATAAAATTGTACAGTTAACTTGAAATCTCAAACTGTTTAAAAGATGAAAACGATTAAAAAGGTATAATTATAAGCTAATTAATAGTTCAATTAAGGGTTCAATTAAGTAATTGAGAACTCAGTTGGAATGAAAACCAGCAGACACAGGGGTCCCCCAGGACAAGGATTGGGGAACCCTGATTCAGAGGATAGATCTCAAACCCCAGTGCACCAGAGCGGTCATTTTGAAAACAGCTTTGAAACAGACTTTAAAGTTGTAAGTGTCAAATTTGTCAGGATGTTAACAAAGAAAAGAAAAATTACAGGTACGTTATTTAAACAGTTGCAGCAACACGTGGGGACGGGCAACGCTTTATTTTTTGGAACCTCATAAAAGTGGGAATTTTACTGTATACCGGAACTTTCAATTGTACAGTGGTATAATACATTGATGCCTGTACAAAATCGATTTTATTAACTCCCATTTCTTCCACTTATTTTACATAACATGGGGGGGGGGGGGGGTAGAATTTGTCCCCTGTTTTACCTGCCTCCTCTCTTCCAAAGTACCTTGATTCCCTGAACAGCTAATCATCCCTTTTTTAATATGAAAATGAATTCCAGGACTGATACCTGAATGTTATCGATTTACTACCAATTGTTCTTCATTTCAACCCCCAAAAACAGACTTCTGGGACGGTGACTGACAATGCAATGCGACCACCAGCCTTTCCATTTCAGAAACCCATTTTTAGGGGGTAAATTGAAGAACAAATCTCTCACCTTATCATTCTGCATTAAGTAAACAGATGACATTCTGGATAACACCCAACCTGTAGGACCTCTAGTTTATTAAAATTGTGTTTTTAAATCCTCTTTGAATTTGTAGCCTGTCATTCTGTATATTGTTTGTATCCTCCCTGATATTTTGTTCAAACAATCAACTACACCCCTATTGTTCAAAAGTCAATTTTAACAGGTATCTTGCATAGTTTTGCAAGTTTTCTTGATTCTTGTAACATTCCTAACCCCTTTTTTAACCTACTTAAACCTGTTCCTGTATTCTTTCCAGTTGTTATGCAGTTTGTATTCCTCTAATATTTCCTGCAATCTATATGAAAAACTTATTTTATTTGAGATATATATGACTCTTGCAATAAAACTACAGTAATTCAGTTTGATTTAAATTATTCTCTTCCTTAGGTTTCTCCTGCCCAGTCTATCTCTTTCAATGCCCTTTAAGGCTACTGTAGCCTAATCATCTTGGGTAGATGTTAAGCCAGGTTGAAATATGTATCAGAATGCTGATGAAGCAACAGTCAGGTACAATGTTAGGACAATGTACAGTACTGCATTTTGACACTGACTATAACTAATCGTATTTGCTGGCTGGTGTATAAAAACTAACTGATATCTCACTTGCACTTTCACCTCAAAAACAGATTCAGGCAAAGTAATCATTATGTTTCAGTTTTCATTAGATGGAATAAAAAAAAATAAAGGCACTGCCTTTTTTTGTGCATGGAAAGGCACTGGAACACCACGCTCATTAAACTGAAAGTAGAAAAGTACATTAAGATTTATTTTTTCCCCTGTTTTCTGGAAAGGATCCAGTTGCAGTAGGACAGGAGCCAGAGATCTGTGAGTGCCTTGTGTGTTCTAGCTGGGAAAGTTAAGAAATGCAAGTCTGAGGAGGTTAATAGATTCTGCATGTGCCACCTCAGGTTTGGGCTGATGAATGAATCCATCTGTTAATTATTATCAGCACTTCTGTCAGTGAGAGTAAGACTTAAGATATGGACCATATTCATAAAGCTTTAACTCTGGTTGGTTGGTATGCATGAAACCTCTCTAGACAGTTGTTAATAGTGCTTCACGATCTGGTTATTTGATTAGTTTGGATCAAGCTCTCCACAGGTGTTTGGTGTTGACTGGGATCATTAACCATTCCACAAAGAAACAGCTGATTGGATTTGTGTGGATTTCTGTTCACATGGGTGAAAGTGGCAAATGATCATTTTAAATGAAACTCATGGGGCAAAACCAATCTTTTGGCTGTGAGCCCGTCTAGGTCCTCTGAAGCTCTGGGGTTGTACTCTCAGATGCATTCTGAGACATTTAGACCACTTTCAGAAGCAAATTTAAACTTGACTTTGTAGAAAAAGAAATTCAGAAATTATTTCTTACAGCTTGTCATTTTACAAGATGGATCAACCTGATAAAACCCACATGAGGCTAGTTAAAGATGAAAATGTCAGGGCATGAAGTTAAGGTCATGAAGGGCAAGGCAGCGTTGCCTTCTTTGGGAGTGAAGATTCAGAGGCATAAGGCAGTTCTAGGGGGCAGAAAGGCAAAATATAAAGCCAATTCAAGGGCATCATGGCAATTTCAAACTCATTCATAAAAAAACAAAAAATAACAGCCTATTATGTTGATGAAATGTTAATTCAAACAAACAAAAATCGATGTTTTCTGTGTGATTTACACACTAATTGTTACAAAAATAAAATATAGGTCACTTTTCCATTGTAAAAACAAAATGGTATAAAAATATCCAATTTAAAAACAAACTTTCATGAAAAAAATTGGCAAAAAATGAATATTCAATGAAGTCTGTCACCCTGTTAACAAGAGCTAAAAATAGTGCTTGTCTGTGTCCTGTAATTAAAGCTTTTTTTAAATCCCTCTATGCCATGTGTTTCATAATTTAGGGTAAGCAAGTTCAACTGGATTTCATATAACAAGTTGTCCTCTGGTGAAGCAGACGTTTAAATCAATGCATTTTTAAATGCTAAAAATATTTTCATGGAGAATTGGATATTATTAATACACAGCACTGGTTCTAATTCATGGAAATCGTGAAATCCATGCTCACCATATGTCAGTGATGGGAAAGTTAAAGATTGATTTTCAAGCAAACTGGCTGAAGATTTACCCATGGCTGGAGTGTAATAACGTTAGTGGTCAAATGAGTTGTTCGGTCTGCAGCGTGTCTGTGCAACTGTAGTTCACTAACCACTGTAACCTGTACAAACAACGCGGCTTTGAAAAGAAAAAAATAACTAATAACTAAAAATAACTAAAATAACTCGAAATAGGAACTTCGTCAGGCAATGGAGAACGCTCATCACAATGATGAACAGCCGGATGTACATAATGTTAGATGTTTACATTTGAGAGACTTTATATAGTTTCACAGTTCTTGAAATTTACAGTTGCAAAGGATTTAAGGTTTTATTATGGTGCATTACTGGACAGGAAAAAAAGCTATGCTGTTTTTAAGCATACACATTCTAACCCCTTCGTGAAAGCACACGTTTTACTAGTTAGTGTGAAGGTATTACATAAAAATAAATGAAAACAGAAATTGATCCACTTCTCTATAGTGTTTCGTTCACTATTGTGTTACCTCTCCTACTCATTTCACAATGTAGGGAGCTGCTACTGGAACCATGTCATACATAGCTACTTGCTGGGTTTTTTTGTATTTATTTTTTTGGGTGTAAGGATTTGAGCATAACTAACAATTATCTACCTACTTGTGTGTTCATTTTTAGCATTGATGTTTTGGGGGGAATAATAACAAATTACAAAACACCAACGGTCATTGAAATGTCTATGTAAATTAGCAATGTATATACACTGAAGACATGGAAGGAGTCAGAATGTGTATTGCACCGTTGCATTTCAAAGTATTTCAATTTTTTTTTTTTTTTTTAATAAATTGTCGTTGCCAATTATTTTTATTATTTTCTCCCAATTTAGAATGGCCAATTATTTTATTATGCTCAGCTCACCGCTACCACCCCTGCGCTGACTCGGGAGGGCGAAGACGAACACACACTGTCCTCCGAAGCATGGGCAGTCAGCCGACCGCTTTTTTTCACACTGCGGACTCACCATGCAGCCACCCAAGAGCTACAGCGTCGGAGGACAACGCAGCTCTCGGACAGCTTACAGGCAAGCTCGCAGGCGCCAGACTACAGGGGTCGCTGGTGCGCGGCGAGCCGAGGACACCCTGGCTGACGCTCTGTCAATTGTGCGCCGCCCCCTGGGGGCTCCTGTCCACGGTCGGCTGTGGAATAGCCTGGACTCGAACCGGCGACATCCAGACTATAGAGCGCATCCTGCACTCCATGCGGAGCGCCTTTACCGAGCGCCACTCGGGAACCCCGAGTATTTCAATTTTAAGCATAGAATCAAATCTCCTTATACCATATATGATCACAGAATATGTGATTGTGTGTAATGTGGTACACGTTATAAGCTATAAATTAAAAAAGGAAATTTAAATATAAGTCTACATTATTTGAAGGATATTCACGTGCATGTGAAATAGTGGACAGCAAAGCATCGAAAACCAATTAAATTGCAGCTGCTAAAGAAATGGCCTGAAAACTCTCTGGTGTTTGACATTTTTTTGTGAAATGCCTAAATGATCCAAACACAGTGGAATGCAAACTGTACAAGTGGCTCTTAACATATGACGGCACAACCAATTTCCGCAGTACTTGACATTAATATTAGCGGCGAGACGATTCATCGTGTATCGATTCATCGCAATACTTTACAACGCGATACATCTTCGTCTATAGTGATACAAGCTTGAAATGAGTAGCCACATTTATTAAACTAAAAGGTCTTGGTTGTTTGAATGTAAACTCCACTTGATCCTAGACATATCGCATTGTGCAATGAGCCGGCCAGACCCATCCGGAATTTAAGCGGGATTAGAGGAAAGAATGTTTTTTTTCTGTATTTCATTGCTAGCAAGCAGGGAATACTGACACTGGCTTCAGAACAGGCTGCTGAAATGCTGCCTGGCCAATGGGAGTTGAGACAGCTGTGATTCTGGCCAATGGGAGTGTAGAGGAGGCGGATACAGCGAATGAATGAGGAAGCGAGCAGTGTCTGTAAAAACTCGGTGCTATGGCTAATTTGACTAAAGTTACTAGTTTTTGTATTCAAAAGCTATATATTTATTTGTCTCCTTTTGTGAGAGAGCATTTTATTTCATAGAAATAGCTGTATGTGTTTTCTTTTTCGTTTTACCAATTTTAATGTATTGATCTCCTTTTAATGTTTCCTTATCATAATCCGGTATAAATGATATTAATGGTATAAATGAATATATATATATATACACACACATGAGGAAAGTCTGTCATTTGTGAGGGATGATAGATTATAAGAATTTTGAAGTGTATCTGACTCGACTTTTTTTTGCGGTGTTTCCTGTAAAGCTATTTATTATAGATGACAAAATTATATTGCATTTTTACATTTCTTACGAGTTTTATTTCACCTTTCAGTGCGCCCTAATAATGTTTTTATTTGGTTGAATGATCCTTAAACTTTGATTTGGTTGAATATGTTACTTTCTTTAAAGAAATGTGTTAATCCTGATGAAAATTACTTATTTAATACTAATTTTATTATTAATTTAAATCTAATAATTTAAATTATTTCTAACCACATTTAAAAACAGCACAGTATAGAAGAGTATACAAAATTAAATTATATACTCAACCTTAACTTGAAAAATACAAATACTTAGTGATAAAATGTAATAATAATACTAATAATAATACTAATAATAATAATAATAATAATAATTAAAAGTCTTATAATAACTGATTGAGTTAAAGTTACGTATGATGCAATCAAAAACAATTAACATCACAACTTAATGCTGAAAGACTTGATATTTAGATTTTTCTAAAGAAAGACATGAACAAAGTTTATACTTTAATAGTTATCAAACACATTGCTTAGTATTTTTCCTCTCACAGAAATGTGGTAAGGAGATTTGGTTAATTAAGTTAAATCTGATATCCCAGAAACTCTAGCTGACATACTGCTTTGTCTTTAAACTCAAACAAGTGCTACACTACTTAGTGGTAAATACATATAATTGATTTTCAACTGAATCTGCGTACAGATCCGAAATATTTTCAAGTCCGTCAAGCAGAGTTTTTCATAAGTATCGTGATACGAGTCGTGTCGTGGCTTGTGTATCGTGATACGAGTCGTGTCGTGGCTTGTGTATCGTGATACGAGTCGTGTCGTGGCTTGTGTATTGTGATCCGTATCGTATCGTGACCTTGGTGTATCGTCTCACCCCTAATTAATATTATTATTATTATTGTCGGGATGAATTGTTGTGCACCCCTTTCTTATCTGAACATTAGGTCAATCCTAGAACACTTCGCTGCCACTTTAAAAATGTTTTTAAATGTTTTTGAGTTAGCATGGAGCTCACAGACAGAAAAATCAGTGACACTGCCAGTGAACACATGTGAATGAAAATTCCTGGAGGCGCAGTCATATTTAGCTCAGTCTAACAGCGTCCCTCCCTCTGTTTGCCCTTCATGAACCAATGTTACAGTACGTCTTTCTCATGACTTAGTGCTGGGAGGTGCACAATGGCAACAACAATACATTATGATAATGAGTCATTTTCTCGCAGGACGAGATTAGACACAATTCAATTGAATTGTGACAGAACAGGCAGGCTGATGCTGAGCAAGCTTGTGAATGGGTTGGAGATCAGATGTGCTGGTGTTGATGGGCGGGCAACTTTTGCCGTAGGTTTTTTTTTAATTTGAGAGGCACTGCAAGCGGCTTGGGCACTGCGGCAATTGCTGCCGGTGCCGTCGGTTATTTCTTGCCCTGAAATGTTACTCCAACCTTTTACATGTATGCCCATTTCACATAATATTAATTTTATAAAACCTCAGCTGAAACAATTATACAATCTCTGCTTAACTCAATCAGATGTCATAAATACAGGGTTCATAGTGTTTACTGATACAAATTTCAAAGACTTTAAGGACCATTTTGACAATTTTCAAAGACCTAATTTAAGGTGTTTGACAATTTTCTATGTTGACAACTAATACAAATTATATATATATATATATATATATATATATATATATATATATATATATATACACATATATATATATATATATATATATATATATATATATATATATATATATACAAAAAAGAAACAACGTTCTAGCTTACTTCACTAAAGTAAAAATAGGCTTCGTTATTTTGAAATACCACCGCGTCAGATTATTACCAGTGCTTAATAACAGTAACAACGTTTTATTTAGGAGCTGGTGCTGAATTTAAACCGTTCATGGCCCCACAGCAACACAAACCTTTTAACTTCCTTATTTAAATGGATTAATTTAATTAACAGAGAATAAAAACAAACTAAATCAACAACAATCTAGCTTATATTTATTTAATCATTTTTTTTAGTCTCCACAAACTGCCCAGCATCTTCTGTTGCAGTTACACTGCTGCCAACGTTAGCTGATGTAAATCATCACAAATCCAAGTAGCTGTTTCTCCACCCATTTCACTTGGAATGGTAAATTAGCCCAATCAGCACCAATGACCCTCACCTGACTGTCAGCACCTGATTTCTGTGGAACAGTTTAATGAAAAGCATTTGATTCCGGATGAATTTAAAAACCGTCATGACTTTAAGCGTTGTGAATAATCAAGAACGTTTTCTTTTCCTACAGAACTTTGTATGATTTTAAAAAAAATAACAAAAATACAAATCGCCAAACAGCAGCTGCAATGTACACTTCTCTACTGCCTGTAAGCCTGCCCTTGTGGCTATTACCAATGTGTTTTAAATCCAAACTGTTACTGGGCGAATGGGAACAGGTTCAGCTTTTTGAAAAGTCCTTAGGCACATGGTTACTTTTAATATAGAAATGCTAGTTGCCATTAGGTTAAACAAAAAAAATCTGATTAAAAGACAATTAAATAATGTGTAATGTAAACAACTCCAAGTAGCTACCAAGTCCAGGTTTACTGAACAATTCTCCTATTTTGCACACTAGTTAAGAATCACAATTCTGCAGACAATACAGATTACCTAATTTATGTAGGCCCATTAGACCTCTCCTTCTAACTTCCAGACATTCTAAGCAATGGAGAATATTCTACACGCCCCACCACACTCTCTCACAAACTACTTCTCAGACATCAATTAAAATCTATACAAGCAAACTAGCTCATTTTTTGGATGTTTTTTTTTTGAAGGCTATAACTGTCCTCTGCCTGTAAGCTACATCCAAAAATGAGAGTTATGATCCTGCCTAAAATCCCAGCTGCTGCAGCTGTCTGGTGGGTTTCTTTCCTGTTCTTGCTCCACAGCATTACGTACCCGTTCCAGGTCCTGCCGGAGGTGTGTGAAGAGCTGCAGCCTCCTGAACAGCACGTCCTGCTCCTGTTTGGCCAGGTTGTCTGCCTCATCCCTCTTGGGAGTGATGAGCGGCTTGTTGAAGCTGGCCTTCCTCTTGAGTTTCCAGTACTGGTACATGAAGTCCACCTGCTCCTCTGGCAGCCGGAGGGACTGCGCCACCTCGCCTGCGTTCGTGAACTTGAAGAACTCCTCCTCCAGCTGCTGCAGTTTCTGCTTTCGCTGGCTCAAGCTCTGCTGGTTGCGGTTCAGCACCACTGCCTTCTCCTCATCCTCGGCTTCCTCTTCCTCCTCCTCCGAGCCCCCCTTCTTCTCCGGCTTGTCGCTGTGCTTCAGGCAGAAGGACTTGAACTTCACCTCGTCGTTCTCTGCCAGGAGGGTCTTCATCTCCAAGCAGCACTGGAACGCACACGTCACGTGGAAGGCAGTTCGGCAGTTCTTCGCAGAGCACTGCAAAAAGGCACATACAAATAACAAAAGAAAAATTGGATTCATGAAAAGGAAGAAAAAAATAAAACAGTTTTGGCTGAGGAGAGCCGCTTGAGGTCGAAAGATGATCATTTTCTTTTATTAACCTCCATGAATAAAGAACAAAATAAAGAGATGAAGAAATTTCCGAGTTTTTGTTAGTGCAGACATCTGAAACACTAACCGGCAAGCATTCTGTTGAAATTATACGATATATAAAAAAAATTCTGAACCCCAGTGTGTTTAAAATGTATGTTGACACCCACTTTTTCACTTGGTTTGGTCATAATAGAGGAAGTCCATTGTACAATATATCTCTACACACTAAATATATAACGTGGAAGCACTGCATCTCATAACTGGCTCATGTTTAATTTTTCTACACATTGCTAACATTGTTTTCTTAAAACTGTTCTGGGTGTTAAATTCTACTGTAAATGTGCAAACAGAAACACATATAAGGGTAGAACAAAAACATTAGAAACACCGCCCATCTGCGCACACACGCATACACACGTTTACTTAAATAGCCTGGTTAATTTTAAACAAGTTGCAGTTCAAACAGCTGTTATTGTAGATTTTTTTTTAATATTTTGCATCTGTGTTAAAAATTAACTGGGTAATCCTTTACTGCTGTACTGCATGTGAATAAACACATGTTGTTATCAGCTCACTACAGAACCCAGGAAACAATCTTGCATGAATATGAGCACCTGTTGCTATGACAGCTGGTCCATCTAAGTTCATTCTGCAGCACTGTGTGCTGAAATAACATTACAGAATGTTCCCATTAGGTTTTCACAGTGTCCTAGAAATACTTATACCAAGTAAGACTATCTAATAAAGAGAACCATCCAGTTATTCAGGTCCAATGCAAATGTAAAGCATGTCAGTTTTACAATGTTCATATAAGTATTTATTTTAATTCCCTAATTAAACAAGAGACTACATGTTTGTTACAGCAGTCAGAGTTCCAGCTGAACTTCCCTATTTCAATCAAAGTGACTAAGCAGGAAATTAAGTTAAGGGTTTTTTTTAGCTTTAGGTTTTTCTTGTGGTTTCTTCTGAGTCTTGACTTGCAATTTGAATTAAGCTAGCTGAAAGGAAATGCATGACACTGTGTTTCTTCCCATTTACTTGTGTGACTAATCAAGTTTTAAGAGGTTCAATGTACTAAAGGAGTTTCCTTACCTGTATGCAGGCTCCTGACTTCTCCTTGCACAGGCGACACACCAATGCCCATCTACTGTTAGGGATGTGTGACACCTTTGTGATGGGCTCCATCTTCTCAGGGCTTCCGATGCTCACCTGCATTGAAAAACAACACGCAATATTGACACTGCTTTTAAGTAGTGGTCAACAATGATTCAAAAACAGTTTGTTCCCCCCTCATCTAAATGTTAATTGAATTGCCCCCCAGAAACAGACGTGAAGCTGTATGAACTGTATTTCATTTGTTTTTGTATGTTTTTTTTTTTTTTTTTTCCAATAGAATAATTTACTGTGTTCATTATTTTCACTATGGCTGCTTTTAAAACAGGTTGTAAGTGGGTAAAGGATGATTGCAGACTCTGTAACGTAACTTAACTTAGCGATCTCAGTGTTATGGCAGAAAGCTCATTTAAAGTACTACAGCTGACACATCAATGCACTGTGTTTGCTTTAATTCCACCAGTGCTGTGCTTTCTTAACAGTATGACATCCACCCATTTAAAGGTACAGAGGTAGGCTGTGAGCTGTACATATGAGCTGTTCTTATGAGGCTGCTACTAAATGTACACCCTGACATTAACAGTAAAGAACCTTAACGAACAGCTGGTATACATTAAACCTTTTTTTTCTATTGTTTCACTAAGAGTTATTTTTGTGCGCCTCGGGGCAGGATGAGTCAAATACTATGTGGTTGGTTATTTGCAAGCTTGCTATAATGGTGGTTTCTTATTATGGAACAAAGCTAAATCCTGTACTGTGGATGAATGACTTTTAAAACAAAAGTATAGTTTGAACCATGGAACCAGCAGCTACTGATATCAATTAAAATTATCACCACCAGCTACCACACAGTTTTAAAATGGGTTGTACATTAGATTCCATATTATATGGGATCTGCATGGTAGCTGTAAAATGAAGGGGTCTTTCTTTGTTATTTAAAAACCAGCAAATCTAAATGCAGCCACCACTTTAACTACATTACATGGGATTACTTACAGTACAGTACTAAAATCTGGTTTAACAGACTCCAATTAGCTAACCTTGGACTACTGTAGCTTACCTAAGAGTTCACAGACCCTGATAAGCACTACTCTTGAATTATTTTAACTAAAGTAAGATAAGGTAGTCCAAGATTAGTGCCACTCAGGGTCTGTCAAACCAGCTGCTGGTAGTCCAATATTAAGTATGAATCTGGATCTGTGAAACCATCTGGAAATACAAATGAAAACACAGTAGAAAGAAGTGCACAGCTGAGCTAGGTTACAGATTTAAAGGTGACACTATTTAGACCCTCCGTTGTTTGTACATCATTACAATAGCCCCCCTACCTCTGGTATCCACAATGCACAGCTGACATGAACCCACTTTGTTCCACTGGGTGTCGGTTTCATCGCCCCACCCTTTTTAGGGCAGAGTAAACATTTGGGCTGGACGCCCAGGGCACAGGTGCGACACAACCAGCTGCCTTCAGGCACTTTGAGGATACCGTAGCAGGCCTGCAATGACAAATACAGAAAAACACATGGAATGCACTGCGAATGTACAGTACTGTGCAAAAGTTTTAGGCAGGTGTGAAAAAATGCTGTAAAGTAAGAATGCTTTCAAAAATAGACATGTTAATAGATTATATTTATCAATTAACAAAATGCAAAGTGAGTGAACAGAAGAAAAATCTACATCATTCAAAACAGCATCAATTCTTCTAGGTACACTTGCACACAGTTTTTGAAGGAACTCGGCAGGTAGGTTGGCCCAAACATCTTGGAGAACTAACCACAGTTCTTCTGTGGATTTAGGCAGCCTCAATTGCTTCTCTCTCTTCATGTAATCCCAGACAGACTCGATGATGTTGAGATCAGGGCTCTGTGGGGGCCATACCATCACTTCCAGGACTCCTTGTTCTTCTTTACGCTGAAGATAGTTCTTAATGACTTTCGCTGTATGTTTGGTGTCGTTGTCATGCTGCAGAATAAATTTGGGGCCAATCAGATGCCTCCCTGATGGTATTGCATGATGGATAAGTATCTGCCTGTACTTCTCAGCATTGAGGAGACCATTAATTCTGACAAAATCCCCAACTCCATTTGCAGAAATGCAGCCCCAAACTTGCAAGGAACCTCCACCATGCTTCACTGTTGCCTGCAGACACTCATTCGTGTACCGCTCTCCAGCCCTTCGGCGAACAAACTGCCTTCTGCTACAGCCAAATATTGCTACAGCCAATTCAGATTTTGACTCATCAGACCAGAGCACCTGCTGCCATTTTTCTGCACCCCAGTTCCTGTGTTTTCGTGCATAGTTGAGTCGCTTGGCCTTGTTTCCACGTCGGAGGTATGGCTTTTTGGCCGCAAGTCTTCCATGAAGGCCACTTCTGACCAGACTTCTCCGGACAGTAGATGGGTGTACCAGGGTCCCACTGTTTTCTGCCAATTCTGAGCTGATGGCACTGCTGGACATCTTCCGATTGCGAAGGGAAGTAAGCATGATGTGTCTTTCATCTGCTGCAGTAAGTTTCCTTGGCCGACCACTGCGTCTACGGTCCTCAACGTTGCCCGTTTCTTTGTGCTTCTTCAAAAGAGCTTGGACAGCACATCTGGAAACCCCTGTCTGCCTTTAAATTTCTGCCTGGGAGAGACCTTGCTGATGCAGTAGAACTACCTTGTGTCTTGTTGCTGTGCTCAGTCTTGCCATGGTGTAAGACTTTTGACAGTAAACTGTCTTCAGCAACCTCACCTTGTTAGCTGAGTTTGGCTGTTCCTCACCTAGTTTTATTCCTCCTACACAGCTGTTTCTGTTTCAGTTAATGATTGTGTTTCAACCTACATATTGAATTGATGATCATTAGCACCTGTTTGGTATAATTGTTTAATCATACATCTGACTATATGCCTACAAAATCCCTGACTTTGTGCAAGTGTACCTAGAAGAATTGATGCTGTTTTGAAGGCAAAGGGTGGTCACACCAAATATGGATTTGATTTAGATTTTTCTTCTGTTCACTCACTTTGCATTTAGTTAATTGATAAATATAATCTATTAACATGTCTATTTTTGAAAGCATTCTTACTTTACAGCATTTTTTCACACCTGCCTAAAACTTTTGCACAGTACTGTACATTAGGAAGACAATAAATAAAGTTGACATCAATGATTGGCATAATTATATCTGAGGTACGATAACTCCCGAGGCACTGCCAGATGCAATGCTTTCCATCAGAAATGCAAACTTTACATTTCACAAATTAAAAAGAACATTGTGTGGTGTCAGTGGTGGCAGTTAAAATGTATTTAGAAGTTTTGCACTATTTAAAAAATCTGCCTCCAGCCATTCTGGGATGCATATGCATTCTGAATTGTGTGTGTACTATGAAGATGGCTTCTATTTGGTTTTGCCTGCAATAACTGTGATCTGAGTAGGAGCTGTACTTTTTGCAGGGTTGAGTGGTCACTGCTAACACAGTCTGACACCTATAATCTACTGTAACACATAGGTACAAACTGTTTGTAAAGTACTGTTAATAAGTAAATACAAATGCACTGACATGTGTAAACAGACTTTAAACTTTCCAAATACAAATAATCCAAAGTGACACTACTAAATAACACTGCGCTCAAAATCAAATACAGAAAAAAAAAAATCTCTGAAATATTTCTTCTAACATGCAAATATATCATTTTTGCAATTCTTTTTTTTAATTCAGTTTTAGTTTAGCAGGGCTAATCGATACCTGCTGGCACTTTTTGGAATACAGAGAAAAATAATCAATTAATAATTATTTACGTTACTCACAAAAAACCATGCATAATTTACCATTTACTCTTAATGATAGATTACTACTATTAATTATTTTTGCTTTAAGGATTAAGCATTGTCGTTGCTGTGGGGAGCTCTGAATTCCAAGCTTGGCAAAGCAGCTATTGTGATGTCATCGCTACAAGCTGCTTATCAAAATAAGTGTAGCATAATTAGGTCTAGTATAGCATATCTCATCTGATGTAGTCTCCATGATTGGCGTAGTGATGGAATGTCAGCTTAAACTTGTTCCATTTCACACACTACAGAAATGAAATATTTTACGACAATGGAGAGATTGGATTGGTTGTAAACAGCAAATCCAAACAGTTACTGTACTGAATAACTTTCTACTGCTTGCTGGCATACCTGGTGTACACAAATGTTGCATTTGTCACAGAAGACCATTTCGTTCCCGTCTTCCCCATCAGGTGACTGGCAGACATCGCAAACAACATCTTCGTCGTACTCGATGCCCAGTCCCTCCTCAGTCTCCATGGCGTGGTTCATGTTGTCATAACAACACCTCTCAAATTCTTCCATGACCCTTTCCATGGTGAGTTCATCCACTTCTGGCAAACCTGCAGAATTCAATCCAATACAACATGCTCTCCTTGGGTATATTTAATTTGCTATCCACATCAATTCACCATTATTACAAGAGCACACTACTCAGAAATAAGATCTCATTTACCCTCCTGAAACACTCCATGTACTCAGCAACCAGGGTTACTACACAAAATGTATCTACATAATTGGGTTTCTAAATGATTCAGCAAAGAGGACAGAGCGGACGGGCCTGTTGTGGATCCTATACTGAGGACTGAAAACTTTGATAATTGAAAGTTTTGTTGCCGAGTTTGATCCAATGTAGGACTGAAGCCTTTGTTGCAGAGAGGAGAGTTTTTGTACTGAACACTTCAACAGACTGAGTTTCCAAAACAGCGGACCAAAAGTCTAAGCTTCAAGGAACTGTTGAGTATAATTCCAGTTGCATTTTCCTTTCATGGAACTAAATTAATTAATTGTAACACATTCAAATATAATTGAACTGTTAATTATTTAGTTTGCACACTTTGGGTGTGAAATAACTTTTACTGAAACTTGATGAAGTAACTATAAGTAATCTTCCTCATATTGTTGTATGAAGAATTTCTTTAAAAGTAAACTTGCCATATACTTAATCTATATACCATTAATAAGCTTAATGTGATATATTCTAAGATTGTCTGCATCATCTCAGTTGAGGCTGTGTGATTGGATGTGTGTGTGTGTGTGGGCAAGCTACTACGTCACAGCCTATCGAGTGCTGCTGGCGTGTGAGGAGACAGGCGGTGTCATATTTCAATTGCCTGCTAGTCAAGTTAAGGCAGTGAGAGTTTTTGAATTGCGTTTTGTGCTTAGATTAAGATATTTACTTTCAGACTTTTCTGATTTCTGTTTATTATTTGTGTTCTTAATAAAATACTACTATTGATTAACCATTTTATGCGCATTAGCAAAACTGGTAAGAATTTTTCTTGTTTTCAAAATCTTTTGGTTCTTTGTTTTTTTTTTATTTCAGGACGAGCAGGTATTTCAAAGGCAACATAGAATTAAAAACAGCTGTTTCTTCTGGGTATTCACTTCCTGTGCTAACTAGGAATTTGGGTCCAGCGGTACATTCAGTGACCTTCAGCACACAAATTGATAAGACTGTAGGAACAATTCAATATGTAATATGTAATAACTACTAACAATATTTAATTGACGTGTTACAAACTTCGGTCTGCCACAAGTCCTAAACAGGCACCCAAAACTGCAATTGTTTAAATGTACATACTTCCTAAAAATGAACACTAAAAGTTATGCAATGCCGTGGTTAGGGTTGGCGCTGCAGTTTTCGGTACAGCCTCATTCATTATCTCCCTCCTTACAGCGCTGGTCCTCACTCACAGCGTTTTTCAGCAAGCAATTACATGAAGTTATGTAAGAGTCTGACTGAAGTCTCGGTCCCAGCTGTGATCAAAGTAACCAGAGCCGTGGGCAACCCCCTTCATGCTGAGTGCCCAAGTTAACACAGAAATAAACGCTGGAAGAGCTGTGGATTCTTGTGCAATGCTTTTACTGGAATGCAGGCAACTTATGGCTGCATTGTATATAAATAGGGGGGGGGGGTTCTTTTAGCTTTAAAAGAGGGAAGCCAGAGTGCAAGAAAAACAAACTACAAAAAAAAGAGAAAACAAAAATGACTGTTGAAGGAGTGATTTGAATCTAGATTTGATTACTTTTGTAATAGGAAAGGGTGAAGAGTTGTGCCATTTTAAATGTTCAAGGAATAAAGCCCATTATAACACACCCTTAACATTTTATACTAATGTAAATTGAAGCAAAGAGCACTGATCTACAGTGCCTATAGAAAGTCTACACCCCCTTTCAAAATGTTCACCTTTTGTTGCCTTATAGCCTGGAATTAAAATGCATTAAAATAGTTTGTTTTTTTTCATTTATCTACACATCCTACCCCACAACTTCCAAGTGAAAAAAATATTCTAGAAATTTGTAGAAAATGAATTAAAAATGTCCACCCCCCTTGTAATAGCAATCCTAAATTAGCTCAGGTGTACCCAATTGCCTTCAAAATCACACACCAAGTTAAGTGGCCTCCACCCGTGTTAAATTGTAGTGATTCACATGATTCCAGGATAAATTCAGCAGTTCCTGTATGTTCCCTCTGCTGGGTAGTGCATTTCAAAGCAAAGACTCAACCATGAGCACCAAGGCGCTTTCAAAAGAACTCTGGGACAAAGTTGTTGACAGGCACAGATCAGGGGATGCGTATACTGTGAAGCATGGTGGTGGCAGCATCATGTTATGGGGATGTTTCTCATCGGCAGGGACTGGGGCACTTGTCAGGATAGAAGGGAAAATGAATGGAGCAAAGTACAGAGAAGTCCTTAAGGAAAACCTGCTGCCCTCTGCAAAAAAGCTGAAACTGGGACGGAAATTCACCTTTGAGCATGACAACGACCCAAAGCACACAGCCAAAGCTACACTGGAGTGGCTAAGGAACAAAAAAGGTAAATGTCCTTGAGTGGCCCAGTCAGAGCCCCGACCTAAATCCAATCGAAAATTTGTGGCATGGCTTGAAGATTGCTGTCCATCAGCGCTCCCCAAGGAACATGACAGAGCTTTGTAAAGAAGAATGGTCAAATATTGCCAAATCTAGGTGTGCAAAGTTGGTAGAGACCTATCCCAACAGACTCACAGCTGTAATTGCTGCCAAAGGTGCTTCCACCAAGTATTAACTCAGGGGGGTGGAGACTTATCCAATTATGATCTTTCAGTTTTGTATTTTTAATATATAATTTTTTCTCAATAAAAACTTTTTTTCCCCTTAACAGTGTGGAGTATGATGTGTAGATAAGTGGAAAAAAAATCCTCATTTAAATGCATGAAACAGCGAGGCACTGACACAACAAAATGTGAAAAATGTTCAAGGGGGTGTAGACTTTCTATAGGCACTGTATATACTATTATTACTAGCAGTAACTAATCCATATACAAATAATAAGAATAATAATAATAAAGCATCATACCCATTTCCCTGAATTCTTCATTGATGACCTCCAGCCAGGCTACGTCTGTTTCATTCAGGTCGTAGCGACACATGCTGTCAGCCAGGGTACAGATGTCTACGTACCCCAGTTCCGGTGGCTCAGAACCAGAGGAGCGTATTAACTTCCTCGATCTAGTAAACATGATTGCCTTGTCCTTCTCAGCCACACTTCTAGAAAAAAAAAAGAACAGAATCAACAAGCAAGTTAGTACCATTGATCCCCAGCAAAATTAAGAGCTAGCAATATGATGCTAGACCTCAATGACCTACATCCACCACACACACATATTGTAGCCCTCAAATCATGTGTCAATATAGGTTAGTTTAATTTCCTGTGTAAGTATTATAAATAAACTACAGTAGTAAAAACAATACTGACTCAAAGAAATTAATTTTTTATTCACTGAGTTTCTGTGATGGAACTTAAGAAAATCAAACCTTGTATTGCCCTGTAAAACCTATAAGTCGCCTTGAATAAAGGTATCTGACAAATAAACAAATAATAATAATAACAATAACTCAAACTGTACTGTCCATGCAGCTGTAACTTCTGAGATTGAAGGCTTTGAAACTGTGGCAGCAGAATCTTTCCAGTCTTTGTCAGTAAAGGGTTAACATTTCCTCTAATACCAACGATCGAACTTCACCTAGAGAATCACAGATTACACCTATGTGACGAGTACAAAGGCAACATCTCAAAGCATTAGGTCTTTGATATCTGCAAATCAAAAAGTCACGACTTCAAAATGGCGGCCATCTTAAGTCAGGGGTCCAAGTGAAGTGTGTTGCTATATTATGCCCGTAGAGTTATCGCATCACTGAAATGGAGAGGACAGTCGTAGAAGGTGCGATGACAGGTTGACCAGCTTGTACAAGCTTCCCTTAAGGCGACGTGCAATTATCATGCCATGAGATGTTACTGATCACAATTATGCAGGTGGAGGCTGTCTTCTCTAGCAGTAGCCACAGGGCTAACCTACCGATATAGAATACTTTTAAAATCAGTCAATAATCAAAACAGACCCCACCATGTGTAAGTAACAAACTTATTAAAAGCGAGGAATATAAATAACTAGTGCTGGGAAAAATATCCGAATGAACATTTTTTTTACACGTATTCACAAGGAAAAAAAATAATGTCTGTGTCCGTCAGAAATGATTTGTATCTGTGTGAGATTTTAGATATATCGTCGTGGAGGCCGGCGGTGGGATTTACTCTGCTGGAGTCGTTGCTCGCTTTCTCTTGCTTGTCACCTGCTTGCCACACAAACTTTTTTCAGAAGGAACTAATGGAAGGTTTTGAACTGCAACTGCAATCAAGTCAGCTGCATTAAATGTCATTTTTAATTCTCTGAATGTTCTGTTTTTTCTCAACAGTTACTTGCAGTAGCGCATTCCTCTGGCTACTACTGGTGTCAGGGAAGGTGTACACTTCCAATTATTTCTATGCTTTCTGCTTTCACGGTTCTTCAAATGGTCAGTTCCGCTGCAACAGCTGACCCTGCTATTGTACTGCTCTTAGTACAAAACTAAAATGTCTTGAATTGTTCTGCCAGCTTTTTTGGCTGAAGAGATATAACTAGGGAAGCTGCTGCCCAATTCATCAAACTCCTGATGGTCAACACTAACCAAATCTGTTGTATATGGGATAAAGTAGATGTGGCTGCTAAAGAAGATGCTACAGACAGGGGGGAAAAAAAAAACTGTTTGTAGATAGGCACGCTACGATTTGACTGGCGAAAGACAACAGTTCACAAAGAAAACTTGTTTCAGCTTGATACACAGTAACCTTTTTTTTTTTTTTTTTAGCTAATTTTCAAGTTTTATGTAAATAGTTTTTTTTTTCCTGGGCTTTCACTTTTTATGTACAGTGTGAAATTATTGTTTTTGGTTACTTTCCAAAATGCTTGGGGGGTTCTTTGTCACAATAGTGGTAACTCAACAGACAGTACTTGCACACTTAGATTCCTTCTTTCCTTTCTTTCAGCAAAGAAATCCTTATGGTCACGGGCACATTCTTCTGGGTTTTTTGTTGTCTAGGTATTTATTTACATTTTGCCACAATTTGCAATTCTTATATACTCTAATATAACTTTAAATCCTACGAACAAGCCTTTAAATGTAATTGTAATCTCGTTTTAAATCTTGCAGACGGTCTCCAATAGAAATGTAGAATGTGCTGTCACTGGGTGGGTTTAAAGTACTCACAGCGAATCAATGATAGATACGAGTCAGCTAGTTGTTTTTAATGGGGCAGGGGTGAAGTCAACATTAATTAAATAACCATTTCCAGTGTTTCAGCCTTGGGTGCATTTGCATTTTTGTTTTTTTGTTATTCTTGTTCTGAATTTCTTGAATGCAACTGTTCATTTAGAGGTCAATTTTTACAGAACTGTACTCACACACATTTGGTCATCATCAGTCCTGTTTCAAGAAACTGGGGTTCCTGTATTTCATTTTCTGCTGGTTTTAATACAGCACCTCTGGAGGCTTCCAGACATTTGTATTCGATCACTTGATATCAGTGATATGCCGGCATTTATTTATTTATTTTTAATTTACAGACTGATGTCATAGCGCATTATTGACGTTTTAAAGGGAGAGGCAGCAATTTTGAAGTTACAGATGCCAACAGCGCTAAACCATAAAAAAAAGTTTTGTCGCATTTGCGACCATTTTTGTCATTGAAAACTACAATTCCCCCCCTCTGCGTAATGGCGGACGTAGTCTGCTGCGTACCTGAGGACGGGCACTGGAATGGACTCGTGGCTGACTGGCACTTGGACTCCCTTCTCCCACTCCTGCCTCCAGGGGTCTGCCAGGATGTAGTACTCGACTGGGTTCAGCTGGCAGGAATCATGCACCTTCATAGCAGTGATCAAATCTGTTCTGAACACCTGTAACAAGAGACAGACAGTTGATATATGCACTGTTCAACAGCAGGAGGGTAAACCATGGTGTAACAGCATGCAACCAGAGGTTGTACCCATGGTGGCAGAAGTTAAATACATGGCTTCCCTTATTTATTCACCCAGACCCGCAGGCGCCCTATCAGCCACAGGGGTCGCTGGTGCACGGTGAATCGTGGATTACACTGCCAACCAAATCCCTACCTACCCGGGCGGCACTCGGCCAATTGTGCACCGCCCCCTAGGAAACCCCGGTCACGGTCGGCAATGACATAGCCTGGATTCGAACCTGCGATCTCCAGGCTAGAGTCCTGCATCGGTTCGGGTACCCACAGGGGCCGCGGGTGAACCGCAAAAGCGGGTCGGGTTCAGGTCGGAATTTAACTTTTTCTCGGTTTGCGGTTTGGGTCCGAGTCAATAAAAAATAATTTTCGGGTCTGAATTTGAATCGCCAAAAACATTTTCTGTCCTTTCAGCGTACTCGTCTGTAACCCTTTGCCAAATAACGTATTAGAAGGTAAATGTACCGGTATTTTCAGCGCTAAAGCAGGAAGCGATTAGGGAGGAGTCAGCTGACTAAGCATTGTTCTCGCTTGTTTGATACGTCGCAAGATCTTTTTATCACATCTGCTTGGTGGTATTAAAAATGTTTGTGAATGAGGTGAAACAAAAGATAGCGCAGGGTTTATATCATGTAGTGGATAACAGTTCGAAAGGTAAATCAGAAGTGTGGAATTATTTTGGAATCACAGTGAATTAAAATAATGAACGTGTGACTGGATCTGTTCTTTGTAAAAACCTGTCATTATGTTTTTATGAACACCAGCCACAAAACTGGTACATAATCTCTGCAAAAGCACAGGTGTAGCTCCCTTTCAACTGATGGCATGAAAGGAATAGACAGGTATTTTATAGTAAAGTAAGTAGAGATAGTTAATATGTTACAATGTTAAAATATATCCAGACCACTAGAGAAAGCTACCATGCTGTATAGCATATTGCGTAAACTCAATCTGTGGAGAATGGTAGAGATATCTGTGTGTGAATGTGAGAGCGTGAGAGAGTCAGTTGACGCAGGCAGTAGGTAAAGGACAAACACTTGCGGGTTTGGGTCGGGTTGCATGTCTATTAAAGCGGGTCGGTCGGGTTGCAGGTAAGAAGATGGTGTTGCAGCGGGTTGCGGGTCCGGGTCGGAAGCGGGTCGTAAAAATCGGACCCACGCAGGACTCTACTCCAGGCTACAGATTCCTGCAGTCTGTTACTAAATGGGGCTAACCAGTGCCACACTGTTACTGCAAGATAATATCTCAAAGATGCCTACCGTTCATCACCTCATGCTTGGCATGCATTTCCCTGGCGATGGGGATATACTGTAGTGGAGGCAACCTTAAATCCATATTTGACACTATCTAAGGACACTTGTCCATCTGTCAAACTCACATTACATGCATGTGGATGTCGGTCACTTTATTTTCTTTGGAACACCTGTAAAGTAAGAAAATGTCCATGCTCGTGTCTCAGATGCGCTCCAAAGGATTTTCAAGAAGGATGAAAATTTGCTGCAAAAAGGCAGGGGTAATAATCCATCTGTTGCTTGACTTTTGGCCCGTCCTTATTATTTAAATGTCAACATTATTGTTTCCAAGAATAACACTTCATGTGAGGAAACTTTATTCTGACTATGGAGCGCTCGGACTGTTAATGAGTGGGGGACTGGATAATCTCTACAATGAAAGATACTAACAGACATTACTTAAGAGAAGCACATGCTTATTTTGCAGGCCCGCTGGGAAGTTTTTGATTTTAAATGCCTATTCCTTTCAAAGGAACACGTCATTTATTTAACCAACACATATTTTATGGCTTTAAAGATCCAGTATCATAGTTTAAACTTCATAGTGTTGTACTTTTTATAAAAAAATATAAAAATATGTTTTAATAGTGTTTAAAAATAAAATTCATTCATCCCAGATGACCCTGTTGCATGTGACTGTATCCTAGCAACCAGAGAAGTGTCTAAAAGTTTGGGGGAACTCTCGATTGACAAGAATAGGTGCATCAACTGGCTTTTATCATGCTGCACCGTGCTATTACCTGAGTAGAAAAAACAAAGACGCTAATTCCATAGCTGCAGCCAAAAATGAAAACATACCACCAAAGCTTCAGGAGTTGCCCAATGCATTTCACAATGCATAAAAAGTACTGGAAGTTTTTTCAGGTGATCTGGGAATATATGAAACAGCACAGCAAAGGTACAGGTATTGTTATACCTTATATGGACCTGATACTGGCTCTTTAACACAATTATTTTTGAAAGTTATACAAAAAGAACAGGCTATTGCAGAACTAACCTCAGATGGTTTTCTATCTTCATGTCTGGACCAGGAGTTCCTCCTGTGTTGAGATTTGGAATGCTGCGACCAGGAGGTAGAATGACCTGCACAATAAGAGAGCACGGTTCTTTACTCTGATGCAGTATGTATAAATGCTAAAAAATATACACATTCAGAGTAGAAAATGTACAGTACACTCAATCCATCTATAAAACACAATAGTCAAAGCTGCTGGCAAAGGAATGAAAACTGGGTGACTCATGCCATCGCCTATGAGCAACCCAGCTCCATTTTGATAACTGCTCCTGCCAGCATCCCCCAAAACAGCGGAAATCCTTTAAATGGCCGACATAGTATTTATCACATGCACCATCTTAGTACAGTCTAATGAAATTATTAAATTGCTTTCCATTGAGAGTCATTTCCATTTTGTGAATCATAGGCTTTGCAGTATTACATTTGATAACATATAATGTACAAACAAACACATGCATTACATTTAAACCTCTTTAAAGAAAATACAAAAACCTAATCTAGGGACTTCGAGCCAAAACGTTTTTTTGGGGTTTTTTTTTTAGGCATAAAGGTTTCACGTGACAGAATTGTACAGAAGAAAACATTTCTGAAGTAACCTCAAAACCACACAAGTGTCAGAGTGATCCATTTGTTGTTCTTCAGGTATCAGGTGTGAATGAATCTACTGAAGGTGTGCTCATTCACTCTGCTGAGTCTGATTAGCTTATTACATTATACAGAAAACATGAAATGGAGCACTCAGTCTCAAGTTCTTATTGCAGTGATGGACCAATTCCCAGGTGTTCTTATTGCAACACACCTGTCCCACTCTTACACGATATAACACGTAACTAACAATAAATGATCAGACAGAGCCTTTATCGATTACTTTTCTTTATCAAGGTGATAAAAATAAAAAATGATAAAAAAATAAAACAATAATAATAATTAAAAAAAAAAAAAAAAAAATCGATAACAGTACCAAATTTCTTCTTCATATCTATGAATACTGTAAACAGGTGGACTGTCCTTTTATTTTACTGGCCGGTAGCACAGAAATGTAACGATTCTAAGTGCACTTCAGAGAGAAAAATGAAAAATATCTGAAAACAATGCTAGGAACACTTACTGCCGTTGTCAGAGTCCTCACTGCTGCTGGGAAGCCGGCTTCGCTTCATGGTCTTCTTCAGGTTACAAACAGGCAATCTACAGGAAAAAAAAGGGGGGTGGTGGTGAACATCAACAGCAACAGTAACACACGGCTGGTTCTCACTCCTTCGATCCTGTATGATGCAGAGGTGGTACTTGAAACCTGTAGCACAAGTAACAACTAACAAGTACTGCATGAGGCTAAAGGCACACAACAAGAGCATTGCTTAGGCTGCAATTTTTAGAACTCTTCAACAGAATGTTTCTAGAGATTTTGTTGAAATGGAGTGGATCTTGAAATAGCAAAAACAAGCAATACACAGAATTAACCACCTTGAACATCAGAGACTCATGACTGTCTGCTGCACTTACCTGCAGCTGTAAACATGTACCGTACCAACCGTAGAATTGTGTCTTTAAATTATGAACAAAATAACAACAGAATTCTGTGTTTAGGCCTTAAGTGCACTCTGCCATGCGGATACCTGAAAACCCACAGAGCTGGGATTTTTTTTTTTTTTAACACGGGCTTAGAACGTCACAGCTTTCTTAAATACCATCTGTTGCCAATTTCAACTGAGGAATCTATTAGCATCTGTCATCCTCTTACATTTTACAACAAATACATCACTGCTGTAAAAACAGTTCAAGGATTAGAAGACGACAATCAGAAACATCAATAATGCAAAGATCAGTGCCATAGGGCATCCTGTTAAGGACAAGAGGGCAGAAGTGCATCGCTCACAACACCTTACCAAGGGCCTGTGCGGGAGGTGTAACAGGAACTCCAGGTGTTACCAAGCAATCATCTTTACAACATTCCTGCTCAGAAAGTATTGTAATAACGATGACAGGCTTGTTTGCACAAGCAATTATTGAGCTTTTCACCAGATCTCATTCCTGCTGGGAGCAGAAGCCATAACTGCACCGTGCAACACTGCCCACTGCTTGAGCACGGATGAGGAGCACTGCACCCACTTCACAACCTTGTCTGACTCCCATGAGACACTTCCTTCTTCTGTTCATGTCTCAGTAAGAACGGTTCGTAAGGCACGCTTGTCCCTTCCAGACAACAACAGGGTTCTCACCAATTGGGCAGCAGTGTGGAGTAGTGGTTAGGGCTCTGGACTCCTGACCGGAGGGTTGTGGGTTCAATCCCCAGTGGGGGACACTGCTGTTGTACCCTTGAGCAAGGTACTTTACCTAGATTGCTCCAGTAAAAACCCAACTGTATAAATGGGTAATTGTATGTAAAAATAATGTGATATATGTATAATGTGAAATAATGTATAATGTGATATCTTGTAACAATTGTAAGTCGCCCTGGATAAGGGTGTCTGCTAAGAAATAAATAATAATATATTATTTGGATGGATTTGTAAAAAATATTGCACAGGAGTCCAGAAACGTAATTACACTGATACTAATATGTATAAGTGTAATAGATAATTAATGTTTCATACCGTTGTGATACATGGGTATGTGAAAATGAAACTGTGGTACCATTCTTCCAATGGCTCCTGTACCACTGTGTAGCTAGCTGCCCTTGTCTTTCCATACAGTAAAGCTCACCTCCTATAGGTAATGTAATCCCCTAACACATCCACAGGTTTCATCTTGCTAAGTACTACTTGAGAAATGGAAACAATCTCTTTTCACAGTGGGTTCTGGCTCAACAAGAACAGAGCTTGTATTTGATCACGACAACACTGTGGTATGCAGCTCTTTTGTTACGAGGTCAATACCATATACATAAGACCGTAGACCGGCACAACACATACTAAAACATTACTACATGCAAATCAGCAACTGACACGAAACGCTTGAGATGCAACAATTATTTGATTATCGATTGCCATGGCTTTTATTCTGCAAGCCTTAATAAAACATTAATTGATCAACAAATCTCCCAGAAGCCTAACTTGGAACCTCACACCTCATGTGCAGTGGAGAGTAGTGGTTAGGGCTCTGGACTCTTGACTGGAGGGTCGTGGGTTCAATCCCCAGTGGGGGACACTGCTGCTGTACCCTTGAGCAAGGTACTTTACCTAGATTGCTCCAGTAAAAACCCAACTGTATAAATGGGTAATTGTATGTAAAAATAATGTGATATATTGTAACAATTGTAAGTCACCCTGGATAAGGGCGTCTGCTAAGAAATAAATAATAATAATACTAATCTTACATTGCTAGCACAAGCATGCTTTCAGTTCGGTATTCAAAGTTTTTTTTTTTTGCTTCTTGTTTTTGAAAGTGTTCTCAATGCATCGATTACAGCAGGGCTTCCGAAAGGTGGCCCGCAACACAGCCTGGGTGGGCCGCGGGAGCAATGGCATTCTATGCATTTCTTTCTATTAATAGTGAAAAGCAGGGGCCGACAGCAGCTGTAACTGTAGAAAAATTAAAGTGTAGCAAGGCAGTATCGGCAGACTGTCAATCAAGCAGAAATTCACAAATCGGAGCTAAAAGATTGCCTACCTGTAGGCGGGATGTAGAGCGAGAGCTCTGACAATAGGGCAGTGTTAAGGTCATGTGATCGCTCTGCTGGCAGCTGTAAGAAGTGTGTTCAGTATTAATAAAATTACACTATGTCAAATCTGCTTCCAAAGAATATGTTTTGCAAAGTATAAAGAACAAAAAAGGCAGCTACAGGAGTTTGAATGCATTTGTACCATGGACTCAGTTTTGAGATGCTGGAATGGGTTTTGTAGAAACATTTTCATACTAACCTTTGTACTTGATAACATTCATTTACAAATTCAATTGATGCCTATGGCAAATATGGTTTTGTGACTAATTAGCTATTAACATTTAAAATATTGACTACTTTTGATGTATGTTTCAATATTAACTAAATCAAGTTACTAATCAAACTGATAAATCTTGTTACATACGGGTAATTGATTTATTAAAATGTTCGGATGTACTGCTATTCTAGGGGGGGAGAGGAGGGGGAGGGGGGGGATGTTGCAAGCCAATTGAATGTGATTTTGGAAGTTGTATTTGGTTGCACAGAGTAGTGGCTAAAAAAGTAACTTGTGCAAGGCTCTCGTTTCCTTCTGTAATGTGCGCATTCGTCTTTTTTGTGCATGACAGTTCAGCGCAAGAGGTAACGGCTGTAGGTTTTAGTTATACAGTGTTCAGAAATTAGGATTTAAGAGTTTAAGAGACATGCACTTCTTTCTTGTTTGATGACCAAGAAAAATAACTGCATTTCTAAAATGTTCAATTATACAAAGGTACCTAATTTAAACGTCTGACAGAAACGTCTGTTTAGTTTTCGCAATTTATTTTATTTACTAAAATTAAAGTGTTTCAAAAAATTTTATTTTCACTCAGTGCATATTCTATGTGATTTCCATCTTTCACAATATTTATTCAAACGAATAAAGGACAGTTTAGATTAGGTTTATTTATAATGTTACAGGTTTAATTTGTTAGTTTTTAATTTCACATTTTACCAAGGAGTGCTAATAGTGGGCCGCAGCTGAACAGGTGGGCTTCAAGTAAAAAAGTTTGGGAACCCCTGGATTACAGCTCTGATGAGGACCTGTCCGATCGATTAGGAATGGTTGGTTTGTAATCCCCCACCCCCCCCCCAAAAAAAACATGATGCTAGTGTGATATGATGAACTGTCCATGATCCAGAACATTCCACCAGCGTGCTTTCAAATACAGACTGCGGTATCACTTTAAATGGCTACTACTGTGTACATAAAATGTACATATTCAGGGGTGTGCTATTTTTTAACAAAAACTTCTTGTCCAAGGGACAAAATGCTAGAAAAATCTACCTCCCCATCGCACAAAACACACACACAAAAGTAGAATATAACTTGTAGGATTTTGGTTTACTTTAACACAGTCAATCAATTAGTGGGGGTGGATCTAGCCTTGTAGCTTGACTGGTTCACTAAATTCTTCAAGGTACACAAAAGGTTCCCTGTGACCCCACCTCACCTCAACAAATGTATAACATACTTTAAGGAAATGTTCCTTTCAGTGCAGTTTGGGACACATTTGCTAGTAAATGTAAGTAACATACAGTATTAAGAGTATGTATGTTTGTGTGTCGGTGCTAGACTTCTGCAATTCAGTTTTCAGAAACGCTCGTGGCTCTCTAGAAATGTACCTGGAGTTTTTTCTAGAAACAGAACGAACATAGGAAGAATAAATAAATAAAAAACTTGCTGTCCCGTGCGTAGGGCTATATGAATTGCACACCCCTGCATATTGGATAACTTCACAGAAAAACAAGGTTCATGCATCAGATTATTGCATCAATTGGAGAATATTTTTAAGACAAATTCTTTAGAATGATTGCTCCTAAATGGAAAGCCCTATTCAAATAGTAATTTAATATAGCCTGGTCACCAGGCTCACGCAATTGTGTCTCGATGCAGACTCATTTCTTGAAAGCATACTTCATTCAAAAGTGGAGCTTTTCCTTTATAAATGTATTAATTCATGTTGTTATTTCAAAGCCCAAGCAACACTAGCATTTTTAGTACTGAACAGGAAACACCATATAATACTGATACAATGCGGACCCAGAATGAATAAGATATTTTTAAATGTTGCTGACTACAGTATTACTGAAGTAACAGAAACAAATAGAAAATACTCCATGGTAGTTCCACTAATGAGGAGAGCCATCACTGAGAGAGAATGAACCACAGCACACAATATTCATGCACAAACAAAAGGTCAATGCCAGATCTCATAAATAATATTAATCAATGCACATGTAACACTGGACGCAAACCAGCAACCACTGGCATTGCAAGTGAGCATTTTAAGTTATAAATTATTTAAATAAAATCACTGCAACACAACAACTCTCTACTACTGTACAAAGGCAGCAAATGAGGTGCATTCAGGGCAGCAGCGTGGAGTAGTGGTTAAGGCTCTGGACTCTTGACCGGAGGGTCGTGGGTTCAATCCCAGGTAGGGGACACTGCTGCTGTACCCTTGAGCAAGGTACTTTACCTAGATTGCTCCAGTAAAAACCCAACTGTATAAATGGGTAATTGTATGTAAAAAATAATGTGTAAAAAATAATGTAATTGTATGTGAAAATAATGTGATATCTTGTAACAATAGCAAGTCGCCCTGGATAAGGGCGTCTGCTAAGAAATAAATATTAATAATAAATTCAACTTCTCTCCATTAATCGCTGCTAGTGACACTGTGTAAATGAAAGTCAATAGATCAATACAAGCAAATCCTTCAGGATCCTCTCTTTGAATACATTTGCCACTATAAGTTTACAGTGCATGGAATTCAATTCAGCACCTGTGTACTGAAAGAGACGATGAGAAAGCACAGCGCTTAATAAATGAATGCACTGAATCTGAAAAATGCCATCAAGCACTCAATGAATATGCTGGTCTAGACTGTGCAGTACACGAATTCCAGACACAAGTGGTTACGTGTTTTGTTTTGTTTTTTTAACAGCGCAAGTCTACAATTCATGAAACATCAGGGAATAATAAAAGAACATCACACAATACCATTTAAGCTTCACCAGCTGTACAGTAACAGGATCATTAGATTAGCCCTCAGCTGATTACTGTCAGAACCCTGCCAGTCCAAAACAGTAAAAAGATCACAAATCCAGTCCAAGTTCATTGCCTACAGTAGTGCTCCCTCATTATTTAGAAGTCACAATATTAACATTGAGGGTGGTAGACTAGTGTGCTTGCACAATGAAATATACTCATACACAGCTTCACTATGAATCAACCACATTGTGAATTATACAAACTGTGCCAAATCGAGGGAGCGCCAGCTTGTGATTGTTTGGCTATAGTCTATATCCATGAAACCTTTCTCTGACAATCCAAAAATGGGAAGGTTGGGGGTGTCTTTTAATGGATGCTTCTCAATCACCTTTGAATACACATAAAGAAACTCCAGAAAGCAGTGGGCAGAAGATACCACCTCACGATCTCCCCAAGACCATGCAATAGCAGTAAAACAGGATACTCAGCAGAGGGTTTGACAGAAGTGTGCCCTGAGGGTAAGAAGACTGTACAACAGCAGAAAGTCTCATTCACAGCTTTTCCTCACTCACTTTGAACGGACAGATATGTTATAGCTTAGAGGGATGTAAATAAGACTCCTATTGCACAGGAATGTCTGTATGTGGAATGGAATGCAGAATTAAATAATATGATTTATGCAGTATGCAATTAAAGGCAAGGCACATGCTGAAATGAATGTGCAGTTATGACATTACAGTAGATAATGTAGAATAAAAAATATTAAATATGACCAATATAACAGGGATAATAATGTGAATCTGTGGATGCTTCGCTTTAACTGCTTTGCCAAAAGGCATTCAATTGAATTCTCATTTAAAACAATGAAATCAGCCATAGCACACACACCATTGCCTCCACCATTCATCACATTTCTAAAGCAGACCATCAAATGTTCATAGCCACCTGTATGTATTGCCTCTATATATCATCAAATTACAACAATTCTTAAAACAAAATCAGGTAATGAGGAAAGCACCCCTGTTTATTTAATTTAGTAGTCGCCAATTGATTTTACCCTGTTTTTCTCCCAATTTGAAATTGTATAGGCTCAGCTCACCGCCACCACCCCCGCGCTGACTCGGGAGTGGTGAAGACGAACACACGCTGTCCTCCGAAACGTGTGCCGTCAGCCGACCGTTTCTTTTCACTCTGCAGGCCCGCCATGCAGTCAACCCAGAGCTACAGCGTCGGAGGACAACGCAGCTCTCAGGCAAGCCCGCAGGCGCCCGGCCAGTCTACAGGGGTCGCTGGTACACGGTGAGCCGAAGACACCCTGGCCGACCTAAACTGTTATTAGGGTATAGCCTTGCTTTTCCAACTGATATGATTATACTCAAGCAAAAGAAGTGTTTTATATTCAAAACATGGCAAAGCTTGATCAATTCTAGTGAAGGCAAGCAAATGAAAATCCTACATTGTGTTGAGGTGCAGTCGGCTACATATTGCCTTTGGGTTTGAAATCTTGAAAATGAATTGCTAAGCCCCAATACTACAGTGTCACAGAAACCCCATAAAAACAATTGGTGTCTGCTATTGTACAGCCTTCTGTGGACCAGATGTTATCACAAAGCAGAACTTACTGACTGCCAAGTGTGTTTACATGCCAAAGGTAATGCCGAGGCAAGTTTCCTCCACCCTTAAAAATCAAACTCCATCACTTGCTCAGTTTGGTACAGGCAAACAGGCTTCCTATACTGCACCTATTTTTTTTAATTTCAACACTCACCTTTGACTTATATTATTCTTTTAAAATACAGCAATCTCTTTACAGATTATGTTTGCACAGTTTTATCCATCCACACATCGCAGTGCTAACTTTCCAGGTTCACTGTCAATGATGAGCACAGATTTATGTGGAAATGAGCACACCATGCAGCTGTTCTGTCGAACAATAAGAAGATACTTAAATCAATCTCGGCCGTGTGGTGTTTCCAGACAAGCAATAAGGGTACTCACAACCCAAATCTGATAGATTCAAATGTGAAGAAGCAAAACCGCTGCAATACCACCAAAGAAATCTAAACAGCTAGACCAAGTTATTCCTGGATTCCAGGAAAGCCCTTTGCAATTACACTTATCCGTTTTTTTGTTTTGTTTTGTTTTTTATTACCACATGTCAAATAAAATAGCAATTATCAATTCGGGTTTTTACAGTAAAACCTGACATTACTACTGCAGACAATCTAGAAACGCTACCGCCTACACACGACTACATTGATCAAACGCCACCTGGTGGTTAAAAACAAATGATGCCTCTACTGTGTAACACTTATTTAGAAATCCAAATAACAAAATCAATTTACCGATTTATCACAAACATATAACGCAGAAAAGTGATAGACACAATAATTTCAAACATTACAACATAAAAAAATACTTAGAGGAACATCACAAATATATGTCTTGTTTTATAAAAACGAACCACTCTCCAGTCAGTTAATTAATTGTATTATTTTCCATCTAAACTTTTTTTTATTAGAAAAACATTCCCTCGGGTCCTTAATTTCGTGCAAATACGTGAATAATCAAACCGAGCGTTTTCAGCCGATTGTACAAACTACCGGTAGCTATGCACAACATTGCACCTGCTGTTACTGAATAGTTTAGCCACACCTCCCTCACATTTCAAACTAGCCATTCCAAAAAATGCAACACATTTTTCCGTTGTTCCCAAAAACTCACATACATTTATTTATACCCACAGATTTAAAACGAAACTGCTTCAGATTATAATTTTAAACCATTAACCGCGTCATCATTGTTGTTGTTGTTTTCTTCAGATCAAATTCATTATTATTTAAACTTATTTAAATCTTAGAAATTACACATTTCTTACTTTGATTACCTGTCCTTCGGTGTGCAAACTTGCAGCATCTGCTTTATCCATCATCCGTAATTTTCCAACCCTTACTATTTACTGAAACAAATACACTTAGTTACACAGGCGTACACGTGTCCATCGCAGTACGTTAGCTAAGAAGTATGGTTTGGGGGTACAGAGGATGTAATTAATACGTAGGTGTACATGACCGAGTACAACTTTGCCGCTGAACTGCACCATGACTGCTCAAACATCCCACTTTGTTACGCCCTGACATGGATATTTATTCAGACATGTGCTGACACACATTCGGCAACGCCAACAGCGTCATCTCAGACTGGAAAACCTATACCCTGTCTGCTCGCGTAGAAAATTCTGACAAGTTTACATCTCTGAACTTTATACCTAAATCGTGACCTTGCACCATAACGAAGTAGCTGCACCTACTATATATATATATATATATTCCAGTTTGTCCGGTTTAAAATTGTACTAGACTAGTGATAACATAATCCAAAGTACCTATATATAACCGTAACGTAAAAAATCAGTTATTGTGGAACAACTATCAACAAAACTTCATTTTTACCCTGTCGTTTAAAAATACACGTAACTTTTCTGACAGAAAATATTTTACACTCCATGATCAAGCGGTTGCTGTTATCTCACAACTGAATCTTTGGCGCCATATTAATGACGTCTCATATTATTTCAACCAGGCAGCGACCTTCGGCATTAAAAAAAAAAATGCTCTAACCTCCCAAACTCTTACCAAAGGGAATACAACGCAGCGATCCGTGTATAAGCGCCGTTTCTGCTAAATCCAATAAAATAAATGAGAAATGTGACAGTACCTACAGAAATGGCTGGTCGTGGCGGTGGAGTTTCTATATAAGAAATGGTGCTACGTTTATCAGTTCATGCAGCAGCAGACTGTAGCTCTCCTTCATACACAAACACTGTCTGACTGACGTTCTCACTTGTTATGGAGGAAGGACTCTGCGAATTAAACTCATTTTTGTGTCACTACGGCCACAAGGGGGGGCACTTTTTTGCAAATATTGTAGCAAATGTACAGTATGTTCAATATTGTTACGTTAACTCATTCAGAACAGGGTAAAGTCTGTACAATATATATATATATATATATATATATATATATATATATATATATATATATATATATATATATATTCTATTAATCTGGGTTCAATAATAATGTATGTATTGTATTGTATTGTAACCTCCCTTTTTTTACAGAATGTTCTTGTTTGTTTGTTTTTTCTGTTTGTGTTTGTTTTGCTTGTTTAGATAACTTTTGTTTTACAGTTCTTTCAGGGAATTATTTGTGTTGTTCTAGAAGGCTACCAATAAACTACCATTACCACAACTGTACATTTTCTGTTTTCTGTTCATTTTGTGGTTGTTTGGAATTGTATTGTTGGGTTTATTTAGTTGTTTCTGGAAAACAGTGTACAGTAATTCACCATACCTGTTGAGTTTATTATAAATATCTTGGAAGAATGTGGTTTCATCTTCTGCTACAATGTATGATGTTAATTGCAATAGCACATAACTGGTTTAATGGCTCCTAGGCTAGTCTTTTGCTCAGAAGTCTGCTTGGTTTAGTCACCAATCCATGTTTAATTGAACCTTTCTGAAATAATGTACTTTTTACTATTTCTCAACCCAAGATCATTACAGCACAGTCATTAGCAGACTTAATACCATGCCAAATAAAAAGCTTCTAAAAAAAAACCTAGAAAGGGACAACAAATGATGAATTAGTCTATTTACAGTACAGCTATGGCCTCTCCCTATAGAATTAACTCATTTTGCTTCAGAAAGTCGCTTTGTAGTTTTAAAACATGATATATTGTACTATACTAGTTTAAAGAACTTTCTCGGTTTGCTTGCCTTACTTTCAGGAAGCCAGTTACTGTTTCATGTACAGTTTCATTTGACATCAAAGCATGGTACTGGCTATGCATGTTAGTCAACAGGAAAACCATTTACCAGCCATTGCCAGAGTATGACTGGTATACAGTATGTCACCTCAGCCAAACTGTACACACAGGTACCATGGTTTAACAATCCCCTGGGTCTGATGTATTGTACCGTTAAAAAGTGCAGAGTTGTATAGTTTAAAAGAAAAAGGATATGGTCTGCCATTTGTGGAGACTTTAATTATGCAATGGCCCTAGAAGATACCATACATATGGGTTCAAATAAACAAATTGTGGTGGATATTCTTCTATTATTGTTTTGTATTTCCAATATTAGTATTTTTATGGGTGTTTTTGTTTTGTTTTGTTTTTGTACATAGCCTTGGTATAGACTGTTAAATAAGTCCAGTTTTGCTATCACATTTGAAATTGTAATGCAAACTCTTCCATGCTGACATCAATATCAATATAAATATTTTTCATGTTTCAAATATTATAATTTTTTTTTTTTTGATGAGACAGCCCAGAAGCACAATCAAGTGTCATATTTGGATGCTGTGAAGTCACCCTTTTGGTACCAGTATCACATCTTCCTACAAATCATCCCTTCGGTTAAGATGAGGTGCATTCTGAAACAGGAACAAACAAGCACACGTAAATTCCTGGAAATGAAACACGCAGGTGCTGGAGGCATAGCACATTGCTTGGCTTGACACCTCTGGGTCCCAGCCAAGTTCAGTGTAGCCAAGCAGCAGGCCCCTCTCCTGTCATTATCATAGCAACTCCATCATTCAGAGTACTTGTGAGGAGGGGGAGGGCGTTTAAACCAGAGTGCCATATCCTGAGACTGAAAAACCTCCTCCACTCTGTATTTAAGAAAAAAGCATGCCAGGTGTGTGACTACAGCTTAAAGAATGAAAGAAACAGCTGAAGAGCTTTGGTATGTTCTGGCTCGGGCAATGCCCGAAAGTGAAACTCTTCCAGTTGCTCTGGTTACCAAAATCGCCCTCTATTTCGTTTCTTAGAAGTACTGGTATTTTGTTAACTGCTTTATCTCTCTCTCTGTCATTTACTGAAGGAACGGAGCAACTGTAAGGTCACATGAGATATGGCCTCAAGCAAAAAGTGTTCAAATGTCAAATGTCTTTGTGGGCGCACCAGTTCCGATCGTCATTGTTAACCCTTTCAGAGCTGGCAGCATTCCACACACAGAAATAAGTTTCTTTAATGTATATATATATATATATATATATATATATATATATATATATATATATATATATATATATATATATATATTGTCTTGTTGTGTATTGGAAATACAGTGGTTCCAATGCCTGCCATTATAATGCAATACAAAATTAGAGACCCACCTTCCCCCTTTCTCCCTCTCCCTCTCCCTCTCCCTCTTCCTCTCCCTCTCCATCTCCATCTCCAGTGCAACACCACAACAGCTAACATGTGTTTAATATGAGGGATAGTCCCTTATATGAGGGAGCTGACACCTCTATAATTGTTACTGTGCAGTAGTGTGGTGACATCATTAAGATGGGACATTTCAAATTGGGGAGAGAGCGGATGTAGAATATATGATTGGATACACATATATCAGAAATAAAATGTCAACTAGTTGCCAGAAGTGGTTGCTTGAAAGTTACCATGTGTTACAAGGCACTAAATGTGTACTTATCCACATATTAAAAAGAGCATTTGACCTCTATTAGCATATCGATATTCTTACAAGTCTGTTTTTAATTGGGGTTAATTACCCCAATTGTGTGTGTGTGTACTTCCTAACATGTGAAAGTAGCATTGCTTTCATTTTAGTTGTAGAAGCAGCCGTTAAAAAGCAAACAGTCTACCTTGTAATCTATGGAAAGTGTTTTTACTTCCTTGGTAGATAATAAGAGGACTTCAGCCACAAGTGCAGTGAAGTCAATTTATCTTCTTTCACTAACAACAGTTCCACTTACGAGAAGATGACTAAGGCAATACTTGAAAAGCTAAAGCATTTTGTGGGGGCGATGAGTAATTTTCCTCAGTTGGAAACTGTGCACATTTTATTTGTGCCTGTGGCAGGGTGGCTGGGCGGTGACGTCAAGGCAGAAGCAGGAAGGGAAATACACTGACACCAACAGTACTGCAGTTAAAGGCAGCACCATTTTATTTAAATACAAAAATAAATAAAAAGTTTTAAACATAAAACGCTCACAGAGCAAAAAATAAAAAAAGGTTTAAATAAAACAAATCACAAACACAAAATAATAAATACAGGTCAGGCTGGGCAGTCGCTGTCACTGTTCCTGTATATTTTTAAGTTTTGTTTCGTTTTCTTTCTCTCTCTCTCTCTCTCTCTCTCTCTCTCTCTCTCTCTCTCTCTCTCTCTCTCTCTCTCTCTCTCTCTCTCTCTCCCTCTCCCTCTCCTCTCATACACCCACCTGGAGTGCAGCGAGCTGCAGGCTTTTAGCAGGTGACCATCTCCCGATTTAGCAACAAATTAATCACTTAATTAATATGGGAGATGGCAACCTTCTGCACGAGGTTTTTAATTTATTCCAGAACACGTTTAAAAATAAACAAAACAAAACACACGGCTACGCCATCACATTTATACATTACCAAAACAATAACAAAACTCGCGTGCTTCACCGTCATATAAATAAATCCAATAATAAATCATAACAATAATTCTAGTAATAAACCACAAATACAAAATAAACTGCACAGGGGTGGAGGGGGAAACCCTGTTCTAAAAAAAACAAAATCCATGTACAGTGCTCTTTGCCCTGTTACAGGGCCATTTAGAGGGTTTAAAAAATAAACAGTACAGTTAAATTGCATAAAGAAACAGCTGTATTTCATTGTAGTAGCTTTCCACATCTGGGGGCCTGAGTTCAAATGTGGTTGAGGTCACAAGTGAAATAAGTTGGGGGGGGGGGGGCTCCATTTAGACAGTAGTCAACACCAATGAATTGTTACAAAAATTGGTACAATTCCCTCAAGAAGTCTCAAAAAGATGGTGGTCACGGAGACCCTCACCCCCTCGTAGGTTGTCAACAGGCTTGAGGCCTGCTCGCGGTGTGATGGGGTGAGGAGGCTCACATTGCTTCTGTTTGTGCAATCCTTGCTTTCTTGCCCAGGCTGCTTACCCAGATTTCAGACCAGGAGATGATAATATTTAAACAGAAATATGTATTGATCTTGAGCACAAAGATACACAAAAAACTAAAACTATTGCTGAAAGCTGAAAAAGATTTGTAGTAGTACATCTATATAACACTGCTTAACTGGATTTTATATCCAAACTTCAATGACTTCAGTGCTGCCAGCCCAGCAGCTTTCTTACACCACTAGCTGCTTTGGTTGTAAGAATTGAAAGACAATCCTGTAAGGACCATTAGATTTGTATGTGATAAAACAGCTGAAGCTTTTGGCTAATACAGGCCGTGTCAGTACTTAAGAGTTGGGTGTCTAAGTAAGTGCTGAAACCTCAGCTTCATAATAAACCTGACAAGCATTCAATTCCACTTCAGAGACACTGCTGAAAATGTGTGACGGTCTATCACAGGATCCAGTCATTTCGGTGTTTAAACCATGAAAGACAGTTGTTATTATTACAATTTCTATTACAATTCAGTTTGACATGTTTATAAAATAAATGCGTAATTAATTAATTAATTATTCACACAGCGACTGATTGATTAAAATAAAATAAAAAAGGGCATTTTATTTATTAAGTACTGTAGCTTCAAATGTTTTTTGCACCTTCCCTTTGTAAGATGTTTGCGATCATTCGGAGTGGTTGGGCGTTGTTCCTCTAATATCACTTGACATTTTCTGTGCCTGCAGAATCTGAGTTCTTTTTTGTGCATTTCCTGATTAAAAAAAAATAATCACATGATGCAGTGACCTATTTAAAATAAACTGAAACGCTGCAGGGTGTGGTCACTCCTTTCGGAAGTGGCCATTGTCCTTGCTTGCAAATCCCTATGCCCTACTTGCTCCTTGGTTTAAAACAGGTCATTAATTCATTATATGTCATGTTTTCTCTTTTTTGCTCTCTTCGGTTACATGGTGTAGCTGGGTTCTTTCTTGTAGGGATGTGGGCTTGTGGAGGTCACTGGAAATTAGGTTTGTAGCCAGTAGAAAGAGTTCCAGCCATTAAGGCTTACTGCTGGTTTCACATATCACTAATCTGGGAATACTTTATCTAAAATAACATCAGGTAAGATTAGTGCTAATCGGGATCTGTGAATCCAGCCAATAATCTTTCTTTTCACTGCTTGATGTGGACATGCTGAGGTGTCCACACGTAGAGCAGTGGTCTAGGTGTAATTATTTTACCCTCTTTTTGAGCCTACTGGGGTTTTTTTTTGCTCTAAAACTTGCACACAACTGAATGCTTTTTGCAGGCAAGGCCAGTCCAATTAGTTCTGTATGGAAACATAAAACATCAAAGCTTTATCAAATGTAAACATGCATTATAAATGCATTGTCAGTTTTGTTTCGTATACAGTATTCAAGTTGAATAAATTGCACACAGTAGTGTTGTTTACAACCTTTACGGAAAGGGTTAAATCCATTTATTTGAAATTGACTATAGCAACAAAGAGCTAAAAGTTATTTTAAACAAAAGATACACTTTTGTTTTATTAAAACATGAATATCACACTAGCTGCGGTAAATGTTTTTGTTTGAAAACACCTTACAAAATAATGTAAATATTATTGAATTCCCTTTTCTCTTGTGTAAATCACAATCGAACAAATTCTTATCTAGAATAAAAGCTATTCATTGACATTAGGTACAACACCAAATATATATATGATATATGCAAGAATATTGTTCCCATGGCTACGCCTTGGAAAGCAGAGCCCACGGCCCCTCATTGGATGTACTCACCACAGAGGTCAAACAAATAGAAGGCTGTGTGGTCCAGTGGTTAAAGAAAAGAGCTTGTAACCAGAAGGTCCCCAGTTCAAACCCCACCTCAGCCACTGACTCATTGTTTGACCCTGAGCAAGTCACTTAACCTCCTTGTGCTCCATCTTTCAGGTGAGACGTAGTTGTAAGTGACTCTGCAGCTGATGCATAGTTCACACACCCTAGTCTCTGTAAGTCGCCTTGGATAAAGGTGTCTGCTAAATAAACAAATAATAATAATAAAAAAATACATAGATAATACACATAGAAAGGCCACTGGACAGCTTGTAAACATCATGCTAAAGTTTTGATAACATGCTCTGTAAGATACCAGGTTTAATACTAAACTGAATGTCTTCTAACAAAGTCCACAGAAATAGATAAGCATGCATACACAGTAAAGAAAAAACATACGTGAACAGTTTGAAATGAACAGAATCAGATATTGAACAGTTCTGTGTTCATTTCTTGTGGTGCTGCTTATTTTATCCCAAGAATGGAGTCATAACATTTCCCCGTCCGACGCACTTGCAGGTCTTTGAACCCTGCTGAGCTGAGCAAACGGAAGTACTCAGACTGGGTGCACTCCTTTCCCTCGGTCTGGACCAGCATGTTTAGGGAGAAGAACTGGGATGTGACTGGGCCTCTTCAGTTTTCCCTTCCCTTTTCTTTTAAGTTGTATGTTTACAAGACTCCATGTTTTTCCAGCTCCTTTTGAATACTTCCTGTTGTCAAAGAAATCACAAGATGTGCCCATTCAACTCTGCTGGCCCAGTCTTCTTCATACTTTTACTATAGGGCCAAAAGGTTGAATGGTCACCTCATCATGGGACTTCTTAGGAATCAGGAAGTACTCAAAATGAGCTGGCAACTAAGATTCTGCCTACACAGATAATGCCAGATGGATTCTGAGGTGAACAAATTAATCAAATGATGTTCAAGCTACTTACCCTTTCAGAACCTAAAGTGACTAAAAAAATGACTTTGTTATGTTGTCTGTTTTGTCTTCCTTGTTTAGTTTTTTACATAAAACTGTGGCTATTTGATAAAGCATGAAGTGACATGTTTTATTTGTAATTATTTGATTGGGTTTCTTTTGTCTTTGTTTTAATGTTTGGATCTCAAGGGGTGTAATACTAGAGTACACTAAAGGAGATGTACTAAAGTGTTGCATCTGTTGCAATCATTGCAAACCACATGCAAACCAGTTGGAAGTGTAGCGTGAAATGTACTAAACAAACACAACGCTGGCAGCATCATTTTAACGAATGCTTTGCAGCCGCAGTTCTTTAGCCTTAAATTAATATGTAATTCTGGGCGTTCCTGCAGAAATTCGCAAAAACAGGGTGGAGATCATCAATATTGTAATGAGATGTACTAAAGCTGCTGGCAATTGTGACACTTACAATTGCATCAATTTGTTAAGAACTTTTGAAAGCGTGTTTTAAACAGTCACAATTGTTGCTGCCATTTCCCAGTCCGCTTTTTCTTATGTGTTGCCAGTTGTACTCAATGTATTTTTGGGATGAACACCCAAGTACCTAATTTTCATTAAAGTCAGGGTGTACTTACATGTTGGGAGCAATATACTGCACAAATGTGCCACTAACCCCTCCAGCTCATTTTGAGCGTCTGTATAGGACCATGATCTATTGTGTGTTAATTGTCTAGGCTAAGTAGACCAAATTAAAAATAATAATAATTAAAATAAAATAAAAAAACCCTAAAATCAGTTAGTTTCAATTTACAATAATCTTTTATTTGCATTCTACACCAATGTGTACAATGCAGCAGCATGATTTATTTTGTGTAACCAGTAGGCTAAAGTATAAAAAAGTGCGCTAGGTATTCATTTGATTTTACTACTGTACTGTATACTGTATAGGCTTACTTTACAGATTTATATTTTTACATAATGTAATGTGTAGCCTACCCAAAACACATTAGTGTTATTTCAGCACAATTATTTGTATTTAAAATGCATTGAGAACTGTAAATGTATGTGTGTGTGACTTTATTGTATTGTTTTTAAACCCGACATCTCCTTATGTCGGACAAACATGTCTGGTTTAGCGAGGGGCTACTGTATGATTATGAAAAGCTTTTTGGGGGGTAAAGGTTGGGGCCCAACGACAGAATATGATGGGATGAAACTGCCTTTAATTTATACATATATATATATATATATATATATATATATATATATATATATATATATATATATATATATATATATATATATATATATATATAATTACAGAAGACGGAACAGAATGCATTGTATAGATGACGTTTACATTTAATAAAAACAATGTTATTTTGATTCTTGCACCCTTGCATGTACTGACAAAGATACTCGACTCCGCCTTGAGTTCCGTCTCGCTGTGCGCAAAGCATCGTGGTATATACTAGGAGCTCGGCAGAATTTTTTCTATGGAGAGTCAATGGAGGCGTAAGAAATGTTGCTCGTTTGTGCTGGTTTTTGCCATGTTAAAAAAAAATGCATCAGACTTTTGAAGTAGATTTCACATTTGCCCGAGGCCTTTTGAAGAAAACGGCATTAGCAAATTATGACAATACATAATTATTATGAAAAATGCTATTTTCTGAGCACTGTCCCGTTCGGTGGCGCATGCGCAGAAACATCGCTCTGAAGAAGCGACGACTGCATGCAAGTCCACGTGTGTAGGAAAGACAGACAAGTGAGTTATGTATTTATTATTCGTCATATATGCAATTTTTGCAAAAATAAATGCAATAATACATGCTGAGAAATGCAATACTTTTACTGTATTAATTTAATAAACACATTGCAATGTGTTTTTTAATAAAACAAGCGTATTAATTAAATCATTTAACAGTCCGGTAACACCGGTTACTTTAGAAATACATAACATTATAGCATAAAATATTATCAAGACACAGCAAAACGGTAAACAAACTACCGGTAGCTACTTGGACAAGGTAGGTAAAAAAAGGGTAATATTCATCTGTATATTTGTTATAAAATGATTTCACAAATAATTAACATACACAAAAATAGTAATAAAATATAACTGATATTATATAGCTTTTAAATTTCCATAACTGTATTTACTGCGCATGCGCCTTGGAACAGGACAGTGCTCCGAAAATAGCATTTTTCATAATAATTACGTATTATCATAATTTGCTAATGTTGCCGTTTTCTTCAAAACACCTTGGGCAAATGTGAAATCTACTTCAAAAGTTTAATGCATTTTTTTTTTAACACGGCGAAAACCAGCACAAACGAGCAACATTTCTTACGCCACTATTGACTCTCCAAAAAAAAAAAAATTCTGCCAAGCTCTCTGTACCACAATGCTTTGCGCGCAATGAGACGGAAGTTTCCTTTTATCTTGTTAAATAGAATATCTTTGGTATACTAGCCGTTGTCCTTCGGGCACCCTCTGCTGCAGCAAACAATTCAACTGCGCTATTTTATTAGAAAAAATGTCGCACAACTCTCGCTAGATATCTCGCTAAGATGGTGCAAATACTATTTAAATTAGTATATTGCGGCGCTCTTCATTAACATATGTTTTCTTAGTAAGCTACATACGACAAAATGTGCACTTTGCGAATTGTCGTAACGGAAATGCAAACTGCGGTATGTTTGCACTGCGACTGGCCCATCTTAGTACATCTACCCCTATGTTCTGTAAATGCTAATTTTAAAAATTAGCAGGCTTCTTGCTATAACCATATATAATATACTGCAGTATTTCTATATAAATAAGAAGAAAGTAAATGTGTGAGAACCTGGCTTGCACTTTGTGTAAAGCTTGTGGAGCAGCTGCAAGCACTTCTCCAGCATGAATGATCCGGACTACAATATACAGGTCACCTTCCGGGAGCTCCCCCAGTGAAGAACATAGTGACCTGTTTAGAAATATATGGTTTTATTCTTTGCAACAAAAATACCAAAAATGTAGGCATTTATTTTTTCTTATTGTTGTTTCAGCTATACTACTGAGGGGTAATGTATAAATCAGTTTGTGACTTTGTAAAGGAAAATGAGGACTTGATGCCTGAATTTGAACACCGTTGTTACAGGGTTGTAAGACCGATTGTTTCTCATAAACCTGGATCTGAAAATAAACAAAAAGTGCTGTATTTGGTTCATATTTATTTTTTTCACTGAAAGAAAACAAAGCTGATTTTCAGTTTTTACCAATTTTCTCCCTAAATCTGGCCAAAATCGAGCATATGAAAATACAGATATCTACAAATCCACTTTTGTATTGTACCTATGTCAATTCTGAAAGAGCTATAGTGCAATGTGAGGCAGTATACAGGTTAACTTCAGTCACTCAGACAGCTGTTAGCATCCAGGATGAGTAAAAGCAAGGGATGCATTTCTGGCCGCCCCCCAATGTTACTCTGGAAAAATGAGAAATACATTTTTTACACTAGTTTTTACCCATTTTTATTTTTTAACATAAACAAATACATTCCTTGTCAATTTAAAATTAAAATAAAAAAATAAAACAATGTGCCTATATAAGTAATACTTTACGGAGCATATGAACAAATCCAAATCTATCTACAGCAGTTCTAATTAGCACTTAATTAACATTCTGCTGGAGTAGGAGCAGTGTGATGTTCTCACAGGCTGCAAAATGAACCAGTAGCCTCTAGGGGGCAGCATGGAGCAGAGAGTAATAATAATAATAATATCTTTATTTTTATATAGCACCTTTCATAGTGGACCACAATCACAAAGCGCTTTACAGAGGTAGGCTGTGAACTGTGCATTATATGCAGAGTTACTTACAATAGGACATTGATTTAACATCTCATCCGCAGGATGGAGCACAAGGAGGTTAAGTGACTTGCTCAGGCTCACACAGTGAGTCAGTCAATGTTAGAGGTGGAATTTGAACCGGTAACCATCTGGTTACAAGCCCTGGATTTTAACCACTGAACCACACTGCCTCCAATAACTTGCTAAGTACTATGAACTCGGACACTTGTTTTTTCCTTCCCCTGGGAGGCAGTTTACAGCTTCTAAACCAAATGCTGCAGAAAAAAAACACTACTCTGCCTCTCCGGGTTACAAGGTGTCTGATACATCTCCATGTTTGCATCCAAACATCTTTTAATGATTACTACTTAGCATGCATGCCATCTTTTCATGTCTTTATGAATTGCTAAGCAGCTGGCTCATAAATACTTCAAGGAATCCCTGCTTGAGTAAGCCGAGCAGCTTCTCCCATTTGCAACGCAATCAAAAGAATAAGGTTAGCTTAACCTCTCAGAAGTAAGCATTCATGGATTACCAAGCACTATCCATACCCTGGCAGCCTGAACAGGTCCATTATAAGTAAGCTTGCTACTTTTCCATTTTAATCGGTAAAGCTCGTTAAATGTCAAATTCCCCAAAAATATGAGTTCAACTGAAATAAATGTACATGCCAAAAATAATAATTTAAAAATCATCTCCAGTTTGTGTAGTTTTTATACTTGTCTGTCTGTCCCGTCTCTGTTCCGCTCTGAATGGCTGGGGGTCGCTGTCAGTCATCTCAGTGGTCCCTTAATTGGCTACTGTAGTTTCACCATCAGTCATTTCATCCTGTTTTGACAGATCTCGTTGATTGAAGCAACGCTAGAATACTCTCATTGGTTTAAATGATTGTCAACTTTGATTTGCCAGCTACAACACCTGTCATTCAAAGCACCTACTTTGAAATTAACGTGTAAGGTGTAGGTAAGCTTTTGCTTTAGGTATATGGTGACAGTTGCTAGTTTGATTTGAAAATGGGGTGCAAAAGGAAAATACTTAATGAGTATTGTGCACAATACCCTGATCGACGGCTGAAGTCTCTGTGTCAGGATGAAGCGGGCCCATCTGCCATGCCTTTCAGTGACTCTGAGTCCAGCTGTGCTAAAGCAGGAGGGGGAGGGGAGCTCAGACTCCAAATAATAAGTGCAAGTTAGTTCTGTTCAACTATAATGTTTTATTCTGTGCGTATTATTTGTACTCGTAAATGTATGCTATAAAAATCTGTGTATTACACTTTTATATGCTGTGTTTTCTACGGTTTATTTGAGACAGTTTTTAAATTTGTGTAGGAGCTTTATCTTTACAAGGTATAGCTCCGCTGTGACCAAACGTTATTTCAATTAGAATGTTGTTTTTTTTTTGTTTTGTTTTTTTTTTTAATTTAGTCGTCGCCAATTATTTTTACCCCGGTTTTCACCCCAATTTAGCATGCCCAATTATTATCTGTATCCCCGGCTCACCGCTCGCAACCCCCCCGCCGACTCAGGAAACAGAGGCTGAAACACGCGTCCTCCGAAACGTGCTCCTTCCAAGCCGTCATTTTTCGCACTGCAGATCCACAGCAATGCTACCAGACCTATAGTGCCGGAGGACAACACAGATCTGGCGGCTCCGCTGCAGAGCCACAGGCGCCCTATCGGCCACAGGGGTCGCTGATGCGCGGTGAGCCGTGGATTCCCCTGCCGACCTAAGCCCTCCCTACCCGGGCAGCGCTCAGCCAATTGTGCGCCGCCCCCTAGGAACTCTCGGTCACGGTCAGCTGTGACATAGCCTGGATTCGAACCAGCGATCTCCAGGCTATAGGGCACATCCTGCGAGGAGCGCCTTTACTGGATGCGCCACTCGGGAGCCCCTCAATTAGAATGTTGTTAACCAGGGTTTTGTTGCATGTTGAATAGGATAAAGGGGTTTCGCTAAATGAGAAGTTTCTCAGTAGTATAAAAAGTGTTATTTTTTTTAAAGCATAAAGGTCGATTTCACCCATTCTCTGCTTGAATTGAAAAATTAAAAATAAAAAAACCTGGTAAATTCTCTCAGATAAACATCGATATTAATGGCAAAAAAATAAAAATCAGATATTAGCAAGCCTAATTATAAGGCAAGCGTATGTTAATAAACTGTAATAATAAACTAACTGACCAAGTAAATTAACAAAACACCCTACATACAGTTAAAATGCAGCAGCGGCTCTAACAGTAATTATGAAACGAGAATTAATTTTAACACAATGGTTATTAACACAGCACCACCCTATACACACATGTTAAATGCAGCAGTTCTAGATTACACTCGCGATGACAAGTCAGTTTTGAAAAGATTGAATAAATCATTTGAATTTGAGTTTGATGATGATGAGTTATCAGGTTACAAAACAGTACTGTATTAGTTTTCAATTGGTTAAGAACAAATCACTATCGTCGCCAAAAAGGTGTTCTTTTAAGCGAAGTTCCTGTTCCTTTAGCCGGTGCATTTACAATGGGGAAAAATCAGTTTCACCACAAGGGTGTTCCCTTAGGTGAAGTGTTCTCTTAGGAGGTGTTCCTATATGCAGAGACTACTGTGCTTGCTGAAAGTATGTCAGTTAACAAGGGAAGCAGTTGATTGGCTATTGACAGGAAAGAAGAAGGGTTGGGGACAATTTAATTCTCCAGGTGAAATGACCCAGGAAGTACAAGTCAGCTGTGCCATGAAAAAGTATATCACTACAACCTCCATCCACCATATTCACCATGTACAGTATGCGTGACATTAGGACCAACAGGTTCCTCTTTATTCACCAGACTCTGATGCAGTCGATAACTTGTGGTAAGGGCTCCTGAGTGACGCATCCAGTAAAGGCATTCCGCTTCCAGTGCAGGATGCACCCTATAGCCTGGAGATCGCAGGTTCGAATCCCCGGTTCACCATGCACCAGCGATCCCTGTAGCTGATAGGGGGCCTGCAGGTCTGCAATGGGGCCATTCAGATCTGTGTTGTCCTCCGGCACTATAGGTCTGATGGCTTCGCTGTGGATCTGCAGTGTGAAAAATGACAGATTGGCAGGAACACATTTCGGAGGATGCGTGTTTCGGCCTCTGTTTCCTGAGTCGCCAGGGGAATGCAGTGGTGAACTGGGATAAAAATAATAATTGGGCATTCCAAATGGGAGAGAAAACCGGGGTAAAAACCATTGGCGACGAACAAATTTAAAATGAATAAATAAATAAAAAATAACTTGTGGTAAAGAATTTGTTTTATAATAATTGGATAATCGGCTCTCTATGTAAATATCATAAGTACTGGTACTGTACCTCCACAGTATCACTGTCGCCACCACCAGGGGTGTGCATCCACAACTGATACCTGAAGAGATACCTGCTACCTGTATGTGGCTGAGCCTCAAAACGATTAACAGAGTTCATCAAATTACACTGCAACTGGATAATCATATTACACTGCAACTGGATAATCATATTACACTGCAACTGGATAATCATATTACATTGCAACTGGATAATCATATTACACTGCAACTGGATAATCATATTACACTGCAAATGGCTAATCATATTACACTGCAACTGGATAATCATATTACACTGCAACTGGATAATCATATTACACTGCAACTGCATAATCATATTACATTGCAACTGGATAATCATATTACATTGCAACTGGATAATCATATTACACTGCAACTGGATAATCATATTACACTGCAACTGGATAATCATATTACATTGCAACTGGATAATCATATTACACTGCAACTGGATAATCATATTACACTGCAACTGGATAATCATATTACACTGCAACTTTCCTGTCTAACTTCTTAAGCTTATACTGTAGTTTCAAAAAACACATGTCACTTCCTTTTCTGGGTCATAATGTTACTGTGTTCTGTAATACAGAGCATGGACCGTAGTGCCTGTTGATGCAATAATAATTTCCGCAGGAACTAAAGTATGTTGGTGCTGGCAGGCGTTCTAGTAATTTCAGTTAAGAATGGTATTGCGTGTATATACTTTTTAGTTTACTGTAAATGCAGGATCAACATCAAAAGCAATCTTACTTTCGCGAAAATCAATACTGGTCACCTGGATCTGAGAAATGCTTCTCGTCCATTTCCACCACTTTAAGTAGATCGAATACAGTGATCGTGGAGCCAGGATAGGCCTTTGCCAGTTCCCTTGCCAACCCTCCCGTGCAGCCTAAACAGAGAATGAAGAGGCACCTGTATTAATAATGTTATTAGGTAAGGCGTGGTATAAACTGTATCTTGGTATCACTGCAGGCACTTCACTATGTTGTATCCAATTTCATTATATCTGATAACCAAATAATTGAAACTAGGATTTCTGTACCGTGCATTGACTGTTTTAACATTACATGCCATGTGACCTTTAATCCTGTTATACTTTATATGGACATTTATTATGTAACCTCCATTTCCTGCCGGCGTAGTGAATTACACCATTCTTGCTTTGCTGGTAGTTTTTCTTGTTTATTTTAAACCGCTTGGTTTGAGATACTACATCAAGTGCATTGCTTTTTCCTGAACAGTATGCCTCCTGTATGAACCTGTCATGCTTAATCAGTACCCATAAGCACAAAGCCAGCGTGACAGAATGGGATTTTTACATCAGTGAATCTTAGAAGATTTTCATTTCTGATACGTTATGTTCCCTTGAAGCATAGAGCAGAGCTCCACAAATAACATACTGTGCCTTCCTGCTTAACTGAAGTAGCGTGTGGAGGTGAATGGCATTTATTATAATGGAAGACAGGGCTGTTCTGCAGCGTGGGTTTTAAATCTTAATTGACACACCTTTAAACAATGACATGCAACGTATCATAAAAAATAAAAAAAAAACGAACAAGGGCCACACTTGAACCACTAACCAAACATAAAATGTGCATATGTGAAAGGGGAAAGGTCAAAAGCAGTCACAACATCATGTACATCAACGACCCACGTTCCATGCATCAGCTGCATGAACTTCAACATTTGTTCCTCAGGCCTGAAATAAAAACTGATTTTGTTTGCTGCTTGATGTTCATAAAAGGACAATAATATTGGGGGAATACTTTACAAAAATCCAATGACATTTCTTTTTTTTCCCCCGTTTTATTTTGAATTTTGTTGCAGTTACCAAAAAAAAAGTTTAAGTTACGAAGAGCTTTTTCAAAAAGCCTAACAGAAAATTAACAATTGTCTACAGTACTGTATGTATTTCTTTACCAAAGAAATTGTGAAAGTGAAAACACTATTCTAGTGCGTAGTGGTGAACCTTTAAGCATCGGTAACGCCAATGGGTACAACACTTAATGCTCGTTTACCAGCCGCACCGTTAGTTATTGGTAGAACCCACCTATAAAGCATTTCAAAGATCTGGTCTGAGGACATGTTAAATGCTTTTTCATTCAGATTTTTTCCTTCCCTGTAAAACATAATGGAGGCTTTAAAATAAATCCATATATAAAACCAGGTGTGCAGTAATGATGTGCACACAAAAGAATATTGTGGCTGACATCGTGGTTTTCTATTTTACGGATCTAAACAGAGGCAGCTGATCTTAAGAAGCCTGCTCTCTCTGTCATGGACTTCTTTTCACTATTGTATTTAGTGTCATATGGAATTCAATAAATCACACTTAGGGTTATAACAATCTGCTATGGTTTAGACCCCAAATAGCACTAATCTTGGTAACATGAGATAGTGTGAATCAGGGTCTGTGGAACCAGCTGATGGTGGTCTGTTTGAATCCTGTTTACTTCTAAATCAGGGATAAAAATGTTTTTAGTTTTAGTTTTACCAAAGGCTTTAATATATATATATATATATATATATATATATATATATAGTAGAGGAGGCGTATCTGGTCCGCAACGGAATAAATGAAGAGAGCACAGGTTGCAGTTCAAAGCAGTTAAAGCTGCTGTTTTTATTGAAACTGGAACAGCAGGCAAAAGGACACTCTTTTAGCAAAAGGATAATTAGCTCAGTTAGGCAGCAACAACATCACAACAACAACACAATCCCGTGTTGCACGCAGGCAGCTCCTAAATAGGGATTCCCCTCGAGCCCTATTGGCTCACACACGCAAGGGCACATTTACATACAGACGTGCTCAAATTTGTTGGTACCCCTCCACAAAAAACGAAGAATGCACAGTTTTCTCTGAAATAACTTGAAACTGACAAAAGTAATTGGCATCCACCATTGTTTATTCCATATTTAATAGAAATCAGACTTTGCTTTTGATTTTTTATTCAACATAATATTGTAAATAATAAAACTATATGATGGGACCGCTAACCTAATATTTTGTTGCACAACCTTTAGAGGCAATCACTGCAATCAAACGTTTTCTGTAGCTCTCAATGAGACTTCTGCACCTGTTAACAGGTAGTTTGGCCCACTCTTCCTGAGCAAACTGCTCCAGCTGTCTCAGGTTTGATGGGTTCCTTCTCCAGACTGCAAGTTTCAGCTCTTTCCATAGATGTTCGATAGGATTCAGATCAGGACTCATAGAAGGCCACTTCAGAATAGTCCAATGTTTTGTTCTTATCCATTCTTGGGTGCTTTTAGCTGTGTGTTTTGGGTCATTATCCTGTTGGAGGACCCATGACCTGCGACTGAGACAGAGCTTTCTGACACTGGGCAGTACGTTTCGCTCCAGAATGCCTTGATAGCCTTGAGATTTCATTGTGCCCTGCACAGATTCAGGGCACCCTGTGCCAGGCGCAGCAAAGCAGCCCCAAAACATAACCGAGCCTCCTCCATGTTTCACTGTAGGTATGGTGTTCTTTTCTTTGAAAGCTTCATTTTTTCGTCTGTGAACATAGAGCTGATGTGACTTGCCAAAAAGCTCCAGTTTTGACTCATCTGTCCAAAGGACATTCTCCCAGAAGGATTGTGGCTTGTCAATATGCATTTTAGCAAATTCCAGTCTGGCTTTTTTATGTTTTTCTTTCAAAAGTGGAGTCCTCCTGGGTCTTCTTCCATGGAGCCCACTTTCGCTCAAAAAGCGACGGATGGTGCGATCAGAAACTGACGTACCTTCACCTTGGAGTTCAGCTTGTATCTCTTTGGCAGTTATCCTTGGTTCTTTTTCTACCATTCTTCTGTTCAATCTGGGGTCGATTTTCCTCTTGCGGCTGCGCCCAGGGAGGTGGCTACAGTTCCATGGACCTTAAACTTCTTAATAATATTTGCAACTGTTGTCACAGGAACATCAAGCTGCTTGGAGATGGTCTTGTAGCCTTTACCTTTACCATGCTTGTCTATTATTTTCTTTCTGATCTCCTCAGACAACTCTCTCCTTTGCTTTCTCTGGTCCATGTTCAGTGTGGTGCACACAATGATACCAAACAGCACAGTGACTACTTTTCTCCATTTAAATAGGCTGAATGACTGATTACATGATTGGAGACATGTGTGATACTAATTAAAGAAACTAATTAGTTTGAAATATCACTATAATCCAGTTATTTATTATCTTTTCTAAGGGGTACCAACAAATGTGTCCAGGCCATTTTAGAATATCTTTTGTAGAATAAGCAATAATTCATCTCTTTTCACAGCTTCTTTGCTTTATTCTATGACATACCAAAGGCATGCAAGTATACATGATAAAATAGCTTTTAATTTGGTGATGCTGGACTGTCTCTCTCTGGGCTCTGGTGATGCTGGACTCTCTCTCTGGGCTCTGGCGATGCTGGACTCTCTCTCTGGGCTCTGTCGATGCTGGCCTTTCTCTTGTAATGGAAATCATAGAAATGGACTCAAGACTACCTCGGCGTGGTCTCGAGTCCGGTTATCGAGTACGGTATTAAATGCTGCGTAGTGTAGACACAAACTGTATTTAGCACTTCTAAGACGGTTTAAAAGCGGTTTAGGCATAGTGTGGACAGGGCCTAAGGTAGGCCTAAGGGTCTGTGAAACCAGCCGTAAAACATGTCAATATTATGTGGAAAACAACAGGATGGTATGTATGTTTATTTTACTTAAAAGTACAAGAAAATCACTTCTGGTCGGACACCGACATCCGATTTATAATCCAGTGTGCAGCTGTAGTCAGGGATTACAAACAACACATTTGATTCTGTTCCCCTCCCACACTGGCAAATGGGGGAAAGAAACTAGACTGCAATTTGCAGTTTAGCACACATTTTTCACTGTATTTCCCCTTTCATACCGTTTAACTGTAAACATATACATACAGTATATAACATTTCAAATATACATGTTAAACTATTATTTTTGGGTGGTGCACATATGTCTGCTTCATGTGGACATATGTTGATAACAAGTTAGTTAGTTAGTTAGTTAGTTAGTTAGTTAATTCCACTAACTAATTTATGATAATAAATAAAAATAACTATATATAATTTCATTCATACTTGTGGTTGTTCATTTCTCTTAACTAACATTTTGTGTTCAAAGCAAAGCAAACCATTTTATTTAATCTCACAAATCCTGATTAATTTAATTACCGTTTGACTGGCGTAGGACTGCCGGTGGTAGCTGCTGGCTTGTTGTCTTCAGATGGTTCATCAACAGTTTAGACAAATTAGGGCGACCAAAACAAATAGCTAATTTTTTTTATTATTTTTTCCTTTTCCCTACCGCTGTCAGGCCATACTTCACGTCTCTCACTCAGCGTTGTGTCACGTTGTGCGTCCGTTTGGACTATAAAGTGTAAAAGCTGTGCGCATTGTCCAATCAGAAGAGTTCAAGGTTGAACCTCTCACGAATGACAGTAAATTGCCCAATCACAAACAGAAATTTGAAACGCACGCTTTGGCAGAAGCAAACATGTCATTGGTCAGTTGTGAGTGGCGGTTCATGTGTATACTAATTGAAAGCGGTACTGATTGAAGCGTATTGAGGCCACCAAAAAAGAATTTCCTGGGCAGAAATCTGGGGGGGCACGTGAATTGAAAGCGGTACTGATTGAAGCGTAACCCCCTCCACCCCACGCGTCGCCACTGTAAATGAGTAACAATAAAATAAACAGAAATGTGTTTTTAAAAATGCATAACAGTAGACAGTACTTTTCATTGGAAATGATGTTGTTCTCTGATTTATTGACTTTCATAGATTTCTTAATAACTTAATTCTCCAAATTTGTAACTGCCATTTGCTAAGACGAACAAGTTCAATAACCCTTACAAGTCGTAGTCAATGTTTTTAACCAGCAATATTTATAACAATACATTGGTAAATTACAGTTTTGCAAATAGAGGGTTTTCAGGTCTGGGGAGGGGGATGGAAGTTAACATGAGGCTCAGGATGAGGGATGGGAGATGATAGAAAATCAACCATGACAAAAAAAGTCTAGATCTTGATATTGTGTCTTTTTTCCTTGTTATTCCTGTTATATTTTTTAATAATTCTGAATGGAATCTTTTTGTGTTCTGTTACCTTCTTTTATAATATTGTTTTTGTCTCTCTCTTTTTATTCTGTGTGCAGTGCCTTGAACCTTGTGGTATGAAAGTTGCTCTATAAATAAAGATTATTATATGATTATTAACTGGAACAGGTTATATGCTGGTTTGATTTTAGCCATAGGAACTGAGCAAGCCAGATGGGCTGCATAGCCTAATGTTTATATTATTATGATGCCCCAGATTAAATGTATGTTCCTTTAAATAAATGTGCTACTTAAAATAAATAATGAATACATTTAAAAAATATCTAGCAACCTTATCACGGTGTGATTATAGGTGTAAATTAAACGTCTGTAAATTGTATTTTAGCTGTGGATATATGTCTTCAATGAGTAGTAGCAATCTGTGCCTCCCTCCCAGAGTTATGTTCCTATAGCCAGTTTTCAGTGAGCATTTGTCAGTAGATTAATTATGTTATGAATGATGTCATTGCTGGTGTCATATGTGATGTCATACCTATGCTGCAGGGCTCCCGAGTGGCGCATCCAGTAAAGGCGCGCTGCGCGGAGTGCAGGATGTGCCCTATAGCCTGGAGATCGCAGGTTCGAATCCAGGCTATGTCACAGCCGACCGTGACCGGGAGTTCCTAGGGGGCGGCGCACAATTGGCTGAGCGCTGCCCGTGTAGGGAGGGCTTAGGTCGGCAGGGGAATCCACGGCTCACCGCGCATCAGCGACCCCTGTGGCCGATAGGGCGCCTGTGGTTCTGCAGTGGAGCCGCTAGATCTGTGTTGTCCTCTGGCACTATAGGTCTGGTGGCATTGCTGTGGATCTGCAGTGCGAAAAATGACGGCTTGGCAGGATCACGTTTCGGAGGACGCATATTCCAGCCTCCGTTTCCCGAGTCGGCAAGGGGGTTGCGAGCGGTGAGCCGAGGATACAGATAATAATTGGGCTTGCTAAACTGGGGAGAAAACCGAGGTAAAAAATTGGCGACGACTAAATTTATAAAAAAAAAAAAATACCTATGCTGCATCATGGTGCAGCACAGTTAAGGTTGTGTATCAGACTTAACTAGTGATATACTCACTTTTGAGGTTTTTGTTTGAACAACCTTAACGTTACTTTAATATATATATATTTTTCTTTTTATCTCACAGGCATTTCAACATGGACCGAAGAAAATAAAACAGAATATAAGAAAGAGTTTCCAGTTTCCGAGTGCCTGAGTTGTGGGAGTATATTTAAGGACTTTCCTCCAGGGTATGTTGGAGATGGGAGACGAGGAGTTGTCACAGGCTTTTACAGCGAGGGCTCCTTTCCCGGATATTGCTCACAGGACTGTGGCATGCAGAACATACTCATGGCAAGGTCCTGTCTTGTTTGTCCAAGGTTAATATTGAACACATATAGGAAGACATATATGCTCTATGAAAAACTGTCATTGCCCGTGACCTCTGACCTCTCCTAAAGGTCAAATGTACAACTGGCTCATTACTCCATAGAGAGTGCAGATACGGTCATAGTTACTATGGAAAAACTTCAAACTTCAGAGCTGTATAACCTTATTATTATTATTTGTTTATTTAGCAGACGCCTTTATCCAAGGCGACTTACAGAGACTAGGGTGTGTGAACTGTGCATCAGCTGCAGAGTCACTTACAATTACGTCTCACCCGAAAGACGGAGCACAAGGAGGTTAAGTGACTTGCTCAGGGTCACACAATGAGTCAGTGGCTGAGCTGGGATTTGAACCAGGGACCTCCTGGTTACAAGCCCTTTTTCTTTAACCACTGGACCACACAGCCTCCTTATGGGAAGTAACGTCCACGATTGAAGCTGATTGGTCACGTGGATGGCGACCGATAGATACACTTAAACATCACGATAGAGACTAGGAAGCCGTAAAGTTGCTTGCAACTCTAGTTAATATTGAAGACATAGAAAACCATATATAATCAATCCAAAATAGCCCTGACTTTGACCTTTGACCTCTCCTGAAAGGTCAGGCTATTGTTTATAGCTTAGACAAATGGTTTTTTTTAGAAATGTCCATTCTAGTTTAATTTGTATTTTTATTTTGTGCTTTGATTTATTTTCATTATTAGTAAATAAAGGTTTTTGTTCAATTTTACTCGTGTCTCTTTGCCTCATCTGTCAGTTCGTCTCATTCCAATCCTTATTGAGCCTGAAAGCGCCTACAGAGCACTATTTAATAAAGTTCTATGTGAACAATTTGGCCTGTTTTATAGTTGTTGAGACAGAAAAGCAGGACTCCAACCAGAAAAGTGTTTGGATTTAGTATGTAGATTATCCACTGTTAGATTTTGTCTGGATACCCCAGACATACAATTAAGATTAATATCTTATGAACAAGTTCAATCCAGAAGTTTATCAATCAGAAAACATAAGGATGCCTTTAAATGCCATAATTTATTATAAGTTTAAACCATAACTAGATTCAGGTATGTCACAAACAGTAGCTCTGTCCTTTATATCCTAGAGCCCATTCATTGTTGTATGACAGTTTTTGCATCAGAAAACAACAAAAAGCCTGTTCAGTTAGGTACCTGTTATTCCTTCTAAATCCAAACCATCTCCTCAACTCGTTCTGTTCATTTTTTTTAGATTTTGTGCTGGAGGCAGATGTTCCAGATTAGGGTTGGGTTCTCTTCAATTCAGCTGTAGCTGTGGCAATAACTTCCACTGTAGTGCAACTACCCCGAACCCAACCAAAACCTGTCCAAACTTTTCGGCCTCCTCTTGGACAACAGGAGACAAGATTTTAATGACTCGTGGGGACCCTTTTGTTCTTAGGTGACCTTTCAATAAATAAACCAAATAAATTCCTGAACTTCCCAATTGCTCCTGTAACTACATATAATAAAGACATTTTAAATAAAGACAAGTTACACTGTTTTATTGTGAGTTTTCACATGTGGACTTGAATTGATATAGAACATTTTTAACAGTAAATATATTCAATAATTTTCCTTCATAATTAATATTATTTACATACATAAAGCAAATGGAGGGGGGGCGTGTGCAGGGGGAATATGCCTTATCTATATACAATGTCTTGGCAGGTAGGAACACAACTGCATTGCAACTGTACTTTCAGTTTATATTGTATATTCTAATGGAAAAATAAATTGAAAAGGCAGTTTTGATCAAAATACATACAAATTTGTATTATAACAAAATGAAAAGTACTGGTTGCACTACAGCTACAGTTGAATTGAAGAGAACCCAACCCACATAGAACTGAGCTTTCTCAATACTACACAATGGAGATATAAAGCGGAATGCCAGTGTTGCAGCCCAGCCCTCTCTCCTGAGCTGGCTCAACAATGCCCTATTGCCCTATTCTGCCTATTATTATTAGGAGGACAATCCTCAGATAAGAAGTTATTTCCCTACTTCAGATGTGTCCAGAACTCTCTAGGACTGTCACCTCATGACAGAAATTGCTCAAGCATTCTTAGTCAGTTCCTCCTTCAACAGCCTTCTTGTTCTGCTTAGAAATGGTTGTCTCTTTAAGTTATAGTGAAGCTCAGTGTCATCTCATTTTGTTAGAATTACATATATACACATTAAAATAATTCATAAATTCTCATACCAATAGTCATGTTTTATCCTATGCCCTTCCATTCATTTGAGAAATAAGTGGCCCAAGGATATTTATCCTTTCCCAGATACTGCTCACAGGACTGTGGAATGCAGCACATGGATCTGTGAAAACAGATCCCGGTATTACACCTGCACTGCCACTCTGGATCTGTATTCACAGTGGACATCTACAGCCTGTAAATAAGAATTGTAAATATGTATTTCATAAAGTTAAATAAACATGACACTTGTTGAGGGGGTGCCCCTCTGATACAGGGAAAAAAAGTCGCAGAGCATGATTATACACAAGGCTAATTATTCAACTTTGATAAATCAATTGGCATATTAACTTCAAAGACTGAACAAGAAGCTGGGATGCGAATAAGAAAACTGAGAGAATAGACTAGAATTAGAAGCCAACTTCAGCTTTCTATCTTTATTGTGTATACCTAGATGGTAATCCAACATGTAAATGAAATGAGAAGAACATGTAATTCTTCCTTTTATTTGATAAGATTAGGGAGATCTAGGTTGTGTGAATCAGTTGGTATTGTTGCAATGGGCACAAACACAGATAATTGAATGGCAAAGTAGCAGAGGACGATCTATAGAGAAATCTTTTAGAAGTACGCTTTAATTAAAACAAATTTTCTACAGTATTTTACATTAATTTGCATAACAAGAACCAAAAAAGATTAGCCATTTACGTGATTTCGAACAATCAATGGTCTACTTTTTTTAATCATTACCCCCCGTAGATGTACACACGATAGAAGCAAACTGTACGAACGCATGATTCAAAGTTTTGTTAAAGTCCATATCTCACCTAGAAAATCATTTTTTGGCTTTCGGGCCGTACCTAGGTTACTTTTTTAAAGGGCAAGAAATTACATCTCACTGCTCTGAGAGGCATAAAAAGATCAATAATTCCGGAAAACACTGATCGCACACTGAAGATGCACGAAGTTGGCGTGACGTCACTAGAGGAAAACATGCTGCGAATAGATACCGGTATACAATAGCTTCAGAGTGCGAAAGCAATCATTCTGATTTCTCCGACAAATTGAACAATCTTTATGACAGCAAGAGTAAGGGTTCAAATGGAATAAATTGAACAGTCTTTCTGACAGTGAGAGTGAGGGTTCAAATGGAATAAATTGAACAGTCTTTCTGACAGCGAGAGTGAGGGTTCAAATGGAATAAATTGAACAGTCTTTATGACAGTGAGGACAGCGAGCGTGAGGCTTCAATGGAATAAATTGAACAGTCTTTCTGACAGCGAGTGTGAGGGTTCAAATGGAATAAATTGAACAGTCTTTCTGACAGCGAGAGTGAGGGTTATTATTATTATTATTATTATTTATTTCTTAGCAGACGCCCTGATCCAGGGTGACTTACAGTCGTAAACAAATACATTTCAAGAATCACAGTACAAGTAATAATACAATTAAGAGCAAGATAAATACAATGAGTTTGGTTCTAGCAAGTCCAAGTATGACAAAATACGATTCAATAATGGAGCAGATAACAGTGTCAGTGATAGTTGCATCAGGATATAATTAAATACAAAATACTACAGATTAAATAACACTTGACAGATTACAGTACTCTAAAGTACAGGATTAAATGCAGTAAAATAGGGGGCAGATAAGAGCAAGTAAAGCGCATTTAAGGAAAAGTGATAAGTGTCCAGGGGGAAAAACAGAGGAGTTCTACAGGTGCTGTCTGGAGAGGTGAGTCTTGAGGAGGCGCCGGAAGGTGGTCAGGGACTGGGCAGTCCTGACATCTGTAGGAAGGTCATTCCACCACTGCGGGGTGAGGGTGGAGAAGGAGCGGGCTCTGGAGGCAGGGGACCGTAAAGGAGGTAGAGTCAGTCTTCTAGTGCAGGAGGAGCGGAGAGGTCGAGTGGGGGTGTAGGGAGAGATGAGGGTCTGGAGGTAGCTGGGTGCAGTCTGTAGGCTAGTACAAGAGTCTTGAACTGGATGCGAGCGGTGACCGGGAGCCAGTGGAGTGAGCAGAGCAGTGGAGTTGCGTGGGAGAAGCGAGGCAGAGAGAACAACAGGCGAGCAGCAGACTTCTGGATGAGCTGGAGCGGACGGGTGGCAGACGCAGGGAGGCCAGCCAGGAGGGAGTTGCAGTAGTCTAGGCGGGAGAGTACCAGGGCCTGGACCAGGAACTGGGTTGCATAGTTGGTGAGGAAGGGTCGGATTCTTCGGATGTTGCTCAGGAAGAATCGGCAAGTGTGTGCCAGAGTGGAGATGTGCTGGGAATAAGAAAGGCAGGGGTCCAGGGTGACTCCGAGGTTCTTAGCTGAGGAGGAGGGAGAGAGTGTGGTAGAATCCAGAGGAACAGATGGAGTGAGCAGAGTGGAAGCCAGATTGGAGAGGGTCGAGCAGAGAGTGGTTGGACAGGAAAGCAGAGAGCTGGCGGTGTACAGCCCGCTCGAGGGTTTTGGAGAGGAAGGGTAGGAGGGAAACAGGACGGTAGCTCTGGAGGGAGGTGGGGTCGAGGGTAGGTTTTTTGAGGAGGGGAGTGATAGAGGCTTGTTTGAAGGCAGAGGGGAAGAGACCAGAAAGGAGAGAGGTGTTGAGAAGGGAGGAGATGAAGGGAAGTAGAGCAGGAGCAGCAGCTTGAAAGAGATGAGTGGGGAGAGGGTCCAGGGCACACGTGGTGGGTTTGTGACCCTGGAGCAGGGAGGAGAGGTCAGAGTCTGAGAGGGGAGAGAAGGTGGAGAAGGAGGGTGAGTTAGTAGGGGATGCAGTGGGTGTAGGGGTTGGAGCAGGAGGGGGTGCAGGGGAGGGAGGGGTGTTAAAGAGTTTGCGGATATCTGAGATTTTAGAAGAGAAGAAAGAGGCAAAGTCATCAGAGGAGATAGAGGACGGAGGAGGAGGAGGTGAGGGTTTAGGAGGGAGGATAAGGTAGAGAATAGTTTACGTGGGTTGTTAGTGGAGGCTTGGATTACAGATTGGAAATAAGTACATTTAGCAGAGGAGAGAGTAGAGGAGAAGGAGGAGAGTAGAGTGCGGTAGAGGTCTAGGGCAGCAGAGAGTTTGGTTCTCTTCCATTTCTTTTCAGCAGATCGCAGTGTGATTCTTGCTGAGCGGAGCGCAGAGGAGAGTCAGGGTTGGGGAGGGGAGGGGCGAGCAGGTCTGGAGGTGAGGGGACAGAGGGAGTCGAGGGAGGAGGTGAGGGAGGAGAAGAGGGTGGAGGTAGCAGAGTCTAAATAGAGTTGTGAGAAAGAGTCGATAGGAGGGAGGTGAGAGAGAGCAGTGGAGGCAAGGACAGAGGGTGAAAGAGAGCGGAGGTTACTGCGAGAGGTGACAGTGGGGGTAGGAGGAGCAGGGAGAGAGGGGAGAGACAGAGAAAAAGAGATGAAATAGTGATCAAAGAGGTCCAGGGGGGTGACAGAGAGGGTGTAGGGGCAGCATGCCCTGGAGAAGGTGAGGTCCAGTTGACGGTCAGCTTTGTGGGTAGGGGGGATGGAGAGAGACAGAAGTCAAAGTAGTGAAGGAGAGGGAGGAATCCGGCAGAGTGGCTGGGGTTGGAGAGATGGATATTGAAGTCACCTAACAGGACAGTTGGGGTAGACAGAGAGGGGAGGGAGGAGAGAAGATAGTCGAGTTCATCGAGAAAGTGAGCAAGAGGTCCAGGGGGACGGTACAGTACAATTAGCAGGAGTTGACAGGGAGAGGTTAGTTGGACGGCATGAAATTCAAAGGTATTAACAGAGAGTGAGGAGAGGTCGGAGGGGACAGAAAAGAGTAAGGAGGGAGAGAGGAGAAGACCAGTCCCACCTCCCCGTCCAGTGAGACGCGGGGTATGGGACAGGACATAGAGAGAGGACAGGACAGCAGGAGTTACAGTGTTATCAAGGGACAGCCAGGTTTCAGTGAGAGCAAGGAAATCGAGAGAGAGGTGAGAGGCAAAGACCGAGATGAAATCAGCTGTGTTAGCAGAAGAGTGACAGTTCCAGAGGGCACCAGAAAGTGTGCAGGAGGGGGGGAGAGGCAGAGGGATGAGGTTAGAGGGGTTGGAGGAGCAGCGGTGGAGAGAGGGCAGAGGACGAGGGCGAGAGGACAGAACAGGGATGTGAGAGACAATCATAGCAGGACAGGCAAGACAAATAGGTACAGCGGGAGCGGTGGGGTGGAGGGTATAGACCTGATTAGTAGATGGCATCTTCCAGAGCGCTGTTAGGTTTGGATCTATTCCAACAGCGTCTCGGCGCAGGCCTCCCCTCGCTGGACTCCCACAGCTAGACTCCCGGCTCTTTTGTTGAGGCTCTTTGGTTTGCTGGCGCTTCGTGCTGGCGTGGAAATAGCCTGCCTGATTAATATAACAGCTATCTTGCCTCAGGCGCTGGTTACCTGTAGACTCCCACAGCTAGACTCCTGGCTCTTTTGTTGAGGCTCTTCGGTTTGCTGGCGCCTCGTGCTGGCGTGGAAATAGCCTGCCTGATTAATTTAACAGCTATCTGCCTCAGACCTGGGTTACCTGTAGACTGGTTCAAATGGAATAAATTGAACAGTCTTTCTGACAGCGAGAGTGAGGGTTCAAATGTAATAAATTGAACAGTCTTTCTGACAGCGAGAGTGAGAGCTAAAATGGAATAAATTGAACAGTCTTTCTGACAGCGAGAGTGAGGGTTCAAATGGAATAAATTGTGGGGAAGAAGAAGTGGCTGGAAGCCCGATTCCTTACCAATGTGAACCTCCAGCAATGGAAAATAGTGATCCTGGAATCAGGAATGCTAGGGATATGCCCCCGTGTCAGCGGGTTGGCAATGCTGATTGGTATGATGATATATTCTGTACAGCTCCCCCGGCAACTGCAGTTAACTTATGTGAATTTGGGTCTGTTGTATCACATTTTGATTTCCAAAATGAAATAACGTCCTTGTTAACTGCACGTAGTGTGAAAAGCTCTTCATTACTTAAAAGTGCTTATTGTAGTGTGTGTGTTTATGAAACCCATGACTATTATTATTATTATTATTATTATTATTATTATTATTATTATTATTATTATTATTATTATTTATAAGAACAATAGTTTGTATAGTGGCATACGTATATGGTCGGCAAATGTCCCGCGTCCCGACGCGTCGGAAGAAAGTCACGATATTTACCTATAGAAAAAAAAATCATTCATTCTGCACAGTAGTTAGTGAAAACCACACACTGTGCTGTTCGTGCGGCGGACACATCTGCTGATCACTAACTTATACAAAGGTAAGAACGCTTCATTATGTCTACTTTTACTGTCATGATGGTCGTGTCGAGTTGAGTTGGGGGGGATACGTCTATTATATGATAAGATATGATAATGTTTTTGCATATGACTCCTCCCATGTGTATGATGTGTATTACAACTGCGGACGGTGATGGGACAACTATCCCCGATGCGAGGAAGAAGGCTACTGCAGCTGCGTCTGGGGGAACCGCCTTCGACCAGGAGGTCTGGGTCGCCGACATCCAGGACCAGTGCATCCTGGGGTTGGATTTCCTTCAACTGGTGAGAGAGAGGCTGGATCTGGTGATAGGGACGGCGCCCTTTGGAGCAGGCCCACCGCTCCTGCTAGAGGAACCAGTCACCCCACCCAGCGCAAACGGCTTCGCGGGAACCCTTTTACATGAAAGCTCTTTCAAGGGCTCCTGCAAAAGGCGTCGGCCAGGTTTGAAACACCGGTGAAAAGCCAGAGCGATGGCTGATGCTATCGCAGCCAATCTTTCCTCCCCATCCAAGGTCCTGGCAGTCACCAGTCCTTTTAAGGGCTACCAACGGCGAGCGCCAAGAGCAAGGCAGTGACCGAGCGTCAGACCCCAGACCCCAGTGAGCGTCAGCCCTTTAAGGACTCCTGCAACAGATGTGGACAGGACGAGAGAGGGAAGACCGGTCCCAGCATCAAACCCCAGACCCCAGCAAGCGGCAGCCCTTTCAAGGGCTCCTGCAACAGATGTGGGTAGAGCGAGAGAGAGAGATGGCCGATCCCAGCATCAACCCCTGGATGCCAGCGTCAGCTCTTTTGAGAGCTCCTGCGAAAGGCGCGCACCTAGGGCAGGAAGCCGCATCAGTGAGGCCATGGAGGGGATGTATCAGCGCAGCAAAGATGGACTCCAGGAACGAGAGAACAATTAACTCTGCGCCTTACTGCAAGAGTTTGAGTACCTCTTTGCGGTCAGGCAGGAAGACGGAGGACGGACGGGAATGGTCAAACATCAAATCGATACTGGACAATCCCAACCCAGTCGGGAACCACCCCGCCAGCTGCCCCTGTTCAGGCACAAGGCAGCTGCAGAGATCATTCAGGAAATGCAGGAAGCTGGAGTGATTGAGCCGTCCAACAGCCCCTGGGCCGCGCACGTGGTACTAGTGAACAAGAAAGACGGAAGCCTGTGGTTCTGTGTTGACTACCACCGATTAAACGCAGTAACCAAGAAGGACTCCTACCCACTCCCCCGCATCGACAAGTCACTGGACCTCATCGCTGGGTCCACCTGGTTCAGCTCCCTAGACCTGCAGAGCGGCTATTGGCAAGTGGAGCTCACCCCTGATGCCAAACCAAAGACTGCATTCTCCACCGGACAGGGCTTCTGGCAATTCAACGTCATGCCGTTCGGACTGTGCAAAGCCATGGCCACGTTCGAGCGGCTGATGAAGAAGATGCTGGATGGCATCCCCAGACAGGCATGTGTGGTGTACCTGGACGACCTGCTGGTACACAGACTGACCTTCTTAGAGGTTCTGCTCCACCTGCGACAGGTCCTGCAGAGGATCCAGGCCGCCAGGCTGCGACTGCACTCAGACAACTGCCACCTGTTCAGGCGCAAGACCACCTTCCTCGGCCACCAGGTCAGCGAAGAGGGCATCACTACCGACCCAGGGAAAATCTCCGCCGTGCAGCAGTGGCACACCCCAGCCAACAAAAGGCAAGTCTGCAGCTTCCTGGGCCTTGCGTCCTATTACAGGAAGTTTGTACAAGGATTTGCCATCATCACCAGATCCCTTCACCTCCTGGACAACCAACGGCCCTTCCAGTGGGCCCCTGAACACGAGGCTGCCTTCTCTCAACTGCGCCATGCCCTAACCAGCACTCCCCTGCTTGCAGCCCCGTCCACGACAGCCATCTTCACCCTGGCTACAGATGCCAGCAACAAGGGTATCGGTGCAGTGCTGTCTCAAGGCACCCCTGAAGGCGGAGAGTGGTGGCCTACTTCAGCCGTGCCCTCAGCAAAGCGGAGCGTAATTATTGCGTGACCCAGAGGGAGCTATTGGTGGTAGTAAAAGCCATCGAACACTAACGCCCCTACCTCTGTGGTCGCCGGTTTGTGCTCCACACTGATCACACCACGCTGCAATGGTTGCTGTGCTTCAGGGAACCCGAGGGACAGGTAGCCTGCTGGCTCGAGACGCTTCAGTCCTACGACCTGGACATCCGACACCGGCCAGGAATGAAGCACGGGATTGCTGACGTCCTGTCCAGGCAACCGTGCAGCGAGGTGGGGTGCGGATACTGCGCCTGCCAGGAAGCCAGGGAAAGAGAGGCATTGGAAAAGGAAGGGGACACAGTGACAGTGAGAGAGGTGCTATAAAAAAGACAAGTTAAGTTAGAAGAAACAATTGGGGCAGTGTTGGCCAGCACCAAGCAAATAAGCACAACTGTAACTTGGCTTGTGTTTCGATCCAGTTTTACATACATACCAACAGTCCCTATATGGTCAGGACAGTCCCGATTTCCTAGCAAATGTCCCGCGTCCCGATGTATAGGAAGAAAGTACCCCCCCCCCCCCCCCAAATGTTGGTGAGTATGCTTAAATGTGCCTGAAAAACACAAGCAAAGTTAGTAGAAACAATTGGGGCAACCTTGACAGTTGTGTCTATTTGCTTGGTGCTGGCCAAGGTTGCCCCAGTTGTTTCTTCTAACTTAGCTTGTGTTTTTGATACAAGTTAGATACAATTGGGGCAACCTTGGCCCCCATCGGTTTTACAGTTGTGCCTATTTGCTTTGTGCTGGGCAAGGTTGTCCCAATGGTTACTTGAAACTTGTTTTGTGTTTTTGATATCTCCACTTTCAATGGCCGGGCACTTTTGATAACTTGGCGTTTTTTTCACATTTCCAGTGTGTTTTTGTTTCAGCAATATATTTCTTCAGCCCTGATGTTGTTTATCTGCTAAACCTTTCCAAACTTCTTAGTTCTTAATCTTATGCTGTAATGTAAAAGAAAAACGACACAAGTATTAATTTAACATTAATAGGGTCCAGTGAATCAGGATGAGGACAAACGCAGGAGAAACAGCGGATTCCAACACAGTTCTTAGACTTGAATGCAGCTCAGTCACCTGCGTCTACTGCTGATTGTTTTTTTGTTTGTTTGTTTTTGTTTTTGTTTGTTTTGGGGTTTTTGTTCCCCTCACGTTTTGAGCCAAGCACTTATAACGGTGTAAAACGAAAATAAGGTGAGCGTATTAGGTGACTTGAACTTCCCCTGTCATTGATACTGGGCACCGCTCACTAATTACGCACAAAAATACAATTACTTTATTTGAGACATTAAAGACGCCGCCCCATCATTTAATTTAAATAAATAAATAACAATCTGGTCTGAATTCATGTTCATATTGTTATCACAAATTAAGAAACCATTGTTCTTTTAATTCAATGTGTTGGCCCTTAATGGTCGTTTCCTTGTTTTCTGAGTTAAAATCATTTGCTCATGCCCGTGGGAGCGCAGTACACGGTGTACCACTTTAACTCGTACCACAGAATAACACCATACCTGTCACTTGCATTATTAGAACATAAGAACATAAGAAAGTTTACAAACGAGAGGAGGCCATTCAGCCCATCTTGCTCGTTTGGTTGTTAGTAACTTATTGATCCCAGAATTTCATCAAGCAGCTTTTTTAAGGATCCCAGGGTGTCAGCTTCAACAACATTACTGGGGAGTTGGTTCCAGACTCCCACAATTCTCTGTGTAAAAAAGTGCCTCCTATTTTCTGTTCTGAATGCCCCTTTATCTAATCTCCATTTGTGACCCCTGGTCCTTGTTTCTTTTTTCAGGTCAAAGAAGTCCCCTGGTTGACATTGTCTATACCTTTTAGGATTTTGACATTGTCTATACCTTTTAGGATTTTGAATGTTTGATCAGATCGCCATAAATTTGTAAATTTGGTAAACCCACCTATTACATTTTATCACTATCCAGCTTTTTACTAGAATACAGTAATGTAATTTAAAAACTGGATTTTAATAATAATTTGAAGCCATTTAACTTTTATTATAAATACTCTAAAATAAAACACCGCGATGACGTCAGGGAAATTGTAGTGCTCAGCAACAAAACGCCTCTTCCGTGCCAAAACTACAACTCCCGACATACCAAGCTGTCGCGATCCAACCAGATTTGAGTGTAGTCCCAGTGGGCGGCGGTGTTGTGGGGGGTAAGTACTAACGTGCAGTATGGCGGACGATGGAGAAGGTAAGAGTGAAGCAGCGGATAGCAGCGGCCGACCGGTGACTTCAGAGGAGCCAGATCAGGGGTTTGGTATCGTCGGGATGCTGGTGAATGTCAGCGTTTTACTGGTGGTGGTGGCTGTCTGCTACGGTATATACAGGCGATGGGGAAAGAGGGTCGGCTTGATTGCGGCCCAAGGGAAAGAGGCCTCGACTCTTCCCAAGATGAAGAGGCGAGATTTCAGTCTTGAGCAATTGAGGGAGTACGATGGAGTTCAGAACCCACGAATTTTAATGGCAGTTAATATGAAGGTCTTCGATGTCACCAGCGGCAAGAGGTTTTATGGGCAAGGTAAGCAAGCTGCAGTTATCACGTCACCTCATACGATGAAACCTCTGCTCTGACAGCAGAGCAGCTGTTATTTAAATTTATCTACACGTAGAAATGTAACACGTTTTCTTACTGTACTCGCTGCAAATGTGTTTCGACCAACTGAATTTGATTACTGTCTCATCATTCTGAAGTGAAGATCTAAACCTCTGCGTGACGATAGCTGCACAAATTAGCTGTAAATGTAAGACGTGTGGTAAAGTGTCTGTGTCATTGTCCATTCTTCCACCTACTTACCCGAGTCTAGTAATACATACAGACAGTATAAAAAGGTAGGCAGCATTAGATTATAATTTAATTCTAACAGTAAACGCTTTTTAAATTAACATTTCTTTAACTTGCCGTAGTTTTACAACGTCCTTGTTTATTTTGTAGCGGCGGGAGGGTAAACTGAGGACTGCAGTTGAGACAAAACGGGAAGTGCATCACATTTCGGCATAGTAGTATTTGCAGTTGGTAGCTTATTTTTCATTGAATAATAAAGTGAACGCAGACTGTTATTGCTTTTGATAGCTAGCATAAGCGAACAATACACGCGCTAGCCAGAGAAGGCACTGTCAATGTTTTTCTCCTAGTAGATTATTATATAGATATATTTTAATTCAATTGCTGATCACTTTCCATGCTCAAACACATACAGTGCAATATCTTCCAGCACCCTGCAGGCACTCAAAATAGCACCAGAGCAGTATCCTCATGACACATTAGTTATTTGTGCAGTCTGGGTGAGAAGTGAAGAAAACACCAACCTTGCACCTGTACTCCCTTCTGCCAAAGTCTTTTATAACCCATGACTGAAACTGAGTTTCAACAAGATGCAACTTGTATATATTGCAAGATGCACTTGCATAACAAATGAATGGGTCATAAGACAAAAAGTGCGCTCTCTGTATTTAAGGTGTTTGTTGTGCAATACAGTTTTTTATGATAATAATTAAATGAAAATAATCCGCTACCTCATCATTCCCATTTAATTGCTACATGGTGAGTGAATTTGAGTCCTCTGGTACCTTCTCTGACTCGACTGTAGTAATCTGAGCTAATCATTCAACAAACAGCATTCCATCAGGACAGGCTCACCTTGAATGCATGTGCCTCACTTTAGATATGTCGATGCTGCCTTCTTTAATATGCTGTCAACATAGAACATTTGGTAAAACACAAAAGTACTTTTCATGGTACCTTAAACAAATCATACCTCTGTAATCCTGTACCGGTATTTAATCCCTAATGTTAACTGTTCCTGCCCCCCTGCATCACTACACTATCGTTCTTTCTCTTCACCGGGGATCTGTGAAGTTGGTTTAATCATGGTGGATCTGGAAACAGTTTCTCATTGTTCTGTGTAAATTATGTAAACGGATTGATACAATGAGGTCTTGTTTACAATATGCGATGGAACAAATACACACTGCAGCAGTGCAGATCTCCTGGAGGGAGGATGGGGCGTTTTTATTTTTATTTTTAACCTCATTTGAGGTACAGTAAATTCCATACCATAAAAAGCTTGTAGTGTTCATAATATATACACAGCTGTACACCAACATACACTTGATTGTGTGTTAAGTAACCTTGTTGGTTTCACTTACTGTAACAAATATAATTCAAACCAAAGCTTGCTTTATCATGGTTGAGTACCCGTTGTTGGAGATTTTTGTTAGCAATATGCCTGTACTGAAGGACATAACACCATTCCTGATTGCTGAAAAAGCTATAACAATAGCATTTCTAGTAAACCAGTCACATGACAATTGCATGCAAATAGATGTCATTACTGAGGAACAAGAAAACCTGGGCTTTACAGTCAGACTGCCTGTTGAAAGTATGTTTTTTGGGCATGATTCTAAGAACTTGAGACTTTTTACTTTTTTTAATTTAAGTGTTGGGGCTTTTTGAATTTAGTCCTAATGAAAATGAAGGGACAGTGGCACTGGCTGCAGTCTCTCACAGTGAGAGCATGATGCTGTGCTCCCTTGCAGATCATTAATCTCAGTCCTGACACTTCCTGCCGGTGATGCCATATTGTATGTGGTGTTTCTGTGATTTGAGCTTCATCTCCTTTGAGCTTGTCAGTATTCTTCTGAATAATTATAATTTATTTGATTGAAGTTGTGTTCATTCTGTATTAACTTTAGTGCTTTGAAGGAATTTTGTATCCACTTTCAGTGTACTGAAAGCTGTCGGCAACATACAAGTCTTTCTGATGTTGATTTAGAACTGTGATTGCTTTGGAACGAGTTATTTGTTCTAGAAAGGGTTTGCAGACTGTTCTTTACCAAGTGCTGTACAGGGAATTTATGGCACGACCTTAATTGCTTTTGATTCACAAAAGTGACCAAGCTAAAGTAAACGCAGTGTAATGAATGTACATTTGTAAATGCTGATGGAGACTCAGTGATTCTTGAGCTGGATTTACTGTTGGCTCTGTTTTTAGTGGGGATCTAGATCTAAAAATGCTGCCTCACACAGGGACTTCCATCCATGTCAGAGGTGGCGATGTGAATTGTACATTATTGAGGACTGCTGTACACCTTCAAATGAATCAATCAAAAGCTCTGGAAGCCTCAACAGTGTGTGTTTCTCATGAATTTTGTGGGATTCTGTCTCGGAAGCTGTCTGACATTCTTGAGGATTACTGCCAGGCTCTTGTATCTCTATGCCAAGATTACAATTTCTGGGAAATGAAATCATTACATACATGGGTCAGATCCAGACTGGAGCCAGAATAGAATATGTGAAGCTATGAGCTATAACTCTAGTCTGGCTCCAGACTGGATCTGACCCATGTATGTGATGATTTAAGGTGTAGAGCAATCCTCACTTTTGTACAATTCATATTCACACATTCCTAGCGACATTCCATGCATTACATCTGTATGAATTCATCTTAGACTGAGCATTTCCACATCATTCTTTTGAAAAAAGAATTTAGGTAATATTAGTAGGGCTGTCAAGCGATTAAAAAAAATAAATACAATTAATCGTGACTAATCTCGCGATTTAAAAAAATGTTAATCTCAGTTAATCTTGGTTTTAAATGCATTGGCAGGGTGTCCCACTGAAAGTAGCCCAGTAAGTATTACAACGTACGTTTAAATAAAACATAAATAATCACATGATGGAGCAGACACAGACATGTACAAGAATCCTCGTTATTACAGCAGTGTGGAGTAGTGGTTAGGGCTCTGGACTCTTGACCGGAGGGTCGTGGGTTCAATCCCAGGTGGGGGACACTGCTGCTGTACCCTTGAGCAAGAAACCTTACCTATTAAAACCCAACTGCATAAATGGGTAATTGTATGTAAAAATAATGTGATATCTTGTAACAATTGTAAGACGCCCTGGATAAGGGCATCTGCTAAGAAATAAATAATAGTAATAATAATAATAATATTACAAACTCGACATGATGTAGCTTGATGCACAGGCTTGAAGAGATCCTGAATTTCTTTAAAAAAAAAAAAAAAAAAAAAAAGTGCTCTGTTGAAACTGACAGGTTTAGTTTGTTCTGTTGTTGCTGCTTGAAACAGAGTAACTGCTCGAAAGTTATTTTGGGAAGTGAAGGCGTGTTTACAGCACGCAGGTGGTACAGCAGACTAGATGCATTCTGTGATACTGGAACTAACAGATACAAGTAACAGTCTTTCTATCCAAAGAACTGTCAAAAATAAAAAAAGTTCCCATTTCTAAGTCCTTCACCTTTAGTACTTTGCTCCATAATGCAGTTCCGTGACTAACTTTCTATTCAAATGACAACTGCACTTACTGTGTTGCATGCACTCGAGTATATTAAAGTGGTGCAGCAGGGAATGAATTACAGTGTGCTGAGAGGGGTAAGATAGAGGGCGATTTAACAAAAAAAATGTCCACGTTCATCGCAGAAGTTAATTGCGATTATTTGACAGCCCTAAATATTAGACAAACATTTTGAGTAGAGCCGCCTTCGTGGCACTGAAGTGAAGGTAATAGGAATAATAGACAAAGATAAGAGGAGGTGATGCCTTTATTGGACTAACTAAACAATAATTAATCGCAAGCTTTCAAGACCTCAAAGTTTCAGGTGAAAGTAGGAAAGATAGATTGTTGTTTAGTTATTCCAATAAATGGTATCACATCTTTGTCTATGGCCTGTACTGTTACCATTTCATCTATTAACGAGTGAGGAATAAGAAATTGAATTATTTTATTTAGTTGATTTATACTTAATTAGGAAAAAAGAAGTGTACCTCCTCTCCCCCCCCCCCCCCCCCCCCCCATGTAGTTGATATATAGGCTGAGCTCTAAAACTGCTGGCTCGTCCTGATGTTTCAGGGATCATGTAGGAAACCTGAACTGTAGCATAATCCTAAGACTTTCATTCGTTATCTGGTAGATCATAGAGTTCTTGCAGGTCACAAATAATATCTGCATGCCACGTGCCTATCAGGACTGTACTTTGACTGGGAAGAGCTGATGCTTCACCTTCCCAGTTTAAGTATTTGTATGAAACTCAGGCGTTTGCTTTGAATTCTTCTTGGCATCTTAAATGAATGGCCAGTATTTTGTGATCCTTTTTTCCCTACATAGATGGCATCAACATACAGGTATCTTTTGATTGGGCTGAGGGTGGTTCTTAAGGATCAAAACACAGCAGACTTAATACAACAGTAAGGACAGGGAAAGCTTTCTGAAATTCTACTACAGGGGGTGCAATTTTGAAAAGGGACAAAATGCTAGAACAATCTACCTGTCGCTCAAAACACACACAAAAAAGTAGAATATAACTTGTAGGATTTTGGTTTTATTTAACAGTGAACACAATCAATCAATTAATGATTAACAGGGGTGGATCTAGCCTTGTAGCTTGACTGGTTCACTAAATTCTTCAAGATACCCAAAAGGTTCCCTGTGACCCCACCAAGCCTCAACAAATGTATAACATACTTTAAGGAAATGTTCCTTTCAGTGCAGTTTGGAAAACTTTTGCTAGTAAATTTAAGTAACATACTAAGAGTACAACTATAATAAGCAATACTTGGGAGTTATTCAAATCTAAAAATAGCTTCTGCCTGTTTTTTTCCACTCTTTATAAGCTGAATCCAACTCCTGATGTGCAGGTGTTTTAGTTTGTTGAGTCACACATATGAAATCATTGCCAACTATTAGGGATGTGCTTTTGGTACATTTTTAAATGCTATGCAGGTGTCAGCATTTAAACATTTAAACCATATCTGGAGGCAGTGTGGTTCAGTGGTTAAAGTCCAGGGTTTGTAACCAGATGGTTACCGGTTCAAATTCCACCTCTAACCTTGACTGACTCACTGTGTGAGCCTGAGCAAGTCACTTAACCTCCTTGTGCTCCATCCTGCGGATGAGATGTTAAATCAATGTCCTATTGTAAGTGACTGTGCATATAATGCACAGTTCACAGCCTACCTCTGTCAAGCGCTTGGTGATGGTGTCCATTAAGAAAGGCGCTAATATAAAAAAGAATAAAAGAAAGATATCTGCATACACACACACTCTTTACAATACATTGTGATGTATACTGACAGTCCTGGTTAGTATTTTCTAAGCAAAGAAAATCTAAACAAGCAAATAATGTTTTAACATGTTTGTTTTTTACTGCCATCAGTAACTCCATCCACAGTCATTTCTGAATGTTTTAATTTCATTTCAGAAAGCATTGAACGTCTTTTTGTGGTACGGCAGTTTTTTTGGTATAATTATTTACATACCATGGTTTTCTCGTCCGGTTCCTCAAAATACTTCCAAACGTGGCTTTGCTTCGTTCCTTTGTTTAGAGATGCCGTTTTATTAAATGAATATATAACAAACGTCCGAAAAAACGCTTGTCATTAACTTTCTTACCCCTGTGGACTGGATTCCATACCACGCCTGCTACAGCATGAACACAGATACCAAAATGCATGTAATATTTACAGTAGGTTCCATCAAATTCTGCAAAGACAAATATGTTCATAAAACATCCTAACAAGTACACACTTGACTACAAAGTAGACTCTGAAATAATTGTATAAATTACACAACACAGTTTAACCCAATCAACTGGTGTTTTTTTTTTTTGGTCACTTTGCTGATTTGCTGACGTTAAATGTCGGGTTCTTATATTAAGAAAGCAGTATCACTTATTTGCTAATTTACAAAAATGTAAACGATTAGTCTGTGCTGCTAGAGGTTCCCTTGGCAGTCATTTCTGGGTTTCTTTGTAACCAATAGAAGGTCAGCTTTTTCCACAGCTAGCCAATCTGAAGTGATAGGCGTGGGACGTAAACACTTTTTAAAATGTTTGTGTGTAGGTGCTAGACTTCTGCAATTCAGTTTTCAGGAACTTGCGTGGCTCTCTGAAAATATACCCAGAGTGTCTTTCTAGCAACAGAACGAACATAGAAAAAATAAATAATTAAAAAATAAAAAATAAAACTACTTGTCCGACAGACAAAGTAAACTATATATATATATATATATTATATATATATATATATATATATATATATATATATATATATATATATATATATATATATATATATATATATATATATATATATATATATATATATATAAGTTTCTTTAGTAACTATGGCTTTATAGAAAGACAAGCAGGTTCCAAGGGGCATCTCCCTGCTGCTTTTGTAAAATAATGGATCTGTTGTAAACTCACAACAGAGTGATGTGTTTATTTTATGCACTGGCACTTGAAGACAGCTGGGAAAGGTTGAGCATATACGATGGGCTCTGTTTGAAAATATTCATAAGCCGTTGCCAGGTTTGCATATTTCATGCAACTTTATCAAGAATTACAGCCTCAAGGCTTTTAATGTAATGCATGCAGTACAGTACATTTTATATATACTATCCACTGTATAAAGCAAGAGACTGGAAATGGGGCAAAACAAATATTCAAATGGAGTAAGTAACCTAAACCATTTGTTTTAGTAATTTTGTGCATATTTATGATGTTGGTAAGTGAAAACGATGCAGTTGGTATACCTGTTTACAAGTAGGCCTATCTGTAAACGTTTAAGCCCTAGCAAAAAATAAAACCTTTTTATAAACTTACTTTCTGATCATCCTGTAGATATAAAAAAAATTGTGTGCCCAATTATTTTAAGCCCTAATTTGGAATGTCCAATTGTTTTTTCTCCTCACCGCAGCAATTCCCCACAAAGCTCAGGCGATCCGACGACCAAGCCAGCTTCCTCTTTTACACTCAGGAATTTGAGAGCGGATGTCACCGAGCTACCGGCCGCTGCAGGACAAAGGCCAGCCCTGCAGGTGTCTGCTTTTGAGCTCACTGGGTGCCTGGCCAGCAGGGTTCACTGTGGCACGATGAGGAGAAACGGTCTCTGTCGGTTTTGCCTCCCTGTGACAGGATAGTGTCACGGCCCAAGCAGTTACTGGCAGGAATGAGACTCGGAAACAAGGAAGCTGTAGTTCATGCGCTCACGTGCACGTTCATTAACAAAATAAACAAAACCAACACAGGAACAAATCAAGTGGCATGAGGGCCAAAATAATACAGGCTGGGCATTCGCCTTCACTAAAGTCACAGGACAAACATTCACCCCCAAACTCCTCCAACAAAGAAAGGATATTGCTTCCTTTTATACATGTGGCCACTCTCCAATGAGCATCAATAACCTAACTGGGGAATGGCCACACCTGTGATTGCTGGCAGTGATAGATGTAACCCCATCCCTGCCAAACTTACATCCCCCACCACACACAATTTATAGCAGCACAGCTTCTGCCCTGCCACAAGCCCAATCTCAATCCCAATCCCAATCCTGCTCCTGGGGGACCCCTGTGTCTGCTGGTTTTTATTCCAACTGAGTTGTCAATTACTTCATTGAACCCTTAATTGAACAATTCATTAGCTCAATTAGACCTTTTTTTATTGTTTTCAGCTTTTAAACAGTTGGTGATTTCAAGTTAACTATACAATTTTATAAGTAACTTGATATCTGCAACTTTTTAGGTGTAATTAAGCACATTATTAGTTCAATTAAGGGTTTGATTAAGTAACTGAAGACCAGCAGACACAGGGATCCCACAGGACCAGGATTGGGAACCCTGCTCTAACCCACGGGTGTGACCCTCGCATCGGAATTCCCCAGTGAAGACCGGCGACTCTGCACAGCCAGGGCACGAACCTGCATTGTATGACTCGCCCTGCACACCACACGGCTGCGCTTTTACACTTTGGGACCCCCCAGAATAAAACCTTTTTATGTTTCAGCAGTTTTTAATCCTTCGTGAAACAGATCGAGACAATGTTTATTTTGCAGTAAAGCGTTTTGTGGTTGGCTAACTTTGCTCATAATAATACAGAAGGTACTCTAAGCGTACAGTAGTGCTTTCTATTTTATAAATCCTTGGATACCGCTGAAGAACATGCAAAGAGATGCAGAATTCAACAGAAATAGTGTGTTGTAAAATGTGCAGTGCCTCTGAACCGTGAACAGGTACAAGCCTCACACAGGTGAGGCTGCATGCCTTCATTAAACACACCGTTGCGTCTGTTTTTTTGAAGGTCACCCAAAGTGCTGCATTGCTTTGTTTGCAGTGAATGACACTGGTTCCTATTATATTAGAGAGGAGAGTGTGACCTCCACACACATGGCACCACTCCTGGGAAAGCATGCCTTTTAAAGATGTAGTAACTAACCAAGGTTTAAAATCCATTTTATCAATTGCAGTACCCATTCCCCCTTAATATTTTATTCAAAAACTTAGGTTGTCTTAATTTAGAGCAAGCTGTCTCCACCATGTAGATCTGCAGGTATTAGAGTTCTCCAGTTCTTTCCATGTGCAGCTGACCCTTTACAGTCTACTTACCCACCTTATCCCTATACAGGAAGACGTGCTTCTACCTAAAATTGTCTCATGATGACATTCTGCCAAAGTCTTCTAAAATTACACAAAATTGACTGTTAGATGATAAAGCATATTGCATGCAAGACTAAGCTATATAAGAAATCTATTTGGGTGTAAAGTGAACTGCTTGAAGGGCACAGCAACTTCAAAATTAAACATAGCTCTACAAGCAGTAGTTTCACTGAAGAGTTTCGCAATGGCTTAACCCACAAATATCTGATTTCTTAAGTGCTATCCTGTTGTTGTAATCATTGCGTTCTCATTTTCACATTGCATGTCATGTCATGTCATGTCATGTCCTTTTGCTTTATCAGTTCTCAACCTCATGTGGCTTATCACATTTTTATAATTGGAGGAAAGCTAAGCATTCAAATTCCTCTGACATTGGCATGTACACTTACATTTTGAGGACTGATAAAACCCTGTGTTGTTCCTACTGATGGGTGTAAAGAGATTCATGAAGTTCAAAACTGGACTAAATGCCAGGAATTCTAACAACTATAACTTTGGTTAAAATCCTCCACCAGTAGCTACGCCTAAACAAAGATGGGAAAGAATGTACATTTCTCAGAACAAACACCTTGCTACATAACTCAGTATGTTTATCAAATACAGTAACTACAGGTAGTTTAATTCCAGTATACCAGTTGGGTTTATAAAGTAAAAACAAATGTGTAGACCTTGGGAAAACTCTTGACATTCTAAAACTAAAGCCCCGGTCACAACTGGAACGATAACCAGAAATCGTTTATGGAACGGTCACACCAGAATGAAAAAGGGCTCTGATATATTGTACAGCAAATGCCAATCAACTTTTTAGTATACGCCCACTTTTATTCCAGCAAGATGAGGAACAGTGATGAGGAACATTAAGAAATACTCCTGTTGTATTAGATCAGCAGAGAATACGTAGGAGACGGAGAAGACAAGTGTGGGTACACAGAATACTACAGAGTAGGGAGGAGTTAGGGGAGTTCCACAAGCTCGTTGGTATAGTCAAGTGCTGAAAATTACACCATGGGTATTGCCTCAAGGAAATATGCACGGTCACCTTGGGTACAACCACCAAAGAAGTAAAAGTAAAACATCAAAGAAGAACATGGTATGTATCGTTGATTACACCTTACTGAATATGACGATAGACGATACTCCAGAAATTATGTATATATTTATACTTATTATTATTATTATTTAAAGCAAAAAAAAGCAACTACAATACGCACACCGACATGTCTTTATGGAGCATATAGGATCATACATCGTGCTTGTGCTAAAATTACACGTTAATGGCTGTTTATCAAATAATTTAAAAGACATAATCTAAAAAAAAAAAAAAAAAAGATTCCTTGATGTATACTTGAACCAGTTTTCCGACGTGATGGTCTGCGGTGGAACAGTGGAGGGCAGTCTTCTCTCTAGTAAATCCTTGCAATGCCTGTATTTACTGTTAAATAATATATAAAATAACACCAGGTAGGTGATGTCACGTTTAATACAGCCCTGATTGGCCAGGAACATTTATCGTTACCGTTGTAGCAGGAAAAAATCACTCTGAAAGCGATCGAAACGATAGTATTGTTATCGTTGTGGTGTGACCACCTCCATTCATTTGAACTGGAACGATTTTTAAAAGTCATTATCGTTATCGTTCCAGGTGTGACCGGGGCTTAAAGCACAAAAAAAAATGGTATTTGTGGATTCACTGAAGTGGGTTTACCGAGCGTTCTGCTACATGTTGGTTTGCAATTTGTTTTGCATCTGATGAGTTGTAGCTTTTGTTGTATGTTTTCAATCTAATCAAAGGGGTTGTTAAACATTTTACTTACCGTAAGTGGCCATTGCACTAATAGATTTTTACAATTACGTGCTGCAAATAGTTTCTGATGTGTGTGCTCTTTTAGTAAACTGCTATAGGAAATCAAAGTTGGTATACTGTATCCTGCAATGTACAGACTCAGTAGGGAGTCTGTTTATTTCCTTGCAACTCTACCAGCCTTAGTTATTGCTTAATTATCTTTTATATTGGTGATAAATTATATATTTATTATTTTGAAGTCCTAAAGCGGCATTTAACAAAGTACTTTCTTAATACTGGTTTCAATCACTTTATTCTTCTCATTGAGAAACAGTTCATTCATTGAATCTGGTTTTGCCAGGCTGGTTTTGCTGTTAGATTAAAAAAAAAAAATGAAATAGGAAGCACCTGTCTGAACATGCACAGTGTATGTGCAGTTTAGAAGCTTGTTTTTAAACTGTTACTTTACTGACCCGGAAATTGTACAAACAAGACTTGGTTTGAGTTTTAGGCTATCTTGGGTAAATGTACAGCATTTGTTTTGAAAATGTGTGATATCTGATAACTTCTCAAATAAGAGATTTAGGATGGCATTCAGTGTTGATGTTCTGGTCTTGCCAGGTGTAAATCTGCTTCCTGTTGAAAGGTGGTTCCTGAGTTTGCCCTTTTTTACGTTGTTGAATGTTATTTATAGTCAGTCGACCATGGTCAAGTTACTCCTGCTAAATAAAGGCGTCTATTTTGAGGATAGATATTTTTGGTCATTGCAGTCCAAGTGAAACAGTGAGGTTGCTCAACCTTTCTGTCAGTGACTTTAGTCAAAGTTTTTCATATTAATTTATTTTGCTGAAAACTCCTAAAAAGCAACTGTACATTGATGCTGACATTAGATGGCATGGTCAAACTGCACATGGGTAACAAATGATGTCAAAGTTTTGCATTTTTACAAACACCAGACACCTTGCCATGCAGGAGATACACAACTGTTCTGTTCTCTGCACACCATATCCTGGAGCCTTCTTCCTCCATCACATGTGGTTAATGCATCATTGTCATCATCAGCAACAACAAAAGAAGGAAACACCAGGCCCCAAAATTGGGTGCACATTACCCAGAATTACCCTATATAAATTTTAGTAAAAAAATTCTTCTTTATAATGGGTGCATTAGTAAGCGGGAATGGCTGCCATGTGCTGGGATAACATGCAGTTAAACAGCAGCAGCTTTGTAAGGGCCTCATAACTGGAATTGCTAGTCATTGTGTAAGAAGCTTAACATGTGCCAAATAAAATGTATGAGCTGACTCCCGGGCAGGAGCTCATGCAAATAGGTCTAAGACATACTGTGTACGGTGTGTATATATTAACTATCCAAATAGGAAACTGAGAGCAGTACCAAAGCATCACGGAGTGCATACATAAATCATTGAGAGAGATACTGTTTCTAGGATTGTATAGTAGTTTGCAGCTTAAATATGGGCCCCTTTGCAAGTCACAAGTTAATCTTCATTAATGCTTACAAAGTATTGAAGCAGTGAAGCAGGGCTTGACTGTTCAAGCCTTCACATCTTGAAAAACTTCAAAATTGCTGTGTGGCAACTCATTGCAAGTCTATTGAGTCCGCCCATAACATGTTCACACAGCTCTGCAACATCAGTTATATTGGGTGCCGTTTCTTTTCAGTTCGGTTTGGTTTGTAATATCTTCAAAGGTTATAAAAGTCATAGTTACCTGGGTTAGACCCACACCCAACACACGCACACAATTATTTTGCAATAGATTGTAAAAATAAGTTGCCTGTTTGTGGCACGTACTTTCTCACAGCAATTCATGAAAATTGAGAGAAAATTCAGTATAATACTAAACTGTCTGATGAGGTCAGAATTCTGGGAATGGAAATGTATTGCTTGTTATAACAGTTGTCTCACCATTCCCAGGCAGAGCAAGCTGCTGGACTCCCAGAACAGCAGGTGCATTCCCTTTCGCAGTGCCTGCAGAGATTGCCTGTGCCAGTAGGAGTCTTCACTTAGCCATGCTGTTCTTCGTTTATAGATGGCCCCTATGGAATCTTCGCTGGAAGAGATGGGTCTAGGGGCTTGGCAACCTTCTGCCTTGATAAAGATGCACTACGAGATGAATACGATGACCTCTCTGATTTAAACGCTGTACAGATGGAGAGTGTAAGGGAATGGGAGATGCAGTTTTTGGGTAAGATGCTTCCATCCTGTGTGCACTAATAATTTAAACGTCAATTCGGCTGTTTCGTAGTATTCTCTCTGTTGAATTCAATTACTGGTGTTGTCTAGTAAAGATTAACCGTTTCACTGCCACATTGTTTTAACCTCTGGCCACATCAATGATACAGACCATAAAGTTTCATTGCAGGTGTTGTCTAGTAAAACTCTTTCACTGCCACGTTGTTGAACACATTCATTGAATAGAAGGATTGACCACATACTTGAGCAGTGTGTGATTCATACAATGGAGACATTACATTTGTTTTAAAATAATTTTTTTTTTTTTTAAATTTGAAATCTTATTAACCTGATTAATACATCTTGAGGTACGTTATTATTCTGCAGAAGTGTTTGCGTCCGACAAGATCCTTGTACACAGTAGTTTTTATCAAGATGGAGATAATGATTTGCTATCTGTACTGTGAGAAACAGAAATTGTGTCTGCTATGGAAGCTGGCCAATATGTGACATTGAGCCCTGGCTTGCTGAATCTGATACAAAATGATTGGTAATAATGATAATGTTAGAATTATCAAGCACATAAAAGTAACCAAGGTCACATTTCATCTAGATGCATTGAATTTTGAGAAATTGCAGCTTGTAACAGATAACTAAGGCAGGCTTCTTACATTTCAGAAAAATACGACTACGTTGGCCGGCTTCTGAAACCAGGGGACGAGCCCTCGGAATACACAGATGAGGAGGACATCAAGGATCACGTGAAACACGACTGAACTGTTCAATCAAACCAAAGCCAGGGCCCTTGAGGGCTGAAGACCGTGTGTTCCTCCTGCCACAGGATCACAGGCAGCCCAGGCTCTGTTCTGTAGTGGCAGAGGATTCAAAACATATTGGACAAAGAAAAAAACATGATGTACACGCCTATGGGGGTTTTAATGATTTGGGCTGCCAACAAAATATATATGTAAATTTTCTTTTTTTTTTTTTTTCCTTTTCAGTTGTCCCTGTTATGTCAGGCAAAGGGTTATTGTTTTGTTATGTGGGAATCTGGGAAGGGTTTTTTGTTAGTTTGTTTTCCTCATTACATGTTCGCAACCAATCAGCTATTGCTCATATTTAGTAAGCTTCTAAAGTTTATTGGTGTTGATTTAAAAAAAAAAAAAAAGCTTAGGAGGTTTTTTAAAAAATAAATAAATAGAGAATTCTCTGTTTGCATTAAAAGAGCGCTTAGCAGACCGTTCCATGCCATTGATTCTCTTTGTACTGTTTTGCACTACTATATTTTCAGTTTTTTCACCATGTGATTGTACTGCAGAGTTCGGTGGTCCATTGAACTACGCTGAATCACAAAGCTGAATCTCGGATTGAAAAGGGAAAGTCACTGGGCGGGCTTCATTTTCGAAGGGTATCAAGTTATTTGCCAGTGAAGTTTCTCCAGCTATGTTTACATGCCTCAGTCAGCTGTAAGTCTGTATTCCCCCGAAATGGTCCATATGAATTGTGCCTTATTTCACTTGTTTTCTGCTTGAACTGATTTAAAAGAAGACCCCAGTTATCTTTATCTTGCAGTGGAGAACAGCCACGTCCTGTAGTACCCTCAGACTAAAGGCATACTGTTGTCAGCCTAGTGCTGAGCTGACTGGAAATCCTTTCCCATGTCACGAGCTTGTATATAGACTGCAAAGTATACTCAGTGTTACTGCCATATTCATGTAGTTGATGGAAATCATATACTACAGTGTGTTATAATGGCCAAATGCCCCATGCTTTATTATGATTGTTGTCGTTGTTGTTATTATTATTATTATTATTATTATTATTATTATTATTATTATTATTATTGTTATTATTATTGTTATAATATATATTTTTTGCTGAAGCTATTTTTAAGTGTGGGCAGGGAGGGGTAAAAAACTAAAGTACGATTCATGTCTGTGATGGGTAGGTGAAACTCGGGAGGGAAACTTGCTGATTCTGTAAATATATATAACATTTCTTTAAAGCATGTACAACAAAGTAAGCTATGCTGAATTCAAGCTTGATGTAGAACGTGTGACAGAGCAGACGGACATGTTCATGCATAATAAACAATTTGGTTATTAACTGATTTGTGGTTTTTTAAATCTAAATTAAAACTTAAGTGGAAAAAAATGTGTTCCGTGTTATTTATCTTGCATCTGTTCAAGCATTTCATTTTAGAACTCATGGTGCCTCTTCTACAAATATAAGAAATTAAAGTGTTGCCAGTCTATAAAAAGAAAAAAAACAAGTATTTCTAAATAAGTTTCAACAAAACGTAACAAGCTCAGTTGTGTCAATAATTTGGCCTCTAAAATATTGTAAATAGTCTGGACATTTCCACAGGTAGAAAACATAACAGTAGCACCTAAAACTTTACTTCAGGGTGATGAGTTTTAATACAGTCAAACCTGTCTGCTTTTCTTAAAGGGATGAGATGAAGAATTACTTTTGGGTAATTGCAGCTTCATTTCAATAATATGTTAGGTAAGCAGTGCTTTGTTTAAAAGTGCATATATATTTTATAATTGTCTTCATCACCTGTGAGGCAAACATGTTCTACATGTTTAATAAACATATTTAGGTGGTTTGAAATGCATGTAATCAATACAAATTCATTTTCAGCTTTTTTGTGCAGAATTTATGGCTGACGACTTCTGCATGTTTCCTTGATAGAGTGAAATATGTGCTGGAATAAAAGACTCCATTAAACAGCATCGGGCCAGACATGCAACAGGTGCCTTGCCTGTTGTCATCAGGGTCTGGAAACACAGCTGTTCATATCCATTAACTATACATTGATATCTACTTACCAAAGGCAACTAGCCCTCATGTTATAATATTATTTGTTTTCTGATTAACTGAAAAAGATCCAGTGTTGTTTTAATGTACATAAACATCACTTTTGTTTTCATTTTGTGCTTTTAATAGACCCCATAAACTTAATTGTGGGAATCCCATGTTTTCTCAACAGCTTGCTGCTTTTTTTTTCTTTTTTTTTTTTTTTCTGTGTAGCTTGTGTAGAATATACACCTTTTACACCCAGAAACACCACACAAAGGGAAAATGTACAGGACTATTTAAAAAAAATAATAAATGAGGCATCCACCACGGTCTTTTGTAAAACATTGAAAACCAATAATAAAAAATGAAGAATGAAACAGATAACAACTAATACTAATGTTATTCTTTGACTTTAATATTTAGGTTATGCAGATATTTTAAATTGAACTAAGTCATCTTGTAGCTTAGAACTTTATGTCCTGCCATGACATTTCTTTATCAATAGCATGGAATATTTTCTGATGACGTGTGTATTCAAAATGAAAAAAAAAAAAAAGAAATGCGCACACAAGAATTAAAAGGCTTTCATCAAAATCAAGTTGTAAATTTGCTCACACCAGTAAGTAAAAAGTAGATTTTAAATGCTTGAGTTATCATGCCTTAAAATCCTTGTCTATGTCTTCTGATGCTTCTACTAAAGATAAAAATGAAATGGAATGCCATTAATTTTAGTGTTTGTTAATCACAAAATGTGTACAGCAGCAATTCAGTCTTGCACCCGCTCTGCATTATCAGTGCGCTATTAGGGACTGACCTTAGGGGTTGAGTGTTATCACCATGTCCATCTATTACTCTGCTCCCTTTTTTTTTTGTTAGCCTTGGCCTCGTCACTTCCATTTCAGCACTCGAGAAAACATTTTATAAGTAACTTGAACTCTGCAACTGTTTAGGAGCTCAAAACAATTACAAAGGTCTAATTTAGCAAATTACCATTTCAATGAAGGGTCTGGTTAAGTAAGTGAGAGCTCAGTTGGAATGAAAACGAGCACATGGGGTCCCCATGACGGGTTGAAAGGTAATCTCTCACATAATAAATTGGGCATTTTCCCACTCCCGAGTGGCACATCCAGTAAAGGTGCTTTTATAATATTGCTTTTGTCTCTCTTTTTATTCTGTGTGCAGTGCCTTGAACCTTGTGGTATGAAAGTTGCTCTATAAATAAAGATTATTATATGATTATTAACTGGAACAGGTTCTATGCTGGTTTGATTGTAGCCATAGGAACTGAGCAAGCCAGATGGGCTGCATAGCCTAATGTTTATATTATTATGATGCCCCAGATTAAATGTATGTTCCTTTAAATAAATGTGCTACTTAAAATAAATAATGAATACATTTAAAAAATATCTAGCAACCTTATCACGGTGTGATTATAGGTGTAAATTAAACGTCTGTAAATTGTATTTTAGCTGTGGATATATGTCTTCAATGAGTCGTAGCAATCTGTGCCTCCCTCCCAGAGTTATGTTCCTATAGCCAGTTTTCAGTGAGCATTTGTCAGTAGATTAATTATGTTATGAATGACGTCATTGCTGGTGTCATATGTGATGTCATACCTATGCTGCGGGGCTCCCGAGTGGCGCATCCAGTAAAGGCGCGGAGTGCAGGATGTGCCCTAGAGCCTGGAGATTTCAGGTTCGAATCCAGGCTATGTCACAGCCGACCGTGACCAGGAGTTCCTAGGGGGCGGCGCACAATTGGCTGAGCGCTGCCCGGGTAAGGAGGGCTTAGGCCGGCAGGGGAATCCACGGCTCACTGCGCATCAGCGACCCCTGTGGCCGATAGGGCGCCTGTGGTTCTGCAGTGGAGCCGCCAGATCTGTGTTGTCCTCCGGCACTATAGGTCTGGTGGCATTGCTGTGGATCTGCAGTGCGAAAAATGACAGCTTGGCAGGAGCACGTTTCGGAGAACGCATGTTCCAGCCTCCGTTTCCCGGGTTGGCGGGGGGGTTGCGAGCGGTGAGCCAATACAGATAATAATTGTGCATGCTAAATTGGGGAGAAAAACCGGGGTAAAAAAATTGGCGACGACTAAATTTAAATAAATAAATAATTTTTTTTTTTTTTTTGGGCATTTTCCCAACATGTGGAGAATGTTACCATTTTAGCAATCGCATGTGTTTTGCATTGCATCATGATCAACCACAAATGGAGGAAGCATCTCTATAGCATTTGGTCCATTTGAGCTGGAACAACCAAATTTACAATCCACTGAGCCTTCCAAACCCCAAAGAATGAATGAATGAATGAATGAATGAATGAATGAATGAATGAATGGGCAGTTGACGATTTGTGGTACTAAAAATAGCCAAGAGGTCAGTTTGTGGACATGTGTGGCTGTTTGTAACATGAATACAGCACCATGACCTACACCCACCTAGTGCACATATGAAAATGTACGTTTGAGACAGAGGTGCTTTCACACTCCCAGTGTTACCTGACATACGAATCCCTAGCATGGGATATAAGAGCTGCACAAATGTATGGTCGCTCGCCATGCTCACCATTTCTTTCATTTAAATTGGTATAATCCAAGTGAAAAGAAATCAGTCATACAACAGTGAAAATGGCGTTTTACAATTCATTTTGTTGTTTTTATAGGCATTTTTATAAAATTGGGGGGAAAATTACCACGAGTTACACACACACACACACCAAGTCTAAATGTTGAGTAAATACTGATTACTGGTATATACAATCTTCAATCCAAATATTTTACAATTTGAGCCTTTTAGAGAGCATCTTGGGTTATACATTGGGCTGTTATGTAATGACACTTGAGCAGATGGATATAGTTATCTAGGATGTGTGATATACAGATAGAACACTGCTAACTAATAAAAAAAAAATAATAGTTCCTGCCCAGGCTTTTCCAGTCTCCCAGTGAATAGCCAGGAAGACCTAAACATTCTACAAAAGCAACTTCCAGTGAATATGTTTTTTTAAATAGTGACTTCTTTCCAAATGAATTCTAAATTAAGAAAAAAAAGGATTAAAATAAATTTCAGCAAAAACCTTTTAAAGTAATTACCCACAAAAAATGAAAACAAAACCCTACTAAATTAATGTACACCCATAACATACTTTGAAAATAATTACAAATAAATTGTATGTGTCTTTAAAGAAACTCTAGACCATAAAATGAAGGTAAAACTAAGGTATTGAATAGAGGAGAAATCAGACTTCTTTTAAGCCACATGCTTCAAGTGCATATGCAGCTCGGTATGTATTATATTAAGTAGCAGTGCAAGATTTCATTAACGATTCAAGAGAAAACAGGCTACTTATTATTGACGTACATTCCTCTTTTCTGTTTGACATTCCTGTCTCAAACACCACTTTGAATGAACCTTCAATAACTGTAACCTCTCAAGTTGTCAAATGCAACGAGTGTCAACCTTTGTACACTTCATACCCAGCACATCACAAAATCATCTTAACACTGTGAAGAACTCAGATTCTATTGTGAACTAAATACAACTTCGAGAAATCAATTAGACCTTCATCACCCTGCTCCCTCCCCCTTTAAAGACCTACACTGTCCGGTTTTCATATCAGGCATGACAGGTTTAAAAAAGGAGCACGTTGAATTTGAAGCACTACTATGGTACATTGTCTTCTTTAAGAAGTAAGAAATCCTCCTTGATTAAGGCATCCCAGATTATTTTCTCTTTTTGCATACAATGCAGGAATGCATTTTTTTTGTTGTAAACCTTTAGTTCTATAAGATCTTGAAGACCCTTGGCCAATCATTTCTATGAATCCAAATTAAAACATGTTAAAGAATGTGAGACCCCGGTGACATTTTTGTAGACAGACGAGGTTCACAAACGATGCAGTGAGGCAAAAAAGTATATATATATATATATATATATATATATATATATATATATATATATATAATAAATGTTTCCTGTAAGATTACAAGATGATCTTACAAGATGAAAATATATTATATATATATATATAGAGGTTATGTTTGTCTGTTGTTTTTGTTTGTTTAACACCCTCATAAGATCCTTAGACTGATAAATACTGTTATTTTATATAAACAGGCAGCGCAACACCGGTGAAGTCTTTATTTCTCAGCTGTGTCAGTGTCCTCAGCAGTGTTGTCAATGGGATTCCCAGCTGAAGTGTTCTCTTTGGGCCCTGTGTTCTGTGAGACGGGGGGCTGGTTGGCAGCAGTCGCTGGCCTGGATGAGGTGTTGGACGGGTGTCTCCGGCGCCCCCCTTCCTCTGCAGCAGAAGAGGAGGAGAGACGTCCCCTTCTACCAGCCTCCTCTCCGATTGGAGGCTGAAAGGAAATTCAGACATTGGTAATTATTTAGTTGTTTTCACCTTCCTAACACTGCCAAGATGAGACCTTGTGTGTCTTCTCTTGTGTGTCTTCTCTTGTGTTTTCTAGGTTCGATTAGAGTAATGCCCTTTTGAGGACAGGAGAATGACCAGGAGCAGAGTAATAGAGGGACACAACTCTTAACCTTTTAACATATTGAACATACAGTGCAGTCCGCTTATATGAATCCCATCCGTCCCGGATGATTTGATTCTTATAAGCGGTTGATTCTTAAAAGCGGACCGATATGATTACTGTGGTTGAGAATGAAAGCTTTGTTCCCTGCAGTGTAATGGGTTGACCACTAGATGTCGTGAGTATGCACAGGAATCACACAAAGTATTGTTTAGTTAGTGCGCCAACTGAGAGCTAGGTTTATTTTATTTGTTTGTTTTATTAGCGGTTGTTTCCCCACTGCACTGTAAGAAAAATAAAACCAACACCGGTTTTAAACTGCAAATCAAGACTCCAGCCTGATCATTTACACTGCCCTCGGCCATGTCACATTACAATTAGCAAAAGCGCCTCCGCGCATCAGCAGTTTAAATACAGTATACAAATGTCAATGGTACTCAATCACGTCAAAACAAGTCCTCGTGGGTAAGCATCAAAACAAGTCCTCGTGGGTAAGCAGCTTGTTATACGATCACGATTATGTTTACTCAAGGCTGCAGAATCCTATTTTACTACAGTATACTTGAGAAGTGATCGTCTCGTGAGGGTGCCTAGTTTAACTGCCCTGCAGTGTTACGTGTATGGCCTTTGAATTAAAATGACATTACAGTTTTTTACTATCAGGAATACCACTGCATTTAAGCATCAGTGGCTTACTTATTTTCAGTTGCGATGCAAATTTCAATTTTTCACTAAGCGGAGAGTCAAAGCTCCGCAATCCCCACCCCCTTAACCGCGCAGCGTCGCAATCCCACTCCCTCTACATGCATATCACACAATAACACTGCTATACTCCGTATGTATTCAATGAATGTGTATTCACTTTATTGAAACACATTTTCACTAAAAGAGAATGCAAAAAACATACCTGCACAATGCAGTGGCGCAGTCACGTTTGATTACAAACGATGCAGTGTTTCCTGCATCACTGCACTGTCCACACTGGGTACATGCCTAATCATGCGAGATGTGATCAAATTAAAATTCAAAAACAGCTCCATTGGCTGTACACATCATTGCACTTGATCAAGTACCGTATTACATGTAGTCAGTTTGCCTCGAAATTATTCTTATAAACGGACTGCTTGATTCTTACAAGCAGAGTATTTTACATTGGTTAGTATAGGAATGATTTGGTCCCAGTGGTTTTGATCACTATATGCAGTTGATTCTTATATCAGTGATTCTTATAAACATAGTGCACTGTACTACAATAACAGAGAAAACTAAATTCTGCTGTTTTATCACAGAAACTCACATCCACTCTGAAGTCCTCGAGTCTCTTGAACTTGCTCAGGTGCTCCTGAAGCCTGGGGTTGATGGGCTGGTTTTTGGCTTGAGAGTATTTTAGGAACGCCCAGAATTTCTCTAGTCCATACAGTTGTCCTAATAAAGAACATTTTACACAACACACATCTTAGTTTCTGTCATTCTTTTAAAATCATTATTTTTCTACACAATTGGAAATGCCCAATTGAAATGTCACCTTCTAACTGCAACCCACTTCCCCATCTGAATGGCTTATGATTAACTATTATCAGCGATTGGGCCTGCAAGATGCTGCTCGCACTAAAATTTGTACTATCCCATTTGCATTGATCAAACCAGTGGTGCGATAAAGCAAATATGTTGAACTTTATTTCAATCTACTTCTTGAATGAATGTTTGTTAAAGAAACAAAACAAATCACTTTATAAAAGAAAGACTACTGACCAGTTTCATAGTCTCTAAGCGTTTCTTCCTGGAAATCCTGAAAGATATCAGGCCTGAATCTCTTTTCCAAACCATAGCTGTAGAAGCGGAAGAGACACTCCAGGCCATACCTAGGGCAGAGAAACAGACCCCCGGAAACATGAAACAAATGCAACAGAGATGTAATCATGTGTTAAAAGCAACAGAGTCTCTACTCAGATGCCTCCTTTTTTATTTTGTTTTTTAAAATAAAATCTTCCTTATTCAGATTAAAAACTGGGTGCCTTTGGGCTCAATAATGTCAATTGGCTTTTCAGGTTCAAACACAAAGTGGCCTGCAGCGCTTGGATAGAAAACCTTGTGCCTCCATCAGAACTCTAACCTGAGAGATTACTCCAACTGGATTTGGATAATTGTAGACAAAAAACTTGTAACCAATAATGACCCTTGTCCATGCAACTTCAATTTATTATTACAATCTGAAAATGGTGTCATGTTTGCGAAGGTCTGGTTATTCTTCGTACCTGTAGTTTTCCTTTGCATCTTCCAAAGCTGACTGTTTAAACTCCTCATACATTTTCCTGTTAAAATGATCTCGGAGGAAAAATGACCAAAACCTAAACAAGGTATTCATTTCTTGAGACTGTCCGATTCCCAACCGTTTTCTCTCTGAGGAAAATAAATAAAAGTACAACTATAAAATACTTGGAGCGAATGCTAGACAGACAGTTGTGATAAACCCCAACCACTTGAATTCTTAATATAATTAACATTGTGTGTTCTGTAAGTAAATCATTTAATAATAACAATGGCGGTGTAGAGGGGCTTATTGGTTCTGGGTTTTTTTTACCCCCTCATGTTCCACTCATGTTTCAATCATTTTATCCTGCCTATTTTCCTCCTTTTGTGTGTGGACACCTTAGATGACTGTGTGGTATTCAACGCAAGTTTAAACCTCAACATCACCAGACAGTGCTAAAAATAATAAGCAGCCCATACATACCATTTAGGCACCTTCTGCGGTATTTGTGGTAGACTTGTTGTGTGAAGCCATTCTCTCTCAGAAGCTCATGGGAAGGATGTTGGAACTTGGGCAGAGAGTGGGGCGTGCAGCCATGGCTGTCAACCAGCAGAGTGCCTTCTGACGGTGAGGCATTGGAACTGCTAAGAAAACAAAACGCAATACAACACGGAAAACATTTGAGCAGCGTCTCTCAGAATGTCCGATTGAACTAAGAAGCTCTCGTTCAGCCCTATTCAAGACGTATCGGACTTCAGTCGAAGATCAGAAAAAAAGAGCCAGTATTTGCTATAATGGTCGGTCCACAACACCTTTACACTGCAGTGCACGAGAGTACCATTTAAAATAAAAAGGTGTGTTAAAACTTGGAGTCTTGTAGTTCCCCAAAATTCCTGTTAGTACATGTTTTTTTTTATCAGTGATGGAGTAGGACACTGCTGTAGGTGCAAGTTGTGGTCAGATCAATATACAGTGGGCTGGCCTTTTAAACATGAACCCCTCCATGAAGAGTTACCTGACTGATGATGTGCGTGGCCTGTGTTCTTTGGAGTCCATGACCCAGCCCACGTGGCACTCCAGTGGTGGGTTTGAGCTGTGCCGAGTCTTCCTCTTTCTGGGGGTCTGAAACAAACAATATAGTCATTAACCACAGATGCCGGAGTCATTGCACTTATCAGATTATATCAGGAATTGTTCAGTTCACCAAAACGTAATAGCACAAAACAGAACATCTGGTATATAGTTTCTTCTGTTGTTCTTGTTTTTTAATGTATACATTGTTACTATCTTCTACTGAGGCTTGATCAGCGTTTTGCATCCTGTAACACAGAACGTACAATGTTCATACTACTTTCAGGAACATGTAAAGTACAACATACACACACACATAAAGGTGAATTACCCTACTGACCGACCACAACTTCAAAATCTCTCCTAGCTATTTATCAATGTAATTAAACAAGATGGGACATCTGTCCAACTGTACAGTATATATTGTGATGTCATGCTAAAGTCACTAAAATCTGTAACCAAGCTTTATGTATCAAACCTGTTTTATAATTACATTTCCAGCCATTTAGTTCAATTTGTGCAGTTTAACTTTTGTTTTCTAAGACATTTCAAACCATTGTCCCCCGTGTTGAACAGAAAAGTTTCCATTTTCATTTTATTGTCAACTATGCCATCCTGCATGGAAGAGGGGTCTGGTCTACAGTGTCTCAAAGTGTATTTTGAAATTAAAAATGAGAAAAGAAAATAAGGAAGGTACTAAAGCCAATTAAGAGACTCTGATTTAACAAACATACTTTCTATCGTATAATCTGCACTGGTTTACAACTGTATAAAAGTGGTCAGTTTATTTTGGCAGTCTGTCTTTTTCTGTTTTGAGCGTGTTTTGATTGGAATCAAGTTACTTTTAATATGCAATTATAGATATATAATACAACTGTGTGAAGTCCATGGGAGTAATCTGTACCTTTCCATCGATGTTGCCCCCTTCTTTCACAACGGGGTAGAACCTTGGCGTTTTGGTGGGGTCCTGCATCCGGGGCGTGCGGGGTGTTTTGGGGGTTCTGGGTGGGTACACTATGGGAGACTCTGGTACAGTTGTTGGCAGTGACCGGGCGATGCTGGACACTGGTTGCTCTGGAGCTCCAAACAGCTTGTTAGCCAGCTCTTCTGTGAAACCTAAGGGTTGACAAGTAAGGTAATATATGGTTAAGAAGAGCAGGTGATACACTCTTTCAGTATACAATTTCAGTATGGATGTGGACACAGGTACATTATCCTGTATAAGTCCACTAAAGGGAACTGTAAACATAGGAAATGTCAATACATATGGATTCATCTGAGTGGTCAAACAAACATGTACATGTCAAACAGCTGGTCTCCAATCCTTAACACTTTAATATTCTGAATAAATAGGTCTTGCAATCACAATAAATCCAACTCAGAATTGTTCATATGCTGTTTATACCACCAGCATATTTACTTGTTATTTATAACTGGTACTGTAAGTGGTGTGGTGATAGGGCTGCTTTTATAAAACTCCTTCAGTAAAAACAATGATCTGTGTGTGGGGGATAATAAGACAGTACGGTTCTAAAATTACACCCCATTTATGCACCAACAAAAAACAACCCAAAAGTTATGTAACTGAGGGGATGAACCAAGGCTGCTGGCTAAACTCCATTCCACTGTCAGATTTACTTTGTAATACTAAGGACACCCATTTTAGCTTGCTAGACATGTGGATTAATTAACATGTGTATATATTTGTACAATATTTGTCCCTTTCTGACAAACATCTGGCACTTACACAAGTACTATAGCCCTTAACAGAAAAATAATCATTCAACACATTTCCAGTTTCTAGCAAAAGCAGCTATGTAATGTAAAGATAAAAATATTTTAGACGACATTTATGCCTCAACAGATAATTAATTAAGATGATACAGGGCATAAAATAACTTAGTTGCAGGGCAGACAAGTTTAATGGCTGTTCATATCATATCTGGGTACAGATGCAGCAGCTGAGTAAAAAGGGCCCTATCTTCTGTAAAAGAGTTAAGTTTGAGAACAGCATGAAGCCATGCTCTACTAAAGTTTGTGGGGAGTTTTCCTTAAAACTGCTGACCGAAAATATCATGCAGCAGGGAAACATGCAGACAAAGCTACTGATCTGGACGAGGGCTCTCTACCTTGCTGTGGTTTGGGAGGGCCAGGCGGCACTTCCTGGGCAGGATCGACTGCAGGTTCAGGAGCCAGATTGTCAAACTGCTCTTTGCTGATCAGATTCAGCTTCTTGAAGTTCTCCACCTCCTGCTGTAACAAACAGAGAAAAAAGTCACAGTGAAAACTAAACATTAGCAATGGCCCAGACTGAATGAAAGCCTGTAATATTGACCGGTTAAAGTAGAATTTTATTGTTCCCTTAGCTCCGAGTTATGCGTTTTAACAAGTATTTAAAGACTACAAGGCCCAACTGAGTTCTGGAAGTATGTTCAAGTTTACTGACACAGACACTGGATTTTCAGCCCAATTATTATTCAGGGGATGCATGTTATTGTATAGTTGTTTTAGTGCTTGTATGACTAGGATTTTTGTCAGAATTACTACAAAAAGTAAAAAAAAATTAAAATACAGCTCATATAACTTAATTTAAAAACAGTTAGTAATGTAATGTAATGCATTAAATTATCACATCTTTTCAATATTGACACAATATTGTACATTCACACACATTCAGCTCAGATAAGCTGGTTTCAGATTTGTAAAGTACTTGTAACCTTGAACGTCAGGTAAGTCGGTCCCTTTTAGATAATTTGCATTGCTTGTAAACTGCCACCTTGTGGTGAGGGGAATCATAGCAATTATTTAATTGTCTTACAAAAATAAACTGTCTGTAAATTAGGCATATTTATGTAAAACACGATGGGGTTAAATTAGCCACACATATACTAACTTTTTTTTGTCTATTCTCTCAACAAGCCTACCAAGAAGGAATATTAGGCTTACTTTTATGGTGGTATATTCAGTGTCGCTTTCGTCCATCCACAGGTCCTGCTCGTAGTAATATAAGCCGTCGTTGATGGCCTTGGCCAGGTCGCTGGTGATTTTGGCCCGCGAGACGTGGTTGCCAGTGCGGTCTCCCCCGGGGTGTTTGCGCAGGTGGGGCGGGGTCTGCGTGACAATCAGGATCTTGTTGACGTCGTGGTCATCGATTTCGTTGTCCGAGTCGTCGTCGGACCAGTCAGTGAAGTTGTTTTTGCGGCCAGTGATCTGCTCCATCTCCTCGTCAAACATGAAGTCCAGCTCCTCCTGCTCTGCCTCCTGTGGGGGCGTCTGCTTCAGCTTGGGGCTTGGACCTGGCTGGGGCTCTGCACTTTCCTGGAATGAAAAAGAAACATGTTACTTCAGAAGCCTTTCTTTGCACGTGCCCACCATCTCTCCGTCCTTCTCACTATCCATACAGAGCCCTGGATTCTGTTGCCACTTGTCCTACTTTAGATCACAGCCCGATGAGGAAGAATGGATTGAGAAATGTCCTCATTTTAGACAAACTGAAATGCAGCAAGCTCAGCAAGAAAGCTAATGTTGACTGACAATGTTACTTAAAGATGGACACTTGAAAAAGAATCGTACTGGGAAAGCCTGGTTTATGTATTATTTAGGCAAGAAACTAAGGATCACATCATCAACAGTTCATACAGGGAGAAAACCTGAGGTTAATTTACTCTGCAGCATGTCTGTGCAGTAGCAATATCAAAAAAGCCTGCCCTCTTTCTAAAGCCCTAATATGACAGCTCCATCCAATTACAAAGGAAAGGAAATGTGCTCCTGGTGACAGTCCACTCTAATGCAAAACATTGACAAATCAGCTAGTTTACAGTGCAGCACTGGCAGCAATGCCTATCAAAGGGTTTGGGGAGAAATGTAAATGAGGTAACCCGATTTAAAAAAAAAAAAAAAAAAAAAAAAAAAAAAAAGCTATATACAATTGGTACACACCAATTCTTGCATACTGTGAAGCAGTACAGTATGCTGTCCAATTGAGGAAAGGCAAACAGAACATAGAACTGAACATATTCTTCAGAATCTACACTGGGGTCACTCAGTAAAATTACCAAGTTAAATACTTGAATTCAGTGAATCTTACCTTTAATGCAGTGCTACTTTTGATTTGATTTGTCTCAAACTATTGGTTAATAATATTTGATATAACAGAAAATTCTTTGAGAAAAACAACAGCTTCATCTAGGAAACTGTTGAGCTAGGTCTGTATTTTATCAGACATAAATACCAATCATATGTAATCATGCAACAAACTAGGAGGCAGTAATTGCTTACTATGGAATACTGTACAAAATCCTTACCACCTGTGTGTCGATACTCTACTATGACACACGTCATTAAAAAGGTCCAATATATACTTGGTTTTATGGTTCTAGGTCACATTCTGCATCCCTGAATAAAGTGGACCCCCCTTCAATGTGTAACCTCCCTCAAACCATGTGGTTAATACAGCTTGCAAACTCCCTGCACCTGGTGTTTGTGGCGAGCTGTCACTTTGCAATTACATTGCCATCAAACTGCAAATATACTCTATGAACCTGGTTTTTGACAACTACACAGTACTGAAACTGCCCTTGTTAAAGGTACAAACGATCTTCTCATGGAAGCTGACTCAGGTGCGTTATCAATTTTAATTTTGCTGGACCATAGTGCTGCATTCGACACTGTAAATCATGCTATCCTACTTGATAGGTTAGAGTGTTTGGCATTTCTGGCATTGCACTAAAAAGGTTTCAGTCTTATCTTACTGGGCGTCAACACTTCGTCTCCCTTGACGGTTTTAGTTCTGAGGTTGGGCTGGTAACATCTGATGTCCCACAAGGCTCAATTTTGGGCCCTCTACTATTTAGTATTTACATGTTTCCCCTTGGTCACACACTAAGATTACATGGCCTGAATTATCATGTTTATGCAGATGACACCCAAATGTATGTGCATACTAAATCTGATGTTGATGTTGCTGCCTCTGTGCTTGCTGATTGCATTTCTTATATTAAGAATTGGATGTCACAAAACTTTCTGCATCTTAACTGTGACAAGACAGAGGTTATGTTGCTAGGCACTGCCCACCAGTTACGTAAAACCAATGCTGTAAACTTGTCAGTTGATGGCACTATGCTTGAGTTTAGATCCAAAATGAGAAATGTGGGAGTTACTTTTGATCCTGGATTAACTTTTGAGCCTCATGTGCAGAATACTGTTAAGGCATAATTTTTCCACATTAGAAACATCGCTAGGGTGCGACCTATGCTTTCTGCTTCTGTAGTTGAAAAGCTGGTTCATGCATTAGTTTTTTTGAGGATTACGTATTGTCTCCAAAAGCACACTGTCCAAATTACAACATGTTCAGAACTCAGCAGCTCGTGTCCTGACAAGGTCACATGCAAGGGATCATATCACTCCTGTTCTAGTCCCTGCACTGGTTGCCTGTCAGGTTTTGAGTTGCTTTTAAAATTTTACTTCTTACTTTTAAGGTTTTACATGGCTTGGCTCCACTGTATTTATCTGATCTCTTATCAGTCTGCACCGCTTCACGCAACTTTCGATCAACTGATCTTGGATTATTATTATTATTATAATATTACTGTGCGTATTAACCAACACCTTTCAGAGGTCACATTCCTCTGCAGCCACTGTCTTTTCCACAGGTCGCTCTTCACCACATATGGACCAATCAGTTGCAAATCTTTGAAGACCCGTGACTAAGTAGTCCTAGGTTCCCCAGCTGCTGAAATATAAGCCAACAACTCTAAACCTTATGCAATCACATGACACATCACATGGTTTGACAAAATTGCCTTGCGATGTGCCTATTTTATTTAACAGTTCATGCACTCAAAGCAGACCTGGTTGGGAACACAGGGACTCCAACTGTACAGCTCCTTGCAAGTGGTTTTAATTTGCGCTTAATTAGGCACACCTGAGCTGAATTAGGCAAATCAGAGAGGAAAAGTTTAGGTAGGCTGAACAGTAAAACCAGGAAATGGCTCAAAGTGCTATGCAATGCAATCACTAAATGTAGAAGCAAAATTTCAGTCATTTGTTTTATTAATCGCTGTAACAATAGTCAAGTCCTGGATGCGTGCAATGAGGAAGACCTCTCTGGTCTTCACGAGAGAACTCAGTGTCCATGAGTGGACACCTGAATACTCAACTGCAGTAAAAAGGGATTCCAAGTTGGCCTTAGGGCAGGTGAGGCCACTACTGAGCATATCATTATCAATATCCTGCAAATGAAACAAAAACGACAGAGAAAACTTGAGAGAAAAGTAAAAATGTGCAAAAGTTGACATATGAAAAAAATAACAGCATGCTTTCACAAAATATCCCCTTTTAGAATCAGGCAGAAAACACTGAACACAGAGGGGTTTATGAACCATGCAAATAAATTTAAACTAGAAAACATTCATTCTTAACAAATTACAGATCACATCCCAACTAAGGTTATGGTTTCTACAGCACAGAAAACAATGCACATATTAACATTATGTACATTAACACTTTAAGCATTTCAGATACACTAACCAAGTCTTAAAGCACTTCCTCTGGTTCTGCAAGCTGAGAATAGTAAGATTTCCATCCATTCATCGAGCGAGTTTATAAGTTACTCCGTTAAATTGTTACAAAAATAGTAGCGACATAAGGGCGAAAAAATGGTTTTCCATCCACTTCAAATTCTAGCAAATTCCCTGTGACGTTTCGTGATGTCACAGCCTAATTTGCATGTGTCGGTACGTTTTCAGGTTATTTGCAAGAAATATACTCGCTAGATGATTTTCCAGACATTTTTTTAACTCGTTCGCTAGTCTAGCGAGTATATTCTACAATAAAATGTACATCCCGTATGGGAAAACTGAACCTGCAGTGAGTTTCAAAAATGATGTAAATAGTGTTGCATGCGTAAAAGGTACTTACAAAGGTAAAGATATAAAACCTGCAGCATTATTTTCACATATTTTCCCACTAGTTTAAACGTTGCTTATTCTATTTCTGCTCTTTTGTTAGAAGTCTTCCAATTTTGTGCAGCACAATGTACTAGGATGCATACTACTAAACAGCATAAGCACAAAGAAAAAAGAAAAAGAAAACCATTGTATGATTATAAAGCCATTTAAAAAGTATGTGTGTGTATACTGTGTGTATATATATATATATATATATATATATATATATATATATATATATATATTATATATATATATATATATACACACACACAGTATACACACACATACTTTTTAATATAATGGACGCTTTTATTAAGAAAAAAAGACAATTAAACATTCAGTTTGTTTAACTTAATTTTAAAGCTGAGGGAACACAGAGCCACTTTGCTGCTTGGAACTTGGTTTCAGGAGACTAGGTTTCAAGCCACTGCATGGCGCACCAGTGGAGACTTGAGGAGACTAGTGGTTCCAAATCAGCCATCAAAAACCCACTTTTAACATGGGAGAAAATAATTACTGAATAAAGAATAAAAAGATTAACAAATTCTGACATGATTTCTCAGTTTGTGTTATTATTGCCAACATCCGAAATGATTAAAAAAAAATAACCGACAATTCTCCCATTTACAAATTGCAGTCGGGTTGTGGGGGGGGTGTTTACGGAGTAATTTATTTTAAATGAATATCTTCAGCAAAAGGTGACGCACTCAATAAGATTTGCTTGTGCGATTATCAGGCAAATCAGCACATCTTTGTCAGTGACACTATAAAATAAAAACAAATGAACGATTTCAAAATTACAGTTTAATAACATAATACACATTCAAACAACTCACACACTAGGAAATTAACTTTCTACCACGTTATTTATCAGTAGTCTAACAAAATAAAAAAAAGGTAAATTTATTTTACGCACACATATATATATGTGCAAAACCGTTTCTTGCTCTTATGTTATGTTAACTGTTTTTTTTGCCAGTATTTTCTTAAACAAAATAGCTTTTTTTTTTTTAATAGACTTTATTTTTTCCTAGAAATGAATGGGTAGAAACTTTGAACATAAAACGTAAACAAATCAAGTGCAGAGACATCATCATATTCGTTCAGTAATTGTAAAAATAATTGTGTTTCTTGTTTGCTCCACGTCACTGTTTTTTATCATCAGAGCATGTGCATTAAACAATGTGACGTCACTGGAATGGTGAAGGCGGCGCTAGTGCCAGAAATACACTCGTTACGGTTTTCCATGCTAGTGTTGAATAAAATGTCGCTGCGAGTAAAAAATAAAACCACCTCTAGCGAGCGATCTTGTCATGCGAGTAAAAACTTCTTAAAAGTCAACTTAAACCGTTTTCCATAGCGTTTGTCGCATATATGTTCTTATTCGCATAAGTTTTACCGAGCTTAAAAGTTGGATGGAAAAAGGCCTATTGAAGTAAGAAATGCTAAGGTCTATTCTTAATAACCGTATTCTATTACTTTTATAAATTTCTGTGCTGCCATCAAAAGTGTCTGGATACCCAGTTCCTGTCATTAAGAAGTTATTAGATGCCTTATTCGAGTCATTAAGATAACTTAAGATAATAATTTCATATGTGTGGTTACTGGAGTCTGGCTATTATATTCATTGTTACTGTGTTCACATTTCCTTTTTTGTAAGGTAGAGCAAAGCCCACACAATTTTGCCCTGTTCACACAAGCATTTTTACACTGGTATCATTGCGGAACCGTACCGAAACATCTGTCCAGACTGGAGTTCTTATTCGTGTCGTACCGATACAACTGTATTGGAACGAAACTCAAAAAAGAGCAGGTTTTGTACCAGGACTGTTTCAATACGACTCGGAACAGCTTCAGTGTGGACAGGTAAACCGACACGGTATCGATACAGTTAAGTGTGGACAGGTAAACCGACACGGTATCGATACAGTTAAGTGTGGACAGGTAAACCGACACGGTATCGATACAGTTAAGTGTGGACAGGTAAACCGACACGGTATCGATACAGTTAAGTCAGTATACCGATACAAGTGTGAACAGGGCTTTTGAATGTACAGACAATTTATGAATGGGTGGATATTTAGATGTGCAGCTTCCTGGAAAGTGTCAGGACCATCCTAGAGCTATCTGTATTTGAATATGATGTGATGGTTGCGTGCCATATTAGTGGGAAGAGCAATAAGGGAGACCTAACTGAGGGAACTAGACATCGGCCAACAGCCGTGTGGAATGTGATACCGCAGAGAGGGATGAATACATCTGTTGCTGCCTGACTAGAAGACCTATTGTCAAGTAAAACAGGCACATCGTGTGAACAATGCATACAAATTCTGCGACCTTGTGGAGGGACAAACAAAGGCTTTTCAGTATCGTGCACACTAAAGGAGGCTCCACAAAATACTAAACGTGTATGTTTGGGTAGAGGACTGATACATTACACTGTATGTAGATGTATGAACAGCAAAATTTAAAAAAAAGCTCACCTTTGGTTTGGCTGGAGAAGGGCGGTGCCTTTTCTTCACTTCTACCCAGGGCTCAGACTCCAGGTCAGGCAGACTTGTGGACAGCCCTTTAGACATGGTCTGCAGGTTGCTGGGTTCCTGGTTCTTCTTTGGACTGATTATGCTCGCTCTTGGAGAGCTGGGTGCAGACTCTACAACACAGAGAAGCGTATGCATCCATCACTATAGATCTGCTTTTGTGCTGTTTTCGGCAACTGGATACTTATTCTAAATCCCACAACCTCATTTTACTTTCTAGGCCACCTCATATGCGCAATAACACTCCTGAGGCGTGCTATGCTACTCAGTGACCATCCACCCTTCTGATTGTTAAGAACATAAGAACATAAGAAAGTTTACAAACGAGAGGAGGCCATTCAGCCCATCTTGCTCGTTTGGTTGTTAGTAGCTTATTGATCCCAGAATCTCATCAAGCAGCTTCTTGAAGGATCCCAGGGTGTCAGCTTCAACAACATTACTGGGGAGTTGGTTCCAGACCCTCACAATTCTCTGTGTAAAAAAGTGCCTCCTATTTTCTGTTCTGAATGCCCCTTTATCTAATCTCCATTTATGACCCCAGGTCCTTTTTTCTTTTTTCAAGTCAAAGAAGTCCCCCGGGTTGACATTGTCTATACCTTTTAGGATTTTGAATGTTTGAATCAGATCGCCGCGTAGTCTTCTTTGTTCAAGACTGAATAGATTCAATTCTTTTAGCCTGTCTGCATACGACATGCCTTTTAAACCCGGGATAATTCTGGTCGCTCTCTTTGCACTCTTTCTAGAGCAGCAATATCCTTTTTGTAACGAGGTGACCAGAACTGAACACAGTATTCTAGGTGAGGTCTTACTAATGCATTGTAGAGTTTTAACATTACTTCCCTTGATTTAAATTCAACACTTCTCACAATATATCCAAGCATCTTGTTAGCCTTTTTTATAGCTTCCCCACATTGTCTAGATGAAGACATTTCTGAGTCAACATAAACTCCTAGGTCTTTTTCATAGTTCCCTTCTTCAATTTCACTATCTCCCATATGATCTTTATAATGCACATTTTTATTGCCCGCATGCAATACTTTACACTTTTCTCTATTAAATTTCATTTGCCATGTGTCTGCCCAATTTTGAATGCTGTCTAGATCATTTTGAATGACCTTTGCTGCTTCAACAGTGTCTGCCACTCCTCCTATTTTTGTGTCGTCTGCAAATTTAACGAGTTTGCTTACTATATCAGAGTCTAAATCATTAATGTAGATTAGGAATAGCAGAGGACCTAATACCGATCCCTGTGGTACACCACTGGTTACCTCACTCCATTTCGAGGTTTCTCCTCTAATCAGTACTTTCTGTTTTCTACCTGTTAACCACTCCCTAATCCACGTGCATGCATTTCCTTGAATCCCTACTGCGTTCAGTTTCAGAATTAATCTTTTATGCGGGACTTTGTCAAAAGCTTTCTGGAAATCTAAATAAACCATGTCGTATGCTTTGCAGTTATCCATTTTCAATGTTGCATCCTCAAAAAAGTCAAGTAGGTTAGTTAGACATGATCTCCCTTTCCTAAAACCATGCTGGCTGTCTCCCAGGATATTGTTACCATATAGGTAATTTTCCATTTTGGATCTTATTATAGTTTCCATAAGTTTACATATAATAGAAGTCAGGCTTATTGGTCTGTAGTTACCTGGTTCGGTTTTGTCTCCCTTTTTGTGGATTACTGTGTTACTGTTTAAAACATAAATAAACAACTTGTACAATAAAAAAAAATAGCTTAGATAGCTTAAATATCTCCCAAAGAGGGCCATCCTGGAATGCTAGGTGTCTTGGATGAGCTTTAAGAGGAGCTGAGTCTCAATTGTAAAAGGGCACGCACATATCCTTAACATCTTATTTTTATTTTATTTATGCATTTATTTGACAGGGACAACATACAATTTTTTAACATTTATGACATGTCAAGATATATTGCTCCCAGATACAAAACTAATACAATAACATAACACATAACAATACAGAAACATCCCAGAACAGCCCCAAAACAGCCAGTGTCCTTTCCCGATGTTCTTACATGACTGCTGCACACATACCTGTGGTTTGCGTGGTGAAGGCCTGTCGTGGTATAAACTCTGGGCAGTTGATTAGCTGGGAGAAGTCAGTTCGAGGGGCGTCACGGGGAGCAGGGCCTGGTATAGGCCAGAGCTCAGGATTCACTTTCCTCCGGATCTTGTGGTCTATAATCTCCACCTCAGTGCTGTCTTTCAGAGCCTGAGCACAGCAAAAGCATTTCAGTCAAGACTGGGGCTTTTATTTATTTATTTATTTATTTATTTATTTTTTTAACTGTTATCCCCTTTTAAATGCCTCCTACATATTTGACAAAAAAATGCTATGTATTGTGCGTTATTGCAACCCTAAAAGATGTTGGCTAATTTGAACACACTCTGTGTTTATTGCACTATTATAGAACTAAAGACCTTTGATTTAATTGTACATATTGAAGCACTGACTAAACCAGGGCTTGATAATCCCACCTGCACTGCATTCATTCCTCCAAAGTGAACAGACACCAACAATCCGTGAACAGCCTTATAAGAGAATTATTACTGAATTATTACAATTCAGTTGCAACATGCGCTCTCATTCTGCATCAGACCTAAACATGTTAGCCAATAGGTTGCTAGCAGCAGAGAAAATAAATTGATACAGCTTATATATTTATTTAAATATATTGAAAACTTGTGTTTGCATTTCTATTTCATATTTTGTTTTTCTGCTGTTTATTTTCCATACTGGCTTAGCACTCACAGATCTTCATGTGTGCTTTGTTCTATACTACTACATGAATGACAACATAAAAAGCAAGCCAAGCACAGAAACAAAACCAGAATCACCTTGAAGATGAGATCGATGTCTGTCGTAAGTGCCTGCACCCTGTGGAAGCTGGCTATCAAGGAAATCGGCAGGAATCCATCGTCATCCATTTTTCTCCTCAAGAAAAAGTCCCTTTCAAGGTTTTGTAGGCTGAAGTAGTACTCGCTGTAAGTGGAGGGGAGAGGGGACACAAAAATATATACATACCTTTAAAACACTCAAATATATGGTACACAGTAATACTAAAAAGAAAAGCACACATTTTATAAACAATTTTCTTTTTAGTGCTACTGGATTACAAAATACTGTACTGCATATTATTCTGTGAAAACTGGAATCCCACTAGTGTGATGTGTGTCCAGTGATAAAACACAATGGTCTATTTCTTAACATGGAGCCCCTCCTGCTGGATAATAAAAATAACTACAGCTGTTTTACCATCTCGACTTGAACTGATCTTGTACTGCATATAGTGTATGTATTCCAATTTCAGGTGATTCATGAATGTTTTATGTGGTCTGTTATATTGTATGGCCCCTCAACACACACAATTTGTTTTTACTAATATTGTATATATGTTTATATACTGTATTCTGTATTTATGAAAACACTTGAGCTTTTAACAGTATATTTCTGTACATAATATATCTGTTAGTTAATGTGAAAAACATGAGTAGGTTGCTCAACACACTGATAAAATAAGCTACTAGGTGTGTGTGGGTGTGCTAGTCTACAGCCAAATTACTGTTAAAAATAGCAACATGATTGCTAAAAAAACAACCCAGCTCTGAAAATATTCTATTAAATTTCAGAAAAAAAAGTCAATACCCGGATGATGAATCTATTATGAAAACTAAAACAAAAAACACTTTACATATAAAGTACTATACTAAACACCCTGTAGCGTTTACAACAAGTGCATTAGTTACCATCGCTATTTTTTTCTGATCTTCTGAAACATAATTGTTTTGAAACGCCTACTGTGGGAAAGGAATACCAGCGTATGCATTGTAGAGGGAGCTTTAATTTGGACCCACAGACAAAAATGCTGTGCTTGCATAAACACATTGTAAAATGTGTTTAGCTTTATTCTCCAGTTGATTTATGACCCAGGGTATGCGAATAAAAATATTATTTGTTTATTTAGCAGACGCCTTTACCCAAGGCGACTTACAGAGACTAGGGTGTGTGAACTATGCATCAGCTGCAGAGTCACTTACAACAACGTCTCACCCGAAAGATGGAGCACAAGGAGGTTAAGTGACTTGCTCAGGGTCACACAATGAGTCAGTGGCTGAGGTGGGATTTGAACCGGGGACCTCCTGGTTACAAACCCTTTTCTTTAACCAGTGGACCACACAGGCTCCTCTATTCCCCTCGGGTTTGTTATATTACAACAAACCCGAGGGGAAAAGCCCCTGTAAGTTGTGCATTTGTTGTAAACACTACAGGATACATCACTCAAGCCATTTATTTTTATTTTTTATTTTTTTTACTAACAGTAAATAATTCAAGCAATAAATAAGAGAAAATGTTCTCATCCCAATCTCTCGAAAGCCTCAAAATTGGTGATAAATAATAAACTTTAAAAACGCTTCTAAAGACCTCTTAAACTGAAATCTTCTTGAAAACACACCAAAAAGTATATATCCAGTAAGCCCTTTTAAATACATTTTAGTGTGGTCCATGTAGGAAGCACCAGTGTTGAGGTGTGCATGTTTACTTACATTTGCTTTTTTATATATTCTTTCAGTAGGGTTTCCTCCACTGTGTACATCTGCACTCCTGTGCCATCGTCGTAGTAATACATCATACTGGTGCTGTACTCTGTCTGGTACCGTGTGTCAGGGCCTTTTGCGTAGGGATCCAGGTATCCGTATGAGTGGTCATAATGCACTGCAGAGGGACCAGCACAGGGGGTCAGAGCCATTCATACATGGAAGCAATTCACTACTGGCAGCAAAATCCAGGGTAGCATGTTAATGGTTTTTCATATTGCCAGCTTAAATAAGCACTAGACTACTGTTCACTTTCTTAGTTTAGCAGGCTAGAGCTAAAGCCATTGTGAAATAAAAAGGTACAATACACCACACTTGAATGTCTGGGAAGTAAAAGAAAAAAAAAAAAAAAGAAGTGCATAGCAAATTATAAGAATGAGTTTGGAAACTATATGTAGCAATGTTTATGGTTCCATAGCACATGCAGTCTAATAACGTATAGTATTCCAGGTTTGATTGAGACATGACTAGGTTTAAAAAAGGTCATAACATTTGTCATTTATACTTTGAGAATGAGTTTTTTTTTTTTTTTTTACATTTAGTCGTCGCCAATGGTTTTTTACCCCGGTTTTCTTCACAATTTGGAATGCCCAATTATTATTTTTATCCCGGTTCACCGCTGCAACCCCTCAGCGACTCGGAGGCTGAAACACGTGTCCTCCGAAATATGATCCTGCCAATCCGTCATTTTTCGCACTGCGGATCCACAGCGAAGCCACCAGACCCATAGTGCCGGAGGACAACACAGATCTGGCGGCTCCACTCCAGACCTGCAGGTGCCCTATCAGCCACAGGGGTCGCTGGTGCGTGGTGAACTGTGGATTGCCCTGCCGACCTAAGCCCTCCCTACCCGGGCGGCGCTCGGCCAATTGTGCACTACCCCCTAGGAACTCCCGGTCACGGTCGGCAATGACATAGCCTGGATTCGAACCTGAGATCTCCAGGCTATAGGGCACATCCTGCACTCAACGTGGATCGCTTTTACAGGATGCGCCACTTGGGAGCCGCTGAGAATGAAAGTTTAAGTGAGATCAGGACTTCCACTGTACCACTTAGGATCTATATGAATGACAGTATCAATGATCTCTATTAGCATACGGCACCCATGCTGTCGATTAGTACTCACTGTGTGGGTTGTCTCTGCCACGCCCTCTCCCTCTGCCGCGGCCCCTGCCTCTACCCCGGTAGCCTCCCCTCACATTGGCTCCTTCACTTCGCACACTAGACACCTCGTCCAGGTCATCTCTGCGGTCCCGGCGCCAGCCTGAGGGGACAGCAGCCAAGAAAACCAATTGGTGAAACAAATATGCAGTTACCATGATCCCATTGAGACGGGTATCTCCCTATACAACACAGGTACTTCAGTAGCCAAGGGGTGGAAGAGAAAACAACAAAACCAAAACAAACAAAACAAAAAAACTCTTCTGTTTTGTGGGGTTTTTTTTAGCACCTGTAGAGAAGCATCTTACCAACATGAGCAGTTTCCAGCACTAAGAAATCAGGATTTTACTAAATCTGCCCTGAACTGATCAGATGTATTACATCACTTACCCAAGCAGGTTTTTAATTGAATAACATAGACGAGATCCAGGAAACCACAGTGGGAAAACATGATTTAACACGGGCTTGATTGATGAGATGCCTTATATTTTAAGGTGCAGCACTAGTGGATTATATACGCTCTATGACTGATCTGCATTAGCCTTGCGTCATTAAAACATTTTACTCTCCATGTGGCTGCTGTATTACTTTTTCAATGTAGCACTTTCACAAATGTGCATGAGAATGACCTTTCATTCATCCTGACAACTGGGTTTAAATTTCAGTCATATTGGATATATTCTGCAAATTGATTGATCTGCTGCTGTTACAGCCCTGCTCTCATCAACTTGAACGTTTCTCTGCACATCACTTTAACAGATAGTCTTGCCTGCCTGTGCAAATAACTGAGATGATACATAATGCTGGTAACACTGTGGGCTGTGGCAACAGTGTGGAACCCATTCAATCACTGTACACATAACTACACCTTGAAACGGGGCAAGCTTAAGTGCCTCATTCTTTTTCAAAAGATCCAAACCTAAGAAAGAATTAACTTTTGCCCAGTGTGAATAGAAGGGATGAAGCAAGAGCAACAAGCCATTTCAGTTAGAGGTGTAATGGAACCATACAGTCACAATACATGTCACCAAACACAGTTTGCTCTATGACTTTATCGTGATGAACATGTCTTACGTCAATCAGGTGCATAACACTAATACATAAACCTCTTTAGCAAATTATTCATTGTTCACCACTTTTTTGTAACAGTAGAATTACTCTTCATTAGGGTCATCGGGCTACAAATGGAAAAGACCATAAGGTTTAATGGAGATTAAAAATGATCATTTTGACACATGATACCAGGTATGAAGTGTCAAGGAGTCAGAGTTTCTGACCCACAACCGAGATTCCTTCATTCAGAAGCACCAGCGGATTCATTAACACAAACATAAAATACACAAAAAAGAAAGTTTACACACTCTTAAAACCATACAATGATACAAACCTTTATATAGAAGAAATTACTTTTACCCTTTATCAGACACTGTGCGTACAGCATGTTTTTGAAGTCTGAAACCACAGGCACTGAACACACGCATTATGCTCCAATTAATAGAAAACAATATAAAACAAATCCTCATAACTCATGGTTCAGGTTATTGATGTCCATAACAAAACAAACAAACAAAAAAAAACAGCAAACACCAGAAAAAGAAAACAGTATGGACAACAACAGCCTAAATTTCCACGACAATCCACGTTCATGGTGTGCATCAATAAATCCCCTTTTCCTCCATAGGTAATCGGACGACAGTTTCATGGACCTACCTCTGGACTGGGGTGCATCAAAGAGAATGTGTAGCACTAGTATGAAAAATGCTTTTTTTGCATGTAAATGAACAGTAAACTTACTCCTTGAATAATCATTTCTTCTGTTATTGTGCAGCGACCTGTTGGATTCGGAGCGAGAGCTGTTTCGGGACCTGGGTCTCTCCTGGTCATCCTGACTTGAGTCTTCTAGGTGTAGTGGTACCCATTTATGTTTGTTACCTGACGACAGCGCAGATTGAGAAGATTATTTTTTCTTAGGCCTCAGTATAGTAATCTCTAGTAAGATAACGCTAAACTAAAAAAAAAAAAAAAACTCCTATTCTGAAAAACAATGTCAGAAGGAAACGTGGAAGGTTTTTGTTGCTTGTGATGAAAAGATGACACTTGCTACTGAAGGTTTAAAGTTCTTACAATACACACACACACACACACACACACTTGCATTCTTATATTTGTGGGGACTTCTCACTGACTCTCACTATAATTTTATTTACTATTTCTAACTCCAGTCAGACAAAACTCCACACAGGGTGAAAGTTGACAACAAACTAAATATTTTGCTTTTTTTTTTTTTTGAAGGCATATTTAGTTCTTAAAAAGGTGTTTTACAAAGTGGGGACGTCCCCACAACATTGTTTTTTTTCAGGAGTTACTATTTTTGTGGGGACAGTTTCTCAAATTTTGTCTGCACATTGATAGTAATACCTATACACACACACACGCGCGCGCACACACACACACACACACACACACACAGAGACACAGACAGACAAAGCCCACAAGTAAATATTGGAACAATAATGAACAAGCCTGTTGGTTACACTTCAGCAAAAATAATAATAATAATAATAATAATAATAATAATAATAATAATAATAATAATAATAATAATAATAATAATAATAATAATAATAAAAAATAAAAAAGCTGAAGGTCAACCCATCTTATGGTGCTGAAAGACAAGCAGTGTGTTGCAGTAGACAGAACAAAGGGAACAAGCCAGAAGGTTTTATCTTAATGGGTCTAACTCACAAAGCATTTACCCCAATACTACATATACAGCATTTACATTTATTACAGAATTGACAAGATGCATATATTAAATATAAAAAATAAAACCTACAAAAATCAGTAATTTCCTGTATTTGTCATGTCAGTTTTATCCTGGTTTTCTTTTTCCACTATTGGTCCATTTCTTTTCTTATCAGAAGGGTAGAACTTAATGGTGGGGGGGGGGGGGGGGGGGTTGAATGGAACACATGTAGAGGTAGAAGGGTTTATTAAAGTTAAAAGTTGACATAACGAAGGGAAACATCAATTCTGTTTTCAGTCTTGGCTGGTTTTTTTGGCAGTGTTTCTGTTTTGAAATGCAGTGACCAGAAACCTGGTTTGTTATTATAAAAGCAATGACAAATGCTGGTGTGTGTATGTGTGTGTTAACATCCATTTAGAAAAAAAATAATCTCCTACACTACTCTAGATGTAAATAACCAAGTTGCTCATCACTTAACACAAAAAATTGTTTTTCTTTCTGTGTTGCAAGGATATTATTATTATTATTATTATTATTATTATTATTATACAAGACTTAAAAAAAATCATATTCTTTCCCCCTATAAAGATTTAATAAAGCTACAGAGGTTTACACAACTGAGAGTCAGTGGGGATGGTGGAAATACTGATTCGTAGATTGGTTTGATCAGTGGCAGGCACTAACCCTCACCCTGAAGAATTACACTCATGAGACCTTCCCAGGCTCCCCACAGTGGGCACAGACTTGCTTTTGAGAGGCTATGAGGGCACTTCTCTTGTAATATCTGTAGGGAAAACCAACCTAAGGGCTGTATGGATGTTAAATATAAAATCGCATTGCAAACTCATCTGACAAAACAATATATAAACAGATGAAGAAAGTTTGTGGTATTTACAATATATTGTATAGTCTGGGCAGGTGACTAAAAACACGAAGAGCGACTTAAAGTTATTTTGTTATACACACACCTTGTTAATCACCTTTACAGAAACCTATTTTTTGGGGGGTCAAATGAAGAATGAATCATTGGTAATACAATTGATCAAGTTTGAGGTGCCACTGCACTTGTGGGATGTCTTTCTTGATTTTTAGTAAGGAAGTGGTCTATGTAGGGCATAATGGGTGAAAGACGCCCCACATTCGGGTACCAGAAACTGGAAAGGGTGGCTGAATACTTTTAGGAATTACTGTATCTGTGTATCATAGATATTGGACACTCAAAACTACATTTTTTAAAACCACTGATAATTAAAATGAACCGCAATGGTACAAGTGCTTGGGATTGACAGAGTGGCTGACTGTGCTGCTGGTTAGTTGAGCCTACCTTTCCTCTTCATGGAGGCCGACTGAGAGTCCTCATCGCTGGCCGGGTCCTCTTTGTACTCCTTCCTGGCCTTGTGGTTCTCTTTGCTCTCACTGTTGTTGTCCTTCTTCTCCAGGTTCTCCTTCTTCTTCTCGTTCTTGTTGGGAGAAGTCTTCTTGGACTGGGTATTGATGATGTTCTGGTGCTGCTAAATGGGAGAAGTGAAATTACAATTTACACGAGAATACAGAAACTGATAGGAAACCCTCTCCAATTCAGCCATAAGGTTAAACGGTTACTATACCTGGCTTGCTGGTATAAAACACACAGCGTTATAAAAGGCAGAGTACTGTGCAGTTTGTCTGCGTTAAGGTGGATCTAAACACGCCTCAGTCGAAAACGCTTCCAAAATAGAATGAAACCGGAATGGCTGTTCCTAGACTCCCCTACTTGACGACTACGGCCTTCACAAGCTAAATACATTTTTATCTTAAAAAGCCACCTAAAGCTGACACAAGCTTACCAAACTCAGACTTGGAATTGATTTAGAATGTGGTACAAACTCACCTCTTTGTTTGCTATTTCACCAGGTGTGGGCCAGTTTGTGATATCACTGAAGTCACTTGCCTGCGTGGAATGAAAGAAGAATTTATTTCAAGTTACCAGGTTTCAGTCCAAAGGCAGGTACTGTAAGTGCAGTAGTTTATGGATTTTTTTTTTTTTAAATAGCATGTTTTATATTAAGTAAGTGATAAAACATACAAAGTGAACAAGGTTAAAATTGGATACAAGTCACTTTGGAGCTGGAAAAAAATACAAAAAACACAAAAACATTAAACTTCCTCTAAATGTCAATATTTAACAAGCACAGAATGTTTTAGGGGAAATGAAAACTTACTTTTCAGATTCATGACTAGTAGTATCAAAGTGAAATCCACATATCAATATCCCTATTGATTCACAATGACTTGCTTTTCTGACTCCAGGTTGTTTATCTTCGTCAAAACTGTCTAAACTTGTCTTTTTTTTTTTTTTTTGTCCAACTCTGTGAGTGAAGTATGCAACAGTTCTCAGAGTTGCGCTGTTGACTCTTCCTCACAACCTGGATACAGATCCAAATAGGGGTCTATCTGGGAGACACTGCCACTTCCAGCGTTTCACTCGAGACTGAATTACCAGTATCAGCAGCTAATATGGAATCCTTGATGCGGAGCCCTGTTCGGCATCTGTTCACACAGTAACCTGATATTGGATATCCAGCACAGACAGATCACCCCTGATTCTTAAATAGTTTTTAGATCTCCGATTACCAGTGAATAATGCTGCAGCGTGTTGACATCCATGAAACTACAAATGCAACTACTGGAGTTCTGCATGGCACAGCCTCCAAGACACACACTAATGCACTACTTGTAGTGTATTGTATTTTAAGGATAGTTCTTTGGCAACCTACCTTGCTAGGTTTCCTTGTTTTAGGCTTCCCTGCCCGTATGACTTTGGTTGAACTCTGTTGTTCTGGGGAAGAAAAAAAAAACAAAAAAAAACTTTAAATAGAGTACTTTTTATACAATGGTATGTCAATAAGAAAAAACAGTTATGCAATTACAAAGAAAACAACAAAATTGACACAAACACTAAATTACAAAGTTTGTGGTTTATTACATTGTACTACATTTTTAACAATGGAAGATGAAGTAGGAGAGTCCAAGGTGTTGGACAGTATTCTGGTATATTTTGGCTAAGGTAAAAAATAATTTCCTTACAGTTTCAATGAGGGGTGTGTTCTCATAAAACAGTTTGCCAGTCAGTCAGGCTCTGAGTGGTCTAAACCACAAACAATCTGGTCTTTCAAATACTGAAACTCTCAACTGTAAAAACAGGACTTGGTATCAAGCCTCCTAATGCTTTCCAGTGCAGTGAAGAACCTCACTGCGTCAACCACTATTCTGGTGCTAACAGTACTAGCCACAGCTACATGCATCTAAACTCATGACAAATTCAGCAGGCTTCCCAAACTCAGGGCTGCCTGTTGCTGAACTAACACCTGGGACTGAATAGACTGAAATACAACTGCTCCAGTCCAGTCTCTGTGAGCAGGTCTTGCTGATGTACTGTAGGCTAGTATCTTGCTATTTTGGGTCAGGTGGACTGGGCAAATTTTGAAACAGAGAATGCTGGAAACTGGGGTGACTGTACAGTAATCTAGTACTCTGCCTGGTTGGTTGCTTAAAAGACATTTGGTGTTTTCCTAATATTTGCAATGTATTATGACAACATTCTGGGGCGCTGCAGACAATACTTAAGTGTTCCCGCACCAACTGCTCAATACGGACATATTAAAAAGTACTGTATAACACTACAAACTGTTTATCAGTACAACCTAAAACGGATGATCTATTAAATCCAGTTTGTATCTTCAGGATCGCTTTAGTTGCCTACTTTCACCCAAGTTCATTCCTTTTGTGTCCTGGTCAAACATTCTAATCTTCATGGGCTCTGCAAATGCACAATTTGCACAATACATGTTTATTTTTATAACATGATGCACCTGAATTGATTTTGATCACTCATGCCAATGAATTATTCTTTTAGTTTCTTTTAACTGAGGTTCTCTCAAAACTTGAAGTAACCCCATGTGCAGCAATGGAAACTAAATCTTGTAGAACTACTGTAGATTTAACCCTAAAGGAACATAGGAACATAAGAAAGTTTACAAACGAGAGGAGGCCATTCGGCCCATCTTGCTCGTTTGGTTGTTAGTAGCTTATTGATCCCAGAATAATGTGTCAGCTTCAACAACATTACTGGGGAGTTGGTTCCAGACCCTCATCATTCTCTGTGTAAAAAAGTGCCTCCTATTTTCTGTTCTGAATGCCCCTTTATCTAATCTCCATTTGTGACCCCTGGTGATTCTGCCAGCAAACACTAATCCTTTAGCAGTCACATATGTCACGTTGTGCAAACTGAATGGTACTTTTGGGGCTGAACAATAACTTATGATACATCTTAAACATGCTGTGACTAATTATTTAAATGACACCACTCGTCATCGGCGTGCTCTGGGGTTAAAGACCAAGAAGCAAGGATTACTGGTTCCTCAAATTACAGACGACACTTGTATCAAGGTAACAGAAAAAGACATGTGATTAAGTAGCTCAACCTGTTACAACACACTGCAGTCAATAACTTTTCTTGTCTATGGCTGGCAGAAAACAGGGTGCTTATGTTTATTTGGATTTATTTTGGAAGAACACTTGGGATGAGCTTTTTTGCAAATAAAAAACACTCTGAAACCCTGTGCTCGGTGAATGGTTACACATTTGTGTGATCACACAAGCTTTCTCAGCACTCGGTGTCAGAAGAGTGCTCAGAGCATTCCAGAGAGCACAACTTAAACAAGTATCAGAATCTGGAGGGGTGTAATAGGGGAGTGGGCATCCACTGCGGGAGACAGAGGGACTGCGGTTGACACGCCAGCACAGGCATCCAGGTTGTACAATTTACAATAAAAATCAATTACAGGGCCAGATCGGAGCCACTAGGGTACCAGCAGTGGCAGTCCTAGTGCGTAGTTAAATTAACACAAAACATTCAAAACAAAGCAGTGTTCAGTGGTCAAGCTCTATTCCCACAAAAATTCCCACATGCCACACCTGTCTTATGAGAGAGGGGATTCTTACCCCAGCCTTGCCATAGTTAACACAAACTTTTTCAAATGTGTCCATCTATCTCTATGTCTGCCATACAGTATTTAAATGTGCATGCAGTGGTGATCCACTTTTTCATGTTTCTGATTTAATTTACAGCCAGGGCAGGGGATGACTGTCACTAACATGCTTGTTTAAAAGGGCTTTGCATTGTCCACAAATCAATCTCCAGACAGTTCCTGGTTTAAAAGTAGATGCACATTGTCCACTTGCTATAACAAGACATTCTTTAACTCTTTAGTTTACTGCTAGTCTGCGGTGCCCGAGGAGACAATTGTTTTCTAGCTGCTTTAATTCAATCCATTACTAATAATGTAGCCCCAACAGCGAACGGACATTCTCCAACACAACATCTAGACTGTATATCCCCTTCCCTGTATCCTATTACATCAGGGGGGTTATCACTTTTGCATATGCACTCAAAGAAATGAAAGCCATCTCTGCTATCACTATGTTAAGATCAAGTCTAATCCATCGCAGATACAGCAGTACTGATTCGGCTGAGATCTGTGCTGGCAATAAGGGTGGACTGCCAGGATAGTTTCTTATAGTCACGCAAACAACCAATATCTATGTAACCTTGAAAATTGGTATACAATACATCTTAAAATGTACCAAACTGTGTAAAGTAAAATAAGAGAAAGATCTAACCATAAAAAACAATATACTGTGCACTTACAATTTGGGCTGCAACATCTACTGACACAACCTGGTCATTCTTTTAAAACTGTGCAACTTGAGCAGCACTATCCTTTTCCACTGTTTGCCATGTTACAGCTTACTAAAGTTTCACAATCAGGTCAGATTATACAGTAAGCGCGAACAGCGCTAACTTGGCTCATCGGGCCTATTTTTGCATAGAAGATACACCATGAATGTTCATAGAGTACTGAAGCAGCCTACCTGAACAGGTCAAACGGGTGGTTTACAGCTATGCTCACGAGTGAAATAACAACAGCACTCAGAGTAGTTTAATCTTAAATGAAACGGCTGAATTCAGGGAAATACTCTCCTTAGAACAAGCTCTGGAACTGCTGAACAACACAGACTAATTTATAACAGTTCGATTCGCTTGTCAGCACCAAATTGAAAAGGTTATTCGATGCTGGAGCTGTCAACACTTCTTATATAGAAACAGAAGATTAGCTCAGTCAAAGCACAAAAAAAAAAAAAAAAAAAATACAAAACACAGTATTTGAGTAATTATTAAAAACCGGTAAGGACAGAAAGACAGTAAAATAAATAAATAAATAAAAATAAACAAACATTCAAACCAAAATTTAAAAGCTGTGAATTCAGCGCGGTGGCTGAGCACTCAATCCTGCCATTAACATTTCCTGTAATTCACTGTTCTCTACTGGAGGCTACATTGACAACACCACTAAACTCATTTTAGTATTATGCACCGCCTAGCTCCTGTGAAAGAATGAAAACAATATACTGTATGCTGACTGAACTACAGTATTTTCAACCTCAGTGATACAGTGCAGCCGCATACAAGAATAACCATCACTTGTAACCACAAGAATACTGTGTGTAAACTTAACCAATAAATCAGATATCAATTCTTGTTGTCAGAAACCAAACCTGAAAGAAACAAATTAATCTTTAAACAAAAACAAAAACAAATGGTATTCAATGAAATTCAAAACTACGTGTAGATAATAGGGTTTTATTTGTTGTTACTTGCCTGGAAAACAGGACGGAAAGTCATCTAACTTTAGCATTTTCTTGTTTTCTTCCTTTCTTTCTATATTCCTTGGTTGCACAGCCATGGAGCACACCAGAAAGGGAGTGTCTTTGGTAGGTTTTGGACGCATTGCTTATCTCTTTAGAAATGTTGGCTCGCATGATAACCACTGCTCATATTAAAACAAGGGGTGTTACTGCAACCGAAGTTATGCATTCTCACTGATACTACCCTACCCATGGTCTTCATGTGGTTTGATAATACAGTCATCTTTTTTTAAATGTGGGGGAGGGTGTAAGACTAATGTTCCTTAAAGTCTGAAAACTATATGTCTGAGACAGAATTCAGGTTCTGGGGAAAACAGGCTGTTCAGGTGGTTTACATGTAGTGGTTTTTAGTCACCAAGCACTGATGACTTTGTTTCTATCCTTTAAATGGTAAAATAAGTGTTTACTAGATTTAGCCAGTCTCAACAAAACTCCTTAAACATATGTAATTAATTAGTAATGTAATTAAAATGATTTTGGTTTTTTTTGGTTTCAAAGCATCAGTTAGTAACCAAAACAAAAGGGCTACATTTGCCTCACACAAAACACTGGTCAAAGCCAAGCATACTAATCTGCGGTTACAAAAAACAAAAATGTTAAGTGTTTGAGCTACACCTGATAGTCTTTTGTATTTTAAAAATGACCAATGGGATTCTACTACTTAATACAGTACATTCCTGACCTGCAACACAGCCAACAGGCAGGCGTAAAGAGAACTTCAAACATTACTGTAGGATGAGATACAGGGGCGGGTTGCATAAAGATAGACTAACATTTGAGACTATGTCTAATGTTAAGTCAGTCTTGCTAAAGCCATATGGCTAAGGCGTCTTACCTAAGACCAGTCTAACTAGCCAAACCAGCAGTGTGTTCTGGGTAATGTAAAACACTGACCGAGAAGGAAACAATGACGTTAGAAAAGAAAGATGTACGCAGTTTACCACAGCTGAAAAATTATGTCTTTTAGAGGAGCACAATGCTGAAAAATGAACACTGTTAGGGACATTTTTTAACAAGTGCACAAACAGTAGGCCTACAAACACCAAGCACAGGAAGGAACTACCGAGAGAACGTAAACAGTGTTAATCCACAGAGCAAGCGGTCTGTAAAAGACTGAAATGGTAGAAAAAAAACATTACTGTCTATGAGGAATAATCATTAGGCATTATTCATAGAAATAATTCTCTACAATCAGCTGTCTGATGTATCTCCCAGTCTTCATCGTGGCGGTTTCCCTGCTGCTCAGTTGCTATATCATAGCAACAAAGACCTAGACTCGGAGTTAGCCTGGGGCAGCGGAGCAGGAGGCTAATATTTTTGGCTAACAGTAAGTCAGTCAAACTTTTTATGCAACTGGCTAACTTTCACTAGACTAGTCTAAGTGACAAGACAAAGACTGGTCTAGCAGTTTAGACCTGTCTAAACAACTGTTATACAACCGGCCCCAGGAGGAGTACAACAGGTAAATCAGGTAAATATCAGAAACGATCGTTTTCAGTTAAATGAAAATCAATATCACTTTATTTTATATAGCGCCTTTCATAGTGGACCACCATCACAAAGCGCTTTACAAGATAGTGAGGAACAATGCATAATACATTAAGTACAGTGAAATACAGGGCATAGTACAAAACAGTAAAAAAAACAATGCAAATACATTAAATACAGGCATATTACATTGGATACAAGGTTAGGATATGAATTCTAAACATTGTGGATGCGTGTGTCATACAGAATCATACGAATAAGATAAAGTGAAAAACCTGAAATAGCAATTTAGACAACAGCTAATAACAGATATCAGGCTTAAAGAGCATTGAAAGCAAGAGAGAACAAGTGGGGCTTGAGAGTTGATTTGAAGCGAGCAACTGTGGGAGCTGCATGCACTAAAGCTGGGAGAGAGTTCCAGAGAGTCGGGGCCAAGAACCTAAAAGAGCGCTCTCCGAGTGTGGTGCGCTTTTGCTTGAGTATAACAAGCAGGCCTGAGTCAGAGGACAGCTTGCTTGCAGAGACATAGCTGGTCAGCAGGTTGGAGAGATACTCTGGACCGGTGTGATGATGGGCCTTGTAAGCAAGCAGGAGAATTTTGAAAGTAATCCTGAAATTTACAGGTAGCCAGTGCAGCTGGGCAAGACGGGGGTAATGCGATCATGTGTTTTACATCTGGTAAGGATCCTAGCAGCAGCATTTTGAACCAGCTGCAATTGGTTTATGGCGCGTGACGGTAGACCACCATAGAGAGAGTTGCAGTAGTCGACTCGAGAGGAGATGAATGCATGACAGAGTATCTATGCATCCGGGAGGGAAAGGTAGGTACGGACCTTTGAGATGTTTCGGCGGATTTGACTACAGGGGAGATTTGGGCATCAAAGGAGAGGTTACTCTCCAGAAGTACACCAAGGCTTTGTACTGTGGGGGCAGGCAGCAACAGACAGTTTCCAAGGTTAAGGCAGCAATATTAAGATTCTTGAGTTGAGTTTTCAATCCTACTAGAAGTTCAGATTTGTTAGTGTTGAGCTGAAGAAAATTGGAAGACATCCAGGCCTCGATGTCTTGGATGCAAGCGGAGAGCCAGGCCATGGCAGAGGGACATCTAGGGTCTAGTTTTAGGTACAGCTGGGTGTCATCTGCATAGGAGTGAAACATGAGGCTATGTTGGAGGATGAGGTGACCCAAGGGAAGCACATAGATGTTGAAGAGAAGAGGCCCAAGAAGAGACCCTTGAGGGACACTGTAAGTGACTGGGTTTGCGTCACCACTGCTTCCATCATAGAAAACAGGCTGCATGCGTCCAGATAGGTAAAAGGACAGCCAGGAGAGCCAGGTTCCAGAGATCCCAGCATACTTCTGAAGGCGATCAAGAAGAATGTTATGATCTATGGTATCAAAAGCAGCAGCTAGGTCGAGGAGGACAAGGACAGAAAGAGCAGCAGCATCAACATTAAGCAGAAGATCATTTACAATAATCTTACATGGGTTCTCAAGACATACAGTATTTAAAAATGTAAGTGTGACATGTAAGTTTGGTCTTTGTTCCAACCACAAACATAATTATTAAACTGAACCAATGTGCACCCCCTGTGACAAGGTCCTAAAGCAATCAATTGATCATTTAGCTAATGATACCAATCAAACTGGAACGGGTGCCACAACAACAACAACAACAACAACAACAACAACAACAACAACACGGTAGACAAATCTGGTTTTGTTTTCTGTGGAGACCTCCAGTTCATTTGTTCATAGCAAGCCACATTATTGCATGGTTTTGTTTTCTGGAGAGACCTCCAGTTCATTTGTTCATAGCAAGTAGGACTGCAACGAAAGTTGCATTTTGACCTTCAAAAGGTTTGGAACACATTACCAAAGGAAGGTTCGAACCTTCAAATGGTACTAATTTGCATATTACTGGTGATGTCACCATAGCTACCGGTACTAGTTTATATTTGATTGAAAATCCTATTATTTTACAGGCTGCTTGCGATATACTGTATACAGTAAGCTTGCATTGCAGCAGCACCAACTGCAGTGGACTTAGCTTTATTTAACAGTCACCGTTCCAAGCAGGTTAACATCAGTCACAGTCACATTTTACTACGACTACTACTAAGCATGGAGGGGAATGAAGATGAAGCTAAGAGGAGAAACCTCTTGGCAGTGTGCAGCAAACTCATTATCTACAATACTATTGACATGCATGCTACTGCTGACATCTTCAAACACTATATGAAGTACTACAACAATTATGGAGATATCATCAAGGAAACGCTACGTAAAACTAGGCAAACTGACTACTACTACTACTACTACTACTACTACTACTAATAATAATAATAATAATAATAATAATATGACCTTATGCTTGTCGAGATGGCGAATGAAGAAATTAAAGGTTTGCCTCTGGATAACATGAGCTGGAGGGGGGAGGAGCGGACGGTGCTCAGTTTTCAAATTAAAATGATTAGTGTTAGCGTATACTTTGTATGTTTCAAACATATTCTACCATAGCACTTCTCTTACACTGTCTTGTACACTAGCTAGTCAGTACATATTTTACTGAAGCACTACAACCGCTATAATTACCCCCCAATGCTTTGGCTAAATATACCCTGCTCCATACATTTCGCATCGCTAAAATAGAACCTGTTAAATTTTGTCGTGCGACTGGAATGAAACTGGCCAATCTGAAGCAAGGTTAACACCCTTGACACACGCCTCAAAACACGTCACGCATCAAAACAAGTTAATCATGGACGACGAAAAGTTAATTTATGAGGTGCAGTAGTATCATTTATTATATGACTGCAAATTGAACGGCTACAAAGACATCCAGAAGAAAGACAATGCCTGGGTGGCTTGCAGGTGGTGCATTTAGCAGCACAGAGACATTTTCTTTCCGATTATGCAAGTTGCATAAAAATAGGTTTATTATAAGCAAAAATAAACAGGAGCATACATGCAGTCTACATATCCAGCATTTAAATGAAAAATGTGCACTTTTGCTGGCTTTTAAAAATGACACAAAAAAGGTCCTGCATTCACACAACTTGAACATGTGACCTAATTTTAAGCTATGGCTTTTTATGGTTTGTTTGTTTGTATGATAAATAACATTTTGTTCACTAAATTGTTCTGTGGCACAAATCTGTGACAAGAAGGTGGTCTTTACATACACATAAAGCAAAGTTTTGTGGAGATTCACCAAACAAGCAAAAATATTATCAAGGTCCTACTATTCTATACGTTGTAAAACAAAGCCAGCAACACGTTTGTATTCTATGTGACACATCTCAACATTACCAAGATCATACATACATGAAGATTCTCAGCTATATTTATAAAGCATTTTTTGTCAAGTTCACCAGACTGTTTTAAAAGGAAAAACTAAATAAAAGTAAATAATAATAATACAAGGCAAGTGGTGACCTGCGCATAACACAGATATTATTATTATTATTATTATTATTATTATTATTATTATTATTATTATTAATAATACACTTTAAAATAATTAAAGTTAATAAACAAAAAGGATCAAAGAAGGAATCTGTAAAGAAACACAATTGAGATTGCAGTAAGTTGTATATATAAATGTATAACAATAAAATAATTTTGTTGTCCCGGTACATCTGACAGCTGCAGATGTACCAGGCTTTAAATCGGACTACTACTACTACTGGTACTACAAAAAATAAAATAAAATAAAATAAAATACTATACTACGATTACAACTGTACAAATACTACTAACAATAATGATAGCAATAAAACATTTAGGATATATGGGATGTTCAATAACTCGGATCTATAGATTTTACAAGTCCAACCTTTATTTTACAACAGAGTTGCCGGAGGTCAGGGTGGGACAGCCCACCTCTAGTAAATCCAAAAGGAATGCATGGGCGGGGTCATGTATTTATTTCCAGTCTTTTGGATCGTTTCCAAGTCGCGTCTGGTGTGGATTGACATTCAGCGACTTCGCTCGCACCGCTCGTGTCCAGTGTGGATGCAGCTACAGAGTTATAATGACTTGGTGGTGGATTTTAATACAACTTTTGTTTAACTAATATGCATTATACAAAAAAAAAATAACACAACACAACACACACACACACACACACACACACACAGTGCGTGAATATTGCCGGACTACCTTTGAATTCCTGGCTAGCGAACAAACACAGCCCTAATAGCAAGCCACATTATTGTATGGTTTTGTTTTCTGGGGAGACCTCCAGTTCATTTGTTCATTATTGTATAGCTGGAATCATACTTGTAATTCCAGTTTGTTAGGTCCCTTTTTGAAAATAGTTTAAAAGCATTGTGTGGAGCTGACACACTTAATATTACTCTCTCTGCATGTACAGTAGTAACAGAACAGGGATCCTATTGCCCTGAGGCTGACAGGAGAGTTGAAAAACAAGGGGTTTCTCAAGCAGCAGTGACACAAGGATCTACAATGTTTGTCTAATTGGATGTTTTACATTTTGAGGTCTAGGCAATGAGCTGTAATTTTTAATTTATTTATTTATAAAGTTTAGTGTTTTCCTTCCTAGGCAAGGATCAAGAGGTTAGCAAGAACCGTCTGCCACAAACTTAAAAGTGTTTAAGCCAAGCAAAGCCATTTGCTAGAAAAAAGAAGAAGAACATAACCTTTGTAATAGGGTTGACTTCTTTTGACAGGTTATTTTTTGAACAGCAGTGCTGTTAACCTGCCAAACAAAACATAAAAAAGATGTTTTGCTGTAGATTTGTCATCTATTCAAAAATTACATGGGGCAATCCGTTATTTGGAATAATGTTTGGCAGAAAGTTTCATATAAAGCAATAAGTAATTCAAAGGGTTCTGCATGTTACAAAACCTGATTATACCAGAAAATAGGAGGCACTTTTTTACACAGAGAATTGTCGAAGTCTGGAACCAACTCCCCAGTAATGTTGTTGAAGCTGACACCCTGGGATCCTTCAAGAAGCTGCTTGATGAGATTCTGGGATCAATAATCTACTAACAACCAAACAAGCAAGATGGGCCGAATGGTCTCCTCTCGTTTGTAATCTTTCTTATGTTCTTATGTACCCTGCGATGGGATTCAGTGGATGGTCTTTGACTTGACTCGGTCTCCTCTGGTTTCAGATGACCTTCTTGCATGTACTTGTTCAGTGAAAGTGGCCTTTCACTACCAATGTCACCCCAAAGTGACAGATATCTGTTTTATTCAAAAGTCCATCACAAACCATTAGATTAGAGACCATTGACTAAAACTGGCAGATACAAGCCATGTGCATACAGTAGATTGTGAAAAAACAACATGCACATGGGTCTCTTCAGTTTTGTCTGCAATTTATGTAAAATGCAGGGTGAACCCCATTTTGAAGATTTAAAGTTGTTGGCGCTTAGAAACAACAGAGATATTAACTTAATTGCCAAAAGAATTCTTGGAATTGTTCGCAGTTGACTCTTGTGTATACAGCAACGTTCTTCTGAAAATATATGAGCCGCATTAGCAGCTGTCAGGAAGAGCTCTCTTTCCAGGCAGAAACAGAGGAGTAGTGATGTGTGGCACTGATGAAATAATATTAAGGTAAAATCTCCAAAGCAGACTAAATCTACTCTATCTCATTTAACTTGCCATACTAACCCCCAATTCCTTCCGCACTGTCGAAACATCTGTCTACTTGATTTAGTTTTTGTTATTTTTTTTGCACCACAAAAAGTAGGTCACCCTGACCTACATACCTATCAGCACTAAGTATATCCACGAAAAACGTCCATGAAAAGTGCAATCAAATTTCTCAGGCAACTATTTTTCAAGAGGCTGGATTGAACAGCTCAGCCAATCAAAACGGATCACCAAGGCCTTCATACTATACACATCATGCAGAAAAACAAATAGTGTACTATTGGAAGAGTGTGTATGCACTGCTTTCTACTAAACCAACGGTACGGGTTAAAACTACACTTGGGGGCAGCAGTGTGGAGTTGTAGGACTCTGGACTCTTGACTGGAGGGTTCTGGGTTCAATCCCCGGTGGGGGACACTGCTGCCCTACCCTTGAGCAAGGTACTTTACCTAGATTGCTCCAGTAAAAACCCAACTGTATAAATGGGTAATTGTATGTAAAAACAATGTGATATCTTGTAACAATTGTAAGTCGCCCTGGATAAGGGCACCTGCTAAGAAATAAATAATAATATGACCTAGCCAAGAGGGCCACAGACAACAAACATCACCAAAATATAACATTGCAATAGACAACACTTGGTTAAAAACAGTATATTATAGCCTGAAAAGTTCCTTGCAGCCTACAAAATGACTCTAGCAGAAACCTGCTAAACCATGCTAAAATACTCTGCTTGTAAGAATAAAGCAATCCGCTTATAAGAATCATTTTGGGGCAAGCTGACTACATGTACTATGGTACTTGATCAAGTGCAATGACATGTACACCCAATAAAGATGTTTTTGAATTTGATCACATCTCGCGTGATTAGGCACGTATGCAGCGTGGATAGTGCAATGATGCAGGAAACACTGCATTGTTTGTAATCAAACGCGACTGCGCCACTGCATTGTGCAGGTATTTTTTTGTGTTCTCAGTTAGTGAAAATTTGTTTCAATAAAGTGAATAGATACCCTGTAACACCACTGGAAAGGCAGGACGACACTGCTTTGAGGTGTTGGAATTGTTCTGGAGAAAAACGTTACCATCATTTCATGATTACTGACTCTACGCTCACAGCCTGGAAGCTTATGCTCGATCAGTTTTATGTCAAGAATGATGTGGAAGAAGCATCAAGTGAACTTATGAGTGGCACAAACTCACTCTGGAAAGCTGTCATGGTGTCTGTACAGCAAAACAAACAGAAAACGTAAGAAACAAGACAACACTTGCATCCATGCTTAATACGAACACCACATTACAGGTGCCTATACCATGAAAAAGTATGCCATTATGAGTTGAACTTTATTTTAGTTTAGTTTTTTTTAGTTTTTTTTTAAATAGGCTGCCATCAGGTTTTACTGGAAGTATAGCCTACTAAACACTAAATGTTTGCATCGTTTTTTTAGATTCCTCACATGCTTGAGTCTTTCCATATGAAACCAAACAAACTAGGATGCAAGTGAAGTTTCTGGAGTCACCATCCTAGATTCAGATGCAAGTTGGTGTGCTGGGTGGATTCCATATAGAAAACAAAGCTCCCCACTTCAGATAAGGCATTTTGTTGACAACTTTGTATAACTTCCCATTAAATTATCCCATTTTGAACCTCCAGGTCATGAGGTTGTCTGTGACCTTTTATACCTTTGAAACTAATAAATTTACAATCCCTGTTAAATATTGACACTAGTAATTTGTTTAAAATAATGTTAAGAACAAGGAATAAATAAAATAGTTTATGCAAAATAGACCAAATTAAGAGAAATGTTGGCTCACAGATTATTTTGGAAACACTCAGAAGTTCAAGCACTGTTCTTTAAAACTCAGACATTTTCAGTAAAAAAATTCAACAAACCAATATATATATATATATATATATATATATATATATATATATATATATATATATATATATATATATAATCAATTTGTCCCCTGTGTTCTTGACGTTGAAACCCTGTTCAGTTGGGATTGCTATTTGGCCAAGGTTTGGCCATAGGTTCTGCCTCTAAATCAAGTTTCAAAATTTGAAAAAAAAATTAATAATTAACAGCAATAACTTTAATGTTTTGATGTATGAACGCCATTTGTCTAGTTTCTGTTTCTCCAGAGATATGCTGTCTCCTGTAACATCGATGGCACAACTTAGCATACTTGTAAAAATAACCTGTCTGGAAGCTGTTTCGCAAACCGAGCTGATGCCAACCTAAAAGGACCTTCAATCTATGTTTAAATATTTAACCTACTTATTTATCTTTTCAGAAAGGGAGATGTCCCTGTTCCACCCCACATGTCAGCTGTAGTTAACACAGGGTCAAAAGTTCAGATATCAACAGGTCTTCATAAAACAGACACCTCACTCACTAATGTGGGCCACTCAACCTACATTTAGAAAAATCTCTTGTGAAGATGATGACATTTAACAAACCGGCGATTTACAATCGTAAGCAAATACAATGTATTTGCTTACGATTGTAAGTCGCCCTGGATAAGGGAGTCTGCTAAGAAATAAATAATAATAATAATAATAATAATAATAATAATAATAATAATAATAATAATAATAATAATAACAAAACAGAACATTATCAGTATATCGATAGCATTTCTAACAAAAGGTTTGCAATATTAAAGTGGACTTCCTGTTATTTTCAAGATTTAATCCCACAGATGATTTGCAACATACAAACCTACATTTATTTATTTATTTGTTTGTTTGTTTTTGTTAATTTCTCTCTCAAACATCTTAAAGCTGCAGTTGTCAGCACTCCACGTGCTCTGGTGCAATTTGATCAGGAAGGGGGGTGGGTGACGCACTGAACGTCCAACCATCAGCAAATCTGTCCTAACACAAAAACTGATACACTTTGACAACACCAACAACAACGCACTGACGAGAACGCAACAGTTAGTTAGCTTTAAAAAATTGTTTAACCAGCTTGCAAAATATTTACATTTTACCAACCAGACAATATTTTCAAGTATTTGTTTGGACAATTGTAGTCTAGTTAACACAGCCCATCTAAACGCGTTATTGGTAATAATTTATAAGTGTTTTGTGACAGTCGTGCAGTACACAATCCAGTCTTAAATACACACGTTTACTAGCCCGTCTACTTATCCCTAAAATGTATGTCCTAATCTGGTTTCAGTTTGATCTCAGGCTCTCTGGTTGGCAGATAAAAATAGGTTTAATCCTGATAAAGTGAAATTTGCAAGTTTCAACAACCGCGTCGACTCAATTGTGCAACCCTATAAACAAACACAAAAAAAGCAGTAGTTCGTGCGACAGCTATAACTACTTTTTAATTACGTTTCTTAACCACCCAGCACCATTATACACAGACCACACCCCTTAATTCTGATTTGCTTAAACTGATGTCCATGTATGTAAATACCAGGAATGAATGACACATACCAATATGGTCACAAATGTACCTTGGCGATCGTAAGCATGGTGTAGCTTTATTACAAAAGTTATTAAAACACCATGTTTTTTGAGAGAAACAAAAAACAAACAAACAAAAAACATGTATAATTATCAGAGTGATTATTACAAACTTTTTTCGTTTTAAATAAGTGAAGTTAGTATAAATAAAATAATAATAATAATAATAATAATAATAATAATAATAATAATAATAATAATAATAATAATACAAACCTGATTCCTGGTCATTTACATTGATAGTGTGATTAGCTGGAGACATATTTTTCTTCTGAGTCCAAGGGTTTACTTTAGGTAGAGGAGCTTCAATAATCTTTTTCTTTGGTTTCTCTCCCGTATCTTGATTGCTTATGCCGGGGTCATTTTGGTCATTCCCTTTGTTATTGTTTACCTGTTCTGTATTTACGATTTCTATCTGGGTTTCCATAACCACTCGTTCCTGGTTTCCAGTGTCACTTTTGTTATCACCCTGTTTTTCTCCATGTGTCTGTAGCAGGCTTTGTCTAACTTTGTCCCCAATCTGCGGTTTGTTTTGGTTGCTATCGCCGCCGGAGGAGTCAGCAGTCACCTCATCAACACGATCAGAGGATTGCAAAACAGAAGGCTCAACTTCTGTGGACATCCCGTAAATCTTCGCTTTAGAAAAAAAAAATAGGATTCAAAATATTTCTGTGTACAGTACGTTTGTATTGCCTTTCTGTTTCTATCTCTGGCTATATTAAAATAAATCAGTAGCTCACGCTGTAATCACATCAGGACTGTAGCAGCACCAGGCCTTCAGGAATGACAGGATCTTTTTGTTCAAAAGTTTTTCTTTCTTTTTACAAAGAAATCAAAAGCTGTTGAGCCTCCCCGAGAACGTCTTCTCATTTAAAAAAGAAAACAAACATAACGAAGCTGACACTGCAACCACCACCGCTGACTGGCTAGCTGCTGCCCCTAGTGAACCAGCAGAGTGAAAAGTAGACAAGCATGTGGTTTGCTGTATGTTAGTGAAAATGACCGTGGCCTTTCCCCTTTCAGCTTCCTCTACATTAGCTCAATGGATTATTTACTTATAAATGCACACGGGTTGTTACGCGCCGGGACACCAACAGTCTATATCACACTGTGACGCCATACAACAGTAGGAGCAGCGCCGGGAGACGGGAGTTGTACTATTAATACGTGTCTTGTTATTTCAGGAATAAACAACCAGCCGTAGCTCGCAGCTCAGAACTCGCCAAACAGAATCTAAAACGCAGCCCAGACTCGTGCGCCTCACGCACTTGGGTTCTCTGATCAGTCGGGTTCTGTTCTTCAGCTCTGTGTGGCCACTTTACTCAGCTCGTTTCCCAGTACTTTTGCAACAAATTGAGCGTTTTTCGTAATATATGTTTGTATTACACAGCGTCTGGTTTTACGTGTTACTAGTTAAAAAAAAATACACTGGTTAGAAGAGGCAGGGATAGTCTTCTCTCCACCCTCCTTTGAAATTTGTCAATCCAGTTCAGTTCAATACCAAGCGCCGCCACCAAACAACTGCCCTAGTACTAATAAGGTAATACTAATAATCCAGTCTGCAGAATCACACAGGTCAGGCGTATGTGTTGTTTATTGACTTAATCAGTCAATACGACCAACCATCTCCAAATGCCACCCAAAAGCTTGATAGAAATAATAGAGTAAGTCGCTGTTTTGGATTCTTCAGAAAAAGTCTGCTGTCACTCAGCATGGCAGCACTCACACAACATACAGTCAGCACAATACGGAAGGCTACGCTTAACAGCACCCCCACCCCCTCTCTCTCTCAGTGCCAAAACAGTGAACCACCCCTGACTGGATCAAGGGTTTGTTCAGATGAACAATAATACGAATATTTGTTGTTGATAAAGGAAAAACAGATCGCGTTTTATTACGAGAGTTGACCATTCATTTGCAACTTTTCTTTCTAGTTGCTCAGTTACTCCTATGTTTTCAGCCACCATGTACGAGAAAAAAACAAATTACTCGCACTCCCCGCCCGCAGAACCTCACACGCCACCCTCTCCCTCCTCCCGTCCTTGTGAATTAACGGCACTGCGCATGTGCCAGACTTGAAACAGGGTTTTTAGATGAGATTGCTGCCATTTTGGCTCCACCGTGGTTGACCTCTTGTGCTAAACTATAGAGATTTTGAGCCAACATGGCAAACACAGAACAACAGTTTCATAACTATCAAGTGCCACTGTCTTTACATGGCTTAATCATGGTGCAGTTTCACAATACAGCCCTCATCTCCATGTTGGTCTGAAGCTTTTGCCTTTGCACTTAAACTCCCACTTAACACACAATGTAAAACATTTCCTCAGAAAGGTACACTGTTGGAGTACCTTAATACATGTACAGCAACAGGGTCAACATTGTACAAACACAACTTTATGAGAAATTAAAAGTGGAAATCAACAATGCTACACAGGCAGTGAAAAAGTATTTGGAAATCATAAATTACAGTACTATGCCTTTTACACAGTCATTCCATGTGTGTTTATTATTGACAGTTATTTGTAGAGTTAGTACCAAAATAAAGTTGGTAATGCAACTAGACAAAAACTTTGACCAGGTGTTTTTTTTTTCAGTGTGTTATAAATCCTTCTTGTTAAGTATTGGACAAAAATGCAAACATCAAGGACGAGTTCCAGCAGTGGCAATGACCTGCAATGTGCTGTGTGGTGAAGTTTAGGGCAGCTGGGGTTTGCATGTAACTCCACATTTTTTGAAAGATTTGTTAGTCTTATAAACCACGTGTTACCACTAATTCAGAATGTAACGGAAATTTTATTAATATAGTGCCTTATCCACCCTGCTTTTCAATGTGCTTTACAAAGACTGTACAGCTGAATCAGCACAACCTGTACAGTCACCTATAGGATGCAATGCAGCAGTCGCTTTGTGACTAGACATATCAGCATTTTCTGGGCAGTGGAAGACATTTCATATTTCAACATTGATAACAACTTTTCATCAATACTCGTCTTACATAATATGTAATGGATTCTTTGGAGGTATGCAAGTGTAGTCTTATATTGCTGTTCAAACTAGTTATGTGTTCCTTTGCTGTTTTGTATCTTCCTGTCCCGGAAGGAATAATTAGTGATACCTTTCTAGACTTTGTTGAACTCAAAATCATGCATTACCCCAAAAGAAAAGGAAAAAGCAACATTTATTTAACAATTTATTGGAAAAGTAGATGTACACATCAGTAAGTATGTGGTTCCATTTTAGATTGAACAATAAGGTGATGAGTGAAAATTAAAGAAAAAAAACACACTGATCATTACTTCTGTGCTTCCTGAAAACCACAAAATATACAAAATAAACAGGGAGCAATGGAATTACGTTTATTATGTGGCTTGGTCATGTATTGCATTACAGGTTTTGAAAAGTAGAAATCAAGGACAGTTTAAATGTTTTGCTAAACATCTACCATTTACTGATTTAGTATATGAACCATGAAAACTTCACAATTAACTTCTGGATATCATTCACTTTTTAATTATTTAGTTGGGTGACAAGTAATCCACTGACAAAACACTTGTTTGTTTTTTGTTTTATTATAATAAAACGGTTGGCATCATAACCTGACATTTTCATGTTTACTCACTGTGCACGTTGGAGGGTTGTTTCTTATAGAAATGGGTACAATGGAAAATGTGCTTAGTGAAACAGAAACAATACTGTAAACCCCTCAGTATCCACCCTATTTTTAGTGATCTTTAAGAAACTCAAAACTAGATGGGACTCCATGCTGTTGTATTGCAGTTATCACCTACAAAAGTTAACAAATAAATTGGCATTGGTAATTAGCTCAAATTTAAATAAAAATTTAAATGCAATATAATGTTACTTCCTGTGCAGTATCCTTTGATCCTTTCTATGAAAATATTTAACCTCTGTATTAATGCGCACTGTTTGTTGGGTGTTGACATGTAATGCATTAGGTAGGGTAGATCTGAGTCTCACTGTAACCAAATCTTTCATTTGATTCAGTGACAAGCGCTTGTTTATCAAAACTGTACCGTGTTGTGTTATTGGAGGATAACATGATTTGAAAGTGACTGGAAGAGAGAATATTCAGAAATGCAACCTAAAAAAGTAATCAAGAATAAAGTAATCCATACTGAAAATTGTTACAGTATTTATTACTGTAACAAAAGTGTAAAGTGTAAAAGTATTTAATCCACAATTCCTCTCAATACCCCTAAGAAAATTCAGTATCAGCCCTGACTAATGAGAACTGCAACATAGAAATAGCATCAAACACAGGTTTCGTTTGTAATAAAACATTTGTTTGTTTGTTAGTTTTTTTTTTTTTTTTGTTTGTTTTTTTTTTTAAAACAAAACTAGACATTTGTGTGTTTATGAAAATGAACAAAGCATCCCCTGTGCATTCACCTTCTGTGCCCCCTAGGACTTTAAACTTGATATTTAAAGCTTATACCAAATCAGTCAATCTACTGTCAGTACAGTGCTATAGGACTTGGTCTCCATGATCCAAAAACCAAAAAGTCAGAAGACCAAGAAGTTACATGACTGCAATATGGAAGTCATACCAGGTAGGTTGTGCGCCCTTGCAATTTCTACTTCAGGTGTTTACATACCCTACAAATATCAACACCTGTGTGTCAAATGGTTTCTGAGGTAAGAGGTATTGAAATTGCATACATATAAGCAGCCCATCCCTATAGGTAAAGCAGACTGCACAGAGAAGAGACTTTGCAAGAGTTTGCAATGAATGTATTATAACATAATACAGATGTCCAGTAACCCTTTAAATAGCATTACTGGCACTTCAGGAAGTACTATTCCTCACCTTAGCTGCATACATCTTACAATATGTACAGCTGTATCTCAGGAGCACTCCAATCCACAGCCTTAAATGGACACCCACAACAAAAGCAGCCCAACTCAACTAAATTACAAATCAAGTATCGTTTTTTATCTCCAAGAGTAGTAAGCAATAAAGTAAAAAAAAAAAAATAAAGGTTCTCATTCAAATAAAGTCAAACAGGTAACACAGCAATAATGATCCATGATGTGGAACAGAAAAGAAAAGCCAGGCCTCTCTTATTTTTTTTTAAATCTCTCTCCCTGCATTGATTTAGAGGACAAATCTCAAACCCCAATGCACTAAGCGGCCATTTTGAAAAGAGCTTTGAAACAGACTTCAAAGTTAGAAGTGTAAAATGTTTTCAGGATATTAACAATGAAAAATGACAGGTATGTTATTTAAACGGTTGAAGCAACACATGGGGATGTATAACACTATATTTTTCAGAACCCCGCTAATTACTCTTTAATGGTTATATTTCAGGTACAGGATTAAGAACAAGGGGATACCCAATAGGCGGTATGAAGAAGCCGTATTCATTTTAGAACGGCAGCAATTACAATTAACCGGTATAAAGTGGCTGTGTGGTCCAGTGGTTAAAGAAATGGGCTTATAACCCGGAGGTCCCCGGTTCAAATCCCACCTCAGCCACTAACTCATTGTGTGACCCTGAGCAAGTCACTTAACCTCCTTGTGCTCCGTCTTTCGGGTGAGATGTAGTTGTAAGTGACTCTGCAGCTGATGCATAGTTCACACACCCTAGTCTCTGTAAATCACCTTGGATAAAGACGTCTGCTAAATAAACAAATGATAATAAAGTGGCCTTTTTATTTTTTTAAGCCAGTAGAGTATCAGGCATCTAAGGGTTAATTGAATGGCTACAATGGTTTTCGTAACCGAATACTGTTTAAATGCAGAAAAATATATTTTAAAAATGCATTAAAAAAATAAAACTAAATAAAACACATATTGGAGTGAAACAAAGGGAATATAATGTATGCTTCCTCCAAAATGGTTTCTTCAAAGGCATTCTTACTGAAATCCATTTTCTACCAGATAAGGTTCATATCACTCCTACACAGTTTTGTCTCGAACAGTTCCTACTCAGTTCTTTACTTTTACTCCAGAGCGTTCAGCAGGAGAAAGATAATTTCTCTTATAAGTATCATTGTGTATCAAGATCATGCGCTCTCCTGCAATAGTGCTGGTGCTCTGACTGAATTGAATGACTTGTGAGAACAGAAAGCCAGCATTGCTGCAAAGAGGAGGCATGATCTGGATACACTATGGTAATCATAAGAGAAATGATCTTTCTCCTGGTGAACACTACCGAGTTAAAGAGGCAAAATAAATTTCCAGCGGATTTACAATCCATTATGAGAAACATATATGAATGCGATACAGACACAAGAGACACAGCAATGTGTTTCTTGCAAACAGTGCAGGCACTGAAGGCCAGTTCTCAGAATTACACCTCATTGTTCAAAGAGATCTAATCCGTATGTTTGAAGAGCAAATCGACCAGCAGGTCCTCCCACACATGCTGGATAGGACTGGATGTGAAAACTTGATTTGGGATTTTAAATGCATAATTTTTTTAAAACATTCTTTCATTACATTAATACATTGTTGTGTTTGTAGCCATCTACAATTTTGTACCACCCATTATCTTTTGACAGATGTCCAAAAAATCTGTATTCTTTTATGAATTTGTTCTTTTGTGTGTGTGTGTGTGTGTGTGTGTGTGTGTGTGTGTGTGTGTGTCTGTGTGGCTGTGTGGCTGTGTGGCTGGGAAAAGCCGCAGTCAAGGTAAACCATGTGTCTTGGCTGAATACTTCTGAATAAAGCGGTCAAAGGCATCATAGATAGCTTGCCTGGAATAAAAACAAAAAAAACCTCAGTTAATAAGTGTACATTCTAGTCATTGAAGCAATGTCCAACTGTTTACAATGTCTTGATGTAAATTCTAGGGTTTTTTTTCCTCCAAAAGATTCAACTTTTAATGGCTAAGCCAATAAGGTGGTGGGTAGTTAATTGTGACACACATTACAGTATGCAGAATAATTTCATATAACATACATCCAAATAAAGTTTAATCAGATTTGGACATGGGGTTCCTATGATATCGCCTTCAATAAAGTATTACTACTGTACCGTTAACTTATTTTTGTACTTCTAAGCATTGGTATAAAAAAAAAAAAAAGATAACTTGAAAAAAACATTTCCTTCCCATTATGTATTCAGAAAAAAATACCATCTTTTTTATTTTATTTGACAGATTATTTACTAAACAGGTCTCGGCACCTAACTAAATTAATCATCCTATCATTTCATTTCTTATTTTTTACCTGAACAACCCTTGTTTGAAGAGGTAGGCACTGATATGTCCCCCGTTCAGGAACCTGACTTCACAACCTGGCCAGATTTCCTGAAGGCTGCGCACTCCAGTTCTTGGGATGTAGGCATCTTCCTTGGCCTGTACCACAATGACCAGGCTAGGGTCAACTGGAACTGCAAGGAAAAGGAACCAATGTTACTGTTGCAAATCAAAATAGCATTACTGTGACTGTTATCTGGGGCTAAGACAGGCCAACCTAAATGCAAAACATGCACTAAATGTTAGCTTTTTAGGTGGTGTAAATTAGAAACGCTCTTCTAAGGAGTACTCCAGCACTGTTCACTTTTTCAGCAGAACTGCCGACAACTTCAAGTGTGTTATTGAGTTTACAGAATGGACATTGAGCTGTGATTTTCCTTACTGTAATAAATGAGATCTAATTGGTTGTACCCTTCTAACCATGTGTGATTGTAATAATACATTGTTATTCTTTTCCATTTTACAATTACCTAATGGTTTATAGGGAATCTACTTCTGCCAAAAGTGATTTGACAAGAATAAAACAATGTGTGCCTTTCTGGCATAATGTACATACAAGCTTGCAACATTACGCAGAATCGAGCGCCTAAGGAAACGCTACAAAAAGAAGGATCGTGCGAGAACTAACTTTTATAAAGACCCACTCAAATTTGTAAAGAAGTTGTTCACCAGTGAGAAGGCACACTAAAAGCATCTAAGTTTGAGCTGGAGAGATATTTGGAGGAAACACATACAGATTCAAAATGGCAGGAGCCTATGTCAATTCCTTCAGACATCCCACCTATCAATCCACCAGAATACCAAATGGAGGACTGTGCACCTAAGTGGAAAGAAGTAGAGCAAGCTGTGAAAAAAAACAAGGGCTTCAGCATCTCCAGGGCCTAATGGAGCTCCGTACAGTGTACAAGAGTGCTTCAGGAGTTCTACGAATCCTGTGGAAATTGATGAAAGTGGCATGGGAAAAACAGGTTGTACCAAGAGCATGGCGCAGAGCAGGTGGAGTCTTTATACCTAAAGAAAAAGACTCTACAAGCATCAGTCAGTTTCACCCTATTTCCCTATTAAATGTTGAAGGCAAGATTTTCTTCAGCATTATTGCTCAGAGATTGTCAACTTACCTATTAAAGACCTGCTTCATTGACACTTCAATACAAAAAGCGGGCATTCCAGGTTTCCCAGGATGCTTAGAACACATCAATGTGATCTGGCAACAAATTCAGTCAGCTAAAAAGGAAAGGAAGGAGCTCCATGTGACGTTCCTGGATTTGGCTAATGCATATGGTTCAGTGCCACATGAACTTCATTGGGCAGCATTTGATTTTTTCAGTGTACCGATGACAATAACAAATTTAGTGAAAGCCTATTTTGGAGATTTGCAATTTAGTTTTTCAACTTCAGAATCCAGAACTACATGGCAATGCCTAGAAGTTGGAATAATGGCAGGATGCACCATTTCTCCTCTGGCTTTTACCATGGCAATGGAAGTAATCATTAGGGCATCAAAATGGGTAGTGGGAGGAGTGCGCCTGGCTTCTGGAATGCAACTACCACCAATTCGAGCATACATGGATGACATGACAACCACGACTACAACAGTAGCCTGCACTAATCGGTTATTGGGTAAATTAACCAATAACATTGAATGGGCACAAATGCAATTCAAGCCCACTAAATCAAGGAGCATCTCTATAATTAAAGGTAAAGTAGTAGATAAAATGTTCTACATTAATGGTGCGGCAATACCAACAGTGTCTGAGAAGCCAGTGAAAAGTCTTGGGAGGTGATACGACGGGGATCTAAAGGACACAGTTTGTGTGGGAGAAGTTAGACAACAAGCAGTGGAATGTTTGAAGAGCATAGACAGCAGCGTTTTGTGTTAATCACTTGCAACATTAAGGTACATTCAGACAGGATTTAAGGTGGCTCTTAGCCAAGGACTGTTTACTTGACGCCATGACCAGATGCTGCAATGTTTGGCCTTAGCATTGGAAGACAAGTGTAACATCACCAATAAGTTGCCACCAGTTCCATCAAAACATTACACACAAAAGACAGCATTCCTACGCCCAGGAGAGCAACCGCCAAGAAAAGGTGTTAAAACCTAGCCTCGCCCAGGACAACTGGATGCTGCTAGAGACTGGAAAGTACTGGCAGATGTTGGTCAATGACATATTTTTCCACCTGAGATTGCCACCACTAACCTTCGACCAGATATTTTCTTGTGGTCTGGATCAGCACGCCTTGTTCACCTGGTAGAGTTAACAGTGCCATGGGAGGACGCTGTAGATGAGGCGTATGAGAGGAAGAAATTGCGGTATGCTCAACTAGCCGCTGAAGCGGAACAGCGAGGATGGAGAGTCCGGGTTTACCCAGTGGAGGTGGGCTGTCAAGGACTTATGGCACACTCTACAACCCGGTTTCTCAGAGACGTCGGATTCAGTGGCCAAGAGTTGCGTCGCACAGTAACAAACTTATCTGAAGCAGCAGAGAGGAGCAGCAACTGGCTGTGGTTGAGACGGAAAGATTCTGGTTGGGGATCTCAAGCACAATAGAAAGAAAGAAACGCTGATGTACGAATAAGTAAGCTGGGCTGAGTTGATTGGGGGACGGAGGGAGGTGATGCTGGGATGCCAGAATCGCCGTCGAGCCCTCTTGAGGTGTCGTGGGCTAGTCGACGAAACACTGAGGATGGAAGGCGCCCACTTGAAGACCCCAGAGATGTACCCTACTTCGCTCAATCCAGACGGTTGTCATGCTGATGCGCTGGGGAGACCGCACTGCGGTTGATCCCCGGAGCCAGCATCGTAGCCGTTGTGTGTGCTGATGCGCTAGGGAGGCAAAATAAGCTGATCCCTGGAGCCAGCATTACACTTCAGCCATCAACACCAGGCAAAAAGATATCTACATCATCATATGGAAGGAAACGCAAATGGATGGAGACACAGATGGATCACATTAGTTTACTTAAAGCTACGTCTTAGTTGGTGCTTATCTTGGTGAGAGCCGAGTTCAAATCAGCATGAAGTTTTAACATCGACTCTAATGTAATGGAATCACAGTATAGTCAATATTGGGGAAACAAGTTTTATGAGTGCAGGCTGATTTCCAAATTAAAAATCAATGCGTTGCAAAGATGTACGTTGACCACAGGTGATTTACAAAGCATTAGTGTAATTTTTGGAGAATAACCATTCCTCAAAATATCCTAGATTCATAATTTCATATTCCTGGACTCCTCTAACCTTGTTGTACTCAGCAGCGCAATTACCTGAAAAGTTGGCTATGTGTGTACATTCATCCATGACACCCTTCATGAAGTTCAATGACTCTTGCTGATGCGGTGATCTTCTGTTGCGCTCCCTTGAAAAAGCACTCGTGTTCAGCATGTCTAGATGGGCGCTGCTGCTGCTTACAGCAGACAGCGTCTCATCCACACCCCGCACTTTCTGAGCTCCCGAGGCACGCATGGTGGTCTTGTGGGTGTGGAGCTGATGTGCACTGTCTGTCCCCAACATCTGTCCTGTTCCTGTCCCACCAAAGTCAAGTATGTCAGAGGAGATGTCCAAATTCTGGAGATTGCCAAAGCTGGTGGGAGAGTTCTTTACAAAGTCTTGACCCATTTTAAATGAATCAGTCTAAATAAGGAAACAACCAAGACACAATAAAGTCTTTAGATTTATGCAAAAACTTACACAACAGTGTGATTTCACATCCCCTCAATAACACTAGTTCTGGACTACCTTACCCAAGGTAACATTTGTAGTCCAAGATTAGTGCTAATTGGGGTCTGGAAAACCAGAAGTAATGGAATACTTGCTTGCATGTTTTCCTCCACTTTGTAATTCTATTTTGGAGGTCGCATTTCAAAGAATTAAAAATATCAGACTATAAAACACATTATAAAACAGATTCATTTTGTATTTCTCTTTTTCTCTTGTGAAAAAAAAGCTATGCAACAGGATGAAGGCTTTTCATTAATCTTATTAATCATAATAAGGGGCAGGTTTCATAAACTGATTACATTCTGTAAAAGAGTTGTATAACTAAACATGTATGTTTTTATGAACCACATAAAGCTCCTCCAGTGACAGCTAAGAGCATTACCCACTCTACCACATGTATGAACACGTGTCAGCAACGCCACAACTGTCAATAAAAATGTATCCTGAAAACGTCACATTGACAGGCACCTCAACATATCCCCAGATTCTGTTACTATCAGTAACCTGTGCAAAGGAATGCCAGCCACTCAGTTTCCTTACAACTGGATAAGCAGTTCCCTAGATACTTGAGATACTATATGCACCCAGATTGTGGTACTTTACTTTCCAAAATGTGTGCTAAAGAATGTCCCAAGTTTTATCACAACTGGATAAGCAGTTCTCCATATGCAAAAATGTACATGTGACATATTATATGGACCTGTCAGTGGTGGTCAGAAACTTCATAGATACATTTTGTTGTTAAGAGAGGTTTATATATTGTCCAAATTCAGGGAGGGTTCCAAAGACACAACTTTTAATGGCTCAGCCAATCAGATGGAGGTACTCTGAAAAAGTAGGTCATTGTGACATACATTACAGAATGTAAAATAACTTAAAGTAACAAATATCAAAATAAAGTTTAATCAAATTCTGGCATGGGGCTCTGAAGATACAGCCTTCAATAAGTCACTACTGTACTGTTAACTTATTATTTTATTTCTAAGCATTGGTTAAAAATAAGGAGCTAATTTGTATTACTGGATTCCAAATATTCCAATTAAAAACAAAAACAAACACTTACTCCACAATATTCAAGCATTCTAATGATTTCTTCTTCGTATACTGTATGTGTGGCATACTGTTTTTCTAGCTCTCTCCAGTTTATCGATTTACTTAAAACACCCTGAAATAAAAAATAACAAAAACATGCATTTTGAAATCCCAAATGGCAATTAGTTACAAACTGTACCCGCTGAAACAAGGAGTACTGGTTATAATGTGTTTAATTAAAATATTGAATATGCATGCAACAGAAAACAACATGCACATAGTAGTTATGAATTTTTTCCATATTTTATCAAACTTACCAAAACCATATTTCCATCTGATCTTTATGATGTTGGTGTCATTTTATCGACTGGTTTTACAGACCCTGATTAGTACTAACCTTGGACTACCTAAGGTAACATGTGATAGGCGATGTGATAGGCGATGCAACCGTTGAAAGACGGGAAGGCACAAGTACTGACATTGAGACGTCACACAGATGCTCAGCACACAAGAAAAGCCACGGGCTGCTACCAACAATGTTATTAGCTGAGCTAACAACATACAACAGTGTATAAAAAAATAAATATAAAAATGCAAACATATAGAGGTTTTAATCTGGACATTTTCTACTGATTGATTAATCATCCGATCTATTAATCACACCTGTTTTCTAGATAAAACGTTCTTCATTAATGGTGAGGCAATACCAACAGTGTCTGAGAAGACAGTGAAGAGTCTTGGGATATGGTACGACGGGGATCTAAAGGACACAGTTTGTGTGGGAGAAGTTAGATAACAAGCAGTGGAAGGGTTGAAGAGCATAGACAGCAGCGCTTTACCAGGCAAACTAAAACTCTGGTGCTTTCAGTTTGGTCTACTGCCGAGGCTGCTGTGGCCACTCACTGTGTACGAGGTTTCTTTGACAACAGTTGAGAAGCTGGAAGCTTTAATCAGTTCATACATGAGGAGTCTGTGTGGTCCAGTGGTTAAAGAAAAGGTCTTGTAACCAGGAGGTCCCAGGTTCAAATCCCACCTCAGCCACTGACTCATTGTGTGACCCTGAGCAAGTCACTTAACCTCCTTGTGCTCCGTCTTTCGGGTGAGACATAGTTGTAAGTGACTCTGCAGCTGATGCATAGTTCACACACCCTAATCTCTGTAAGTCGCCTTGGATAAAGGCGTCTGCTAAATAAACAAATAATAGTGCAGTGGTTCTCAAGGTTTTTGGACAGCGTTCCCCTTCCCCTTGTCTGTAGGTACTTGACGCCCCCCGCCCTCACCCCCTCCTCCTCAACAACACACATGTACATATACCGGTAAAAATAAAAAATCCAACATGCCACTAGCTTTTCTTTATGACACTGTTGTTGTGTTTCTTCTTTTGCACGAACCAGCCACTGATCCATCGTAAAAAGAGCAAACGTAACACTGCAAATAATAGTAAAACAATTTAATAAAAAAAAAGTGTCCAGCATTGGAAATTTCTTTAGCTTTCTTCACCTTATGTTTTAACGCTCCTAACAGCAAATACTAACTATATACACTGTAGTTAAATCACAAATCCAGACAGTTTTTCAGACAAAAACCTTTTTCAATATACATTTTCTGATACCGCTTGAAAGAAATACGTTCAATAAAAAGAAAAGGCTTACTTGCAACTAAAATGATACGATAAACGTGTAGCACTGCCGTAAAAGGAAAGCACTGATGAGCAAATGTTGGAAGTTCTTTCATTCTGAGATATTGTGATATATTGGCTATATATGGGACTTCTAATTTTCAGTTTTAAACCATAAAAGACCCCCAATACAAAATAAATTAAATCGGTGCATAGCCAATAAATACCGGAAAACACTGGAAATGGACCTGACTCCTTTGCCCGTAAAAAAACCCCCAAAAAACTAAAAACAAATTAAAAAACTTTCCCAGTGCAGTTGAGCAATGTCCCTCCTTCCTGACTTGTATCTATCATTGATTCGTTCTGAATACTTTAATCCCACCCCAACTACTGAGTGGCAGCAAATTCCTACACTTCCATTGGACTGTAACACGCTTGCAAAGTTTAAAACGAGGTGTTCTTGATTTAAAGCTATATTACAGTACTATTGGGAGTATTTACACGCTCGTGGAATTCAAAACAGAATTGTATATTGTCTTGTGACAGAAAAAAAACTAAAGTAACCGAAAACAATAATGTCATACCGTATAAAGCCCTGAAAAAAAACACTACATATAATTTGAAAATAGCTAAAAATAAGCACTGAAAAATGAAATCAATAAAAACCGAAAAGCAGTAGCCCTAGGTATACAGTACCTTCCAGTAAATACCCTTCTGTCATTTTTTAAGATACATTTTTTGCTCACCGTTTTTTGATACCGCACTCAGATAGACAAGATTAAATCGATCAATTACTTTTTTAATCGACCAAAGCCCACAGGTCTGATTAATCGATTCATCATTAATCCATTAAAACCCCTACTAAAAACAAAAGGTGTCGTGAACACGGCACTGTGCTTCTCCTACTACAAAGGTCCCGCTGACACAACTCCTATATGTTTGTTGGGAGCTAAAAATCCTGAAGTTAGTCCCTATCCCAACAGAAAAACAATTACACAGTGATACAGAATAAACACTGGTTTGATGTGACATAAGCTGTTAGGTTTGGTTTACCGCAAAAGAAGTGTCTGCCCTGTTTGTTTTCTCTGGATATCGGCAGGCTGAGGGTATGTCAGGGCCGCTCTGCCGGGATATTCCAACTTGCTAGTTGGTGATGGGCAGCTGTCCAATCTCCAGCTGCCTTTTCCTGCAACCAAACACAGCAGGTAGCAAGTTCCAGGCAGAGCGTCCGACTCTCTCCTCCAAACAAGATTGTCCACGTCACGTGAGATTATTCAAGATTAGTGCTAAGTGGGGTCTGTGAAAGCAGCTGTAACTGCTTCACATTTTTCTCCAAAATGCAGTATCTTACCGTTGTGAATACACTTGAAGCTGTTGACCAGGATAAACATGGAATCAGAGGTATTGGCTTAGGCCAGTTTGTAACAGCTAATGAAGCCATCTGCAAGATCGTAAAACACAGAATATTTGTCAGAAAAGCACTTTTGGCTAAGACCCTTTCCATTACAAAACTGTTCAGCAAAGACTGTTCAGAGCGAAAACAACACATAACTGAGCCAAAGTCCAAAGCGCATGCCATATAATAGGTATACCTAGAAGAAAAGCACACTTGTATAACAACTTTCACTCCGTCTTGGATTTTATCCACATAGAAATACTGTTATCTCCACAATGCCCTGTTATGGCTTAAATAACAGCTATAAAGGAAGGCATTTATTAGCAGGTCCTTTATTATGCCAACTTACATGTCCACCCATGGATATGCCTGTCATTCCCAAGGGCCAGTACCCTTCCCTCTCCAGCCAGTGCAGAAGAGCAGCAGACTCCAAGACCAGAGCTGCTCCCATCACAAACAGGTCTGAGACATTTTTTAAACTTGACCGCCTTTCAAAAAAAAAAAAAAGAAAAAAGAAAAACATGCCATCCAGTTTATAAAACACACCTTTTACCATGAAAACTGTTATTCCTGGTAACATAAAAAGCTTTACTGACTTTCAGCCATCACTGATACAGCTGTCTCTTTGTTTCAACCATCACTGGCACAGCTGTCTCTTTGTTGTTCAGAGTCTATTAATATATAATCTTAAAGTTTTGGTGTCTACCAAGTTTTGTAGATATCATGGCACTGATGCTGCAGTATTGGAAACACATATGCATGGAGAAATACTGAGTCATCATAAATATATAAAGCCCACACAGAATACCTGCTATCAAAAATATGAATTACCAATTCAATCCTTTTAAAATGCTGATCATCCCCATAATGAGAGTTTTAGTAGTTATAAAAAGTTATAAACAGCTGGGATTTCTAAATGTATTTGCAGATGGTAAACCAGACCTAAAGCAATTAATTAAATTACTTGAAATTTCCAATTATTAACAATTTGGCTGCCAGATGTTTTCTTATCCCTCAGTGCTAGAGCCAATTCTAAGAGACCCTTCAGAATACAATAATATAAAGTTATGTCTATCAAAGTTTGTTATACGAAAAACAACCAATACCTCTGAGTTCCTTCTTTTACTAGAACTGATTGGCTGCACAACACAACAGAGCTTTCTCATTGGTCGAGCACTTGGTCTTTCAGGTTGTTAGTTTAAAACAGAAGATCAGTAACGTTACTATAAACTTTTCATTATATTTAAATACATCCTTAAGAAGTGCAATAGCTGTTATTAATGGTATTCAAATGTAGTGGTAGATATATTCAAATCCAAAAAGCCCAACTGTGACAAACACACCCAAATGAGTTCCTAGTCCATGACAAGCAAGGATTTGCATGCAGTGCTGGTAAAAACAGTTACAGATTCCAGGGTGTACAGGTGTTTCTTTAGAAGTATATGGGGCCTGTTTTGCAAAGCCAAATGTCAAAGGAAAAATACAATCATAAGGTTATATGCAGCACAAGAAATAACTACATTGCAGGAAGGTATTCGCTATTTTTATACTGTTAAAACTGTATTTACAGTCCTCTCTGAAAATGAGCCTTTCCTTCTCAAAAGAGCCCATGTAAAAACAAGTGTTAACAAAATACTTACACTTGGTCCTTTGGTTTTCTGTATCCATGTATAATGTTAGGTTAAGGAAACACAGTAAATATTACACAGCATTCCTAGCCCGATTAAAATCTTTTTTTACAACACTGCTGATCAGCAACAATATAAAATGATCCAATTGTATATCTCAATAACTCAGAACTCCCCCTTTATAACGCAGCTGTCAGGAGCCATAGTTACAAGGCCATGCTGGTTGTGTTCTGCCTTATACAATCACAGACAAAAGTACTGCCACCCTACATTTATTATACCCTAATTCAAGCATTTAGTAAACTTTAACCACCTTTTAATAAAACAAAAAGCAAAATGCACAATTTCTACTAATTTAACAAGAAAATCTTTATAAAAAATGTTTAAAAAAGTATTCGTTCATGACAAAAGTATTGGCGCCCCTGCTGTAGTATTTTGTGTGTCCTCCTTTTGCTTTTATTACGGCTTATTTCTTAACCCAGTATGTTGCATCTGGGCACTTTCTATCTTGCATATTTCTTCAGCTCAGACAGATTAATTATACAATGCTTGGCTACAGCTTTTTTCCACATCAGTCCAAAGCATTTCTATTGGATTGAGATCAGGTGATTGCGAAAGCCATTCCAGAACATTTATCTTCATTTTCTTCAAGAATTCCAGAGTTGACTTAGCCGTATGCTTAGTGTTGTTGTCGTGTTGGAAGATAAACTGTGCTAATTAGCCTATGAGCAGATGGTATAATTGTACTTTATTAAAATGTTTTGATGAATGGCTACATTTATTCGATCTTCAATCACATCCATGTCTCCAGTCCCTGAACTGGTAAAACACCCCCTATCATGATCTTACCACCTCCATGCTTAACTGTAGGTAGGTTTTCTTCATTAAAGGCTCTCCCTTTTTTAATTTTGTTAAAGAATGCTTCAGATTCTTGTTCATATTTTAGACAGTTTGTGTTATGGATTTTCTTTAATGGTGGTTTACACCGAGGTCTATAACTCATCTGTGTTCAGGTGACTTTGTACAGCCCTTTCGTAAACGATTCTGAAACGTGAATCAAACTCTGTTGTCTTGATCATCATCTGCTGTGTTGCCAAAACATTCTTCAACAAGTGTTGGAAATAATGACCTATTTTTTCTAGCTTTTAACTATAATGCAGCTTAGTTACTGTGTAATGGTTTTCAATCAATGAATATATTTGAAAACGAGTTCTACACAACTTTTTGAGACTTTTAATGTAAAGGTGCCAATACTTTTGTCATGAACAAGTCTGAAATTGCTTAAAAGTGTTATATATATAGATATATATATATATATATATATAGATTGTTTGTTAAACTACCAGATACAGTGCTTCCCCGTTATAATATGGTTGTCAAGTCCATAATTAGGAGACCGCGTTATTTGCGTTTACAATGTCCACAAGCCAAATTATTACTGTAGCGTACGGTGGAAAATGAAGGAAGGAGACACACACAATTGGCAGGTACTCGAATCCACGGTTTATTGGGACGATTATTCCCGGCCCGTTAGCCAGGACCACACCAAAAACAACAGTCTTGCACTCTCACAGCAGCACATTCACACAGCAGCTTGTCTCACTCTTTAGCGCAGCACTTTTTTTTCCTAGAGCAGCCCTCATTGGAGTCAATCTTATCAAGAAAACCTCTTAGCTTGTCTTTGTCTTTTAGCCATCCATGCAATGTAGATTCTGCAACATTTATATCTTTTGAAACTGCTGCTTGAGTTTCACCTTTTCTTACTCTGTCCACTGAATCAAGTTTCATTTTAACAGAGAAAGATTTTAGTTTTTTTACTGTCTGCCATGCTTCGTACTGTACATCTGGAATGTTCACCCAATGTTTGCGAGTCAAATTGCATTATGGGGGAAATGGAAGCCATGACCTTACCGTGTTATAACCGATTCCGCAGTATAACAGGTTGTGTTATAATGGGGTAGCACTGTATTGTGTATTTTGGTCTTTGTCATATGAATTAGTGGCTAATGTTCACTAAATGCTTGTATTTAACATGTTTTCTTGAATTACCTTATATACGGTGTAAGGGGGCGATACTTTTGTTTGCGACTGTAACGAGAAAGAAAGCGCTAGTGTAATGGTATTATGGGGCAAACAGGGGGTCATGACTTATAACGTGTTCTGCAGTGTAGAGGGCCACCTTATAAAGGGGGGAGAACTGTATCCTCCACTGTGGTGGTGAATCTCTTGCTGCTGTCCTAACCACACTTTTACAGGGTTTGGAAATGGAGCAGAACCCACTACCTGCTATTGTGAAATAAAACTTCCCTATCCCCACCCCCATCCACAAACATACATTTATCTAAAGTCTAAAGGTACTTTTACTATTTGGGAACCATTTTGTGTGAAGGATATAATAAGGGTTTTCTAGCAACAATGATGCCATACCGGTCTCTTTTATCATTGGACGAGCCATTAATGTGCGTCTTCTCCAAAAAAACTGGAAGACAGAAAAATATACAGTTACATACAGTACAGTAACGAGTCACGCAAATGAGCTCTGTAGAAATTATCAAGAACATCTTTACTAGAGCAGTATTGACTAGGAACCACTGGGACTGATCACTGGTATTGCTAAACATCATAGAAAAGGTATAGAAGTGGTTAAAAAATAGCATTTGTAGCCTGATATTAAATGGTAATGAAATGCATAAGAAATGCATTCACTAATTTATTTAGACAGGCACTGGAGTGGACAACAGGCTTTATTCGTATACAATCTCCTGCTGTGCTTCCAAAGGGATTTCCACCAGCAACAAGGCAGTTTATCAAGGTAAAGTAGCAGTCTACTAGTTGTTTCATTCAGCACTTGATGACTACATTGCTCTGTAGAGAACAACAGGAAGGAAGGAAGTAAGTAGAGTGAAGAGGAAAACACTTTAGATAAAAGATATAACACAGACACTCAATGTCAATTCTATGCAGACACACACAGACTGTATTTTTTTTGAAGAATGCTAAATATTGCCAAGACATTTTCAACTGATAAAACTGCTAATATAAGGGAGAAAGAACTAAATAATCTGGACTGCAGGTAAGAAATTAAATTACATTATAATATGCAAGATATATACTTCCTGCTTGGGGGTTCTCATAAATGTAAGATTCTTTAAACTTACGTGGTCTCCAGTGCCTGCAAGATGAATGCATACTGGTCGGTAATTTCGCCTCCATTCTTTAGGCACTATAAATTGAAACCTTTAAAAAAGAAAGATAGAAAAGGAAACAGTGACATCTGATTTTTCCATATATCCTGTTTTCGTACAGCATACAAAACAGGGTAGTGCTTTATTGTCAGTGGCAGTATACTAAAAGGATGCTTTTCCTCTGTCCGTCACACTACGTAAGTCACGTTCTGCATATCACTTTGAAAGCATATACAATATATATCACTCACACACTGCGCCGCTGTTTCTCTTGCTACACAAAAGTAAAAAAAAAGTTGGAAATTGTCCAAGCTCTTGAAAAAAACCTGAATCAGACATGTCGCCAAACAATTTGGTGTTTCCTGTTCTGGCAAGTTGCTTCACCATTCTGTTAAATAACCTACATGTCTTGTATATTGCTGCTACATTTTTTAACGTGTGTAGGGGTGCTGTGTTAATTTAGTTTGACAGTTTATTAACATTAGTTTATCTGTTACTTCATTATTATAGTTTATTATCTATTTATTTATTTTTTAATAAATTTAGTCGTCGCTAATTTTTTACCCCGGTTTTTCTCCCCAATTTAGCAAGCCCAATTATTATTTGTATCCTCGGCTCACCGCTCGCAACCCCCCTGCCGACTCGGAAAACGGAGGCTGGAACATGCATCCTCCGAAACGTGCTCCTGCCAAGCCGTCATTTTTCGCATTGCAGATCCACAGCAATGCCACCAGACCAATAGTGCTGGAGGACAACACAGACCTGGTGCCTCCACTGCAGAACCACAGGCGCCATATTGGCCACAGGGGTCACTGATGCGCGGTGAGCCGCGGATTCCCCTGCCGACCTAAGCCCTCCCTACCCAGGCAGTGCTCAGCCAATTGTGTGCTGCCCCCTAGGAACTCCCGGTCACGGTCAGCTGTGACATAGCCTGGATTCGAACCTGCGATCTCCAGGCTATAGGGCACATCCTGCACTCCGCGCGGAGTGCCTTTACTAGATGCGCCACTCGGGAGCCCCTATTATAGTTTATTAACATGCACTTGCCTATTGTTTTTCTTTTACTTATCCAGTTCATTTTATATGCTGATGCATGTGCATCATGACAAGTAATACATATGTATTTATTGATTCATATTGTGTCTGGTGGCTAATTCCATCTTAGAGAACACTTTGGCTATGAGAACGCTTTGCTTGCTCCCCGAGGGGTGTTCTCTTAACCGGAGACTACTGTATATGCAGTATTTTATTATTATTATTATTATTATTATTATTATTATTATTATTATTATTATTATTGTTAATAATAAACTACATTTTTGGCCAAAAAAGCTTGCCAGTATCAGCAGTTCTTGTTGTTTAGAATAATTGCTTGATACAGCCTTTTTGTTACTGGAAAGTTGTGTGTGAAAGTTTGCATGCCTTTTTAGCGTGAGGAGGGGATTTTACCCTCCCTTTTTTTAGCTATACGATATTTCTGCTGCACACGTCCTGTAACATGTGGAACGACAGTGCTACGCCGTATTCTCATGACAACGGAGGGAGAGTTTCTCAGCTTCATGAAAATCAAGTGTCCAGCATACCTGGCTTTGACAGATTCTGCAGGCAAGATGCCAGGAAGAAAGTGTACCAAAGGAGAAATGAAATGCCCATCTAGGATCTTACAGTCCGTTTGCTCTTGTATCTGCAATAAAAAAATAACAGGTTAAAATTAGGATAATGATTCCTAGATTATTAATATTTTAATGACAAGCTCCAGTTTCCTAGAACAAGCTGCATAAATTATACTAGGTTGGTTTAATATTATTATTACACAAACAAACAAATAAATAGATAAATAAATAAATACCTTATCAATGAATAGTGGATAGTCCCTTGTAACTAAATTCTTGCATGTCTCTCGGTTCCCAATTAATTTCCTAAACTCAAATATCCTGAAATGAAAACATTGTAATTTGAGGCTTCAATGGAAATACTGATTTTAAGTGCAACAAATTTGTGTACAACAAAGTCTGACCTTTCACACACTTTTACTAATATTAGCTGTGTTTTAATGCATTGTTCCGTACCTTTTCAAATCATCTGGCTTCCCCCATCCTTGGATAAACAGTTTGGTGAGGAGACACTTTCTGTAAATAACATCCAGCCTGCTCACACCCATTAGCAACTATCAACCATCTAGAAAACAAGGGGAAACAGCTGAAGCAGCAGAACGTGTCTTGAATATTCCTGAATTGTCTGTTTTAAAACAATAGGTCTATTCACTGTTCTGTAGAAAAGAGAATAGTCTGGTGGAATGAGGGATGAAACCATATGTAGTAGCCTACACCATGTCATATTCAGAGTACAACAATAATGGCAGTTTTGTGTGTGATCAATGCATCCTGCTGCAGCAGTGCTACTGGTTCCCATTCATTTTGATCAGAACATCTGCACTGTTGTAGCAGGAAGTGTGGATCGCGGACATCCTCACAACAAATCCTCATTAATTTTTAAAAATGTTTTCAATTTCACTTAAAGAGTAAGTAGAATTACTTTATTTTTTTGTCCCTTACAATCATTCTACGTGGTACTTATTGTAATTACTCAAACACTGTGGGGTTTTTTTGTTTGTTGTGTTAAGTCTGTGATAAAGTTGTTTTAGAGTTCAGGAGCTGCTCTTCTGTTCAAGTTGCTTTCCAAATACATAATGTAAGCTAGATCCAACACTTTTATATTAGTAAGTGCCAGCGCCATCTAGTATACAGCAGTGTACTGCAAGCACATCAAGTACATTATGTCAGTAGCATACCCTGATGCTGTAAATTCAGCATGACAGAAGAGTTGATACCCATGAGGTAGTATACACACTTTATATATATATATATATATATATATATATATACACACTACCGGTCAAAAGTTTTAGAACACCCCCATTTTTCCAGTTTTTATTGAAATTTAAGCAGTTCAAGTTCAGTGAATAACCTGAAATGGTACAAAGGTAAGCGGTAAACTGCCAGAGGTTAAAAAAAAAAGTTTAGGTTACTAAAAACTGAAAAATAATGTACATTTCAGAGTTATACAAAAAGGCCTTTTTCAGGGAACAAGTAATGGGTTAACAACTTACAGCTGTTCTGCAGCAATGGAAGTAAATTAAGCCTTGAAAGTTGATGCTAACAATTCCTACAGGTGGCCCAACTTTTGTTGATTACTTACAAACCCTCTGTCTGTATAAAAGCAGTGTTGGAACAGACTGTGTTACTACACCCTCTTAAGCATTATTTGGACAGTATTGTACTGCAGGAAGTAGTATACTGCTCTCATAATGGTGAGAAAAAGGCAATTAACAAAGGAAGACAGACAGACCATTATAACCCTTAAAAGTGTAGGTCTTTCCTTTAGAGAAATTGCAAAGAAAGCCAAGGTGTCAGTGAGTACAGTTTCCTACACCATCAAAAGGCACTTGGAAACTGGAGGAAACTCTGACAGGAAGAGGTCTGGCAGACCCAAAGCCACAACAGAATCAGAAGACAAGTTTCTGAGAGTCAACAGCTTGCGTGATAGGCGGCTCACAGGACAACAGCTTTAAGCACAGCTTAACACTGGTCGAAGTAAGCAAGTCTCAGTTTCAACTGTGAAGAGAAGACTTCGAGCTGCAGGTTTGACAGGTCGAGTGGCAGTAAGAAAGCCATTGCTAAGATTGACTACTGAAGACTGGAAGAAGGTCTTATGGACTGATGAATCAAAATTTGAAATCTTCGGTTCATCACGCAGGGTTTTTGTACGCCGTCGAGTAGGCGAAAGGATGGTTCCTCGGTGTGTGACACCAACTGTCAAACATGGAGGAGGAAGTGTGATGGTCTGGGGCTCTTTTGCTGGATCCAGAGTCAGCGACTTGCACAGAGTGAGTGGCACCCTGAACCAAAACTGCTACCACAGCATTTTGCAGCGCCATGCAATACCCTCTGGTATACGCCTAGTTGGTCAGGGGTTCATCCTACAGCAAGATAATGACCCAAAACATACCTCCAGGCTATGTCAGAACTACCTTAGAAGAAAAGAACAAGACGGTAGGCTTCAAATCATGGAATGGCCAGCACAGTCTCCAGACTTAAACCCCATCGAGCTGGTTTGGGATGAACTGGACAGAAGGGTGAAAGCAAAGCAACCTACAAGTGCAACACATTTGTGGGAACTTCTGCAACAGTGTTGGGAAGAACTTTCCGAACAATATTTGATTTCCATTGTAGAAAGAATGTTCGGCTGTTATATCTGCAAAAGGTGGCTACTTTGATGAGTCAAAAATTTAGATTAAATTTTGTTAAACAAAACGATTCCATGATTTCTTTTTTATCTCCAATTGTTTATTTGTTCTATGCTTTAATTTCAGAGTACATTGAGACATTAAACTGCGTAAATTTCAATAAAAACTGGAAAAATGGAGGTGTTCTAAAACTTTTGACTGGTAGTGTATATATATATATATATATATATATATATATATATATATATATATGTAAAATATCAATTTTATAGGCTATGTAAAAACGTACTTCTAGTATGAGGTACAGTAAAGGTTATATACATCCCATGGGGTAAAAAGGGTTGTGATGTTAACACAAATGTGAAAAATCTTTTACAGAGAACCATTTCATCCGAAAAAAGGCTAATATTCCCTATACGAAAATGGTTTGAAGTTCTGCATAACAATGGATATGTATGCTCGCTGTGTCAACTGATTTGTATGAGCTTCTTACACAGGACTGGGAATAGTTCAAAACGAACAATAATCATTTACCTCGACGATAATACCGGCGGTATATGTACTGTAGTTTCAGTGGCTCGGATTTGTTAAACTTTGCCCCCTAACACCACATTCTGAAACTAATTAAATAAACAGTTATGTTAATGTGTCAAAACTACAAATAACAATACCTTGACTTTTCATTTTTTGAGTTCCTCCTACATTATATATATATATATATATATATATATATATATATATATATATATACACATTACTAGATTTGTTATTTTATTGGGCTTCTCCTCTAAAAAATGTAAACAAAAAAAAAAAAAACGTAATTGCTATAACAAAAAAAAGCACAATAACCACAAATGAGTTTTTAAGTGAAAATACACCAAAACATTGGTTTCTACTCAATCTGTAGTAAAAACCCCGAACAACGTAGTTTGAACTAACTGGCTATACAAATGGAAACACAAAACACTTGTACTACAATACACTGTGCAAAAAAAAAAAAAAAAAGAAAAAAGAAAAAACACCTACAACAAGCCATATAAACGTGCCTGATCATTTTCAAATATTGAATGTCAATCAATGACAGATCTGGTTACTCACCCACCAGGCAGGGGGCTGCTGAACTACAAAATCACGGTCTTTTCATATCACGTGACAGAGTACGAAAAACAGCTTCACGACAACCCTTTGCACATAGATCCAACTGTATATGAATTACAGCACCGCGTTATTTACAGTAACCGCCTTGTAATTACTAGTCAACAGTAATCCATTCAGAGACACCACCATGTTGCTCGTTTGCTGTCGCACGACTCTGCGTTGACCTCGGAGAGTGATAGCCAATGAGAGACGGGCAGGGAAATATCGCGGGAGGATGATGAAAAAATAGAACAAAAAACAAAAAATATGGCTGAAGTTTGGTTTGTATAAATGATTTATCAGCACCATCTATCTTTGGACTTCCTCCATGTTTCGGAGTTGAAGTACTGCCTTTTTTATGTTTGTTTTCAACTTTTGAAGTTAGCAGCCGTGATGGGGCAAGTCAACTCTGTAGCTTAGAAATACAGGTTGCAGTGCAAACATTGATGATTTGTCAGATTTAATAAAGCCAGTCTAACGTCTGTCGCAGATCTCTAAAACAGTTGGCGTTTCCTTTGATTTAATGTGATTGAATAACACTGTGATTAAAATGTCTCAACACTTGGAGCCTGATGAAAACACTGCACTACTGAGAAATGAAAAGTGAGTAAAACTCATTGCTTACTGTAAGTAAAAAAACAAACAAACAAAAAAAAAATCAGATTTGTCTCCTGTCATGTCTGCTAAAGTTTTTGACAAGTGATTGCTTTTGACGCATTAGAATTACGCAGTAACTCTACCTGTGATACCACTGAATGTTATTAGCTCAAGAAACCATTTTAAGATGTAAACATATAAGAAACTGTAACTAACCCTTTCATACATGGTGACGGATAAAATATATATATATATATATATCCGGGGACATATGGAAGACGCAAATCCATGATGATATCCTCATATGAGAAAGCTATTTTCCGCCATGTCAGGTAATGGATTTTATTTATTTATTTATACATGTATTATTTATTTCAATGAAAAAATATATTTACGTGTCCAAAACTACTTTTCTTTAGTTAAAATAAATAAATAATGTCATGCATGAAATGGTAAGGTAACTATCAGTAACCCTGATGTGGTCACATGTTGTTTTACTGGTAGCTTTGTTCCTTCTCTTTTAATGGTAACAGGGTTTGAAGGTGTAAGTCTTGCTGAAAGTACTTCTGTGTATTTTGCTTACAAGTGGAAGTAGTGGGAGGTACACATTTAAAGGGGGTGGGTGTTTATGCCCCTATAACTTCCTGTGGGGTGCATAAACAAACTGGACTGCAATAAGTGACTGCTTTCTGATCCACTTTGAGTAGACACAGGGTTTCTCATGTAAACTTAAACAGGGATATCTAACCCTGTATTTTAAAGGTATGGGGCACAAAAAAAAAATCAAATATTAGGTGTTCCCAAGCTGATCAACCTCAACAGTTGCTAGTATAGTTTGCCAGCATTTGTATGTCCCTTATTACACCTGTATTGTGGATAATCTGTTTATATTCCATGTGTACATGCAGACAGACATATCCAGAAAACTACACACCTTGGGCATGTGTAATGACAGAACTACAAGAGCTTTTCCAAAGCAAGGAACTGTATTCCTTCCAATAAACTGGCAACTGTTTCTTAACCACGTACTGCAAGAGTATTTGTAGTAGATCAAAAAGAAAGCAACGCAAATGATTATCCAATATGATAAATATAATATTATTCATAGAAGTTAAAATATTTCTTCAGAAATCTGTGTGTGCAAGCTGTATTCTATTTTGTAATGTATCATTAACCTGTCAGCTCCAGAAACAAAAGACCAACTTTTTTTTTTCAAACTATAAACTTTAACTTAACCAAAAACAAATGCCAGTCACAGAATGAATTTATATTGCACAAGACAGCTCAATATTCCACATGTCTTCCTCTGAATATCCTTATTTGGAATGCTGCTTACCGTATTCTGAATATGCTGTACATGGGTGTAATACTGAGTATTCTGAATAACAATACAATGTTAGTATGCAGCATGTAAACATACTGTATAATAATAATATCTTCATGTAGTGCCTTTCATAGTGGACCACTAGTACAAAGCGCTTTACAGAGGTAGGCTGTGAACTATGCATTATATGCAGAGTCACTTACAATAGGACATTGATTTAACATCTCATCTGCAGGATGGAGGAGGTTAAGTGACTTGCTCAGGGTCACACAGTGAGTCAGCCAGTGGCAGGGGTGGGATTTGAACCGGTGATCTTCTGGTTACAAGCCCTGGACTTTAATCACTGGACCACACTGCCTCCAGATGGGGAGTGGGGCAAAAGGTGAAAATTCATGCCATATGTTTTCTGCTTCTAGTGGTAAAGC